>NC_064775.1:14052953-15252953 GCF_011397635.1 Epinephelus fuscoguttatus
TTTGAATGTGCACATGGGATTTGTTGACAGTAACAACAAAAATACAGTTATCCTTTTGTTTAAAATGATATAAGATGCAAATCTTCGCACTGGAGAAACTACCAATGTTTGACATTTTTTATTTGATAAATTCCTTAAAATTATTTGGGTGATTCATAAGTTTTTTGTTAACAAACTAACCTGATTAATAATTTAAGCACTCTATTGCTCTATTGTGTAATAGATCAACTATGACGAGTTATGTAGCCTTAAAGAGACACTACGCCAATTTTAGACATCAAGATCAGTCTGCTTGTTATGTGGAGTACTACTCAGCCTGTGAAAATAAACCCTGATGTCATAGATGTATCATTGGGCCTATCTCAGTTTAGGCTTGAGACTTGTGACAGAAAGTTTCTTACTGGGGCATGCAGTTGGAATAAAATAGACATTACCAGGCAGGAAGGGTCTGATGAAACTATCGATTGCATTACAGGAAATGTGGAATTCAGTGACTTTGGAGATTGACTAGGGAATAAAAGTCAGGATATCTTGGCCTCTGCTACTTCACTTTTGACAATATTTTCAAAATGATGTTTCCCAACTTAATTGAAGTGTAACATCCAGGCCATACTGCTTTGCATGAGCAGCGTATGATGACTACCTTTCTGAACTGCTGTGGCTCACATGGGTGCAGTTTTCACACTGACAGGCTTGCTGCTGCAGCACTGTTGCAGAGCTGCCTGCCAGCCCAATCTCTCCTCACTGAACGCTTCTTTGATAGTGGCTGGTATGACTTCCGTATTTTTACAGTTAAAAGCCAGTACTCCACTAAATTATGGAGCTTTGCAAGCCACTGCATTTTGAACAACATAGCCTTGCAAATATTTCACTATATTGTCACTTTTTTTTTCATGTCTGTGACAGATGAAGACATTGGACCTGTAGTGAAAGGTGGTGTGATGTCAGTATATCAAAAGACCATTTTCATTGTCTGATTTTGCCAAAAACTGTGTGTCACATGGAAAAATGTGCAAGATTACGAATCTCTAGATGTTCGGCAGCTGAGCAGCAACTGAGCCATGCTGCTCATGTGAGCAGTGTAGCCCGGGTGTAAAACTAAATTGCTAGAGTGCTGTTTTAATAAATGGTAATACTAAAGCGACCCTTTCAAGGACTTGTAGTCTTACATGCCCTACAGAAGACTGGTATTGAATATGTTTCATGTAGACTAGTATAAAAAAAACTTGGAACAAAACACTTACCAGTGTTCTCTCTGTTTTCCAGGGAGGTTTGGTACAGACAGATGGAGCCTTGGGGACAGGAGATAAGATCAAGAAGCGCGTCAAAACGCCTTATTCCCTGAAGAAGTGGCGACCCACCACATGGGTTATCTCCTCAGACACCAGGGGGCCGGAGGTCAACAACAACGGCTCCTCCCGTGGTCAAGGTCACAGTCAGAACCGGCCTAAATCCAGTTCGGCCATCTACCTGCGGGGAGGGAGCTTGGCGAGTGAGCCCAGCGACACGCAAGTGTGAACTCAGACCCTCTGACAAGACTGGAAAAAAATAAGCAGAGTGCGTTTGGTTTCTGTCTGTTGAGCTCTCTGCTCTAAATCAGCAAGAGGAAGCTATGGAGTGTCTTGTGAACAAACAGTCGAGTCTGATCGTGTACAGTAATTAGGCCTGTCTCACTCCTGTGTGTCTTTCTAATGATGGCATTGCTTTAAATGGAATCCAGCTATGCAGCATTTTCATCTGCTTCTGTTTCTGCATTTTATTAATCTCCCTTTGTTGTTTTTTTTTTTTTTTTTTTTTTTTTTTTTAACATGTTTCACCCTCATGAGCATAGCAATCTTTTAAATGGATTTCTTTCTTTCTATGTGCACTTTGAACCGACTAAAATCAGTGTTTAGAAGTCCTGTCTGTTGCGACCACAACAAGAGGTGGTCTCTAAACTTAAAAAGGCGATGAAAAACAATCAACTCTTTGAGCGTTCTTTCTCGTACTCTGCTGTATCACGCAACATTCGAGAGAAGGCTCTGTAAAAGAATTGACGGTCTTAAAAGACGGAACAAACTACTATAATTTTTATTTCCTTGATTTGTATGCAATACCAATTTTATCTTTTTCGACTGTATCCATTTTTTTGTATCATAATTTTTAATTGTGCAATAGGATGTAGCTTTTAGATGCTTTCAATGTTTTATCGCCTCCATTATTTTGGTCATTGTTTTATCCCGTCGTTATTTTTGATATGTTAATCTCTGTTGCACTTAAGAATTGTCACAATCGTTTTGTAAACAATCCACCATACTCTATCACCCCCTGACTCGAGAGGAGAAAATGGATGACAATCCTCCTCTTGTTCCTTCTCTGAACTATTTTTAGGGGGACACAAACACTAACAATCAATCCCAGCTGACTGGAAAAGTGAGTTTTCATGGAACTCCTCTGCTTGCACAATTACACTAGGAATGGCTCACACTCTGGGGTCTTTAAACACTACAATCACCAGAATCAAATCTACGGAGGGATCTGTTACAGTGGCCGACTCAATCACTGTACCACTATCACCTGACCTCACTGTGGACTCTGTGTTTAGCTGTCTGTATGTGACTGAAAGACCTGAAACACTCGAAAGCCCAGATTCTGCTCTTTGAACTCTGTTGGAAATCAGATACTAGTAGAAAAGAAACCAAACCCCTCTGAAGCACGCTGGATATTATTTCTGCTTCTTGTTGTCTCATCCCTTGATGTTCGAATGACTGATTTCAGTGTGTGTGTGTGTGTGTGTGTGTGTGTGTGTGCGCACGTGTTGTGTTTCTTTACGTCAGCAAGCATTAAAATTGTTGGGGCCTAGCGCTGTACAGGCGTGCTGTAATGTCATTGTACCCATTCTGTATTTTCAGCGCTGCTTCAGGGCATATTAAAAGATCTCATTTATGTTTTTGTAATCTGTAATTTGTATGAGAAAACATATGTAAGTGTATTGCATTGATATTTGCATCGTTTTTATGGAATTCTGTTTTGCATTCAATGGACATGGCCTTTGATTCCATTGCTATGCATCTGCTCGGTACAGTTTCTGTAAACATTTTCAAGTCAATATGGAAGAAAAAAACTCAATAAATGTATGAAATAACTGTTGGTTACATCTGTCCAGGGCATGTCTCATTTGGGTTTCAGGCACTTATATAAATATCAGTAGTAGTTTTACAAAGAAGTAAGAAAGATAATTGCTTTAATAGGCCTTTCTTACTGCAGACATTCTGACTTGTCATAGTAGGATATGCACAGGTGTCACTAATTACACTAACAATGGCTCTGTTGTATTGAAGCACTGCAATGAGAGTGACAGTGAGCCGGCACACACAATACTGAGATCCTAAAAGCAACGTAGCTCAGTGAAACTCGGCCATCATTAATTTCATTATTTACACCTGTGTTCCTCCTACTGTGACATGAAAAAGGCCTCTAGAGGTTTAAAACTGGGACTGTTTTAATTAAATGACTTTGGACTTTCATACCTTTTATGCTAAACATGAAACTGCAGCAAGCAACCTGTTTTTCCAACTCCATATTAACACTGAAAATCCCCTTAGTTTATAAATGTACATAAACCTAATTGTAAAAAAGACAATTTTGATTGTAACGATGGGGAAATAGTGCCAAAATGCTTAACTATTCCTTTAAAAAACTCTCAGTGATAGTTGTGTGTTATCCCATTTCTGTTGTTCTCATGTTTGCATTTTAATAAAAACACCTTTTCATACTTTAAAAAGTAGGTGGCTATGTAAAGTAGGAGTTCAAATTGTATTATCAGTAAAAGGCAACACTGACCGTACTATTTTGGTAGCCATATTAGTTTTTGCATACGTCAGAAGAGGACAGCAGTAGAGGACCACAGCTGTGTGACGTACAGTCCTATTCCTCGGTTAATGGTTAAAATAAGTCAGAAACAGCTTAAATATACATTTTAGTAACCCTGTCACACAAAACAGCTCTCAGAGACTCACCATCAGTTGCTGCAGTCGACACAGGAGGGAGACATTTCCTCTCCTCCACTTGTTTACCTCACTTCTCTCCGCCGTCTGCTCCACGCGCCCTAGCAACTGCAGCATCAGCACGAGCAGCGCAGCGTTGGTACGCTACGTCACAGCTCTGCTTCGGCAGCGTCAAGTCAGCGAGAGGCAGCCTGGACGTCACGGCGGCACCGGAAACTCGCCGACCTGCATTCAAAATAACATGAAACTTGTCAATATCCTATTTTTTTTTTTTTTTTTTTAATTTAATTTTGGTTTCAATTCAGTTCCGTTTCAGTTGATAGCATGAGTTTGCTTGTTTCAGTTTAATTTTTATTGTTAATTTTTTTTTGTTTTGATTTAGTTTTTAATAGTTTCAGTACAAGTTTTAGTTATTATACATTATAAAATGGGTGTGTATGTGTCAGGGGCCAGATTTAAGAAACAGCAAACAGTACCTTAGTCTACAGTCATGGCCAAATCAATCTGCAAGGGGGTCCCTGTTACTCACCCCCATTAAATGCCAAATTGCAACAACCGATGTCTTATGACTAGATTTTACCACATGGTCCGACTTCATGCTAGGGCTCTATGATCAGATAACATAGAAGGATCTTTTTGTGTCTTTTTGTGGTTATTTTATGTCTCTCTTACATCATTTTGTGTCTTTCCTTTTTTTTTTATATCTCTGTAGTTATTTTGTGTCTCTTTGACATCATTTTGTGTCTTTTCTGGGGGATTGTGTGTTTTTTGTGGTTATTTTATGTCTCTGACATGATTTTGTGTCTTTCCTGTTTTTTGTGTGTCTCTTTGTAGTTATTTTGTGTGTCTTTGTGTTTGTTTTGCCTCATTTGTGGTTCATTTGTGTCTCTTTCACATGTGTTTTTCTCAGGTTATTTTGTGTCTTTTGTAGTTGTTATGTGTCTCTTTGAGGTAACTTTGTGTCTTTTTGGTCATTTTATGTCTCCTTGTAGCTATTTTGTATCTGTTCAACATCATTTTGTGTCCCTTCTGGTTATTTTGCATCCCTTTGTAGCTCGTTTTATGTCTGTGTTTGTTTTGTTTGTTATTTTGTGTCTCCTTGCAGTCATTTTGTGCCTTTTTGTGTTTGTTTTTCCCATTTTGTAGTAGTTTTGTGTCTTTGCAGTTGCTTTGCATCTTTGTGGTGTTTTTGTGGTCTTTTTTCCTGGTTGGTAGATGTTCATTTGAGTGGCATTTTGCATATGAAAACCAGGGGCCCTTGACACGTTGGGCCCCTGGGCCTATGCCCAGCAGGCCTGTTCAGTAATCTAACCATGCACATAATGTCAGATGATACGTTGCTTACTTTGAAAGTACCAACCGGAAGTGTAGGTGTTTATTCCGCCGAGCTTCACACTGGTCCCTCTCCCGTCGTGTCAACCGAGGCTAGCCCAGCATCACCGCCTTCTTCTTTCTATCCCTTCTGTATTTTCTGTCCCTCTGTTATTTTTTCCGTCGTTTTCCGACACTTCACGAACTCCACCAGGCGCACAACGCACCCTCCTCTTTTTATACTCATCTTTTCTTCGACCACAAAGCGTTTTGGTTGCTGCTTCAGCCGTCGTGCCGCATCAACCGGGAGAGAAAAACATCCATCCACGACGACGAGGAGGCAGGGTGCGAACACAGCAACGCCCATTTTGACACCTACTGTATCACTACTATCTCCTCGAAGACGCTTTAGTGTCTTTTCTATGTCTGCCTGTTTATATCCAAGAGGGCTTTCCTCACTTGCAGCCTGCACCGTCGTCCCGTCGCCCTGTCTGTTTCTACCGCCTCTTTAGCATCTTCGAGTAGCGGCAAATATCAACAGGGGCTGAGGTGCTGAGGAGCTGCATGCCCCTCTGCATGATCACATTTCTGCAGGTGAGTGTGTTTACCGTCACACATTTCATCTCAGCAACATGAGCCTGGATGATGCTCCTCTGTCATATGGTGTTTAGGTGTAGACTAGCATGCAGTGTGTGTTGATGATGGTGATGATATGTTTGGGGAGGTGTTGCATGCTTCGCTACCAGTAAACAAAATTGGCCTATATTATACTGTACGTCCGTGTGCATGGAGATATGATGTCCAGGGAGCATCTGTTATGTCGTATTGTGTTTTATTCTTAAAATTAATGCCTAGTCAGGAATTATAATAGGCTGAAAATTGTGTATTTTAAGCATTATCTCCGTTTTAGCCCTAGTATATGATTATTAATAGCAGGGATATTGCAAGATAAATGTGCATATTTTATTTTGTGTGGTTGTCTTCTTGTCCCATTAGTTTCTATTCCATTTCATTCAGAATGCACAGATATGGCAATTAAGTGCAAAAGCACTTGTGTAAACTGGATTTGTAACAATTAATTGTCAAGCAACCCAGAATTTAACAACAATTTTATTATATTTTGAGCTAAAGTAATAAGAAAAGTGAATATTTGGTGGTTTTCCCAGTTTATTTGATATATTGTAATTATTATAATAGTAGGTGACTGTTGGTTGGACGTTATAACCTATTTGAAGGCATCACTTTGGGCTTATAGATGTCTGTGCAAGCTGGCCTTTTGCTCTTGGCTAATTAATGAAGTCTGTCTTGTGTTATGAGCTTATCTGTTTTGCAGTGACCTCAGTGTAACTCCTGCAAAAATGGCTTGAAATTATATCACCCACAAACCCATGATACAACCAAATAACGTCTGGTACTACCAGTGCTCCTGCTACCAGCAGTGCTGTCAGCCTACAGTACATTGTAGTGGGTTTCTGATTTGTGTTTGCAGACAGGAAAAGCAGCAGTCAAAATAAAGAAGGCTGAGCATTTTGCTAGCAGACTGCTGATACCCAAACCCCTGTTTACTCACAAACACACACACACACACACACACACACACACTCACACATTGTTTTAATGAAGATCAGTCGGCCCCGTTCCCTAGCAACAGCAATGTGTGCTGGTCAAGGCCCTGCCAAATTTAGCTCCTGGACCAGCACCGACAGTCAATGCTGTGTGTTTGTGCACAGATACATGCTGCAGGTACAGTGTGTTGTTATCAGGACTGGGGAGGTTTGCAGTTCAGTTTGGGAACAGCCAACAAAAGAAAATAAATGCATCTTCAATCCTGCAAGGTGCTTTGCTTCTAGTAAAATTGATTCTGTTGTTTGTGTGTAGATGGACTGGTTTATTAATGCTGCATTGTTGTATCATTTATTATTAATCAGTGTTTAACCCACACAAGGGCAGAATCCTACTGAGTGTGTGCTGATTTACTATTATATTATTAGTAGTAGTTGTATTAGTAGTAGTATTAGTACTTGTTGTTTTCCTCTGCAGCAGTTATAACTGTGGATTGAAGCAAGAGGCAGAAACATGAAATGTGGTCCAACAACTGGAAATGGTGTGTAAATGTTTCCCGAGAAATATGAGCCCAAGTGGCCACATGGTGGCGCTGTAATTGACGCCCAAAAACGCGATTTTAAAAGGCCATGTGCCACACACAGTAAATCCAA
Source organism: Epinephelus fuscoguttatus (assembly GCF_011397635.1). Taxonomy (NCBI): domain Eukaryota; kingdom Metazoa; phylum Chordata; class Actinopteri; order Perciformes; family Serranidae; genus Epinephelus; species Epinephelus fuscoguttatus. The sequence goes on from NC_064775.1 coordinate 14,060,467, forward strand.
TTGATTTGAAATTTGGGACACATATTCAGCACAGTGTGATTTACAAAAAACCTCTGGATCATAAAAGGCAGCCATGATGAATTCATTACTAATTTGTAAAGTGGGGGTGAGATGGCGAGACTTGAGTGTGCCGTTATTGAAATGCTGTATACATTGTAATGACGGTGTGATTGGTCTCACTCCTTCTTTAGCCAGAATTAAACCAGCTGAATTGACTTTGCTCAGCCTTGCTCAGCCCAACACCCACTCACTGCTGCTTCCTTCTGTTGGCCAAGAAAGGGCTTGGACCTACTTGCGGTGATATTATTATTAAAATTGGTTGTTTTACATCACAGTTAACTTTCTAGTGCAGTTCAATGCAACAAGCATCCACTTGATTGTTAAGACAATTTAGCATGTTAGCCTATTCTAAAATATTGTGAATTATGCTATACGTGGAGATATTATAGGGATAATTATGGAAACTATCATAGAAGTATATACACTGTGTATTCTCTTACTTGAATCAATTGTAACAACATTTTCTAGGCATGTGATCATGTGAAAATTTCATGTAATGTGACCAAAATAAATGGAATTAATGATATTCCAAAATCATCAAAATATGCTTACAAATCTTAAAATGGCACTAAATGTTTGTATATTTAAGGTTTGTTGTGTTTGTTTTCTAATGCAAAACTGGAATCTGAAATTAGAAATTAGAATTTGCTGATGCTAGCTGATACCGTAGAAGGGCCCATAGGCGTCGGTGGACCTGTGCACCCATGCAAAACATGTTGCTGCATCTCTGAATCAGGGTCAGTCGGGCAGAAGTCAGCACCTGCCCTCAGTGCCTCCTCTCCACCCCCACCGCCCTGCTTTAAGCTGTGTTAATGCCATTAACCAGGGGGCTGTGTGAGACTAGAGGGGGGCATATCCGCTCTGCCCAGCACGGGACGGATTAACATCAATCTGGCAACACACACTCATAGACACAAATGCACCCACGCACACACAAACCTAGACAGACAGGGTAAGACAGCCACAAGCTTATCCTGCAGGCCAGCTGTGTGTCTGTTGATTTGTTGATGTGTTTACCATGTGTTGACAAATAAGTTGTTTACAGGCAGACCTAACTCATCCTGGCTCCTCTCTGTCTTTCCTCCTCAGACTGCATCTGTGGCCTTAACCTCCCACATCTTCCTGCGGTTCTCCTCCACGTCCTCCGCCGTCCCCCTACTCTCCCTCTGAGCGCTCTGCTCCCCATTCTCCTCTTGGTTACCCGCCATCGCGCGTCCAGCTGTGGCCCTCACAGGGCGCGCTCGCTGGCTCTCACCTGACAGGTCCCTGGCCTCAGGACGACAGCCAGCACCAACAATCTCCCTACATGAGGGACAAAGCGACTCAGGTGAGTGTTGTAGGGAGTTTATGTTTGTGTGAGTGGTGCATGAGTTTGAGTTGTGTTTATATGCACAGGTTGAAATCAAACAAATAACATTTAAATGAAAGTGCATGTGCAGAGAAAAGAAAAATCCACTAGGGCTTATTGATTTCCTCAAACTAAAAAATACTAAAGCTGTTAAAAATAGGATATGACATAACAAAACAATAACAGAGATTGAAAATGGGTGCCTTTTAAATATGTTCTGTAGGATTTAGTCATTTTAAATAAATAAGAAAAAGAGTGTCATTAATTAGACCCTCTATCTGTTTAAAAAAGGACCTCTGCCTCTCAGATGTTTGGGAAGATTAGACAACTGTCTGCTTTGCCTCTTTGAATTGTGTCTTATACACATTTAGACAATGCTAATATCACAATTAGCCAGAAGCCTCCAGAAATAAAGGTGCAAGGACTTGTGTGGGTGGCATCTATAACAAAGTGTTTCTGGAGAATTAACCCAAAATTAGAAACAGAGGCTATATGATACATAGAAACTGTAAGCAAATAAATAGTCAGTAGCCAAACTGTGGCCTGATGCCTGTGTTTAAATGGCCCATGGCAAATTTTTAAAATAAACCAGGATATGACCTGAGCATATTTCTAATAAATTGCACAGTATGAACATTGCACAGCCTAGTTTAAACACAATGTTGCTGCCATTGTAAATAACGACAGCTAGCAAGCCCTGCCATTGCACGTTTGAATTTGAGTGCCAGATTTTGCTCCTTCACCTACTGATTGATTACTAGTCAATGCAAACATTTACTTCAGTAAACATGGGGGTAGACCTGAAAAGAGGGAGAGCAGAGAAATAATTTTTGTAATTGTGGGTGCACTAGTAAACTACTGTAATGTCAAAATTTCTGGTCTAAAAAGCACTGATTTTCTTGCAGTGTAACCAGTTGAAAATTATCTATTTACTTTTTATTTGGCCCGTGACTCCTTGAATTTGACTGTATTTGGCCCACAATCAAAAAAAGTTTGGCCACCTCTGGTCGACAGCTACACTGACGGTTCTGCAGGGCTGTATTCACGCACAGGGGTGCTTTAAACTCCATGCTAACTTTAGCATGCTAACATGCTCACAGTTGCTATGCTAACATGCCTATGTTTAGCAGGTGTAGTGGTTACCATGTTCATCTTAGTTTAGCTCGTTAGCATGCTAACATTTGCTTATTAACACTAAACAAAGTAGAGCAGAGGCTGGTGGGAATGTCATGTACAAAATTTCATCACATTCATCTGATAGTTTAAATATTTCTGTCTGGACCAAGTAGTGGACAGACAGACTGACTGACTATGGCAACCTGAAGCAAAAAAAAAAAAGGGTTTGTGTGGTCTTTGCGTCTGTGTGTTCCTTCTTCAAACGAGCCGTACTGAATGCCTGCAAGACATACGTGTGTTCATGAAGCAGGCGATCAATACGAAGATTGCAGACGGTTGCATCATCATTATCATGCTGTGTTTCCTCCGACTATCACTCACAGACTGACTTTGAACCAGACTCAGGTCAAAGAGAAGCTGTAAGATATTTCTTTAACGGAGGGTCATGTCAGTCCACAAACCAGACTGGACACACAGACATTTCAAAATCGCCTCAGCTGTTGTTTCTGTTCTGTTTTTACATCACTAAAGAGAACATTTCTTGTACTTTTAACAACATGCTTAGCTGTAATGTGGGTCCTTTGGTGCTGCTGACAGTGCTTGTTTGTCGACATTATTAACTTGATTATTACTGCATTTCTCCTCCTTGTTTTAGTCTCCTTAGAGTAGTCTTTCCTAACATGTTTGACTTGTGACCCCATATGAAGCAACGTCTCCTTGTAGCCAGTTGTCACAGTTTATGGCCTCAGCAGTAATGAGCAGTTTCCTTCTAAGGTTGTTTCTTCAATCTTTTTTCCTGGCATTTTTATTTATTATATATGTATTACTTTATAGGACTTCACATTTGTTTTTCTTATTCTCTAGCCTTCTACGACAGCCTTTAGAGAATTCTGCATTTCACAACATACATTTTTGATGAAGTTAAAAGCAAAGTTGACTCAGTAAAAAGGCCGTTTTTGCAGTAATCTTTTTTTGTTGTGCAATAAAATGATTATAGAACAAGAAAAGACATGTACAGGGACACGTAGACAGCCAAAAGAGATCATATAAAATTAGACTAAAACAAACGATAAAGATTTTGCAGTGGCCTTGTGAGCAGAAATGACAGAAAAACATTAGAAACTGGGTTTTAGGATGTTATGATTGGCCTCATATGATTAGGTAAGCCCCTCCTATGCAGGACTCCAAACCAAAACTATGGATTATTTGCATTATTTATGGATTAATGAATCCAGGTCTGGTTTTCTTGTTACTTTCTTCCTCCCACGTTTCTTAAAATTAAGCTGTTTTGTGCTTCAGATGTTTGATATTTAGCTCTAACCGCTCTCTGTGTGTCTGTGTGTATCAGACCCCCAGGGCCTGGGCAGATGAGAGGAGGAGGGGCTCTCACAAACGCTCGGCCTCCTGTGGGAGCACCGATCAGCTCAAGGAGGTCAGTTTCTTTCCTGATTTTACAGTCCAAATAAACAACCAGCTGGACAGAAAATGCTCTGTTGTGTTGTAAATAAAAGCTTTTTCTGAGTGTTTCTATGCAGCAGTTATCACTGAACACACCACCATTAACAAGACATGCCTATACATCTATATGTCTAAAGTGTCTGTGCGTGTGTGTGTGAAACTCCCCAGATTGCCAAACTGCGCCAGCAGCTTCAGCGCAGCAAACGCAGCAGCCGCCATCGGAGGGATAAAGAGCGCAAGTCCCCGTTCAATGGCAGTCACACCATTATCCAGTCGCAGGTGATCAATAGAGACAGTGTGCTTGAGGGGAGTGTGTGTGTATGTGTGTGTGTGTGTGTGTGTGTGTGTGTGTGTGTGTGAGTGTGCTCTGTCTCTGAGAGGAACTAGGTTGGCTCCCTGATCTGGAGAGTTTTGAGGACGTCCCACTTTTACTTACGATCCTGTTAATTTGATTTGTGACGTGGAGTTTTGAACAGCCTCTGGTCTATGAAAACTCAGCTGAATTGGGTTTCTCTGTTACTGCAGACACTCACACATGCTCCTAACGCCCACTCCTGTCATGTTGCTGTGTCAGTGACAGTGGCACAGCCAGTCATGCGCTCCTGTGGAGTCTGCTGGAGCGCAGCTGTCCTGCTTTCTGGGCCTCCTCATGAGACAGAGAAAGGAGGACTGGCTGTGTCCACATGCAGCCTTTCTCAATAAACCTCTGACAGGCTTGTTAACTGATACAAAGAGCCACCAGCTAGCAGGACCACACTTACAGAGTAACATAAAGATGAAGACTAGCATAACTTTTTTGGGGGATCAATGTTTTGATTATTTTTGTTGCAAGACAATAAAGCAAAACTATCAAGAGATTCGGAGACATGACATCATCAGTCCATGTGTTAATGCTGCAATCCATTGCAAGTCAATGGTCGATAATTCCAGTCGGTATCCCTGACTTCCAATCTAAATGTGTCCCAGTGCATCTGCTCGTGAAAACATGGACACCTGGAGCAAGTGTCTGAGCTTCACAAGCACGCACAGAAGACCTACACCAATTACTACAGCACCATAAGTGAAGAGAAACGTCGAATGATTGTTTCATCGCACTTTTCCACATTAATTTCATGCAACTCTGTGATCTTTGACCTTGCTTATGAAAAAAAAGGTGCAAACTGTATGTGCTATGTGGTTGAAATGTGCAGGCATTAAGCTGCCTGTGGTTCTATAGAAACTGGGTTTTTGTGTGGGAGGAGGAAAATCAAGTGATGGAGCTGTTATTTTTCATAGTGCATTGTTCCCTGTAATAATGAATGCACTGTTGAGTTAATGATTCCAAGTCTCCTGTTTCTGAGGCTTATTTCAATATTTATGATTTATGCATGCTCATGTTGGTATTACAAATGCGGCTGTAATTTTTCTTGTGTGGGCTGAGAAATATCAAGCGTATATTTGTATTTTTCCTGTCTGTGGCTGCAGTGTTCCTGCTTACTGCAGCTAAATGAAAGTCAAAGTGCTCACAACATCTGTGAATAGGTGCAGAGTCTGTATTAACTGCAGCCGTGTGTGTGTTTGGGTCTTGTGTGTTTTGCAGTCACCTATGCCCAAGACTATTCTGATACCCATCCCTATATCCAAGTCATCGGCCCCTCGTTTCCGAAACAGCGTGGAGGGCCTCAACCAGGAGATCGAACGCATCATCATCCGAGACACCCCTGAAAAGGACGAGACTATCGTTGTGAGTTCCTCTGACAAACAGACTGGGGTTAGGGTGTTTAGAAAATGTGCTTTCAAATATTTGGTCCTTCCCTGAAAACATTTTGTTCTTCACTGAAGTAATTAATTCAGGTTTTTTAAGGATTCACGCACCACCACTGTACAGGGTTTAAGCCCCTGGTGCTACATTGTTATTGTGACCTGACCTCATTTGTGTTTGTATGACAGCCACAGGATGTCCCAGATGGGCACCGTGCACCCCCACCCGGCCCCCCACCGCGCAGCAGCAGCAGCATTGACACACAGACTCCTCAGGGGCGGCCTGAGTGGTAACCACAGCAATTGTAGTAGCCGTCCCGACTCCATCTCGCCCTCCTACCTCACCGTCCTCAATGACACGGGTGGAGGCAGCCCCTATGAGGACAAAGGTGACTAACACACACACACACACACACACACACACACACACACACACACACACACCAAATATTGCACACCTGCTGTGCCAAAGTCTCTTTTAGCATGACCTGTAGCTGAGCCCAACCTTTGACCTCCAATCTCTCCACATTATCTGTCCTCAGAGCTGGGCCCCTGCTCCCCGCTGCCTAAATACGCTGCTTCTCCTCGACCCAACAACAGCTACATGTTCAAGAGAGAACCTCCAGAGGGCTGTGAGAAGGTCAAAGTGTCCGAAGAGACCATGTAAGTAAAAAAAAAAACTCGACTTATGTAAAAAAAAATGTATGTATCTACAAGGGCTTTACAATTAAATGAATATTAATCTCAATCACAACTTTGGCTCCACACAATTAAATGAACATGACAAATGCGATATTGATGTTTAAAAGGCGTGCTATGGTCATAGAAAGCTCGGCTGAATATCAAATCAAGCGCTTCTTAAACTAATAACCATGACAGCTGTCTGGCTGATGTACACACACTGTAGTTTATTTTGACTCAATCCAACATGGAGCCAGCAAACAAACACATCTTCAATACACCTCATCCTATAAGGGTGATGTCACCACTTGTATTAGTATTAGTACACAGCTAAGTGTGTCCCTGTGTGTGTGTTTTCAGGCCCAAACCTCTGCAGGAGATCCCTCCTTTCTTGTGTCCCGACCGCAACAAGGTCAACTTCATCCCCAACAGCGGCTCTGCCTTCTGCCTCGTCAGCATCCTTAAGCCCTTACTCCCCGCCCCGGACCTCAACTTCCGCTCCGGGGTGGGCCTCCGAAGCCTGTCCCCGTCCCTCGTGCCTCTGTCCACCCAGCCCTGCCTCCTGGAGGAGCCCGAGAGCTTCTGACAGCCCACGAGGGCTTCAAGTCACCACAGCCCCCGAAAGGTCCCCCCAACAAAATCAAAATACATTTACCAGGAAACAACCCTTCTGCTCCAAAAAAATGCCTTCAGCATGCCAGCTAAGCTCTCTCTGATGTCCTTATCTTGTTGAAAAAGCGCTTCCCACTGCCTCTCCTCCTCAGACGACTACAACGTGAGAGTCCTGCAGCCCTGTGCGGGTGTTTGCAGCTAACATTTCATCGCTTTCTTCTACCTTTAGTGCTGGTTATGTTCCTGTTTTTTGGGAGGAAAAGGGCGAAAGGACAGACTCTTTTATTTCATCGTATTATACCATGGCGCCTTTCCACGGACATATCTCTTTTTCTATCTGTAGTTATTTCTCTTGATATATAAAATATGCCTTCCATTAAGAAAAAAAAAAAGGCCGCTGGTTTCCTTGGCGACCAAGAGTTTGACCACGGAGGCTAATTTTGGTGCTGCCAGATTTATCGTAGCAAAACTTGAACGGTCGCGATAAGGAGAAGTTAAAAAATGTGCCTGATATTTTAGACCGCTCAGTTTCGCTAAACCAATGTAGTGCTCGGATCATGTTTGTTTCTTTAGCATGACACACATGATGTTTGCACTATGATGGCCATAGATACATACAGGAAGGCAGGGACAAGCAAAATATATACAAGTAAACCCACACTGAGAAACAATACATATTAAGACCACCTGTGATCTAAATCCAGACATCTGTTTTGTACTTTCATCAGCCATTTACAGTGAAAGCTGACTGTAAACTGGTACAAGCTGATGCCTTTGTTACGCTAACTGGTAGCAGTGAACCGGTCCCCTGCCAGACGGTGTGTATCTATGGGAAACACAGGCCAGGGCTATGATGTGTGCAGCGTGTTCAACCTGTGTCTGCTTGCCCCTTCTTCCAAAGCGCCAGCCTTTGCTCGAAATGTCCCTTTTGACTTCACGTCCATCACAACTGCCCCCTTCTGTTCCTTCTCCTTCCAGCTCTTTCTCTCCTTTTCTTTCCCTCACTGTAATGCTGATTTCCTTTTGTCTTGCTCAGCTAGTGTTGTTGTGAAATGTGTCCAGAAGGGCGCCGTCCTCGCAGGACGGGCTCTCTCTGGCTTGCAGGGCCTTGAGCAAGGAGAGGTTGGTACACCCAAATACTACACTGCAGAGCATGATGGTAGATGAAGTTCTACAAATCAGATTGAACCCAACAGTGCTGTGTTGTGTACTCAGCTGGTTTCCATCGCCCAAAAATGATAGATCATTGCAGGTTATGACTAAATACGCAACGTCTTGTGTGGGCGTGGTTTGATCAGATTTGACTGACAGTGGCTGGTGGCTGTGGCTCAGGAGGTAGAGCGGTTGTTTGACCCCTAGCCTCTGCAGTCTACATGTCAAAGTGTCCTTGGGCAAGATACTTCCCTGTTACGTGTATGAGTGTAAATTGTTATTAGGGCTGAACGATATGGAGAAAATCAAAGTTCACAATATAAGCTAAGAATGAAATCAAATGAAGTTACATCACTTTACTGTAATGCAGCCTTTAAAACCAGGAAACGACACCACTTACTGTTATTAGTATCTGTACAACCAATTAAATTATCTTGATCTGTATCCATAGTCAGACTAGATGGGGTTCACACTGGAAACTGGGTGTGCTTTAAGACAGAAACAGGCAGAGTTTAAACCAGAGAACTGGAAAACGGCTGGGTCCTAACCTTAAGTTTTTATTTCTAACCTGAAATTGATATGGGTTGATACCTATATATATTATTTATTATAAACGTAACTATTTACAGACCAATCTCAGGTTTGATCTTAGATTATTTTTGATCTGAAGATTACGAGATGAGATGATTTTCTGTCATCACGAGTGCACTCTGACAGATTTTACTCAGATGATAAATCTAAGACATCTAAAATTGGTAGTTTCATACAACAGTATCAATATATTGATATACTGGAGCCCTATTGGTTTTTGCTCCTGATGAGCAGGTGCCTTGCCTTGTAAAGCGCTTTGAGTGCTTGCCAAGCACAGAAATATGTGACATCATTTTTCCCCAGCTGAGGTCTGCTCACTTCAAACCAGCGACCAAAGCAAGAACTGTAGTTTATTGGTTGACAGCCTCTCCGTGCTCCGGCCCATCTTCCTGTAAATGTCATTACTACTTGACTGTGCCTGCTACGGTGGGATAGGAATGTACTGGGTTTGTAAATATAGAGGCACACTGTGTTTGTATTATCGGCTGACAAAGATATGTATCTGAATGAGTCAATAATTGTACCATACACCCCTCCTCCCCTCCCGCTCCTCTTCCTCCCCCCTCCTGCTTTTTCTCCGCTGAGTACTGTGAATTACTACATGTCTCATTATTGTGAATAATAATGTATTTATTTATCAGGAGTGTAATTGGGTCTTCAGAGAATTTTAATCAAGAATAGATTACATCGTCCATCTCAGGTTGTAGTGAATAGGATACAAAAAAAGAAGAGATATACTAACTTCTCAGCGCACACTAACAAGTCTACTATTAAAGAGAGCAAACCAACAGCTGCTATCTATGTAGCCTCACACAGTGGAAATCCTGAATGATGTAAACCTGTAGCAGAGTAGAAGTAGAGAGAAGTGTGGATGTCATTTATCCAGTGACCTGATTTGGCATGAGTAACGTTTTTCTCGAGAATAAGTGAAGAAACGAAGAGTTCAGTTCCAAAATGAGATATCCACTTGCTGAAAAACAATCACACTTACAGCGACATGTTCTTATTTGTCGTTTTTAGACGTCTGTTTACAAAAACAAAAGTAGTTTGAAAGAGCAGATTCATACGAATACAGATTTATTTCAGATAATTTTTTTTTTCAAAGTGGATAAACCGCATTTTGGAATGAGGCTCGACAAGAGAAACACTTAACACAATGATTCTTTGTTTGCTTGTCCAGTTTATTGGAAATAGAACTGCCAAGTTTTCGTCTGTTAAACTCCTCGAGTGAAATAAAAAGGCATAGTTGAATTAAATAAAGCATTTGTGATTGACTTGAGAAATACATTCTTTTTTTAAGTGTGTAAATCAAGAGTAAACAGTATAATACATGATGTGACACTGATACAGTTATAGTTTCCCTTGTGACCAACGCACATCAGTAGACTTCCTTCCTGTGTCACATTAAAAACAAAAAAGAAAAAAATTACTTGACTGTATCGTAGGGGTGTAAAAAAAAAGCAGAGATAGGATAGTGCAGCTGATATAAAAAGTGTTTTTGGAGTTGTCTGACTCATAATTTTTTCCCCATGATGCACCTTAGCTCCACTGAGTGAGATTTATACAGGCACACAAATGTCGTTACTGAGGATTTGGTTTCAGTTGGTGCTCACAGACGTCATATTCACATCTCAGCAATTAGAAACCCGACTATACATCTTCATATTGTAACTGTTAACTAAACCACACACTCCAAAATGTCAGTCTTGGTCATTATTTCCCTCAAAATATAATCAGTGGGAATTAATTCTGTGAGATGGTAACAGTTCTCCAGTGTTGATTCTTTTCCCGTAAAATAATAAATGCATCTCAAAATACACAACACACAGTTAAAAATAGACTTTACAGTGTTATTTTAGGGTCACTTTCTCAGTGTACTGCACAACAAAGACATCTGATTTTGCAAACAGTGTTATAATCTGAAAATAAATACATTTTGATGCATCTTAGGTGCAGAGTTACAGGATTTAAATAACCCACCCATCCCAAAACACTCTAATCCTCATCCTGTTTTAAAATTTCCCTCAAGAACAAAATAAATGTTTCCTCCTTCACACATTTTTCTTGGCCTTGGACTTGTGATTGTGAAATCTAAACGACAGATGGGACTGAAGATGATTTAAAACGCATCCTATTATTACCCACACTACATTCAGAGCCAGCAGAATCTGGGATCAGGGTAGACGATTAGCATGAAGAGGCTGATGGTGGCGCAAAAGCCACAAAGAGTTTGGACAGTGTGAGTTTCCACTGTGCCTGTAATCTGACTCCAGTTCAGGCTGTCATGACACCATCAGTGCTCTCCAGAGAGGCTCACAGTTCAGTGTTAGCCATTAGACTGAATCCCTAAGAGAAAACTGAGAATTTCCTCACAGGGTTCAATAAAGCGTCACATTATTTCTCAAACTGGTGGAGTCTTCAAAATCCAGAGTTTGTGCAGGGGTCTGTATCACAAAGCAAGTTCAAGTTTCGGTTACCTGACTTCACTGAGCCTAACATCAGTGATCCTGGATGAAATGTTGGAGTTACATTTTTAAATACATTTCATCCATCTTAATTTACAGTGTGTGACCTTGTCGCCGTCATCAGGTCAAAGTTTTAATGTGTCCAATACTTTGGTTTATCATCAAATACCTGCAAAACTAATAACATTTCCCATTAACCTCAGTTGTACTTTGCGTTTAATGTTAGCATGCTAACATTCTAAACTTAGAGGATTGAAATGGTTAATTAATACCAAAGTAACTGCTTCAGATGAGCCTGTTAGCATTGTTATTGTGAGCATGTTAGCATGCTGATGTTAGCATTTAACTTAATGAGGCTCTATGCGAAATTCAGGAGACATTATTAGCTGCAGACACATTATGTTCTGAGCGTACACGATATGCCCTACAAACCACCCCCACCAACAATATCAGATAAACCCAACAGCGTGGCAATTCATTGAACACTGCTGCAATGCCACATGGTAGTAAATAAATGTGAAGCAAAATGTTACAATTGTGATTCATCTTATGTCTAACAACATGTCATCCTCACCTAAACCTCCTCTCTTTTAACTTAATACCGTATGGCTGTATAAATGCTAACTTGGCATTTTCATCAGGGCTTTCAGTTCTGGACCAAGAAGGGAGCTGATCATGTAGGCATGGTGGGCGAGTCATGTAGCTCCTTCAGCTGGAGCTATACCTACTCGAAATTTAGAGCATTTGAGTTGTCTGCACAGGGTTCTCAACGTTGAAGTGGATGAGTGGGTGGCTAGCAGCTAACGGTGCTAACTCCATAAAAAACACTAAACAATGGCAACAGTGCTGACAAAGCTAAACTAAGGTGATAGATCATGGTTAATTTGTACCAAAGTATACATCAGCATTGTCATTGTGAGCACGTTAGCATGCTATGTTAGCATTATGCTGATGTTAGCATTTATCTTAGGTGCAGCCTGAAAGAGCTGCTAGCAAAATCCTCCCATTGTGTTATCCTGAGCTGCACTGATGGGATAGGAGTGTAAAAGCATCAGTACCGTCAGGAATGGTGATCCACCCCATGGCCAAAAAAACAAACCAAAAAAGAGTATGCATTGTTATAAAAGAAAGAAAGAGTTAAGTCCAAACAGAGCTGGATAACCCACTGATCTTGCTTTGTGATACAGGCCCATGATGCAGCTTGAGCTTCAACTGTTAGTGTGCAAATACAGGCTCAGTGACAGGCTCAGGGTCCCTTCTCATCTCCTATATATACTGTACGCCCTTCATCCCTTCATTCATATGTGACAATCGTGTGCTACGATGTTTAAACATTAAGCAGTAAATAGAGATCTTTTACATCCTGGGTCCCCTGTGATGTGTACACACAGCATACCAACACGCCCAAACAATGCAAACATAAAAAATAAAAAACACACACACAAAAAAACATGCAACGCCATCCAAAATAAACCTGTAACCCAAACATTCTCTCTGCCTGACAGAAGCTGCAATAACTAAAAGGTAACACAAACCACATGAGGTTTGCTGTGTGCACATGAGTCAGTAGCATCACATGTAGAGTTAACAGTCATTTACAGAGCTGCAGAGAGCAGCTGTGAGTCGCTGAGGAAAACGTTTAACAGCCGACAGTGTTTTCATTTTCCAGTGTAACACAAATATGTGTGTGTATTGCAAGTGTGGATATGTACACATCTCTCCTGGTAACAGAAATGTGTATGTGTGTGTGTATATGTGCATCAAGTTCTCTGTGTGTTTTTCATTGTTAAGGTTATGTTCTTTTACTTGGTTGTTGACATGAAAACTTGCTGACATCCAGATTCTGTGCGAGAAATTATACACTGCTGCTGCACACTCACAAACACACACACCAACAGAGCTTTAGGCATTGAGCAGCTCATCCGCGGAACGTCCAATGGCGTCAGGGTTGGAGAGGGGGTCCAGGTCTGCGAACAGGTTGAACCAGGCAGACATGTCTTTGGATCCACCTGGAGCAGCTGCACGCAAGAGCACACACACGTGGCGTTAGAAGGAAGTTTAGGTTAAGCAACTTAGATTAAACACAATATAAACTTACATGAAAAAAAAAAAAAAAAAACTGCAGTTCCTCTAGTGGCCACTTGAGGCTGACTCCAGGAGCGAGTCAATCCCCATAGACCCCCATGTTAAAATGCCCAATTTTACAGCAGAAATAAACATGTTTACAGCCTGGTACAAAAAATAATTTTGGTCTTTATAACTAATTTCCCCGTTCATGACAACTGTACGGTGGTGAATTTTTACATAACTCACCCCTTTACATTTTATAAAGGCTTAAAGTTTTGCATAATTAATGGCGTAACTTTGAGCTGCCATGGAGACAATGCTGGTTTGGTAGCGTAACCATGGTGCAACCCCAGATTCACAAAGTATAGGCATAGTCAAAGTTGCTGTTTCAGTGTGTTTTCAGTTCATGAAAGTAACATTTTGGTTGCCTAAAAAAAGTCTTGCTCAGTGTTTAGTTGTACTAAAAGACCCTTTTAAGGCTAATTCATGCTCAACATTATATATATGGAGACGCCGATGAACGGAGCACTCTATCCATACACTGCGTTCATTTTGTCCGTATTTGTGCACATTTTCTGAAAGCATATGGATGCAGACAAAACAGAGCAGTACCACCGGAGATCGTGGAGGCAATGTAGCATAGTTCAAATGAGATGCAACTGCAGTAGATGACAAAGAAATTTAAATAATGGCGGTAATATAGTGAGAAGAATACTCTGTCCGCATGCCATGATGTACTTAATGGTCTCAAAGACCACCGCTGTCTACAATGCTGCCTCCATTTAAAGGCAAATTATTAAAACTTACTCCACCTTCACCTTGTTTGTTGTTGTGTGAAACTTTGTGCTTGTGCCATCCACTGGCTGCACCTATGCCATCTTAAAGGATGCAGGGTGGTATGAGGGCAGTGGCGTTTACAACATTTAAAATGAACATATCCATTTTCATATGTAAAGGGAGTGTAAATGAGCCTTGACAAGTCAGATGTTCAGTTTGCCAGTAATTACATTTTGTTTTAATGGTTTTACGCTAGCCATAGTTAGCATTAGCATTACCACAGTAAACTATAGCTATAAATGCATCATGCTAACTAAGCTAGCAGCTGACATTAGGTTATCGACACCCTTTTCTCCAAATATGGTAACTTCTGACTCCAAAAATTCAAGATGGCAAGAGGCAAAATGCCAGACAGGGGGCTTCAAAGCAGAAGTCCACAAACCAGTGAGTGACGTTATGGTGGCTACGTCCATTATTAAATACAGTCTATGGTTTGAAGAGATTTGTTTTTTTCAGCTGGTATTTTGCTTAGAAGGTGTATATTCATAAATTAATTTGGATTTAATACAAATGCCACATTGCACCTGGGGCTGCGTGTTGTGTGATGCACAAAAAGAACACAACCACTGATAGAAAGCATACCATTAGCTGCTGTACTTGGAGCTGGCTGTGCTGATTGGCTCTGACCGGGAGGAGGCTGCAGGGGTGGAGCTTGGAACATAGGTGGAGTTGACCAGCCTAAAAGACAAAGCAGGGTTAAGAAAAGTAATGAAAGTCATCGGTCAGTGTGCTGCAGTGAGCCCATCCCTCCAGCAGAGTGCAGTGTGGCTGACCTGTAGAGCTCAGACTGTGATCCAGCAGCTGGGAGGGCAGGAAGCCTGTGGGGCTGGGGGGGGTTGAGGGTCGAAGTGCTGCTGGTGCATTACTTGCTGCTGGTGCATTACTTGCTGCTGGCCCAATACTTGCTGCTCCTGTGCCATGTGGAGGAACGCTGGGAGGGTCAAACAGCCCGAAAGCGTCCTGCCATTCTTTGCTGAACTCGTCGCTGGCCCCTGGGCCTGGGCTGAGGAGGTCTTTGAGGAAAGCCATGTCACCCTGTTCGCCATCTTCCACTTCTGGTCTCAGCGGTGTCCCAGCAATGTGGGACAGACCACCTGAAAGCACAGGGAAGGGAGAAAGACGGGAAGGGTTCTGTATTAGACCAGAGGCAAATACATCACAGTTGACTCTGAAAAGGCACCAGCTTGTTATCAAAGCAGAGATACAGATCACAGAGGTTAATTAGTTTGAAAAAGAAAAAGTCAAAAGGAGAAATGAGGGCCAAAATTACTAAAAAGACAACTTAATATTCAGGGCTGAAATTTTCTTAAGTTCACATTAATCCATTAGGAACATGTCGTATTTCCATGCTTGTATACTTTTTTAATCAAGAAAACACTATACGTCGAGCTGATTTTATTTGGCAGCAGAAAAATGCAATCTAACACCTTTCCTCTACAGCAGAAAGGTGTCAGGGGGAGATAAGGAGCCCTTTTGTCTGACATCCTAATTACCCTTTCATTTCATCACACAGCAATGTGACTTGGTAATTCAGAACACCTTCTAAATTTAATCTGAAATCCTGCAGAAGGTAGTTATCAAGACCAAGGCTCTTTCATGACAAAGCCAAGCTTCCAATTTGTAGACTGGTGGAAAATGTGGAGTGACATTTAAGTCAAATAAACCTTTTACAGCAGACTTGTGAGACACAGGTGCAACTAATGACATCAGTGGCTGCAAAGCACTGCAGTAATTACTGGGACTGAGCCATTGTTAATGGTATTAGTTCCACCTGTGCTTCTGCTGCGGTGAAAAGGGTCTATTTGGGAAGAACAAAGAAACAAGAGTGCTCTGATGCTAGGAAGACTTGCAAGATTCAAGATTTATTCAGGATAACATGTCGTGTATCAAATCCTAAATTAGTGTGTTTAAGTTTAACTTTTTTCTGCACAAAGAAACTGACAAGAAACATAATGAAATAATTTTGGCTTTCAAAGGAGGTGTGACACAAAAGGTTTGGGGTCGCTGTGGCTTTTGATGACTTAAATGTAATTTGCAAGGTCTAGGAAACATTTTTTTGTATTGACCATTCTCAGTTTTTGTGCTATATTATGATCCTGTGGATGTGGACCATGGCCACTGCATTTACCACGTATACTTGCATAGTACAGGTGTGTTCTATTAGATGTCATGAGACAGACTGAGATCCCCCTTTGTCAAACATTTGCTCCGATGAAGGTCGCTTGGCTTCAGGCTTCAGGCTTTATCTGCAAATACTTTGAGATTCTCTGCATTTTGGAAAATGGGATTTTTCCTCCTTTGCTTTCAGAAACCTCCCAGCCACACAAGCACTATTATAAAAACATCTCCATCCAAATAGAAAACAAGACAAGAGAATGCCAAACCAACGGGCAGCAATATAATCGTAACCTTAAAGTTGCACAAACAAGCAGATGAAGATGCTGGCCAATCACAGGCCTGAAGAATAAAGCTATTACCAGAAGGCTACCTGGAGCAGTGACCTCCGGAGTGCATTGTGACACCTCTGTTAATTAAAAAGTGGAAGTGTGACTGTACATTTATGTGTAAACATGTAAGAAGTCTTGTTAGCAGGGTTAGAACACGCACTACATTAGTTGCATCTGCCACTAAACAAAATGTCGCTTTATTTGTGATGCAAACAAAGTTTAACAAAAGGTCTGCTTTCAGTGACCTGAAATGCAGTTTGCACACGGACAAAAGGCCAAAATGCAAAAAAAAAAAAAAAAAAAAAAAAAAGGCTGCTTTCCAAATATACCCATGCATGTATGGACAAGGCTCAAGTGTACTGAATTCAACTCAAAAGACAGTTATCACTGAACCTGCCTGTTGTGCCTTAAAACTAATAACACAGAAGCCATGGTTAGAAAAAGGGACACCCAATCTGGGTGTTGCACACTGTACAAAATTACTTGTGAAACTTTTCAGTCAATCAATGGTCAGTAAATGCAACCCAGAATGAGTCTTAGGAGTGAAGAAGATGCTTGACTGTTTTCCTAAATAACAAGTGAAGACAGACTGAATCCAGATCCAAAGTGCTGAAGGAAGCAGAGCTGAAGTCCCTTGAGAGGTAAATATGTGTGACAACCAAGCGAAGTGAGATGAGAAAGCTGAGAACTAGCAAGACAAGTAGAAGAAACAGGAGACAGCAGGCCAGTTTACCAGTGGCAGGCAGCTGTAACTGGTGGCCTCCAAAGCCCCAGGGTGCATTCGGGCCTCCACCCTGCGGAGGAGGCAGGAGCTGAGGGTGAGAGGGAAGTTTGCTGGGGCTGGGAGCTGTGGCAGATCACAGGCCATGAGCATCAGGTCATCATCAGAGCCCGCTGACAGTCCCCTGAGGTCTTGGAGGGCTGGAGTAGGTGTGGTAGTGTTTTGGGGCACTGAGATCAAAGGATCATAAAGCCAACAGGCATCCGGTCTACAGTCAGCATCAGCAATCCCAATGTACACATTTACACAAGTGCTGCTGGTTAAAGAAATGCCAAGCAATACCATTTCTGTAAAAGTTCTCAACATACACACAGACTTACCATTGTCACTGGTTTGGCTCTGACCATCACTGCTGTGGCTGTGGTCTGGAAAATAGGGCACATGAAAAACAGCAGGATTACACATGATTTTTTTATTTGAAAATGTGACATAAACAAAGAAATCAAGCCAAAATAACACGAGTGCTGTTTAAAAGCAGCTGCTGTTAGTTGTGTCTTGATCTATTTTTTTACCCCGTCAATTCCAGAGAGAATCATTAGTTTGTTTTCAATAGTTTAACCTCATTTTCTAAAACACTGCTGCAGCTTTCAAACAATTAAGAGCAGTTACCAAATCATTTTATACAATAAATCATAAGTTAAAAAAATTAAAGCTGTCATATACAATAAAGACAAATCATTAGGGACTCATTATATTAGCAGTTTCATATCTGATATTTGCCCTTACAATACCCAACAATCTCTTCGCATGGTGCAACCATTTGCTACATGTGATGTTCTCGTTGGCTCTGTGTCTTTCTGTCACTTAAACTCTGTGTTTAAGACCACAGGGGGCAGCACATACCTGCTCCAGAGGCACTTCCTGATGGCTTGTCGTCATCCAAGGACACCAGACTGAGGAAGAAGGAAGGAGCAAGGGAGGAGGGGAGAAAATTAAAGAGTGCCTTATCGAGCTGGCGAGACACCGTTTTGCTATTTTTAGCAATGCAGTAGCCTCTATTTAATTTGGAGCTGTAGTCCTCAGGTTCACTACTCTAAAGGCCTCAACTACCACGTGGATCACGGCTGATCACCATATGTAAAAGCTGCCACACACACACACACACACACTTACTTGTGAGTAAAAATGGGCATGACATTGGCCTCATGTTTGATGAAGACATAGCTGAGGTTATTGAGTGCAGAAACAGACAAAAGGACAGTGAAGTGAAATGATAACGGAAGATGGAGAACAGCTGACAACAAAGGCGCGTGTGTGTCTGTTCATGATGACAGGGCAGAAAGGAGTAGCAAATTCCGTATTAACATGCTATTTAGTACACTAAAATAGTATGTATGATTTTTTTTAGTATGTCCCAAACCTCAGGATGAAACCAACAGTGCATGACTTGCAGAATATTACAGCATACAATCATTGGACACTATGCCAGCATAAATATTGCACAATGCAACGCAGTAGTTATGACAATGTTCATGACAGACAATGGCGGACAGCGACCAAGCCAGACGCACTGTTGTGGCAGGTGCGCCTTTAATTCGAGTCCATTAGAAGTGCTTGTTTTAGCCACTTACAGGCTCAGATTGTTATTATGAATGTCTTAAAATATTATGGAAAGGATCCTACAGCAAAATAAAAAGTATTTTTTACCTTCCTCAAATTTCAGTGTGTGTTTAGTGTGTTCTCTCACCTGTCTGTGTTGCTCTGTAGAGCCTTCTCCTTCTTCTCCTCTTTTTTCTGCATGTCTGTTAATTCCTCCAGCGGGTCTCGCAGGTCCTACAGGAGGGAGGAACACTTGTACTAACACATCACTTCCGTTGAGAGGACTGCTACAGTTACATTTGTGTATTCATACTGTGCTGTTGCTGTCTCCCTGGGATAACACGAGAGTGTCTCTTAAATTTGAAGTACCTTGAGTGTGGTGAACTGGTACGGTACATGTCCTTGAAAGGCCTCGTGGATTTCTGACATGGCGTGGGCCGTCTTCTCCCAAAACTGCAGCAGAGTGGTCTGCCATGACAACACGTAGCACATTAAATAAATGACAAAGACAAGTAAGGTAAACAGATTCAGATACTTGATGGGAGTGTTATTCAAAACCTAGCTGATTACACCCGTGGGAAGAGTCCCTCTACTACTTTTTTTTTGATATTTCAACCAAAGATGTAATAATGGTGACAGAATCACTGTTGACAGACACATACCTGGTAGGTACAGAGGGAGTGGGAGAGCATGTTGCAGCGGCTTGCTCCCAGCATGTCAACCTTCTGACACACATCATTCTTCAGCTTCTCAAACTGGCCCTTTGTCCCTCGGACCTGGGTTTGGACCTGAAAACAGAAAAAAAAACAAGACAATGAAAAACATGCACACACACTATAAACCATTAAAGTGGAAATAGACAAGTTTTTTTTCTTTGATTACACAATTTAATATCACTGTCCCAGTTACGGAAGTGGCATACAGAGGAACAACCAATGTTACTTTGGAAAACAAAATGCAGTGTGTCCTGTGTTGCTGATAGTTGCTCGGCTCTATCAGCTCCAACAATAGTGCCACTTGGAAATGCTAGAGGGAGGATGGGTGTTGAAAAGTTGTCTGCTTCCACTTTAAGAGGGTGTCAACTTGCACCCTAATACACGCAAACAAGCGCCCCCCTACCTTGCGGAACTTTTCCAGCTGTTTGTAGGTGTCTGGGTCCAGTTCTTGGGAGACGTCTTTCATCCAGAGCAGAGCTCCTCTGTACTCTGTGCGGGCCTTCTCCATACGGCTGACTGTCAGTAGCGTGTCAGCGATGGCACGACGCCTGAACGTCTCCACTT
Source organism: Epinephelus fuscoguttatus (assembly GCF_011397635.1). NCBI lineage: Eukaryota > Metazoa > Chordata > Actinopteri > Perciformes > Serranidae > Epinephelus > Epinephelus fuscoguttatus. Next base: position 14,080,641 of record NC_064775.1, read on the forward strand.
CCTGGTGCAAACGGTGCAGTGGTGGGCAAAGTGCCATCCTACGGAATAAGGAAAAGATACAATTTCATAAAATTATGAAAGTGATTTTTCACTTTAGGGTTTATGACGGTATAGAATGCACTGTATATTCATCTTTTTAACACATGATCATTGGTTGCATTATTTTCCGCCGCTGACCTCTGCTTGGCGGAGGTGCACAGAGCCTTGCTGGTGCGCGTCCATCATGTTGCCAGCCTTTGTGCGATCGTGTTCAGCCTGGAAACGCAGGAACAGGCCAAGCTCGTTCTCCTCCTGAGACAAGCCTGTGGAAAGAGCTCACAGTCAAAGTCCCACATGTACACAGAGGACCAAATGGCTTTGAGAACAAAACAAAATGAGACTACAGACTGTTTACAACAAAATCCTCTGAACCCAGAGGCACCAGTTTATCTTTTACAAAGACAAAGCAAAGATCATCTCAATCTCTGTAAATGCTTTTTCTTTTAGATTAGTGATGAGTGATGTAGTTTCATAGCTGACTTCCTCATACCATGACTGTAGAGGTGAGTATACTATTAACACTGTTTGAACGTTATTTTGAGTAGTGGAGACCAGTGTTTCCCAAAAGCTTCTTAGGGCTAATATGGTCGTAAATTCCCTCTTATGAACTATCCTAAGCTTAAGAAGTGTTTCCCAAAAGCCTTGTATGTGTAAATATATTGCTACCAGGATATAGAGCCCAAGTTTGTCTTAAATTTTGGACAAAAGCAGCTGCAGAACAAACACAAAAAGACATAAACTGCATCTTCTATTTGGGAAAAGACGGTTAGTTGTATGCCTCTTGACTCATCTGACATTGTAACGTCTGAAATTAATCTCTCCTGTTGTTAGTCAGAGACGAGATGTCATGTAACAGGTTTAGTTTCGACTGTCACTCACGTGTGATTCTGTGCTGGTACTTCTCAATCACCTTCAACAGCTCTGTGCACGTGAACTGAACCGAGCGAAAGAACTGCAGACACAAACAATACGATTAGAATACGGGGTTACTATGACAGTTTTCATCTCAAGACCTTTTCTCAAAACACTTTTTTTAAGCTACACATAGTTTTGAGATGTTCCGCCACTTCATGTCAATAATACCAAGACTTTATTTTGCAGTGTGGTGCTTCAGTGAGGCAGCACTCAGTGAACACAACATATTTTCTCTCTTCCTTGCTTATTGTCTGGCAGTCAGCTGCCTCTCCTCCCATCTGGGGGACAACAACAGTGACTAAAGGATGAGTGTGTGTTATAGCAAAGCCGAAACAAATAGATCCGCACACCCGTTAGAAGGATTTTAAAGCTGTGTAACGTTTTGAGCACCAGACCCTGGATAAATAAGGAGCGACGCCATCTTAAATACCCATAGGGCATTTACAAGCACACATAAATAAAGGGTTATCCATCGTGTTTTTGTCTGTGTCATAGCAACACAGATTTTGAGGCCACTCTGGTGCTGATATCCGATAGGAAGGAAGAATTAAAGGATAAGGGGGTTATCTCATGTCTGCTAGAAATCATTAGTTACAGCTGATGTGTGGTCTCTCCTCTCTGTCCTGGTAAAGCATAGGTGTAAATTATAAAATGAATGCTGGCTGAATTCCATTTAGCTGCTTCAGTTTCAGGGTCCTGGTGTTGTTTATGACGACTGTCACACTGCCATGACCTGCAGGGACACTTGAAAAGAATGCAGCTACTGTCATCAGTGCTACCTGTGTTTTTCCTTCTGTGACAAGGGAAAATGTCTGCTGGGGAAGAAGACTGACTCATTGGCAGCTGAGCCAGATAGATGAGGAGGTCACCTCACATATCCCAAGAGTGATTCAGAGGAACGCACCATAATAATGCTGCAGGTTCACCGGGAAAATATTCATTAAAGTTTGACGTGTCTGGATGTAGAGTTAAGCTAAGCTAATGACAGAGCAACAGCACCTATCAGACTCTGTCATTCAGTGAAACGTATGAAGATCAGTACAGCACTGCCAGTTTCTTCTCCCTGCACCCAGACAGGTGTAAGACTGTAAAGAGCAAAGGGAGGAGGTGACTTGTGTAGTTACTGATTAGCTGCAGAATAAACAGTCACTACCTTCAGTCTGGCTGCCTCAGCAGTGGCCAAACACCTGTTAGCGTCACATCTCTGGCAGTGTACAGGTCAGCGCACCTCTTCTGATGTTTATTAGTGAGATGACCGATACTGATCAATCCATCAAGATCATGTTTAACTAATGGCAGCTGCTCGGTCTGAGTCACAGCAGTATGGCCGGGGAAAAACAGAGGCAGATGGAGATAAACATCCGTGCCTGCCTTTGTGCAGACAAACAACTCTACATTCAGTTTTTCTAATTGAGATTTTCTGTGCCGGAGTCAAAATTTTCTCCGTCACCCAGACAAAGAAAAATACTGACTACTACAAATAATAAAAATCAGAACTCAGCAGAGATGAAATTTGAACATGCACTGAGGCAATGTTGTGATAAAAAATCAGGTTAAAATCAGGTTAGCTGTAAGGCTGCCATCCAGAAGCGGTTCCAAATCTAATCTGCCCTGGTGGGTTTTAGTGCTCTGCTGCTTCACAGTTGGCTCGGAGTCGAGATGAAATTTATGAAGGAGATTAAGTAAAGCAAAAAAGTGACAAGACAGATCTGCGAGTTTACTTTTTGTAAATGTCAGTAATGTGGTATCTTTGCGTGTGAATCTCTCTCTGCCTTGCACTTCACGTCTTTAACACTTTCCCCTCTTGTCTGAATTTGTCTCTGTCTCAGCGGGTACAAACGGAGGCACAATAGCAGGAGGACAGAAGAGGCCTGATCTTGTTCCAGAGTGAACAAAGCATCACAGTGCGGCTCTAGCAGCTCAGTGAAACTCTACCACGTCCCCGTCTCACAGGAGCAGACAGCCTGTCACAACTAAATGCCAGCCAGGTTTCAACCAACCAAAAGTGTCCGCTCTCATTTGTTGCGCGAGTGAGAAATGACTGAGAGGCAGAGGAGCAAACTGTTGACATCACTTCTCACAGCTGGGATGTGGTGTTAAGACATTTCACGTATAATTTGAACTCCTATAACTTGTAACAGCAAGAAAAGATCTGTGCAAACAGGGGACACCTTGTGCCAACACACTGTTGATGTTCTGAAAAACCTTTCTTCATATTCATTCTGCAGACACTTAATACCTATGACTTTGCCTCTGGCGAGTTCCCATGATTGTGTCAGTATTGGAAAGTAATTAATTACATTTTAATTACATTTACTCACTCCAGAGGGAAATATTGTACTTTGCACTTCGAATACATTTATCGGTTACTTCTCACCACGCAGATGGAAGCAGCATCCACTCATGGACGAGAGGCTTGTGCTCGTGACAATGCTAGATGTAAACATTCATGGCGTCCTCCTCAACCGAGCTGTAGCATTAGCTCATTCAGTAGTGCTAGGTGAGCTAGCAGTAGATGCACACTGCCTCTTTGTTGATAACACTAATGCACTTATACTTAAGTAAGATTTTGGATGCAGGAATTTATCTTGTAACAAAGAGGTGGCAGGAATGGTGCTAGCCATTGTTTGTCACTTCCTGTATCTCACAAGGTTAGGTAAACAGGTGTCAAGTTAAATGATGGAATATGGTTTTTCCTTTACAAGCTCCACAGTAAGACATACGAGAACAATTCTGGAAATAAAATAGAACCGTGTGAAGTGTTTGGCACTGTTATCGGTGTGAATTAAAGCAATGGTTTTAACCAAATGTAAAATCAAACAGACATAATACTTAAATAGCCACAAGTGGTAGATAGCACTTTGAAAAACGCAACGTTGGCGCAACGGAAGATAAGTGGTGGTAAGTCTTTACAGGGGAACATTACTGACTTAAACATATGACAATAAAAATAGTAAGCAACATTTCCATAACTAATTTTTATCTGGAGAATGGATTACAATAAATCTAGCAGTGATTAAGTATTGATGGAAAAAGAGGCAACATGGAAACAAAGCTTGTGTTTTTGCAGCTAAATAAATCTCTCCTGTCCTACCTCCAGCTTGGCATCCAGGTCAGCATCAGAAGCCACTACGTACTCATCCTCCTTCTTGCCCGTGGCTTTGATGAGGACCTGCTTGGTCTTCCAGAACTTCTTCTGCATGCGAGCCATCACCGAGCTGTCCTCACCAAGCAGAGCCCGGCCGCCGCTCAGCATGTCCCCTGCAAACCTGGAGCCGAGACTTCAGTCAGTGACGTGTCCTACTGTGTAGTTGTGCTCATAACAACGGTGTAGTTTTGTCACGATACTTGTCTCTAACTTCGGCAGAATACTTTGAAAGATAGAGATTGAGTAGGGATGGGAACTGATAGGATTTAACTAATACAGATGCCATTATTGATTCCGCATTTCGGTCTGATTCTTTATTGATTCCCTTATTTATTTCTGATCAATTTTCCGAGTGGAAAAAAGTCAGGCTACACAGATTTAACATAGTGTATATGAAATGAGAAAGAAAAACTCATCATCCTACCTGCATGGTGCTAATATTATTATAACATAGGACAATTACCTCTCAGTAATGGAAGCACTGCTCAGTTGGAAAGAAGTGGCACTCGTACGTAGTGTAAGACGTTTCAGCATATTTTGAAATCATCATTTTACAGTTATAACAAGTAACACTTTTGTCATCTCTCTAAGATGCACTGCTGTCTCCTCTCCGGCATGACTCCTTGTTGCAGTCAGTTCCCAGCATCATCATCGCATCAGTTTGACATCATTGTTTTGCAATGAACTGTCAGTAAAACATGCTAGCATTGAAACAAAGGAATTGATAAGCTCGGAGGCTAACGATTCTGACAGACTGCACAATTTCAAACCAGATCTCAACTCGAACAGGTTCTTGATTCCCACCCCTAATGCTGAGGGCATAAAGTTAAAAATGTATAGCTTTTATTTGCTCGTTTAGTTGGAGAGAACAGCAGTAGCTGACTGTAGAAATTAACAATAAAAGAGAGCAAGAAAGTCAACGGTATATCGATTCTGTAGTACTGAAACCATTTCAATTCATAAGAATCAATATGTATGGATACATCAATATTTTTTACAATACGCTATTGTAATTAAGTGAACATGAATTTTGCACATACCCATCCATCATTGGATATCAGCCTTTTCTGTTCTGAAAATAACAAAAAATACAGAGGTGATGTTAGACAAACAAAGAATACTGATAACAGGGTGAACCTTAAAAACCTGCATAAAGGTATAAAGTATAACTGATGTCAAAGACTGTCCATCTGGTTTTTATGTGTCTTTTTTAGGGTCCTTAACGTTACACAGAAAGACATGACAATGAACACTGCAGACTTTCTGATCTAGAAGAGATTTTGTGTAAGACTGACCGTTTCATGTTAAGTAGGAGGGACTGTCACTTTCTAACAATGAATTAAATAACTGCAAAATGACCTGCTGCTGCTTTTCCTGTTGCATTTTGCTGTGATACATACAAGGCAAACATGAAAACAGAGCTGACAGCTGTTCCCAGTCAGGTATAATCGAGTTATCATACAGGTTTATCTGTGGCTGGACAAAACTCATCGGTGCTAAAGGCTAAAAAGCTAATCTAATATTGTTCTTGGAGCAGAGATCAGACACCTGCGACTGTACGGAGTCAGGAGATACTGAGAGCCAGCTGTCTGAGGAGCAGGTGTTCAGTTACAGCAAATGCTGCCTTAATGACACGGGAAGAAACGGCAAAGTCATTTTGGCACTTACCGATACAGTACATACATTCACATTAAGGTATAAAAGTAGAAATAAACGTAACGTTGGTCGAGAAAACCTGCCAGAAATCGTCAGTGAAGGAGCTTGTGTGCTAGCAGCAGTTTAGCTCGTAGCAATGTCGTGGCAAACACAGTAATGTCTGGACACATTTAGCTAAGCGACCAAGCAATTCAAACATGTCCGGTTTTTCTGTTATGGTTAGATAATTTAATGAGGTGAATAAACCTTTACCTTGCTGTTAGTTTTATCCAGCAGTGCGAGCATCTATGCAGCGCTGCTCGGCTCCTCTGCCGATAGCAGTCATAATCTGAGTCAGAGAAACAGGATATGCAAACTAGCTTTGGCGCCGTTTGGACACAAGGGGTCGCTGCTGTTCAGGCCATACCGAAGATCGTCTATTGTAAGGGTGTGTCACTCATAGCTAACAATAGGCTACAAAAGCGGACTACACGTGGCCTAAAACTCAGTATAACCAGCTGAAATTTCTACTGTCTCAAATTCAATGTGTTGCAATTGTCTACATCCGAAGAAATAAAGGAGCAGCATTACCCACATTTGTCGCTTTTTGACATAAAAGCAGACTTTCAGCCACCCCACTTTGACTTTGTAGTACAATTAATACTCCATAGTGACACCTCTTCGTTTTACGCCCTCTCTGGTCAAACCAGTCTGAGGAGGAAAAAGTCCAGTTATCTACCACACATAAAGATTGTCTTTTGCGAGCCTAAATGTAAAAAACAATATATTTAATGATCTCTTACTTCTATCATCAGTAGTCTATTAAGCCACCATGGAGGTACAGAATTTTTCTTCTTTCCTCTCCTATTAAACATCTCATGACCCCTCAGATTTGTCTGTCAACCTTTTGGAGAGTGCACCACCCGGGTTGGGAACCAAACCAGCTTACTGTTTATAAAGTAGTTAAAGGGTTTGTTCACCCCAAAATCAACAATACTCATTTTTTTCTCTTACTTGTAGTGCTGTTTATCAGTCAAATTGTTTTGGTATGGTATGAGAGATGTCTGCCTTCTCTCCAATACAATGGAAATAGATGGCACTTGGTTTGTGGTGCTCAATGTGCCAAAAACATACATTTGCAAAACCACCATTGAAATATCACAAATAAACTGCCAAGCAGAAAAACTGATGAAACACTAGATAGGACACTTTTTAGGAGACAAAATTAATTTATAGTTTTCTTAGGTTACAGGAAAACAAAGACAATCTGTAAGAAAATAGGTGTAAAAAATTGAGGGGTAAAAATAACCAGGACAGCAAAGAACAAAGCAAGCAAAGTTCTGTACTGTACAAAATTCAAATTCAAATTCACTGCTGCTTTGTCCGTCTGTCACAACACTGATATTGTCCATCCTCCCGTCCTTTATGTCTGTGGTGATTGATGTGGTGGAGTCCATGCTGGATGTTGAGCCTACGCCCCCGCATCTGTCTGACAGGCTGAGTATCTGTAGGTGTACAGCTTATTATCTGCACCTCCACTTAACATCAGCTGAAAAGACACAGACAAAAGAACAGCAAGTTAGATGTTGTTGAACTGAAATATTTAAAGCTGCTGCATATTTGTCTTCAGTATACTGTTGCTTTTTTCCAGCAGTCTTACCCCACTTTCTGTCCAGTCCACACAAAACACTTTGTCTTCGTGGGCCGCCAGGTCATACAGAGGGGCCTTACAGCTGTGAGACATAAGAGCATCATTTACCTATTAGCTTTATTCACTGCATGCCTTTAACACAGAGGTTTAACACACAAAGAACGAAGAACACAAGAAAACCACAAAAAGGACAAAAATATACCAAAATACAACAAATGGCAGATTTCAATTGAGCGACGAGATGCAGTGGGTGTAGGCTAAAGAAACAGGGAGCTTCCTAAGACAGGAAGCTTGGTCCAGACAGAAAGCTGTTTTCTTTCAGATGCCTGGAAGTAACAGGATGTCCTGCTCTACGTCTGCATGAGTGATCTTTCACCCTGGAACAGCATAGGTTATGATCCAGCTTATGCTCTGACAGCTTTTGAAAATGAAACCAAAATATAAATGGTCTCAATGTAGCAAAAAAAAGAGGAAGAACTGGAATTTATTTGGTGCAAAGTGAAGTTGGACAAACGTGAGTGCAAACACCAACTTCCCATGACCTTAAAGAAATAATTGGGGTTAATGGCTGATTTAAAGTCAGTCAGGGAAGTCATAACGTATTGGACGATGGACTACAATAACATTGATTTGTTGACAAAAACAAAATACTATAGAATATCCTCTAAGTCCTGATGGGATTATGTTACCGACGTCTGATTGCAACACACATTTTTCAAAGTATACACAGTAAAACTATGTGCTTCACAGACCTTCTCGTATCCCACAGTTTGACCAGGTTGTCAAGGGAACCGGAGACCAGCTGGTGCTCATGTGACGGCGCCCACTTCACAGCGGTGACCCAGCCAGTGTGGGAGGTCAGAGACAGCAGCACCAGTGACCCGTCTGGAGAGGAGAGGAGGCGTTTATAACAGTGAAGAGGAAAGGTGCTCGCAGAGAGTGGAAATAAAACCATGCTGCAAAAACAGCTATGACAGTGTCTGTCGTCTGTGGTATTTTGAAGGAAGTGGTACCTTTGGTTCGAGGGTCCCATAGTCTGATGTGTCTGTCAGTGCTTCCTGAGGCCAGCCGCCGACACAGAGGTGAGTAGGAAATACAGTTAAACACTTTACTGCCCGTCTGTGGGAAAGGATGAAAACATTGGTCAGTTAATTTAGGAAATGACAAATAAATAGTGTCAAAATGTTTCCAGATTTCTAACGATTTTAATAATGTATGTATGTATATATATATAAAGAGCGCTGTATTTTACTGCCCTATGTTCAAATGATGTTCAATGCTACTGTCTTTTAGGCCTTTATTGACTGTAAATGATAAAAAAATAGTTTGTTTGAAACAGCTTTGTTGCCCCAGTTTCTGTTTTACAATGTGTTTCTCACCAGTGTAGTCTTCATTCCTCCTGTCTCGACGTCCCACACGCGGATGGTGTGGTCCCACGATGCACTACAAACTTCCTCACTGTCGCACCACAGGACAGATGACACTGCCTCATTGTGTCCAGATAACGTCATCAGGGGGGTCTGTGTCAGTATGACAACATTAGAACCTCATTTTTTTAATTTCCCGGCAACATGTTTGCCTAATACGTTCGTTTTATATGAGCAGCTTAGCCATACTGATATGACTGTCTTGGATCATTCACCCTAGTGAGGCCGAGCTGTTGAGTCTTCTGTTTCTTCCTCGGTCTGTCCGCAGGTTCTTCAACCTCATCTGCCTCGTCCGTGGGTACTGTAAGAACAAGGTTGGAGCTTGTTGGGGAGTTGCTTTTTATTCAGTCATGCTTTACATGCAATAAGTCATTCTGGCAACCTACCTGCTGACCAAATCTTCAACATTTTGTCCCAGGAGCCACTGCAGAACTGTATAGGAGCAACACAAATGCTTTGAGTGACAAATTACAACTGTTAAAGTCATTCTCCTTCCTTGATTTTCCCCATTTGCCACTATCCACCCTCTTTACCTTTGAGCCAGTTGGGTCTGTTGCAACAGTATCAACGCTCCTGTGTGTCCCCGACAGCAGTGTCTGGCTTTCACTTTGTTCCTCTCGAGTTCCACTCCCACAGCAGAAGGGTTTGGTCCAGAGAGGCCGTCAGAAGCAGAGAGGTCAGACCATCTGCACCGGAGCAGATGTTTTAAGAAAGGCTGCCGTATTACTAGCAGAGTGAACATCTGCCATTCTGTCCTACTCACCTCTTTTGACCCAGGCTACATCCTTCACCACATCTGTGTGTCCGGCCACTGTCATCACCGCCTTGCCCTCCACAGACCAGATCCTGGCTGTCTTGTCATATGATCCTGTAAGGATCCTGCAAATAAGTAAGTTAAAAACAAATAAAAGTAAGCAAAACAAACATAATGTCATATTGCTGGCTCTTGTTTGAGATGTGGTCGTCTTACCATTCAGTGTCTGCATCCACAGAGCTAATCCAGTCATCGTGCATCATGCACTCCTCGGGCTCTGGAGCTGTGACCCGCTCTACGTACTCTATCTCCACCACTTCTTCCTGAAACACAGACAGATGCACGGATGCATAAACATCAAGTTCCCAACAATGAAGTCCCCATTCGTACCTCTTCTGATTTAGACTTAAATCAAACACTGGATGTCTGCAAATGTCAATCATTGGAAGTATTTGGTGCCAGTAACGTTGCAAACACAAAGCATATTCACGCAGGTTTAAGCAGGCAGGCTGATCATACCGTTGATATGCCTTCTGTGTCCATGTGAGTGGCCAGCGGCGTTCGCAGGAACTGACCCCTGACCAGGAAGTCGAACTCCACTTCGCTGTGAGATGCTGTGGAAACAAAAAATGACACATGCGTTCAAAATATTGCAATTATTGGTGTTAAATGTGTATTAAAAGTGTAATAGTAATAGCCCTGCTTGGACTGGAAACTCAGTGAGCCAGAAATAGTCACATCTGTACCATTTTTAGCCTCCAGCAGCTTGTTGATGACATTGCTGAGGTCCTGCACTTCAGAGGCAGCAGGGATGGAGAATGGGACATCATCCACAACATACCTGTAAAGACAGATATGTTCTCAGTTTGTACCCTACACCCATCCAAATGCATTTAATATTAAATTGACTTGTTTGACATAAAAGTTACTATCTATATGAGGACAGCAGTAAGCCATAGCTTTGGACTGTTAGCATTAGCCAGCTAACTCAACAAGCTAAAACAGCTACGAACCGTTTAGAAGCAAATAGCAATAGGAGATGTAGCCATGAGTTACAGTACACATGCATGGGTAAAAGGCAGATTAGTGTCTCACAGTAGTGTCGCACTGTTTACTGTAAGTTACAGCTCGTTAGCCAGCCTGCTAGCCATCCCTGTTAGTTTACATCTGTTTAGATAAAGGGAATTGAAAACGTACCTTTGGTTCTCTGTGAAGAACCTCGCTTGTAACTGCGACATTTTTTAGTTATATGTGTCTCTTACAGACCACTAGCGATGTGAATCTAAGATATGGCGAAGTAGTTAGTGTGCTCCTTCATAACACATCGAACTCCCATGTAGTCATGCCATGTGGTACCAATGCTAGGCGCTGTAGCAGAGCACAGATGCAGTCGATCGATGATGCGGATCTGTGTTCCTCTAGTAATGACTTGTATCCATGGGCTGCCCTTACCATTCCTGCGGTGGTTTTTTGCCATAAGTCTGTATATTCAGGAACAGCTATCTCCAGTGGTGAGAAAACTATTCAGATCCTTGGCTAAAAAAATACACCATTATAAATATACATATATTGTACACAGAAAATACAACTTGAGTATAAGTATCTAAGTATTGTAAGCAAAATGCATTTAAAGTATCAAAAGTACTCATTATGCAGAGATGGAAAGAACTGACCCAGTGAGTATTATGCTATAAAATATATTCTTGGATTTATTGTTGGATTATAATTATTATTGGTCCTAGGTTTTTTTTAATTTTCTTTTTTGTCTCTTTTTAACAAAACAAAAACAAACAAAAATCAAATAAATAAAAAAAAGTACTGATTCCTTGATACAATCCCTTACATCCACATCGGCATATCCTTGCTTAACCTCCTCCTGTGTACTTACATATACATATCTACCTACAGTGACACATTCCTATCTGTCAGCACCTCTTCAGTCAGTCATTTCAAGGGCCCAAGTTTCATTTTAACATTGACTGGCAGTGTTGTAGTGGTGGTTGATGAGGGGGGTGTATTTCTAGGGAGGAGGAGGTGCAGGGTACCGAGGGGGTGGTGGGTCTGCTGTCCATATTCCTTTTTAGTTTTTTGCCAATAGGTGGGTATATTGTAATCTGACAGAAAGAGGTAGGTTTGCCCCATATACCTGCATTTTATTTACCCAGCACTACATCACTGTTGGCAGAACACATATATTGGGGTGTTTGATTGTCCTAAACCAGATAAGTTTGAGCATCAAACACTGAATTTTCTGTGTTCTGGTATATTTTCATCAGTTTATAGTGTCAGTGTCTTTAACTTTGTCACAACAAAAATCCCCTGCTATAGATGTTTTTAATGGGGGGGCACGACATTTGAGGGGGGCATACCCAAAATCCATATGGCTGATGCAATGTTGTGTGCAGTGTTTTGCTGTTGTATGTTTTGTATGAAAAAAATCCTCATCTTGACAGAAACTAATGCTCTCAGATTAATGTGGTCAAGTAGGTACAAAGGCAGCTTTAAATTTTAATTACTGTCTTAAATTTGTCCTTTGGTACAGTACTTTATTGTACAAAGTCACATTCAGCCCATTTGTGATCTTATATGTAACAAACTGCAGGCATGTAACCTTCTCATAAGGATATTATGTGTGCAGGTAAGATTTGTCTCATGGTTATAAATCTTCAGAAACACTTATCTTTCAGAGGCTGAGGTGGCTCACTCTAAGTGTTTGAATTAAGCAAGAATGCATTTTCCTGCTTACAAGCTGCACTGTTCATTCCTTCCAAAGTAAAATTGTCACACCCTACAGTTTGAGTCCTGCACTGAATAATCAAATTACATTTTTATATTTACACCACTGCAGCGTACACAATCAAAAGACACCATTACAGCAAAAACTGTTTATTTCACAGTCTGAGACAATAAAAAGATTTGTCAAAGAGATCAGAGGAATCTTTCCTCAGCAACTCATCACTCTGCTCTGCCTTTGATGCTTGTCTGATACAGATGTGTTCACAAATAAAAATCAACATAAAACTTTGAAATCAGAGTAGTAGATTACAAACTTAACATTGTTTAAAAAATATAGATTTACATTTTCACTCGTTCTATACCTGGAAATAATCCGTGCTTTCAAACCACACTGTTTGCAGTTATAAAAGGAGATCGAATGATGATTTTCTTTCACATGAACTCTTTTGAAGCACAGGCACAGGCATTCAATACAGTTTTACCCTTGACATAAACATATGACACAAAACTAAAATAACATAAAACTATAACAGAAAATATATACACTCTCTGCTATTTCACTCGTCTTCTTCCTCCTCCTCCTTGACCTTCTTTTTCTTCTTCTTTTTCTTCTTTTCTGTTGACTGGAGAGATAACACAAGTCAACACAACTGGAAAATCTGTCAAATGTCATATGAATGATCTTTAAGTTTCCTAACAGATTGTTACCTCTGTTACTGCGACCTCTTCCTCCTTTGACACCTCAGGTTCAGCCTCCTCTTTCTTGTCCTTCTTTTTCTTCTTCTTTTTCTTGGGAGTCTCCTCTGCTACTGCGGATGTCTCTGCTTCTTCTACAAAACATGCAGAAAAAAAAACCACTTTGAGCATCATTAGCTCCATTGTGGACGCAAAGCCACAAGATTAGGTCCATTCCCATTCTTCCCACCTTCTGTTACTGGTTCCTTTTTGGGCTTTTTGGATTTGACTGCCGGTGTTACAGGCTCTTCAGCCTCCTCCTCCTCCTCGACCTCCTCAAACTTCCTCTTCTTTGAGGTGGAGGTGTAGAATCTCCAGATGGACCGTACATTCTCACTTCACTGTGGAGAAACAAGTAGGTGCTTAACATCTTTGACATTTACATGTGGAAATACAGAATTATTGAAAAGGGACAGTTCGAGAGTGTTCACCTCTTGTGCTGGTATTTGTCTGCCTTTGCCATTGCTTTGCCTGTTCCACTGATTCTTCGGATCTGGGGAGAAAAGAAAATGGAGACAAAAATCAGATAAGAAGCAGAGAGAAAGCCCAGAACAAATACCAGATAGATAAACATTTACCTACTTAATCAGCACAGCAAGAATGAAACGAGAAAATGATCTGGGGCCAATATGTAACAATAAACACGAGTAAATTAATTCTTAGTGCAAGGTAAGACTCAGAAGCATTCTAAAAAGAAACTGGAATTAACTTTGAGCAAAGTCTAGGTGGTGTTATGTATAGTGGTAGTTGTGATACCGGAGTAGTTTTACTTACTCCTTTCTCCTCCAGCTGGCGCAGCCTGGCCTCCAGTTTGGCACGGTTCTCTGCTCCCATTTCTGCATTTGTGTCCTCTCCCAGGGCATCATAGCGAATAGCCAGGGCTGCTTTAGCTGCCAGCATTCTGGAGATCTGGACAAATATGATGGAAAAACAGAGCCTGTGTTTATTTTCCTACCACCAGACAGTGATGATCACTACCCAGTCCAATTACCGGTCCTTCTGAACTTACCTTGCCCTTATTCTTGGCAGTGGTCTGGCCCACTAGGGAGGCATGGTAGATGAGACCGTGCATTTGGGAGTATCTTTTGCAGTCTTCAGGGCTCTGAAAAGAGCTTTCTCGGCTCCAAGGATCTGCACTGTAGACGCCGGATGCTTTGCCAGATTCAGAAGGGACCCTTAAAAACAGCATGGAGAAAGACAAGTAAATATGCTGCTCCCTCCATCACCTGCCCACTGGGTCTCTTTACACAAGCTCAGATGAGGTAGTGACTTAAAACCATCAGACATTTTCAGGAAAGTGACATAATGTCGTCATCATCACTGCTTGGCTGTATTTCACAGTCCCTTTCTGTGACTCACCTGCATGTGAGATGAGCCGGGCGCCGACCAGCTCACCCACCATTACTGTCAGGTTGGGAGCGATAGCCATCATTCTGTTCTTCAGATAGTCGTACAGCTGAGCGCGGTATTCTGAAATCTCAATAACCTGTTGAAAATAAAGAGATACAGTTTGCATTACAACTGCGAGCAGAAAAAAGGCCAACGCAGTTATGAAGTGAAGACCTGGAGCCATGAATTGCGACTGTTCAGATGAGGTAGTGACTGAAAACCCACATGATTTGTTCAGGGTAAAGACAACTGTCGTCATCATCACTACTGTCACTTGTGCTCACGTGTAAAGAAAAAACAAAGACAGACATACCTGATCGCACAGGTGCTTGATGTTGCCAATGTCCTGCTCTGAAACCTCTGTTCCCATGGAGATCTCAGCAGCCCGTTGACCTTCATCGGCGATTTCCTCTGGAAGGATTTCTGACAGATCAGAGCCAGCTACATTTGTGCGATCACCTGGAGACACACAGAGATACCATCATAAATTGTATAGCCTGGTGAAATTTCAGGGAGCTTAGAAAATATGAAAGAATAGATACCATCCAAGCCTATCAAAACTTCAAAAGACATGGGCTTTACCAAGCAGGGGATTTCTGGTGAAATGTGTTTGTGTGTTCCCCTTAAAATAGTAAAGTGCAAATACAGATTTATTTTTTTTTTTACCAATATGGCGGACAGCTTTGCAGTAGGCCAAGTTGTCAGTGATGACTTTGCCCAGCTCAGGAAAGTGCCAGCCGTACCACTCTCTGCAGCGCATAATGTAGTTGTTAAGCTCCTTATCCAGGTCATCCAAAAGAGCTGTGGGGACAAAGACAAAAATACTAAATGTCAGACTGCAAATTCAAATACACAACAGACATTAATCATCATTAAAAATGAAAAATTTAGTCATTCCATTATCATTTTATGGTCCTTTTGAGAAAAAAAATGGAAGGAAAAAAATAGACTAAAATTAATATATTTTTTGACGTTTGTTGGCAATTGTGATAGTAATTTTATCTGATGACTTGATAATGAAAAGAAATTTGCTGCAGCATCACTAATGTTTTTCTTACTTCATAAACAACACAACTTACAGATGGCTTGCACAATCATCGTGTCCACTTTGTCTGGACTGAACTTCAGCTTGTAGCGGGACAAACTGGAGAACACAGAGAGAAGACTTATTAGTGACTCATTTCACACGTCAACCAAGTTATCATTTTTCTTTGCTTGATAGGTAGAGACTGCTGCCTCAGTGGTAGTGACGAATGCTGAAGAAAATCTACACAAGTGTTTCAGACAGCAAGTGTAATCATAGGCAGCAGTCGCATTCATGCAATGCTGTAGCTGTGTGCCACCTTACCTGTGAGCCAACCCCAGAGACATGGCACTGATCTCCCTGGGAGGAAGTCCAGTGATGAGGCTCTCCATCTGGCCCCTGATGCATCTCATCAGTTCAGCCACTGCAGGGCTGTGTACACAGCTCAGGTCCATCTTTTCCTGCAAACCAGAGCCCGTTAAAGCCATCACTCTTGCATATAGTGCTTAGCTACTAATATGTACGCAAATGTTGAACCCCTTACTTTGATGACGCCACCGAGTTTTGCATCACTGATGGCCAGCTGCTCATGAGCTTCCTTGGCAACAACTTTCTTCAAGACTTTTTTCAAACTCTTGCCAACTTTTCCCTCAGTAAGGGCAGTGGCAGCTGAGAGGCAAAGGATGGAAACACTGCATTAAAACACGCCTTACAAAACTGATGCGTAAAACCTGAAAACAGTCAACTGAATAAGCCTAAGCCAAATAACTTTGTTCACCATCTAAACTACCTCATAGCTTTAAACACTGTGGTCTCAGTGGTAGTGACGAGTACTGTGGAAAGCCTCATGTTTTAATCAGACACAGACATACATCACAGACCACATTCTCACTGTGTACATAAGTGGACAAAGATAAATCTCATTACCTGCCAATGCCTCCGTTGTGTCCTGAAACTTCTCAAAGTGCTTCAGCTTCACACTGGAAGGGGAAAAAACAAAACATTTAATACATGCTTTATCATAATTTCATGAGCCACACAGTATCACATGATGACAACTTGCTGATTCCATCATGTCATGGCTGAAAGCACCGCTCAACACTTACACTTTGTTCGCCTTTTCAGGAGTTTCAAACTCCTTGTACAGGCTGTCGACCTGCTGCAGCTTGGATTCATCAAGGACCTGGAATATAGCAGAAGCGAATTAGATAGGTGTCATGCATTAACAAAAGATCTGGGCAGAAATGACAAATACTACTAGGTAAACATCTTTAAGATTTGTGTGCATGTGAACATGGTGATGTGAAGAGTAGAAAGTCACTTATTAGAGCCTCAACATGCACACGTGGTCACGGGGCCTTTACACCGCTACCTCGCGTTAGCTTGAGCATTAACAAAAACACTCACGCAAAACATTAATTTAACCCGTACACATGTCTGTGTACAAATAAAATTATTATTATTTTAATTTGCTCACTGCCAGTCACGTTACATAAAGCTAAAGTAGCATGCTTTCTGGATAACTAGCAGCGAGGCTAACCTAAGCTAACACAGCTAGCTAAGGCGTAATAACTATATCTGCTTAAAGCGACAGGAAACACAAAGTGAAAACATACTTTAAATATCGCATATCCAGCGGCGGTCTCAAATAACACCAGCATTTTGGCGGCGGCTCGGTTACTTTACAAAGTTTCAAACTCTCTATGTAGAGAGCCGTCAGATTTTCCTCAAAGCCACCACGCTGCTGCTCCCACTCTGTCTGAAACACATGCGGCTACATAGTACCCTGCCGGAAACTGCTGGGTTGCCAAGTCCGTTCACTTGAGATCCCCCGATATCAAAAGTATTTTAAACCTTTACCTATATTTCATCTGATTTTTAAACTACAATGCATGTGTTTTCTAAGAATATAAAATATCACATTAATGTAGTGTGCGTTGTCAACATAGTTTAACATTGCAGATGTTTCATTTTATTGTTAACATAAAAATAACAGCAAAATGGAGTTGACTAATGAGAGTGTCACCAAAACGTGTCCGGCGTCTCATTTCTATACCATTAAAAAATATATTCTGCACGTTTTCCCCCCCATAAGTAACCGAATATTCGTTTATTTACTCTTACTCTTTTTAAAACTCCCCTCCTGTAATGATTTAAAAAAAAAAAAAAGCATTGAAAACATCCCCCACGTCGATTTAAAAAAAAGATTAAAAACATCACAGATAACTGAATAATTCAAATGTATAATTTTTGAATAATCAAAATAATTTAAATGTATAATCTTAAAAGACTTATGATGTAGTGGCGCCTGTTATCATGTGATTATCAACTTTTTGTTTATTTTAGTGCTTATTTATTCTTGTTTAAATCATTTATATTGTTGTATTATATTGTGTAGTTTATTAACTAGATTATAATAGTTACCTTTTATAATTTGACACTGGTCTGTTTTAAAATTTAAGTGTTGCATTGTTAAAATGTAAAAATACTGTTTGTACTAAACAAAACTCAACCTGGCAATCCAAGAAGAGGGTTGTTTAAATCTCGCGAGAACTTGTCATAAACATAAAATGATAATTTTTTTTTTATTAAAAACACGAATGGGACACAGCTTTATTAAGCACAAGACGTGTAATTTCCACAAAAATATCATACATTTATGATAATAGGTAACGTTATCGTTAATGTTGTTTTTTTGGTTGTGTTCGTCGTTTTATGTCCTTCCTGTTCTCGCGGAAGTGACGAACTTGTGATTGAACCGATTGAACAGGAGCAAAACATGCACATGTGAGAGCTGCGTGGTGAGGAACCCAACTTTGCTTCAACTAGACACCACTTTAGACTTGAAGAAAAACTCCAGGCGTGGAGTATGGCTGAACCGGGACACTATCCTCCGCCGGACTTCGGCTGTCCCCCTCCTAATACCATCCAGTCTTTCCAGCAGCAGCAACAGCAACAGCAACAACAGCAGCAGCAGCAGCAGTCCCGCTTGAGCAGCTTCCAGCCCAGTATGTGGAGCTGGAGCGAGACACCCACCGAACCCGTCTGGGACTACAGCAATCAGCCGGGATGGCAACACGGGGCAGCGGCAGGGTCTGGTTTCCCATCAGGCCGTGGAAATTATGGAGCTAAACGTCCATATGGTGAGGATAGCCTATACAGTAGTCTGTTAAGGTGATGAGTCACCTTAAAACAATAATTAGGTATTATTGGCAGCTTAAAATAATTATTTTAATTTACAATCAGAAAAAAAATTACGTTTTCTCGTTTTTTATAAACCAACAATACAAAAACTTAGTGGGAACGAATTTAAGTGATACTCCTAGTTGTGTTACACTTCTAGAAGATTATGAGGCTCACAAGAAACACATTTGAAAAAAAAAGGATGGTCCAAATCAAAGCAACAGGGGCTGAGACATCCTGACTTGTAGTCCTTAGTAATGGACAAGATCCAAATCACTGACTGGATCCTGCGTTTCCCATAATGCCAGTTGTAGCATTGGTTAAATCACCCTGCCTGATAAATGCCCATGTCTTTCAAACTCCAACCCTCCAGGGAATAATAGTTATAATAGTTTGGTGTCTCCAACGTCAAGCTCAGATAACCCAGATGACATCACTCTGACACCATCAGGGTTATTTCTCAGACTTGACAAAGCTCCTTCAGAGCCACAGGAGACATTACACACCTGTATCCGCATGCTGAGTCCTCATGGTGCGTGTGTGTTACTATGTCATGCCTCTAACTTCATTCTTGTCTTCAGGTCAAAATTTTGGTCGTGAATGGGGTCAAGGTGGACATCGAGGTGGAAGACCGAATTTCGGAGCCCCTAATAATCGTGGGAAAAAGGTAACTATCTGTTGGAACACTACCATTCAAATCATGACCAGTGCACTCTGAACTAGCCACAGCATGAACTGATCTGTTTGTAATCCACAGCAAAGAAATAAGAAAGAACCAGAGTATTCCCATTTTTGTGACACCTGTGACCGGGGCTTCAAAACCAGGAGAAATCGATGAACATATCTCTCAACACGTCAAGGTAATTTTGCAAGTACATTTAGCTTTATTTTATTTTATTTATGGAAATCATTATTCAAAATTTCACTGACTTACTCCATCAAATATCTTTCGTAGTGTTGTGTGCCCGACTGTAGCTTCATGGCTCATGAGAAATTAGTCAGCATCCACTGGAAAAATGTAAGTCAAACAACTCGCTGTGTATCTGAAACATATGCTCTCAGTGTATTCCCTTGCTAACAGCAGTCTTTTTTTATCCTGACTGCAGAACCATGCACCAGGCACCAAAAGAATAAAGCTGGACACAGCAGAGAGATTGCAAAATGGAGAGAGGAGCGCAAGTCAGTATCCACAAATACATTTCAAAAACAGTGGCAGCCATAAACTATTGATGACATTACACCATAAAATGATGTCACGGATTTTGCCTGTGATGTCTATTTCCAGTCAGCAAAATGTGTTGTCTTTCCAGAAACTACCCAACACTTCAGAATATCGACAAGAAGAAAAAGTTGATGGAGGTGCGGGAGGAGACAGGAGCTGTTCTAGAGACCGCTCAGTTTGGGTAAATGCACACGTTTAATGTGTAAATGATGTATTTTGCGCTGCATCTTTTTATGTTCTCTTTTTTTATTTGAAACAAAATCTAAACTTTAATATTTCATTCACAGGCGAATGAGAGGCAGAGGCCGAGGAGGATGGGGTCGAGGTTGGGGAACAGAGGGCTCCATGGGCGACACCCTCGGGGCCCTCACCCATCGGACAGCAGTGTTACAGGAAGATCTCCACCCCTCACCCAGCCCGGCAGGGATGGGGATCCACTGGGAGTGCTGGCCAGCAGTGACCATGGTGAGTGATTGTGGGCGTCATTAACACATGGAAGAAATTTGATGTGATATTGTCCACATTTTTGGAAATATGTAACAAACAAATGTAACTGATATGTGTTGCAATGTGTGTCTTGTGCTTCCAGATTCGGACCGAGAGGATGCAGGTCCTGAGGCCAGGACTGGTGGCCTGGTTGTGGCTCCTAAACAGATGAGCTCAGCTTTGGGCTCCCTGCTCGCCAACTATGGCTCTATGAGTGAAAGTGACGAGGAACCAGAGGGTGAGTTAACCAACATGCTCAACCTGCTACAGAACAGCATGCATATTACCTATACCATTAATATAGCGGTGGCATATGACACGAGGAATACAGATAACATTAAACAAGAGAGGAATTCCCTCAGCCATCTTGGCACTGCTGGCTGCATTTTTGAGTCACATTGTTGAATTTTTTGAGTGGTATTTCACACGTTAAGTTGACTCATGCTAGCTTTAAGTGAAGGGGTGTCTTTGTTTAAATTTTTTGATAAATAAAAGCATTTCTTCGTGAGTCTGGAAAATTTTAGAAAGTGGCATAAAACTCGTTAACTTCACAGTCATTTAAAAAAAAAATCCAACAAATGGTAGAAATCAGATTAAAAGGCCTTTCACATGCTGCATTTTTGAGCCTTCACATCCACTTTTGTCACTTTTGAGTGTGCATTTAAGTTCGCGCACGTGTTCCTAAGTGCAAACACTGCACCCTGAGTTAAACAAAGTTAGCTTTTGGAAGGCAGCACTGTGCACTGCAGCTTATGTAATGAGGAACAACCTCATGAAAACATTTTCATCAGTGTGTTTTCATTTCTGCCAATATATCCCCCTAAATCTTACAAGCTGGACCTTTAATTAGGGTATTTAATTCGACAGGCTGTATTATAGGTAGGTTAGTTTTATTCTGTTAACACATAAGGGTTGTATATAAATCATTAGACAAAAAACCACATTGAAAAATAGCAAGTCACTGGAAGAAATATTTTAATGTAATATTATTTTTCCCTGTGTTTCAGCCACCCCTATTAAGAGAGCCAAAGATCTTGTGCAAGAAAACCAGGCTCTCCTAAGCACAACTACACTGAACTCTCAGGACAGAGGACCCTCTAGAGCCCCGCAAACCTCTTCACAGGTTACAGTGGCTCATAAAGATGGCTGCCCGAACAATGCCCTTCACACACCTAACAGCAGGAGAGGAAGAGGGGGACGAGGAAGAGGAGGAAGGGGTGGTCGAGGAGGACACCAAGATACACCGCAGACTCGTCGTGCAACTCTGCTTGAGATGGTAAGATTGAACAAGCATATTTTACAGGATTTTAAATAGAGAGAATACACTTCACTCTACTTATATTTGCATCTCTATTTTTCACTTTGTTTAGTTACTGGCTCCAGATATCCGCCATGAGAGGAATGTCCTCTTGCAATGTGTGCGCTATATTGTCCGAAACAACTTCTTTGGCCTGGAGAGCAAACCTCAGAATCAGAAGGGGATAAAGGATAAAGTCACACCAGCTATCCCAACCGGAGAGCATGAAGGGAGGCAGGAGAAGTCATCGGAGGAATCCAAGTGTGTGCCTCGGTCCACCTCTCTGGGTGGTGGCGAGAGGAGTTCAGCAGAAGTTAGTAATCAGGAGGATTTAGAAACAACTAAAGCTGTTGCAGATGACCAGTATTCTTGCTCAGAACCATCAAAGGACACACCTGAGGACTCAAGAGCAAGTGCTCAGCAGTTCGCAGGGGATTTAATCCAAAATGCTGAGGAGACAACTGCCAAAGACTGCCAAAGCCTCTATTTGACAGGCACAGATAAAATCAGATCTACCTCTAATATTTATGATGATGAAATATGGGAGAGCCCTGGTGCTGTTATGTGAAATGTGAAATTATGAAAAAGGATTAATCTTATTTTGTTAGAAAGCATAAAAATCAGTTTTGTCTTTCAGAGACTGAATCTTTGAAATTAGTATTTTTCAAGGACTATCTTGTTTTTTTACATGATGTGATGTTACTTTGACTAACAATATGCAGTTATATTTTTGTATCATGCAATACTTAAAGACTGTCTTTTTTTCATGTGAAATAAAACACAAACACTGTTGATCACTTTACATTTGTACAAATGTTTGTTTCATGATATTTTAAGCTTGAATTCGGGATATATGTTTATGTTTTGTTCGTGCAGCTGTTGAGTCATTAAGTGAAAGGAAATCCATAATAATTAGGTGTATTACAACTCTTTATTGCATCATATTATCAGTTACAAAAGTATTATGAGCAGTGTAGTGGCAACATAATCGTTCACTGTAGTTTAGGCCAGACAATGAGAGTTAGATTGATTCAACTATCCTTACAGCAAATTAAGCCGTTACACCCAACGGAAAACGGTGAAGAGGAAGCGGAGATAAACTGTGAAATCACTTGTTTTTGGAAAGCACCAGCTCCTTTTAATAATGAGAGTCTTAACTGACACTTACAGTATCAAGAACATTAATTTACTCGATAATAAACAAGACGTTTTGGTTCCATATGAAGGTTTACTGCCTTGTGTCAGCAGCTGCACTCCACCTGGACTGCTCTAGTTTATTAAACGAGCGCAACTGTCAGAGTCAGTCGTCGCCTAGAAACCACCTGAGCAGTCAACGGCTGCGTAGTACAACGTTTGGGTAGCAACAGTAAAGTTGACCATCGGTATGCGAGTGTACAAGTCGACAAAACTGCGCTTTAATTTCCTTTAAACGCAAGTTAAAGAGAAGAAGAATATGTTGGGGCGTCTGTAAGTCAGTAACGTAGTAACTAAAAAGTCATATCATGGCTGGAAGGTGTGTTCGAGTTGACCCACCGCTCGTCGAGTTCAACGATGTCAAAGTTGGGCAGGTCTACAAGACTACAGTCACGGCGACAAATACTGGGAAAGCTTCGAAGAAAATAATAATTGAAAAGCCTGCGTCAAAGGTAAAGTAAACTCAGGGGTGTTTTTTAATGAACTGACAAGTAATATGAAATCTTTAAAAATAAAATGACGTAATTGACGTTAGCTAGAGAGTTTGGCGCTTATGCTAGCTACATTGCTCGTTGACGCTTGTTAGCTAGCGCGTGCGAGAAATTACGAAAGCTAGCTAGCGAAATTTAATGATTACTATTGGCCAAGCCCAGTAATATAAACCAAGCTATCTATCTATCTATCAGTTATTGTTTTTATTTATTCACGGTTATGTTATCCTGTTTATCAATGGTCTAACGTACGTTAGTAGCTGAAAGTTAGGTGTTACTAAGTTACTGTTAAAATCAAATTGTTAGGTAATAGGAATTTGTACGCATAAATACATAATTATATATATGTATGTATATTTTTATATTTATATACATATATATTTACTTACATATATCTTAGCAGGATAGTACCTTTTTCTTCTTTTTCTCGTTTTAATAGAGTTATCAATGTTTCAAGAGAGCCTTACTTTGCCCTGCATACTCTCAAATGCTAACACATTATACTCTGTGTATTCTGTGTTAGCATTTAAATAGTAAGATGCTTATGTATGTCTCTTAAATGCATGTCTCTTAATGTTAAAGGTACCACAGTACCAAAGTTGTTCTTTCAAGAGGTGGAACTCACCAGAAGCCCCATGATACAATATTATCACGATATATTATCACAATTAGTAAATCAGGATAGTGTATTATTGAGATTTTAAATGTTTGACGAAATGCTGAGTAATGCCATAACATATATGTCTATTTATTACCCATTTTCAACTGCCAATTATGTACCCAAAGAAAAACTTTGTCAACACTTGTTTTATCTAATAAGGTAAAGTTTTTATTCATTTCAATCATTTTTTTGCTGCAAAATGTATCTAGTCGACTGAAAAAGCGATTCATTTTATAATTCTAGTAGGTTACCAAAAGTTAAATTTGTATTTGCAATTTTAAAATCTTTATAAAATAAAAAAATCAATACTTGGCATTTTTACATCATTCAATATTGCCATGCACAATACTACAATGCAACGTTGTATCGATTTTCTCCCCTGCCCTTTATTCATTCTGTACATTTGATTGATGCCCTTTTCTCCCTCTTCTTCTTTTCCATTTGTTTCTTGTGCAGTTGTTCAAGTTAACAGCATCCAGCGCAGCCAAGGTGGTCGCTCCTGGTCTGTCTGTAAGTGGCTTGCTGGAGTTTTAAAGAAGAGGAGGTCAGATCCTGCCTTCTGATTAATATAGATGATGTAGAGACCATAAAAATACCAGTGCTGGGGTAAGAAGGCTACACACATGATGCATATTAACATATTACAGTATAGTAAAAATATTTAGGACCAAATACACTGCCTGCGACATTTGTTGACATCTCTACGGTGTTTTGACATTTCAACTCTCTGTCTGTCTTTATGTGCTCCTCTAGGTTTCCCAGGGCTTGTTCCTTCTTAATGGACTCAGCACTAGACTTTGGGTGTATTGCTGCAAATAGTCAGGTGATCAGCAAACATCATCATATAACCAATCAGGGATCAGCACCAGGTAAATCAAGTGTGTCTTTCTTGGTGTGGAGATACTGAATCTAAGTTGCTCACATCAGTACAACATACTCATTTTCTAAAAGACAGGCTCCATGACCCATCAAATTAAAGTATTAATCAAAACCTTTTTAAACGCCTGACAATGTCATTCCCTCTTTTGTGTTAATCAGAGTACTTAATCAACCAATTCATATGAAAATGGTAAAAATCTTTCAGTCAGAGACATTGCAGAGACGGTTGTGGGATGCAAGAATAGAAAACATTAGAACACTCACATGATAAACAATGTACAATAGCTTATAACGTGAAAACATACCCACCCACGTGTTCTGTGGTTTTCACTATAGACAGTCTGTAAATACTTAAAATACAGTTTGAGTTTTGAAATAAAACAGATAAAGATGATTTTAAGGATTTTACAGTTGATTAAGAAAACGACAAACAGACAAACAAGTCTGTTAATTGTATATAATGCTTTTATTGAGGAGACTGATCTAATACTGTTGTGCAAGTGACCTCATTCTTTACCCTTTCCTCATTTAAAACACTAATATTCAACATTACAAAAGAAGGCTAGTGGTAGTTGATAAGATATAATATACTTGCATTTCTTTATAAAGACATCTTGTCTGATAGCATATTCATGCTGGACTATGTGAGAAAGAAATCATGCAGCACTGTGCGCACATAAAATGTGATCTGTGCATGTAATTCGCGGTTCCACATACACATGTGCATGTAACTTGGTACAGACAATATGTTGCCCAGGGCTGGTATTCTCATTTTCTTAGATGCAGTGAGCTTTTTTTATGCTAAATACATTGCCATTGATAAACTGTTGTTCGAGAAAATAGGTTTGCCCTGTTAACACATGAACTGTCTGGATGTGAAGGTATCTGTTCTCAGATTTAAACCTGTACTGGGATTGCATTAAGCAGTACAAACAATTTACTAAATTCAGTCCATGGAAATACTCATGTGTTTGTGTGTGTGCATTGGAGGTGAGTTTCAGGTGCAGTACAATGGAGACCCCTCAGTCAGACTCTCACCCTTCAGTGGAGTCATAGCACCTGGTGCCACCCAGCGGCTTAAAGTGGAACTGCGCACAGACAGACCGAGGCAGATTGATGAGAAGGCTCTGTAAGAAAAGCTCTGCAACACCAGTCCAAGATAATTGTGAACACAGACAACATGTATTGATGCAGATTTTTGTAGAAGCTCAAAAAATTAGCTCTTGATATTTTGTGAAGGAGAATACATTGTAAGTAGGGGTACCAGTAGTCTTACGGGAAAATAATTGTATCATTTTATGCTGGGAAATGTACATTGAAGTACACGTCCACTTTACATATGCCTCACCCTCTCTTTGTCACAGGCTGAAATTCCAGAATCACCCTGCTGTAGTTCTCAGTATAAGGGCTAAGGTGGTGGACCAGCGCCTTGAGGTTTTTGACCTGCAGGTAATTCAGTGGTTCCTGTGTAATTGATATAGCACTTAATGGTGATAATCCATTGATCCTTTATCTCTTTAACTGGTGTTCATGTAAAGATGTTTGTGCTTATTTTTGTAGCTGAACAAAATATAACTCTGTGCGGTTTTACAGGGGGCTCCACTATCCTGTCTGTGGTTTGGACCTGCATACTTTGGGACGTCCCGTGTGGAGAATGTGGTTTTGAGAAATAGCGCCCACGGCATGTGACTGGGTCTGCCTGCTCCAGGACACTGCTGCTGGGACTGAGGTGGTGAGTGATGCCCTCAGGGGAAGTAGGTGTAGCTGCCAGCCTGCACAGCTGCTATGCAAATAGGCATTGTTACAGGTTGGAGACCAGTTGTACTAAACTAAAAATGAAACAATGCTTTGACTGTGATGGCTGTGTAGGAACAGACCTGCAGAAGAGCACAGACGCCGCCCTGCTGGAGAGAATGAAGAGGTGCAGTCCAGCCACCCAAGACGTCTCTCAGGTCCTGGTATGTGTTCCCAAGCAGGGTCAACTTAAACCGTATGAAAAAACCACTGTGGCAGTGTGCTTCAGCCCCATCTGTAAGAGGTAAGTTGTATATCAATGTGTCTGGAAAAAATACAGCTACTTTTCTGAATTTAATGCCAGTGAATGTAACATACACAAACATTTATGTTAAAATAAAATAAAATCATCCTGTAGTACAATGTCCTATTGAAACAAGATAAAGGTTAATGTCATAGGCAGTGAGTGAAACATGAGGTGAATGTAATGACACTGTTGGGGAGGGGAAAGAGAAAAAGTGTTACTCCCCGTCGGGGAATCGAACCCCGGTCTCCCGCGTGACAGGCGGGGATACTCACCACTATACTAACGAGGAGCTAGTTGAGAAAAAGGAGGCGTGGCCTCCTTTTGTTGTTTCCACAACAGAATGACACTGTCTCTTACAGAGCAAGTGAAGAGAAGAAACATGACTATTCAGCTAGCCGGCAAGACTACTGCCTTTTCTTGCTGTTCGAGTCAGTGGGAAGCAGATATGGCTTCACTCACCACAATGGTACTCACGCCATACACACACACACACACACACACACACACAAGGTGTATTGCAAGCTCACAGAGGAAGTGTTCTGAGCCAGCAGTTCATATGATTTAATGAGCAGATTATTCATTGATTTATTAACTGATAAACTGATAATTAAAGCTGAATGATACTGATATTTTGATTAAACCTATCTTTTTCCCTATCTCTTTAGGTAGCAGCAGTGTGGAGCTGGCAGTGACAGGCTCTGGATTTCCTGTGTCTCTGGTGCCAAGTCCCTCTCAAAGATTTGATTTCCTCACCTGTGTGACAGGCCAACATGTGGACCTGCTGTGTGTTCTGCAGAACCTCTGCCCTCAACTCCCTGTCAACTTCCGCTTCCGCAAGGTAGCACATTTCACCACCAAGCCCCCCACTGGCACAATAGCGCCTGGGCAATGTCAGGTAAGGATGGTGATTGATTCAGTTCATTTATTTATAAACCCAAGTGGAGTAGCAAATGTGGGAATTTTTTTTTTTCTTTTGCATTCTCCAGGATGTAGTTTTGTCTTTCACCGCACGGCAGCAAGGGAGCTTCCGTGTGTGTCAGACGCTAGATGTCTTAGGTCATGTTGTTCAGAGGGGTGGCAATACTGCTGAAGATATTACTGGACTTAAGCTTTGCAGCTTCCACACCCTCACTCTACACCTGTCTGCTGTCTGCCGCAGTGAGACGATACACCCCGTACCCAAACTGAATCCTGGTAAATATTGAAGGATAAATCCCATGAAAAGATGAAAACCAACAATGCATCTGTCTCTTATTATTTTGATTTCCCCGCCCTGTCTGTGGCTCTCAGTCCTAGGCTGTTGTCTGCTGCAGACAAGGTTTTTAAAACAGCTCACAGAATAAATGCTCAGTAATTTCTTAAAATAGCCGACATTGTAGTTTTTAAATACGACTAAATATTACTCAAACAGGGGAAATAGCACATTTGCAAGGGACTATTTTCAACAGCAGTTTTATCCAAATTTGGGATGCTCCTAACAATAGATTTTCCTGATGTTTAAACATGAGTTTAAACGTTATCTAAAAGTAAGAAAATGCTCACACAGTCAAAATTGAGCAAAGTTTAATCTATAAGGTTGTCTGAAAAAATATTGCGTAGATTAGGCAGTAAGAGATGTTTGAAATTGTTTCAATGACCAAAACGTATTTTAAACTGCACTAAAATGTGTGGCATTTTGCACCGTGCATTCTTAACATTGTACATTATCCTACAAAACATGACAACACCTCCTGAAATAAAAGTAAATGAAAGATACACTACAATTTGTTTGTTAATTGTAATGAAAGAACATGTCACCAATTGCAACAGTGTGGCTCACGGGTGTGTTTTTGACAACAGTGGAGCTCTATGGCACAAAGGATGAAGATATATCAGTCACTGATACACTCACAGTAATTGTTAGATGTACATATATATTGTTGGCTTTGGTCTTTTCATGGGATTTGTTAACAGTTGGAAGAATACTGAACATCATCAGACTTAAATTAGATGATTTTGATAGATGTACCTATCCTGCTCTTATTGGCTGCTTTGTAGGTATAACTCCAGCAGTAACCAATTCAACCGGATCACTACCACACATTCGGTCCAGTGAACTGGCACGTTGTCGTGGGATGGTGAGTGCTGCTGTCCTGTGCGCTGACAAAACACAAATCCACCAACATCACAGGAAGAGGAGTCAGAACACAGAAGGGATGGAGTTCCTGGCTTTTCCTAATGACCGGGCGACAAGCATCAGGCCTGCGTCTGCAAACAGACAGTACAGGTAAAGTTCAAAGAAATCCTCTTTTGGGGCAGCCAGGCCACCTGATAGGAATGTGTGCCCCATATTAGAGTCCTTTGCAGCGGCCGGGGTTTAATTTCAGCCTGCGGCACTTTGCTGCATGTCAGTCTGCATGTCAATCCCCTGCTGCACTGTAATAAAAACAGAAAAAAAGAAACACTCTTTCACAGGCTCAGTACAGTTTGGCAAGTGAAATGTGTTTGAAATAATCAAAGACAACAAATCAATTTCTTCCCAAAAGTATTAAATGGACATTCAAGTACTTGTTAAAAACACTTTCAACTCAAACATTATTTATCTCCTTTAAGCAGACTGACAAGTTTAAATTTTGACTTTGTGGTTTCCTATACTTTATTTTAAATGGGCTTTTTGCTTAATAACACTAAATTTTACTTTTGTTGTTGTTAAAATGATCCAAGTTTAAAGATTGCACAGTAACTGGTTCCTGTCTTTATCGTGCTCAGGACGATCTTCACTGGTGTACACCGCTATCGCTACGTGGACACTGACTATGCTTTCACTGAGGAAGAGGAGGAGCAGAGACAGCGCCATCGACAGGTTTACACAGATTTCATCAAACAGCTCAGACAAACACGCCTGCTGAGGATCAAGGAGAGGTAGGCCTTCTTATGAATTTTCTGTTTGCTGACTTAAAGGCCCATCTCAAACTGTTTTGTCATGAAGTAAAGTAAATATTGCAGTTGGACCTTTTTGGGGGGTTATTAGACAGGAGGAAAAAGCAGAGGACGAAGTGGATATTGGGATTGTTCCTTCTCAAGGGCTTGTTCCACCTACACTCCACATCAGCGACCTGGAGAGTAGTAAGATCTCAGATACCAAGCCAAACTACAGCTCTGCTTTTCCAGCAGCTAAAAATTGCTGCCCCAAAGACGTGACATCAGACACTCAGCAGGCTAACAGTCAGGTCAGATCAAAGGTTGTCTAAAGAATAGTAACAGATCAATCAACTAATACACAAAGTGGAAATCCAATGCACAATTCAGGACTGAGTTTTCTCCATCTCTTCCACTCTCACCAGGTAATAAATGCAGTTCCTTCTACCAGCCAGGAGGTGGCAGACTGCAACAGGACTCTGACACCTCAGGAGCTCTACCAAGTTGTCATAGGTTAGAGCTTCAATTCAGAGCAGTCACTGTTTCTGATAAAAGTGTGTGTACAATTTATTTGTGTGATTAGTAGTCTTGGGGTTTTGTGTGTTCTTGATAGTCATCTGATCAAATAATGTACGAATTGTCAAGCAATTCCTACGTGAAGAGGAATGATTTTTTATGTTGAGAAAGGTATAAAAAAAAAATCTCATTATTTCCTTATTAGGTCCATTGTTAGTGGACCTTGGCGAAGTTTGTGTGCAGTCAGTGTGTGTTAAGAAGCTGGAGTTGATCAATCATCTGTCAGTGTTCGTGTTGGTGCAGTTGGAAGTGGACTGCTCTGAGCTGCAGGGCTCCTCACCCCTCTCCCACGTCCTTCCACCCCACTCCTTCAACACCCTACCACTGACATTTCAAAGCAACAAGCTGGGTCACTTCTACAGGTTGGTGGAGGAG
Source organism: Epinephelus fuscoguttatus (assembly GCF_011397635.1). Classification (NCBI taxonomy): domain Eukaryota; kingdom Metazoa; phylum Chordata; class Actinopteri; order Perciformes; family Serranidae; genus Epinephelus; species Epinephelus fuscoguttatus. The sequence continues at coordinate 14,111,397 of NC_064775.1, forward strand.
GCAGCTCAACACACTTTTGCTATGAACATTATTTATTGCAGTTCAAGTGCTATATAAAGACACTTCTTTCCTCCAGGCCTGTATCCTACTCTGTGAACAAGCAACATCTTGGTCAGATACTGGTCCAGGCCCAGGTTGTCCCCTTGGCTCTGGAGCTGTCCACCACCCTGCTGGTACTCCGTCCCACCCCTTCTCTGCTTGCCCAATCAGGATACAGAAGCTCAGTTACCCTTCGAAACCGGCGTAACCTTGCTGCAGAATTCACATGGAGACCATTGGTCACAGAGAGTGGCATCCTGTTCTCCGTGCGACCAGCGACAGGTACTAAAAGTGCAGCTCAGTTTAAGTGTCTCAGGGTGTAAGTACCTGGGTTAGCATTTTCAAAGCCTTTATATCAAGAATATCACTTTGCATCTTATCCCTCCCTGTTGTGGTTGTTTTTAAGGGGCTTTATTGTTAATACGTATTTTTTATCAATAGATTTGCCTGTCCGAATTAGGGCTAATACAACAAATCTACCCCCCAACCTCCTCAGGTACTGTGGAGCCATACAGGGAATTAGACTGTGAGGTGGTGTGGCATCCCTCCTTCTCCTACCCTTCAGAAGGAGACTTTGACCTCTGTGTCCATGAGGGCAACACGCAACGCCTGCACTGTATTGCTCAGGTCTGGCCCTACAATAGGGAAGATTACTTTGTATAAACAACTTGTATTTATTGCTTGTTTGCTTTGGGTCATACCACAACTGCATGCCAAGCAACATTTTCAGCAAGTACTGTTACTATACCTGTATTTTAAAATTAAAAAACAAGTGAACTTGGAAAATGCTGAAACACATTTTCATAAACAAATACATAAATGCTTTCTAAGTGTCAAAACATAAATAGTGAGTGAGTAAGTAAAGAAAGTAAATACGTTTATTAATTTATTTTTAGTTTAAAAGTCAGCTCATTCTTTATTGTGTTGATACATTGGCCATAATAGATGTGTCAGAACCGTGGATATCATCAGGAGAGACAGATTGAGAGGAACAGAAAACATGCACGTTTTGGCGAACCAGAGATGGGAAGTGTGTATATATATGGACAGAAGGAGAGAGGTGTCGGACAGAAACTTATTTTTGGAAATACTGCAACCTCATTAACATACTTTATTGTTGCTCGATCTATTATTATCCCAAAAGAGAAAACAGATACAAAAATTTAACTTCAGACTTAATGAGAAACTTGTGCCTGCTTCCTCAAAATGAACCTGTCACAGCATGGAATAATCAATGGCAACAACAGATGGTGAATTATCTTTATTTTTTCCTGTTTCTTCTTCTGTGCAGTCTATTTCCTACTTTAGTTTTTGTAGTTGACAGAAAGTGAGGTTTTCACAGTTGACAGAGAAAGCAAACTGAAGTGCTCTGTCATTCCTAAATTCCTAAGTGATTAGGCCTTGTGCTTTTTGTTTGTTCAGTCAGGATGGTAGCAGTGGGGGGAGGAAGCGGAGTTGAACAATGATGTCCTTTCGCGTCACTTTACATCTTTGCCATCCAGCAGCCAGCACTGGAAGATCATTGTTTTTTAGGCTGGGTTTGTTCCCAGCCCTCATATCTTTACCAAGATGTAAACAAATAGTCCGCTCCCCTCACACGCAATCCTGTGGAGTTTTCGGGGGTGCACCTGGGTTTGTTTATACACATTAGAGAACAGCTCTGTCTTAGCGAACTCATAATGGTCCAAAATCTAACATTCGAGTATTAATGTAAACTTGAACCACCTGCTGTAATAACATTGTTGTCAGTTTCGTCACATAGAGAAAAAGTCTGTGGTCAGTAGTGAGAAGTTTTTACCGAAGCACTGAGGTATCAGAACATCTACAGAAATCTTTATCAGTTCAGCCCTGCAACATTGTTCTCAAGACAGCTAAAATTAAGGTGAATAGCAAAAAGACTTTTAACAATTTAAAACATTAGTGATAAGTGAAATGAAATATTAAATAGAAAGAATGTCTTTGTAGACTCCTTATTTAACCAGAGCTCAGCAATCATATGAGGCAAAATCCATCAAAGAGGCAGATATCGATTTCTCCTCTTGACAGCAGCCTCAGTAGACCAGAACACAATTCAGCAGCAAGAAATGTTGTGTTTTAAGTACTGTACGGCTTGTGACTTTCAAGCTTTTTTCAATGGAAAAACTCCCACTCATACTTGCTGCTCAGTCATCATCATCATTACTATTGCTCTCTTCTCTGAGTTGTACACATGGTCCAAATACATGCGCTCAGGGGGCTGTCAAAAGTCACTTTGTAAAATGTGAGAAATCAGTGACTAGAGTAGAATTAGACAAGACAGGTCAAGGGAGAGTGGGTGAACTACGAATGAATAATACAGTGCTATGGATTTATTGTCACAGAGCAATTATATAAAACATTGAGAATTTTCCTCTTTCCTCACTGTCCTTCTCTCAGGTTGGGTCAACCAGTGTCCAGCTGGACACTGGGTCAACCAGTGTCCAGCTGGCAGAGAAACAGGTCACATTTGGATCAGTGCCTCTCAACATTCCTTCTGTAAGAACTGTAGTCTTACACAACACTGGACAGAACCATGCCTACTACCAGGTGCCCCATCACCACCCACACACACTTACAGGCACGCTCGTATGATACTTGCTTTTGCTCACACACTTACTAAACAAGAAAAATAGTCAGTCTCTCTCTGCTCTTTGTCTCTTTTTGTTTGTTGCAGGTGCTTGATATGTGCCCTCTGCCAGGCATGGTGGTGAGGCCATTTGAGGGCGTGGTGCCAAGTGGGGGGCAGGCTGCACTGAAGATCCACTTCAACCCCAACTCTGTCATCAAGTTTGACACCAGAGTGGAGGTGAGAGAAAGAGGAAGCGAGAGGGCCATTTAAATTCATATTGGGATGATTTGTTTGTGTGTGTGTGTGTGTGTGTGTGTGTGTGTGTGTGTGTGTGTGTGTGTGTGTGTGAGCAATGAAGAGAGGAATTGATGTACACTAAGCATGTGTATATTACAGATTGCTCTGAGGAACATGAAGTCCATTGAGCTCAGAGTGGGCGGTTCGGTGGAGCCTCCAAATGTAGACATCAGTGTGGTGAGTTTCTAGCCTGATAATGCCATACCAATTCGCAAATGTGAATTAGTCTGCCCAGAGGAAAGGACAATTCAAAAGAAGATCTCTTCTTTATCCAGCCTGAGAACAGAAGTGTTCATCTTGTCTCAGTCTGATACAGATTTAAGACCTTATAATGCTTTTTATGCCTCTCTCACTGCAGTAATCCTTTTCTCCAAAATAATCAGTTCTTGAGATAACAGTAAGATTCAAAGGAAAACTTGATTGGCTTATAAGTAAGCCTGCACAATTCAAGAAATCTGTCTGTTATTCAATTTAAGTCTCAACTTTGTGTATTTTATCGGTTCACAGAGTTGAGAAACCTCTGAGACGCCTCTAAGCACAGCAAAAGAAGAGTGTCAGAGAATTTAGCAATCACCAAATAAGGTGATTTATTTATGTTGAGACAAAGAAAAGATGGTTGTGTGCAGCAGAATTTTCCCCTGGGTGGAACCTCTCTGTTTATTGTTCGATTTCCAGGGGGCGTTAAAAAAAGCTGTAGATCAAATTCTTCTTGATGCAAGTTGATAGACCTACAATTAAGGGGTATCAGAGGACAAGCCAGATGTACCCAGATTTTAAGTTTTACTTCAACTTGTCAGAGCTGGCATTAGCAACACATCATTAGCTGTCTGATAGGGTAGCAAAATTCAGCAATTTTTTTCATCAATTGGCTGACATATAGATGAAAGACAATAAGAACATCCAGTAAAGAGAAAAGAATATAAATATGTATATAGAGGAAAACAGAAAAAAAAAGACTTCTAATAACTGAAAGGTACTGTATTCTTCAGGTTTGCCATTGATGAAAATGGATGGCGTGATGTCCAACACATGACAATTATTACCTCCCATTTACACCTCCAGTAATCTCATTTGTCATATTAATGTCATTAGAATATGTAATCGGTGTTGGACTGTAATGTTTCTGTGGTTTGATGTTAGGGTTTAATTTTTTAAAAGCTCACTTGTCATATCCCAGTAACACCTCAAAGAATATATTGCACACGTACATGCACACATTTGAATTTGTGGCCATGGATCCTGGGGCACTCTATTTTGAAATGGACTCCTGGATCATTCCCATGGTTTTTATAATTACTATTCTCCACAGAGGTGATAACACCCTGACTCGTAGATGTAAAAAAAACAACAACAGAAGAATAGAGGGGGAGTGATGGTGTCAGGAGTAAGAAAAGACGTTAGACTTTGTGTCAAAGGGTGTGTATGTGTGTGAGAGAGTGTTAGCATGTGTGTGCCTGTCTGTGTGTGTGTGTGTGTGTCTTTTGAAACAGCAGGGGTTGCACCTTTGAAAGAAATGAAGTGAAGGATACTCTGCTTTTGTGCTGCTCCCGTCGTTTAAAGCAGTTCTCTTTCATTCCTGTTTGCTATTGCAGTTGAGGTTCTGGAACAGAGTTTCTTGGCAAAGCGTGATTCTTACGTTCTTTGTAACTTCAAGAGTGGAGTTTGTAGAGTTCTCTCCCTCAAATTTAACATGAAAGGAATTCAATCAGCTAGACTCTGTTAAAGTACAATGAAAGTTAACAATGTTCCCCTTTCTGTATGATATTGGTATCATTGTTTACTCCGTTGAAATGTTAAATAAGACAATTAGAATAGAATTTTATTGTTTTCATTCATCCAATACACCAACAATGCTGGTATCAGGCCTTACAGTCCATGCAATTTTCTGGGGTTTCAAGATATCCACCTTATATCTACTTTTGTTAATTTCGTCCCCACTCTTTTCAGTCCCATTTCCAGTTTTACGGGGTCCATGCTGGCTCTCAGCGAGTGATACCATTCACTCTGACAAACCACTCAACAGCTGCAGCCAGGGTTACGTTCGACCTGGCAGAATACACAGACTTCTCTTTACGCCTCCCTCAGCCCTTAGCAAGTACGTACTTACACAATATCTCCTAAGAAGAAAAATAGTGTTGTATTGCTGTCTGTGTTGTCTGTAATTACAGTATGCAAGATGAAAATGTTTATGCAATTAAAATACACAGCAAACTATTTTGTTATTGTGTTGAGGTTTGGACTATGTGTGCTTTTGTTTTTGTGATTTTTTTTTTCTGTGCATTTTCACAAACAGACAAGGAGCTAGGTGTGAGTGTTGTGCAGGTCCAGGGCAAAACCACAATAGACTGCTCCCTTGTCTTCTCCCCCACCCAGGTGAGATTTGACAAAACATCTCCCAGTGGATTCAGTTTAAACATCTCTCAGTGGACTCAGTGTTGCATCCACTGGGAAACTGAGTGGGCAAAGTTCAAATGCACATTTAGCATCAGCAAGTTGACTGTTCTCTAAACCCCTCCTCTTAACAGTGAATGTCCAATCATAGCTTAGCGACCTTTAGTAGGCAAAGCAGGCCTGTCAAGCTTTGGATTTTCTTCCCTTGCTCAAGTCATGTGTATGAGGCTCTAAGTATAAGTCTGTAAGGCAGATACTCAGAGAAGTCTAACGGTTGTGTCATTTTTTTAGCCTAGATTTACCTCCAAGGCTAAGGAGCATTGACTACATGTTTTACATTCATGGGGAAATAATTTATGTTAAAAAAATGACTAGCACTTCTTCTGTTTAATGTATCCCCACATGGTCGAAGCCAGAGGTCCAGGATGCTATCAGAGTTTAGGCTAGCATAATTAGTTCTTTCCTGCCTTTTATTGGACTTGGGGAACTTTGCACTACAAAACCCCAGCCAAACCTGTTAACTGAGATAGTGTTACAATAGTACTCATCCTATAATGAATTTATCTGTTTGAAAATATAAGTTAAGCAGACAAACAGGGTTATGTTAGAATGAAATAACAGTTTGATCTTTCACGTTTCCTTGTCACACGTGCATTTTTAAGACTAACATAGGCTTAGTTTAACTTAAATATTATCAAAGAAAATTGTCATTCATCAACATTTTAGTAAACATGCCAGTTTTAGTAACTGCAGTCATTTAGCAATATGTTTTAAAACTGAAAACAATATCATGTATTAGCTTGCTAGCTACAGCTGATAAAAGATTGCTAGAAATGCAAAGCCTGTTATTGTCTACCTAGGTCTGAATTCAAGGGCCAATGGTTTCCAATATGAAAGGTGCTTGCTGCTACCTTTTTCCTGAAGTGTGTAACATCATGACTTTGTTTATACTCTGGATATCAATCCAACACAGCTAAAGGCAGTTCAGGTGGCATAAGAGGCAGCAAATATGACCTTGAATTTCTAGCAGTTGATAATCAAACAGTAGCAGGTTGTAGAGATGCTGGAGTAAACTTTTTTATCTTTTCAAAGCTTGTAAGTGTTGGCAGAGATGACACAATGCCTTCTCCATTTAGATTTAGCCATAATAAGCCATCTGAAATATGTGTTGTTCACTGCTGTTAGTACATGTGGTGTTTTGTTTATATCCCGCTGAGAAGAGCAAGTTGATTTAAGTTGGCATAATGCGCTGTTTTGCATGCAGAATTGAAATGGAGTGGAAATCATGGCTAACCACTACAAAATCTATACAAGCATAGCAACTGTAACTAAGGGGGGCAGGGCTTAGTGAACGGTCAATTACATACCTTGCTCCCTCTCATGGTAAAGTTTTAAAATGTGTGTTTGTGAAAGTGGTTCATTAAAATATCAAAGAAGATAGACAGTCAGGGTAATGTTTTCCCACAGGTGGCCAGTTATGACTTTGACCTGCCACTGATGGTCAATGGAGTGAAATGGCCCACTACTTCTCTGCCTCCCCTCCCCACTCCATCCTCTTCGTCCACCCCCTCCTTGCTGTCAGCTGGCAGCAGGAAGCATGTCGTCAAACCTCTTCACCAGTCTGTCACCATGGCGACACAACGGTTACAGCGCATACAGGCCACAGGTGGGGTCATTAATGTGGAGTTAGAGTCGTGTTTGTGTATTAGTGAGTGATATCTATATTTTAAATTCTAATCACCATCTTTCTCCTGCTGGAACTACTGTTACATTTAATGTGTACAGAACAAATGTCACACATGGCACAAGGTCTACAATTTAATGTAATGTTTTTCTTTCCTGTGCTGTTTTTTTAAAATGTTTATAGTGCTCTGCGCCCCACTGGAATTGTCCCCCTCTAGCCTACAGTTCCTCGTGGAACCCCTGGCACCACCCTCTGATGCTTACACTAAGGTATCAACAAGGGTTTATCTGCAGATTATCATTTTCTTGCCTCCTTCCATTCCTAAATATTCCCTCTATTTTTTTAATTTTTTGAAGCTTTCCCTGCACTTGTACTGGCTATCCTCACTTTCACTTCTACTTGACATCTTGCAGTATGAATATCTGATACCACTTTCTGACAACTAAAATGATTGCTTGTTTCATTTTCTCTCAAATTTGTGCTCCTGCTTTCTGTTCTTTTAGTCCCATTTAGTCTTTCATTTCTCTCTCTTTCTTCCTCTCCGCAGACAGTGGAGCTTAAAGCAGTGAGTGACGACAGTGTGTTTTGGCGAAGGGGCGTCAGGAAACATGTAAACTGGTGGTTTGACTGCAGAGCAATAGCTGCAACAACAGAGCACGGAAGAGAGAGAGAGCTATATGTGATGTCTCCATCATCAGGCAGTCTGGGGCCCGGCCAGTCCATCTGCTTGATGGTCAGCATCATCCCTGAGGCTATCACAGCAGGTGAGAAATGTTTGAAACACACAAACACACATGATGATGATGGATTACTTTATCTTATCCTGCCTGCCCCTCTCAAACGAATACACACTCATGTCATTGTAAATACACAGCATTTTTTTTCCTCTTACAGACATACTCAGATCACACCATCACAGTTTGTATCAATTGACCCATTTCTTCCCGCACACACATATGTCTGGAGGAAAACTAGATAATGCACAACATATGTCAAAGCTTAATTGAGTGCAGCATCCCTCAAAATATAATTTCACAAGGGGCATAATTAAGAAAGTGAAACATAACTAAGTCTAAAATGAAATAATACTCAGTTAAAGAATGTTGTCATGCAGCTTAGACCATTAAATCATGGGGCCTTAATAATCTTTAGTGACGGACCATAAACAAGGAAATATGTTTCGCCTTGGGAGCCAGCATCTTAAGGCAGTACTTAATCTTTGCAACCTTATGGCCACCAGAAACAGGCTGGTGGTACTTTTCCATTTTGTCCAGTCGTTTTAGAAAGAACGCTTTCCTTTTTCAACCTAATGCCAGAGTATAGCCATTAAGCCTTAGAAGACATAAGACCTCCTTCTGGCTTGACAGATCTTTAGATGTTATTCTATTGGATGCCATATAACATTTCTACCCACAGAACATAAAGGCTTGTACAGCTTGCCTTGATGTATGTTATTTTTTACGAGTCAAGTCGAGTTACGATTGCTGTTCACCGCTGAATTGCTGTCGCCACACCCTCTACCACGCCTCTCCTCCCACTGTGGCACACGGCAAGTCACCAAAGCCCTTTCCACACTGCACCTGGCCCCAGGCTAAGTGAGCTAGGACTAAGAAAGCATTAACACTGACACAATCCTAACACATTCCAAGTGGGCTAACCCCAACTTTAGCTGTAGGCTTGCTGGCCCTGAGTGGAAGCAAAATTACCCTTGAGTTTACAAAGTCGACTAAACATCGGGCTCAAAGTTGCCAGTGTGAAATGGATCTAATGGATTTAGCATCACATTTTTGTTGTCCAATCAAATGACTTCTTCGTCACGTCATCAGTGCATGCATGCCTTAGTTTACATTGTAACCATGGTAACTACTACTAACCTAAACCAGAGGTACCTAATAAGCCGGCAAACTTGATGCCACAATATTTCTGGAAAAGACTGCCAAAAGGTAAAACAAGCCCTCAAGATACCAAGCCAGCTTAGTCAAGGAAATAATCTCAATGTATCCCAAGAAAAATACCAGTTTGCCGAGTCACAATGGCTCAACAATAAGGATTGCCCGATTGCCCGGGGCAAGTAAAACTCAAGGTCAGGCATGTAAACTAACAACTCACTTGCCCGATCGGGCAAGTTGCTAAAAATAGTAAAAGTTAATAACTAATTGATAAAATAAATGTATTTTAAAACGTGCTCCTTCGGCTCTGATGCAGTGGTCTCTCTGCCTGAAGTCACAGCCACATGCTGTTTAACAATGTCCTGCCCACAGTGCCCATTGATATTATTTTGCGCGACGAACGCTTCATATAATAACATAACAACATACTATTTATGGTGTTATGTCATCGTGTCATTTCTGTCTCTACATGGTCATGCATTAACAATTCTCCTCTGATCTCTGTATTGCGCACGGCGGAATTCCGCCACACACACAGGTGAGCACGCTAGAGCGGCTCGGCCGCATTTTCCTGACCAAACCTGACCCTGAGCCCGGTGCAGTTTGTCAGCTGACAAAGTTATTGAAATGGACACTGTGTAAATAACCATCAACAGACTGCTGTTACGCACGAACAAACACGCTGCACTCCGAGCAGCATACCACGGCACTCTTGCTGAGCTTGTGTTGCGTTCAGGCGTTGTCACGTAAATAACAACTTCCAGCACTTAAATAGGTCATAGCACAAAACAGCAGCATGTCATGTGACTTTTTACTTTTATTATATTCAATACAATTGTATGTTCCTAAATCTTGAGACACCTCATATGTAAGCTAGACAGACATTTCATCTGCTCATACTGTGCACACATGTACTGTATGTACTTAGTCCTAAAGAGCCCTTCTGGTAGCCTACCAGTAGATACACAGAAACATCCCAGCAGGCTGTGCTTTGCAAGCATGCAAAAAAGTTTCACGCATGTGAAAATTATTTCATGTGTGTGCTTCACCTCCACTGCTACAAATCCATCCTAGGGGAAACACTGCTGTGTGCATTTTGTGCAACAGGTGGATGTGGTAGTCTGCTGGTAGAGTAGAGGGAGAGCTAAGTAGCGTTGAAGTACAGTAGAGCAGGGCAGAGAGATGGAAGCAAAATATATTAAACTCGGTGTGGAGAGAGGGGTGAAAAATAAATAGAGGTGGGCATGGGCGGAAAATTATAGACGGAGAATGATTGACACATTTTTCACTTTAAGCCCTGACTGTCATATTTGTGTAGGAATTAAGCTACAATACATGACATATGTTGTTTTAATTAATAAATACAGTGTGAATAAAGATTACATAACATGAAAATAACTGCAGTCCTTGTTAATTGATAGCCACTTAAATTAAACAATTTTTATAGGGCAAGTAAAAACTGATTTCGGGCAAGTAGATCTGTGACCAACTTGCCCGACTGGGCAAGTGAAAAAAAACCTTAGCATTGAACCCTGATGGGGAATATGCCTCGTTGTAATATTCCCAGAATTTCCTTGTAAACTGATTTTACCTCATGAATTGTAGATGCTGACATGTACTGATTGAATACCCATTGATAGCACAACCACAGCACTAGATTGTATATTGTTAACATCGTGTCAACAATATGTATAGTGTTAACATTTTCTCATTAATTTTATGATATTAAGCAACAGTGGGCCATGCTCATACTTACAGAACTGGATTTACATCCAGGTAACCTCTATTTCAACTTGTCTTAATACTAAGTAGGAGACTACTGCCCTGCAATTGCTGTGTTTATGTTCTTTCATTTACTGTGATATAGAGCAGTGATCAAGTTGAGAAGAGGGTTTGCACTGGCAATAGTTTTGCTAGATGTGTTACTGAAAAGGGGAAATTATCAAGTTTTTACTTGCTGAATGTTGTTTCTGCTCTCAACAATCTGCATTGGCATCAGAAATTTGTTGGAGAAAACACACGCAGCTCAAACTCTCTCTGCCACCTCTCTAGCCCTGAGGTGTAGAGGTGTGTTTGTAGAGGTGCACATCATTCCCAGTGGTTATGTTGGCTACAAACCTACACATTGTACTTGATGCACAATTTTAAAGTCACCTTTAGTCTACACTGACTGATCTATATGTGTATATTTAATTCTAGGGTCTGGCAAAGTGACCAAACTGTCCCTCCCTCTTTACCTGGAATACGAGGAAGGGGAGGGTATAGGACGAGAGCAGGAGCATCAACCTTACAGACAGCTGTCCATCACTATTACCCTCCAGCTCCCCTGTATCACCATTCACCCCCCTCAACTTCTGCTTACACCAGTACCCCTGGAAAGCAATGCAACTGCCAAATTCACCCTGCTGGCCTCAGGATATCGTAGGTGGGTTTATGTACACACACAGACACAGTGTTTTCTTTTCACCCCAGGCCAAAACCTGGTCCAGTAACTGTTAAATTTTATGAATGCCTCACTTTTGATTATTTGGATCATGACTCACGGACAACTGCTCTGCGATCACAGTCGTAGTCGTCAGCTTTTCGGTAAGCTGTGCAATAACACTGATGGATTTTTATTGTATTTACATTTTTCTAGCTTGTGGCAGTTTACCAGCTGTGTTGAGCCATTGGAGCTAAATGAATGCAGAGGAAACACTACCACACACATAAAATGACAACATTATTCATTTCAGTGGGATTTTTATCATTCAAGCCAGGACTCATTAACTGGCAGGTCTGCACTCATGTTGGATTTTGCTTACATTGTAAGCCAACTAGCTAATCCACATTCCTCAGTGGTTTATGTTGTTGTTCCGTTTTCAGAGTGGACAGCAATCTGGCTGCACTATTACAGTTCTGGCAGCATTTTCGGACCCAAATCCCTGTGACTGACTGAACTGAGCAACATAGTGCATTTCTTGAAGAAAACCTATCTAGGACACTGTTTACACGCTGTATCTACATCAAACAATACAAAATGACTTCTCTGTACCAATGGCTTAATGTGAAGATGGAAAACACGTCTCCTCTTCCTCCCACTGTACCAAAAGTAAGCCAAAATATCCCAGATACGGCTGCTGCTATCCTGCACTGGTGATGTCATTGAGAGCCAGAGTCCAGCAGTAGCAATTTCAACGGTATAGAGTTTCTCCCGTCTGACCAATTGTGAGCAAGACGATTGATCGCAAGCACACTGATTGGCACACACAGCCACCACACAGCCCACAAACTATTGAGAAGGTTTCTCATAATATTGCATGGTAGCAAAAAAATGAAATGCTGTATCTATAGGAGATGTTCTTTTTCTACATATCCACTGTGTGCCCACCTTTGCAGTGGAACCATGGTATCAGCTGAAGTGGATGAGGTGGAACTGGAAGATGGGACAAAGATACAGCCTGTTTCTGTTATCTTTCCAGAGGGTAACAGCATCCCTGTCCAAAACCAGGATCAGGTACAGCCCTGTACTTTTTCCACTATTATAAAAAGTCATGGAGGAACCATCTGTCCAAAAAGCGTATTTTCCTGTTACTTGCCTCAGTGCAGAGTTTTGTGGCATGTGATCCAAATGTTGTCATCAGGAATTTGGGTTTTTTTCAGTGGTGATTTATGGTATCAGAGGGGCTTTGTCCTCACCAAAAAGGTATTATCAGGTCTACAACTAGAATTAATGAATGCAATTCATCCTTTGGAGGTATTCTATTGTGGATGAGTAGGCAAATTAAAATACTACTGTAACTGTGATTAGTTGTAGTTTGACTGAGAAAGTTGCTTTCCCAAGACTGTATTGATATGGGTTCACACTAAGCCTAAAAAGATCTGTTATGCATCTGCCATTGTTGTATTTATCTGTATCTTTTTCCCACACTGTCTCTATTTTATATTGCTGTTTACAGAATATTCACACAGTCTTGACACCATCATGTTTATATAAATTCCAGTCACAACATGAGGCCGATGTCTCCCCAGTCAGTTTTCGAAGCAGCCCAATAAAAACCAAATTTTGTGCATCCAGATCCGTCTCAGCATTCGTCATTCAGATGACTAAAACTGGATTAATGTGACAAGTCTAACTGATTTTCCTGGCTGACACTTTAACAGAAATACTATTGTGATCTGGAATTATCCCAGTTTCTCACTTTATCTTCAACCATAGAGACACCCAGTAGGTGTTCAGAACCAGGAGGCCTCTCTAAACTGCATCGTGTCCTTCATCTCTGCTGTCCCACTTTCTGTCTGCACCACCATCACCTTCACTGACCACCTCCACAACAGGTAACTGCTTATTCCAAATCACCACGCTTAACATCTCTTTTTCTTGTCTGTTTGACTTTTTGCCTACTCTCCTTCTTCATCCCATTCACATACCGTTGTCAAAAAAGTTAAAATCCCTTCTATTTCTCAATTTGTTGCAGCTCTCTATTTTTCTATCCCTCTTCTCCCCTCTCCATTTGACACACTCCCCACATTAAACACATTGTTGGTTTGGTGTTTTAATGGAATTTGTTGAAGAAAACAAACACAGAGAATATCAACAGCATTATCCTTCAAACCCATATATTTAAAGTTGATTCAGTCTGGTAACTTGACTTTTTTCTTGTTGTCTCTGCTGCCAGGTTTAAGGTTAAGATGTGTGGTATCGCTGACAACTGTCTGTTGACAGTCTGGCCCTACATGGCCCTGCACCGCTCCGAGCAACAGATAGTTCTCAAGACTGGTACTGGTACTGTATATATACACAAAAACACAACAATGTTAATCTGTGTAAACATTATTTCATAGCTGCACAGTTGTCATTGTTTGGCCAAATTAAGATCAGATAAGGATTTGTTGAGCACCAGAAGGAAATTCAGCTGATGCAGCAACAATAAAAGACAAAAGGACATACAGATTAATAGGGTGGTTAAAAAAAAAATAATACTAAAAATTATTAGAATGAAACAAGAGGTATATACAGGTACTACTAGAATATATATATATATATATATATGGTTTTCTACCCGGAAGTATTTGTAAACAACAAGGCGATTCCCTCTGTTTACACTGCTACAGCCTCAGGGGGCGTGTTTGTAGCAGGGATAGCTCCGTTACATAACGCGGCTATGATTTAAGGCTCGCCCACTAAATCCAGAACACAGAAACCTAGAAACACAGTTTGTGAAGCCTGGCTCCACAGTTCAATTGTAAATGGTTGAAAGGCTTTTTTACACATTTTGAGGAATACTTTTATGACCTATTTAATGTGTTTAGAAGAAAATTGCAGAATTTGCTTTACACAGACTTTAAGTTCATTCCGGTGTTTCTGCGCATGCTCGTTTCCTTGCCCTTCTGGCGCGATGACGTATACAGCGTGCATAGCAACGGGCTGAGATAGAGCATTCGGACTCGTTGCACTCACCAGTTTCCATTCGCCTAAGCACGGTCTTCTATCTCCCTTCTCCGACCTTCTACCTCCCTTCTCCTCCTCAACAGACGAAGCATTAGCAGAACAAGGTTGTTGACATACTGCTGCTTCAAGTATATAAGCAAAACAAGCCTGAAAAAGGCACTAAGAATGGCGCCGTCAAGCATCTTGTTATCTGGAGCGAGGACTACAGTTTTCTTCCTGTACACGTAACATCCACCCTGCCCCCTATCCAGTCAGAAACATTCCCTGCCCCAAACCTTGCGCGCACCCGAATAAAGGTGATTAAACTGATCTCCCTTGTAAACCCTCATTCGGAATGACTATTTCCCATGTAAACTACCTGGAAACACTTTAAATCCAAATGATTTCATTTAGATTTATTTCATTCTGAATGAGAAGCCATCATGTAACCGCACCCAGTGTCAAGAAATAGGGACAGGGCTGAGCAGAAACCACAAACACTTGAAACCTTTTTACAAGTCAAAAGTCAGAAAAAAATATTAGGGCTGCACTTTTCTTAACCTAATCCACTTTTCAAACAGTCGGTTTGTTTATAAAATGTCAGAGAGAGAGTGTAATAGAGAGTGTAATATTTCAACATTTGTCTCCTTGTGTGTGTTTGGTTCATGTGACTGCCATTTAGGTGGCACAGCTGTTGAGGCAATCCTTCAGCTCTATCACACACCAAGTCCTACCTCTGGTCCGACTTCATCATCTTCTTCGTTTGATCACAATAGCTCAACAAACAAGAACTCCGGCTCAGGTCAGAACATGAAATGTACAATGCAACTGTGTTTTACTTGTAATTGTTGTGTATCTCTTGTGCGTCTGAGCAGAATTGTGTTTTATGTACAGTACTCTGTGTGTCTGTCCGTTCTTGTCAGACTGTTTTCCAGACAGTGACAGTGTGAGTGGTCAGGCCAGCAGGGACACAGATGTCTCTCCTAACAGAGACACCTCAGTCAATCTTGGTGCCCCAGAATTCCCTGCTGCCAACTCAGAGGAAGGACTATATTACCATAATGTATTATTGGCTGTGGAGAGGTGGTTTAGCCTCTTTGGATGGCGTAATAGACCACACCCCATCTCTGTGCCACACACACTCAGAAGGTATGTCCAAGATAAAAGTTTGGCTCAGGAGCCTCATTTGGAGGCGGGACAATGCAGATGACTTTCACGTTTATGGGCTTTTTCTGTTACAATGTATGTTTCCTCTCTCCCTCCAGAGTTGTGTCAAAAATTCAAACAGATCATTCCAGTGGACGGGCTTATCGAGTCAGTCAAAATAAAGACTCCAGGTGTGTATATGTGTGATGAATCCCCAGAGCAGATAGTTAAAAATGTTTTGTGGTTTGGTGCCTAAGAAGTTTCAAATGAGTCATCCTCATGCTGAAAAGTAGTGAAGGCTGATAAAGCAAATATCATGACAAGATCACATAGAACTGGGTGATTAAATCTAGTCAACAACCATGATGAAACTAGCAATTGAAAGGGATTGAAAGTGTGCACCTTGAAAGCAGTCTGCCTAATAAATACTGATTTTATATGAAGATCTCAAGATTAGACAGAGGCTCTCATACAAATTATCTTGTTTGTTAAAATAAGTCTGTTTTTTAAATGGCAGCGGATAGTTTAATCTGGTTTGTAGTCATTATTGATTATTTAGACACTTAAAATGGGTCAAGGGAAATAGTAAAATATTCTAGAATTGAAGCTCTGGTGGGATTTAATTTCGTATTAGTGTGCATTGATCTGGCTCCAGATGCAAGGCGGGACATAACTCTTGTATTATTGTGTCCAGATCTGTAGTGGACATGCTTCATCATCTCACTGGCAAACAGATTCCTGGTATTCCTCGCTGTCAGACGTTTTCCAGTGATATAGACCAGCGCAGCAATCAGCTGCTACAACAGCATGAAGCTATGCTTGCTTTTCTCCGGTAGGCCTTACACACATTGATTCCATTCTACAATGCTGCTGACATCGTTTGTTTGATTAACACGCCTTACAGACATGCATTTTGTTACAGACATGTGCGGGCAATTTTACATTTTAGTCCTGTGTTTGAGTACGTGCTTGAGTAACATTTATGTAAAAGTCACAACAGCAATCTCATGAGGTTAGACCCAGTAACATTTATGTAATGTTATGTATGTAAGTATGACATAAATGATGTCAGCAGTACAAGGTAAAACATAAATGCATGCCATGAGAAGAAGACAGTCATGCATGGACTGCAACTACAGTTTCAGTTTCGATTGGTGAAATGTGTCATGTTACTAATTTTGCCCATTTTGGTGAAATGGGCCATTGAACTCTAATATTGTGCGAGCGTTGTGGCTCATTCCTTTAATGGCCTGTCATGTCTAAACGAAGCTGTAAGGACCATTTATGTAAATGACAGCTACTGCATGTTTGAATGGCAAAGTGCCACAACTTAAACAGATAAATGAACCCAGCAACGTTACATTGTCCTTGTCTGAAAAGGGTTTAATTATTATTATTATTATTTTTATAATTTTGGAAACTTTTTTGGGGTTCCGGTCAGTTTTTCTGTTTATTGTTATCTGTGTTCAGGGTGCAAGGAGCCTGCCTTTCTCACATCAGACCAGAGTACTTGCTGGACATGCAGGAGTTCAAACACTGGTGCTCTCTGCAGGTACAGAAACACATGCACACACAACACATTGGTCCGAGACCTACGTCATGTAAATAGAATTACATGAGACAGAAAACAATTGCTTTAGTGATGCCTTTTGCTAACAACAAAAAACCTGGTCTCACTCACTGTCTGTCTTTCACGCACACACACACACACACACACACACACACACACACACACACACACACACACACAACATATGTAGAGATTTTGTACTATATACATGACAGACGTGTGTTTATCTCAGTCAAAGGAAGAAGAGCATGGTCTGGACTACAGCATTGTTGACTTTGAGTCTCTGAGCAAGCGATCCTGGACCGATGTGCTGCTACAAACATACAAGGTGAAAAACTAATTCCAGCAATCTTTGGCTGTTTCTCTTCATCCACTTTCCACCTCATCAGATTACATTGTGCATTATTTGTGTGTTTTTGGAAATCGCTTCATGTTTTAAGTTCAGTTGACGTCTGAGGAGATTTCTGTACTTGGAAACAGCTTGTCAGTGTGTCTACCTGTGCGAATGTAGAGCACAGAAATGCTGAAAAACACCAGTCTCATTCTGTTAAATGCCAATGTTAAATAATTTCCTGCTTATGCTCAGGTGCTGGTATTGCGTCGTGTGACGGAAACTGGTTCAAACAAAACTCTGAACCATGACGACACAGAAGGATTCCTCCCTGTCAGCTCACAGCCACTGGCTAGTAACATCTATTCATCGTGCGAGCTCCAGTTGCTCTTATGGCTCAACATGCATTACCAGAACATGAGGAACACTGTGTGGGGAACAGGTACAATACACAGCTTGCACACACACAAACAACTCTTTTGAGATTCAAGGTTCAAAGGGTTTATTTGTCCCATGCTTATAAACTATGTGCAGTGATATGCAGAGTTTACTCTTGATGCTTTAGTAAAAAGGCTAATGTGCAATGAATGGATAGTAATTATACAAATAAGAACAACAGAATTACAAATAAGAACTGGTTTTGCATTGAGAAATGCGTGTTACCTATTGTAAAAACTGTAATATCCAGCTGTAAGGCGTGAGGCCAGATTTCTGTTCGTACCTTTTGAAGCCTTGATCCATGTGGTAATGGTTGGCAGGTGGTGTCCCATCAGCACGCTGGATAGTGAATTTCGACCTGGACTTGACAGATGGACTGGTGCTAGCTGCTCTGCTTTCTGCCTACTGCCCTTACCTGGTCAGTGTGTGTGTGCATGCGTCTCTGAGTGTGGCTGTTCATTTTGTGCGGACCCTCTTCAGTGTGTGTGAAGCAATGAGGGATGGCGGTTAATGTCTTTAAGTGGCACTGTGATTGATGTGATGAGGACCCAATTAGTCCTGAATAAGATTAGGGGAGCCTCTTTCATGCTAAGCACCATTTTCTGTGTGTATGTAAGTGTATGAGAGAGAGGGAGAGAGAGAGAGCAGCTCACTGAATTTTAGTGGTGGTGTTTTGCCTGCAAGGATTTGAAAGGGAAAATTTGCCTAAATTTCAGAAACGTCTGTCAAAACCCAAAGTTTGAACTTTTTTTTATGCCAAGATGTGATTTAAAAATCTAATTTAAAGAGTGCATATTGCTACAGAGCAATAAGTCACAGGCAACCAAGTAGAGATCTAAATGAAACTTGTGGTTACAGATAAACCTTATCATGATTTTTAATTCCCTCTTTCCTGCTCCTAATTAGATCTGCAGCCACTTTAGGAGGATGTACACTACAACTGGAAGCCTGGAACAGATCCTTCACAACAACATCATAGTGGTTCAGGCCTTAACTGCACTTTGTCTCAACCTAGATGTGCAGGTAAATACCAGATAGGACCAGAAAAGTGTTTCTTACAGCAAGATTACCAGTTAAACCAGGCTTGGTCAGATAATTTTTCAGGTTTAACCAGTGTTACAGTCAATGAGCCAGCCAGCCAAGCGGTCTTCTTCCTCGTCAAAACCTGGCTCCTACATTACCCACAGTGCAACTTGACTGCCAACAGTTTGGTTTGGAGATTCATGTGGGTTAGGGCCTGTGTCCACCAAAGCATTTTTTCCTAGTGCCTCTTCTGCATATTTACAGTATGCTATAAACGCCAGCAGCATGACAAGGTGCTGGAGCTGAAAAATGTTCATCTTTAGGTAAAACGCTGCGCTGGTTCCTGACACTTTTTACCCAGTCATCCTGTCACTGTGGTGGAGGGGTGGGGCTATCACAGTGACCAAATCTGTCCACAGACAGACAGACATATAAACACCTGGCAAAGTACTCAAAGTTTTTGCTGCAGTACGTGTCTCCAGGACCACATTTTGCCATAAAATACACTAAATACCTGATAGTAAATTCTGTAGTTCTGGTTGCTTCTCTGTAAATTGATGTGATCTGTGCTTGATGTTTAAGGTCTGTGTGTCAAAGTCATGAACATGCAATTCTTGGATCAGACTTAATTGAGTCTATATTATTGAAACACCTCTCTGACGTGTAGTAACTTCATGAAGATACTCAGACAGGCCTGAATTAGGCTTTCTCAGCAAAGATGGACATGCAGAAAGCATTTAATATAATGCAAA
Organism: Epinephelus fuscoguttatus; assembly: GCF_011397635.1. NCBI lineage: Eukaryota > Metazoa > Chordata > Actinopteri > Perciformes > Serranidae > Epinephelus > Epinephelus fuscoguttatus. The sequence goes on from NC_064775.1 coordinate 14,130,954, forward strand.
AGTTACTACTCACACACACCAGGTATTTTGTATGTGCACATTGATATACTATACTGTATGAAAATGTATATATAATTATGATAATTATTTTACGTCTGAATTTACAGAGACTAAATCCCACAAGTTATCTAAATTAAATGTCATGTACATTTTAAGTGCTAGCAATTACTTGACAGAGAAACGTTAACTAATTACAGAATTAATCACCTTAATTAATGACCTATTTAGCATAACAGCAGATGTTTGATATATCCTGATGATAATGTCAGAGATTAGGCAGAACTTTCTTTGTCTCTGTGTCTCCCTGTTTCTGATTGAGTGGTGTGTCTAGCCCACAGATTTGTCAGACCCCAATCCAGTGCAGATGTTAATGCTGTGTGTTCACTTGTATGAGAGGCTGCCTCAGTACCTGCCACTGCACACCATCACTCTATCAGGAGGCTTGCACAGCACTTTCAGTAAACAGGTGACACACACACACATACGTATAGCATCGACGAAGTCTTAAAAGACACCTAAATAAAATTTAACTGCATGCCTTGCAAATCAAATAAATGAGGGCTGTGAGACTGACAATGGCTTGGATAATAAGCTCCTGGACAGATAATGACGTGCACACAGACACACATTAACAGGATTATAGACACACACATACATTAATAGGATTATAGACACAGCCACGCACACACTAACAGGATTACAAACACAGACAAATATACATTTGGGTAATGATCCACATTGTCAGGTTAAGCCACATTACAAGCCTAACAAAAATAGATGTCAGTTTGTGCTGTTAAGAAAGATGGATTTCATTGTTGTATTGTTTTCTGGCAGAGGCATTTGTCTGTGTGTTTGTGCTTGTGCTTGGACAAAAATGTGGCTATCGCTGTGTGTTTCTGCATGTGTGTTCGTGCGTGTGCGACTGTGCTTCAGGTGCGCCTGAAAAGCCCATCCTCTAAGCCGATCAAATACCAGGCCTTCCTTTTAGGAGAGAACGCACATTTCTTCTGCCTCCCTGATGGATCTTCTGTCACCATTCCTCCAAAGTATGTTTTTTACCTTGAAAATGAAAGTCATCACACAAAATACCAAATACCAATGTATGGCATACCTGGCTAAGGCATGTAGTCACTCTGCTTAATGCCTGTAAATAAAGGGGATTAACAAAAATCCTTTGATTCAAAGGGTTAAAACACCGTAAAATTTACACAGTGAAACAGGAGTTCCAAAAAATCTGTTAACATTAAATTGATCTTACATTGCGGAGACTGAAAGCACTAGTCACTACGGACATGTAGCCAGAGTTCTTTTTCGCTGTGGCTCTGAGACCATCATTGACCTCTCTGGTCTTAACTTAGTCCCCATGAGGGCCATTGTCTTCAAATCATTTCATAGTCTTGAAAGAGACTTTCAGATCTCCTGCAATTTGTCACAAAGATTGACCTTCATTCAGTACGGTAGTTATCCTTCTCTGCCATACTTTATGACTTTAGATTCAAGAATGATTAACTTGTATGTATAGCAGTGATCAACTGGAGGCCTGAGAGTCACATGCAGCTCGCCAAAGCTTCCCATCCAGTGTGCAGATTATTAATAAATTCAGAAAATGTGAGGAGGAAAAAAATGCTTTCTGGTGTTGAGGATAACTTGCAACCTCCAAAGTAGTCATAATAATGTACTTAGTTATTAATGACTTACAAAAATATGGCATGCAATAGCCCACCTTCCACCTTCTCCTCATTTCCCTCAATATCTGTCTCTCAAACTCACACAAATGCGTGCTGCGATGCTCAGTCCTTGCGTCCGTCCTCAGTCCTAACAGATATGCTGCTATATTGCATAAAGTTTTGGATAGGTGAAGCTTAAATTAATTTCCATCCTTAATAGATGGCATGGGACTTGTGCCTTATCTTCATGCAAGAATGGGGACAAACTCATCTCTCATTTAATATTTTGGGATTTTTACTAAAAACATTTCACGTTTTCATTTACTTTTCATTTTATTTATTTTGTATTACAGAAGTAGTTTTATTAAAGAATTGTTAATAAAATTATTGAACAATGACAGGCCAAATTCAAGGCCTTGGACAAATGTAATTTATGAGCTCTGATGCACAGTACGCTACCTCTTTTTATGGTAGTAATGGAACTAAACCTGCCAACACAGTGACGCGCAAGTAGTCTAATGTTGCATTAGGCACATAACTAGCCTGGGATTCCAACTGATATGGGCCTTCCTTGGGTGACTAATTAGAATTTGCATTATTTCCATTTTAATCTAAGAATTTGTTTTACATAATGCAATTCACTAAGAATGGTCTTCTTAGGACATATGTATACAACAAAGTGTCTACAGACATATTTTCCAGGTGATAACATGAATAATCTTCCAAAAAAAACTCTTGTGCAGTGAAACTAATTATGAAACATCGGTGCATGCCTTTGTAGTTTACATTACAATAAATGCATTACTAAAACTGGTATTGTTAGCTAAGAAGTGCTGTCTTTGCATCTGTACTTTCAAAATAACTTGTTTGGGGCAAACCTGTACCCAGCAAAGAAAAGGAAAAAGCCCTCTCAACTTATTCAAAGCAGAGTCCAAGTTGAGTAAAATTGGTTTTGCCTTGAGACTGTAGCTCATTAAAATGCACCAGTTTTGCTCTCAAGTGAGGCTTCACCATAAAAATAGCCTATGTCCCATTTTGAATCCCCAGCTTTACTCTCAGAAATCCTGTTGTTAAGGACAATGGCATTATGCAGAAACATAGTATTAACAATCTGCTGATTCATTATCATTATAACCTAAAAAATTGAAGGTTGCACAATAAAGTGATCGGTCTGTAAAAGCAGTGTGGAGGACATTCTGGTTCCCGCAGAAATGATCAGATGGCTGTGGTGATTACAACAGGGCAAGCACTGAACTGACTGTCCAGTTCAGCTGCTTCAACATCCAACCCATGGAGGCAGTCCTTCTGCTCATCTCCAGCTCTCCTTTTGGCCTATGCGGCACCACGCTCACCTTCAATCTGAAGACCCACGTCAGTCACATCACACCCACAGTGAGTAAAACGAATTTAATGGGGGGGACTGACTGCCATGCTAAATCTACAGATGAAAGACTCTTCTTCCTCCTGTCTCTCCTTAGAACACTGTCAAGTGCAAGTCTCCATGTTACCAGCCAAAAGTAATCAAAGTGCCCATAACTAATCCTTTCAGTAAAGAAGCTAAGTTCAGGTGGGTGTATATGTCCATGTTCACATGCATGTACAAAATTTGTAACTGTTAAGAATCCCCTCTTCACACAAAGGTAAGGGTTTAAGTAAAAGAAAAAGAAATATTTGAAGTTAGTTAACAGCATCGTGGCTTTCCAGAGACAAAGTCCCAGTACAGTTTGTTTTGTGTGTTGTATTGCTGTATTCAAACCTCTTTACTGTGAGTGTGTGTGTGTGTGTGTGTGTGTGTGTGTGTGTGTGTGTGTGTGTGTGTGTGTGTGTGTGTGTTTAGGGTGGTGCTGGTGGAGTCTCCATTCAACCCATTGGAGCCTGAAAAGAAAAGTGACAGCCTAGTTCAACAGGCCTCCTCCAAAGCCAAGTAACACATGCACTGTCCACAGCTCTAATTATACACTCACACACAATGAAAGACACAAACTGTATAGCCACACAGTACACTTAGAGTTAAAGGAACAGTTTAGCATCTTTCAAGTATCTTGCTAAGAGTTAGATGAGAGCATCAGTGCCACTCCCATATGTGTTAAACATGAAGCTACAGCCAGCAGCCAGTTAGAAAAGCTTAGCATAAAGACCAGGAAGAAACAGTAGGTCACAGCTAGCCTGGCTTTGTCCAAAGGTAACAAAAAACAGCAAAAAATAAAGCTTATTTGTGGAATTATTTATTTATAGAGCACATTTGATTACAAGAAACCCAATGTGCTTTGAATTTTAAAAAGATGGAAGGAACATAAAAAGAACATCAAGCAAATGCCATGTAATGACATACAATAAAATAACATACATGAATACATACACATAATACCCAAACACACGTGCACACATTACTCAGACAATACAGAGGCGCACATACATACACGCAACACGCTGATATTGATCATAGACCTGAGAAAACGGGAAGGTTTTGAGCATAGCTTTAAACAGAGATACAGTACTTATAGTTCACACATCATTAGGCAAACCATTCCAGAGGGCAGGTCTGCAGTAACTAAAAACATCTTTACCAGCTCCAGATCTTATTCTAGGTACAAAGAGCTACAGTCTGAGTATCTGAGAGATCAGAATGGGGTGTAGTCAGTGAGCAGGTCAGAAATATATTGGGGAGCTTAACAATGTAGTGCCTGAAAGACCAGTAGGATGATTTTAAATTGTATCTCAATCTAATGGGAAGCCAATGAAGAAGAAGTGGAGTAATACAATGGTGTTTTCTTGTTCAGGTTAGAACTCTGGCAGCTGAATTCTCTATGAGTTGACATCTCCTATTGAATGTTTTAATAATCAAGCGAAAAGGGCACTGCAGTGATCTAATCTGTTCAAAATGAATGCATGAACCAGTTTCTCAGCATCAGGTTGTGATTTTAATCTTAGACTTTTGATATATTTCTTTTGGTGGTAGAATAATGATCTTGTAGTATTTGATATGCAATTTTCAAAATGAAGGTCAGCATCCAGGAGAACCAGTTTAAAGCAATGCCTGATACCCCAATGGTGTCATGGAGCGTGTTGATAAAGATCTCATAGTCTATGGTGTCAAAGATGGCTTTGAGGTCCAGTTAATACAAGAACTGAGAGTTTCTAAGTATCTGTGTTCAGTTTGAGGTTGTTGACTTCTTCAGTGCTGTGATGTGATCTGAAACCTGGTTGGTACATATTGTACCTATAAGTACGTGTTTGTAAACAAGGTTTTCAAGGATGCAAATTCGTTACATTTGTTTGGGGAGGCAAATTCTAAAGGAAGTGATCTTGTCAGATTAATGAGTTTGTAAATCGTGGAAGCCCTGTTTTTTTTTTTTTTTTTTTAAATTTCAGTGTTATGAGACTATGTTGCATTTTTCTAAATTTCAAGATCAACTTGTAGACTGGTCATTCACCATTTGCGCTCAGCTCTAAATTTACATTTAAAAAGTCACTATATAAAACAGCAACCCATCCTCCCTTTCTAGTGGACCTTGGACAATGCAGGAAAATGTAGTTAGAGGGCAAGGCCTCAATTGGTTCGCTGCACACAGTTTGATCAAGCCAAGTTTCTTTTAATAGAATGCAAAAAGTTATAAACTAATGATGTAATGTTTTATAAAGCCATCTTTGAAGTAAAATTACAAGTCAGTAGTTGGTAGAAATCTAGAGGGTTTTATGTCTATAAGACATCAAGCAGGTCTCTAAGGTTTAACTAAAAGTGTGCTGTTACATGTAGTTCTGCTGTTCACTACAGCACTAATGGGAAGTGTTAATGAGTTTTTGATGTCAGCAGGGGTTGAACTCACAGTCTGTCAGAAAAGTCAGAAATAGGAAGTGATTGCTAAGCCTCGCTCAGGGCTCGATTGGCTTCTGCATGTTGTTGTTGCTTGCAATATGTCTGTTTCATGTGCTCAATCAACCAGAATGCACTTGCTCGCTTTATGTGAGGAAGAGGTAAAAGAGTGCTCAGAATATGATAACCTGTGAGATTACAGGATTGCATCATAGATAGCATTTTGAATAGAGTTTTGAAATCCAATATTCGCCTGTTTATGTTTTTGTTCAAGGTAAATATGGATAAATTACTAGATTTTTTAAAATTGCAAAAAACAATAATAATAACTAGTAATAATACCCAAATACAAGAGAACACACACAATTTAGTCTAATCTGCCACTTGTCAAAATACCACTGCTAGAACTTCAGCAAACTTTCCAAGTCAGCTCCACATGAAAGCTGAATTACTCATGAAATCATCTGTATACAGTTGTTTTAGAGTAACTTATTCAGAGGAGTTAATTTGGAAAAAAGACAGGGTGTTCCTCCCACTAGTTACTACTTCAGAAGTTAGGTAAAGTTAAAGAGAGGTAAAGTAAGAGGATGTTCCTCTGGAGAGTGATGGGTTGTCATTAAGAATAGCTGGTTCATATGCATCTCCCACCACCTGAGACATCTTCAAAGCCAATCATTCCAGTTCCTCCTCCTAATCAGGAGTTGACTGTGAGGATTTGAAGTAGGACTGAGTTCATCTATGGTGCAGCTGAATCAGGTTATGTAGTCTGATATCAATATACGGTGAATGATTATGATTTTTCTCTTCTTTTAGTATCAGGAAGATGACTTCAGACAAGAGCTGTGGGGAGCACATGAAAGGGAAGTGCTCAGATGTCAGTAAGTACGAACACACAAATGCACATGCACTGTGCACTCTGTGTTGCCCTAATTACTGTTTATACACATGTGTGAGTATACTACCTTTAATTCATGTCTGCTTGGTTGTGGTCTATAAAAAGTTTGTGTGTGTGCCCAGATGGTGATGGCAGTGAGTTCCTGTGTACAGTAAGGAGTGTTTGTCTGAAGCCAAGCCAAGCAGAGACTCTGAACCTCGACTACCTGCCCTTCTGCCCAGGCACCAAGTACTGCTCTGTGCTGCTAGTTTGCCCGCAGGTAAGTGTGTGCGTGTGTGTGCTTGTGTGTGTCTGGGGCGTCTGTCAATTGAACGAGTTTTGTATTTAAATAATTGACTGTTAAGTTGCATTTTAGAAACTGCAGACAGCTATAAACACTAACTGAAGCTCAGCATCGAGTATCTAGTTTCTCAGACCCTATATTAAATTAGAATAAGTTGAATGAAATCTTTCTATAGTGTCTGTGTGTGTTTGTGTGTGCAAGTTTACATGGTAATTGTATGTCAGTGTAGTTTAATTTCTGCAAGACAGCACTCTAGTTCCATTAAAGCAGAGTGCAAAATGGGAAATGCTTTGAGCTAATACAAAAAATATCTGTTGCCAATTTTGTACACACACAGACTGTAAGGACTGAAATTTGTATTAACACAGTGTCATTTTGCATCAACAATCATGTTTCAATATAAATAGATGTAATTTTTTAAGTGCAACACCTGCACACCCAGTGATACATTCAGCAGGTTTTAATTCACACATATCTAGCACAGTGTTTCCATGACAGTGTTTCCACATGAGAATCAGGGCTGTGCCTATCAAATCAATAATGACAATGCTGTATAAATATGTAGGTGGTCATATCATGACGTTAACAATATTTTTGTATATTTTGCTTTTGGATCATTGTAGAAAATAAGCTCTGTGGCAAATGGAGTGGTAAAATGCTAACTCAGGGAGGAGGGAGGGGTTGCGTGTGCTGCTGGATCAAAGATAATAGAGCGCTAGGCGTAGGGCAGGGTTGTCAGGTCCGCTTATTAGCTGCAACTTTGGGCTTCTTTTTTTGTAGTGTCGCTTACAAATATTGGTAGTCGCAGGTTGAGGTTTTTTGGGCTTGTTTCTAAAGTGGAGTTGCTTATTTGGGCTTGCTCTCTAAGCGTCACCTTTCTCTCTATATATCTGTCTAATAAGTTATTAAATGCATGATAGTATGTCGGACTGCAGGATGTTTCCACAGCTCCGCTCCCTCCGCCCCTCTCCTTCTCCGCATACACACAAGTGACGGTCAGTCAATGAGACTTATCACATTTAAATTGCACGATTAATGGAGGTTCTTTAACTATTTCGCTAACAAGTGGGCGATATGTGGAATGATTACAATAAAGATTAAAAGATTGAACTTCAAGAGGGGGATGATTCAAAGGCAGTGTCCAGATTCAGATTCTGTGTGAAATGTGTTCTTATTCAGATCTTGTTCAGCATACCAGCACTGTTACAGTGAAAGAAAAATGGCTGGTTATATGCAGCTTCTTCATTCATTTATTATTTCCACGTTTTTGGTGAGCTAGTTGGTTTGGTAGAGTTCAAGGGCAGTAAATATAATGTATTTGTAAAGTAATTTTGAAATGGTTGCTTATGAAACGCTGATAAGTCCATGCATACTGCATCCTATATATATATATATATATATATATGTGTGTGTGTGTGTGTGTGTGTGTGTGTGTGTGTGTGTGTGTGTATATATATATATATATATATATATATATACAGTACAGGCCAAAAGTTTGGACACACCTTCTCATTCAATGCGTTTTCTTTATTTTCATGACTATTTACATTGTAGATTCTCACTGAAGGCATCAAAACTATGAATGAACACATGTGGAGTTATGTACTTAACAAAAAAAGGTGAAATAACTGAAAACATGTTTTATATTCTAGTTTCTTCAAAATAGCCACCCTTTGCTCTGATTACTGCTTTGCACACTCTTGGCATTCTCTCCATGAGCTTCAAGAGGTAGTCACCTGAAATGGTTTCCACTTCACAGGTGTGCCTTATCAGGGTTAATTAGTGGAATTTCTTGCTTTATCAATGGGGTTGGGACCATCAGTTGTGTTGTGCAGAAGTCAGGTTAATACACAGCCGACAGCCCTATTGGACAACTGTTAAAATTCATATTATGGCAAGAACCAATCAGCTAACTAAAGAAAAACGAGTGGCCATCATTACTTTAAGAAATGAAGGTCAGTCAGTCCAGAAAATTGCAATGTGTCCCCAAGTGGAGTCGCAAAAACCATCAAGCGCTACAACGAAACTGGCACACACGAGGACCGACCCAGGAAAGGAAGACCAAGAGTCACCTCTGCTTCTGAGGATAAGTTCATCCGAGTCACCAGCCTCAGAAATGGCAAGTTAACAGCAGCTCAGATCAGAGACCAGATGAATGCCACACAGAGTTCTAGCAGCAGACCCATCTCTAGAACAACTGTTAAGAGGAGACTGCGCGAATCAGGCCTTCATGGTCAAATAGCTTCTAGGAAACCACTGCTAAGGAGAGGCAACAAGCAGAAGAGATTTGTTTGGGCCAAGAAACACAAGGAATGGACATTAGACCAGTGAAAATCTGTGCTTTGGTCTGATGAGTCCAAATTTGAGATCTTTTGTTCCAACCGCCGTGTCTTTGTGAGACGCAGAAAAGGTGAACGGATGGATTCCACATGCCTGGTTCCCACTGTGAAGCATGGAGGAGGAGGTGTGATGGTGTGGGGGTGTTTTGCTGGTGACACTGTTGGGGATTTATTCAAAATTGAAGGCACACTGAACCAGCATGGCTACCACAGCATCCTGCAGCGACATGCCATCCCATCCGGTTTGCGTTTAGTTGGACGATCATTTATTTTTCAACAGGACAATGACCCCAAACACACCTCCAGGCTGTGTAAGGGCTATTTGACCAAGAAGGAGAGTGATGGAGTGCTGCGGCAGATGACCTGGCCTCCACAGTCACCGGACCTGAACCCAATGGAGATGGTTTGGGGTGAGCTGGACCGCAGAGTGAAGGCAAAGGGGCCAACAAGTGCTAAACACCTCTGGGAACTCCTTCAAGACTGTTGGAAAACCATTTCAGGTGACTACCTCTTGAAGCTCATGGAGAGAATGCCAAGAGTGTGCAAAGCAGTAATCGGAGCAAAGGGTGGCTATTTTGAAGAAACTAGAATATAAAACATGTTTTCATGTTATTTCACCTTTTTTTGTTAAGTACACAACTCCACATGTGTTCATTCATAGTTTTGATGCCTTCAGTGAGAATCTACAATGTAAATAGTCATGAAAATAAAGAAAACGCATTGAATGAGAAGGTGTGTCCAAACTTTTGGCCTGTACTGTATGTGTGTGTGTGTGTGTGTGTGTGTGTATGACAATGGTGTTGTTCTCAGATATGTGGTTACTGTTGTCTCTCCCTGTGCCTGTGGTGCACGTGTCACGTAATGTAAACACGGGTAAGCAAAGCTCGTGCTTTCGCTGGTCTCATGCAAGCGCGCACATGTGAGCACGGAGCACAGAGAAGCAGTCAGAGCTACAGGCCACAGTGAGGCTAAAAACAGAGTTCAAATGACATTTTTCGAAACAACTTTTTATGTCAGGGCTTCAGGACACTTGGATCACTACGGATGAGCATGTTGGAGATATTTTGTGGTTTCAATTTTGTGTTCTTGGACGTTAGTCTGGGGCGCCGTCATCCATTAGGTGGGCTAGCCACTCCCCCCGCCGCCACTCACCAGAGCCTCCCTCGGCATGAGGGTGAGTAGATAATGGCTGAATTTTCATTTTTGGGTGCACTATCCCTTTTAGGGCACTTGCCCCGCGGTATTCAGATGGCCCTTAGTTTGAAACTGACATGTTATTTGTAGTAGGCCAATCTACCCACTTTGTTCAATGTAAAGAGCATGAAGAAATGTATAAAGATTTGGACTTAAAGCGAGATGGTCATGATGGCTCAATGGATTTGTTTTGTTTTGGAATACACAATATTCTTCCAAATTAGTGTTTGTGTATTTTAATATTCAGAATTTCGCTTCGACAAGCTCTTTCTTTTTCGACCATACACCCGTTTGCATTCCTGAATACGGAATAAAGTAGCTGTTCTTTGGTTTGCTGAAAAATACACTTTATAAGATATACTTTATTGATCCCTCAGGGAGGAAATTCATTTAACGGCATTTAACTGATAGCTAGCATAACTGTAAGCTGGTTGCTGGCAATGCTTACCCTGTGACCCAGCATTTTCTGTTTCTAGTGGTTTTGAGGCCTTACATTGTGCCTATGTTGTGTGTATCGGTCATTTGTGCTTTTGTTGCAGTTTTACAAAATTTGTGACACTTGTGATACTATCAAGAAAAATCCCACCTTGTATTTATTGGAGCAATTCACGTTGTATAGTTTTGAATAAAGGTAACTCCTTGACAGGGCAGTATAACCAGTGTGCAGAATAGCAAAGTCAAAGTTTGAGAACAGGCAAAAAACGATAGCATATTTAACATAGGTATAAAGTAGGTATTCATGTTTGATTGTATGGGATCTCCAAACATTACCAGTGTGGCAAGTGACCCTTGTTTCTTCACAGCCATGTCTGTCTCTGTGTATGTCCCTCTAGGTGGGAGATATGGTCTATATGGTGAAGGCCACAGCAGAGTTGCCTCTTCCTTCCCCTCTCACTGCCAGGCCCAGTTCTAACATAGTCTCCATCCCCAGCAACTCTGGTAGGAAGTCTGTCACCCAAATGTTGCTTCTAAAGTATTTTAGGGCATCATAGCACAATCTGAAACTAAATGTTACTTACTATAGCTGTTTTTCCATTAACCCTAAGTTTATGAACATTACTCAACATTGCAGAACACCAACATCAGTTATCATTTAATCATTAAACATGTAAATGCTGTTAATTTCAAAATTGGTCCTGTTGTAAAGCCAAAAAAAAAAAAAAAGAAAGAAAAGAAAAGTCAGCAGACATACGTTCATGTCATTTTTGATGTCAATGTTAGAAAAGCATAGTCACATTTAGGAAGTACCAGTAGTGATAATTTCTCTTTGGCTGTGTCACCTGAATATAAAGTAGTGTATTCATAGTGAATAACAGATTAAATAATGTCAACACTGATATTTTTCTCTACCAACAGACCCAGTTGTGTGTGTGTCAGTACTAAGTCTGCACTGCAACGTGGGGCAGGCGTGTGAGGAGGTGGTGCGTGTGCCACTGATCAATATGGGCCGGGAGCAAGCTCTGGCCTTCTGGGGTCAGCGCAGCATGAGTGCAAATGAACACAGGAGGCGGATGCTCACACACACTTTGCATAGCAGCACCCTGAGGGCAACCACAGCTGTACGTAAGCTCTTGAAACAACAGGTACACTCACATACTCACTCTGGAAAGCTGACCTTTGGCTTTACAGTGGGAAGCTGTGTGGTTGGTTGGTGGCCAGGGAAGCAGGGGGGGTTTCAACTCAGTATTGTGAAATGTTTTCCTGTTGTCCATATTGAACTTAATTTCCCCCTTCTCTTGTCTCTTGTTAGGCCCAACTTTTGAGAGGCGTTCCCCAGAGTGAAGGGATTGAGTACAGTGTGGAAGTTTCTTTGCCACAATACTTTGCTTTGCCCAGTACTGTTACAATACCTATAAAGGAAGACACCAACATGCCATGGGAAAATCCTGCAGGTACACACATATAAATATCTAAATCATTTTGCTGGAAGATGCAATAAATGAATGAAAAAGAGACTTGCAGAGGAGACTGAAATCTCCCACAAATTTGTCTCACAATAAAACATTAGCAAACCAAATTTAATTTCTCTTGTTCCCTCGCTTTACTCTCTTATCTTCACTACCCGTCTCTCACTCACTCGTAAGCTCTGTCAACTGCCTCTCCTGCCCTCTCTTGTTCACTGGTGCTCGCAGCTCATTTGCACACTCAGTCCCTCTTTCTCTGTTTATCTTAAACTAGTCAGGAAGAGAAAACATGTTCGGATCCCTATAAACATTTAGGTACCAGCACCCAACCAGTACATTTTTTGGTACTTTATTCTCTCTTCACTGACAAGAATGTAACTTGATAGTTGCTAAACTACTGAAAGTTAACCTCAGAGAAGAGACCTTTTTTACACCTTGGAAAGGTTCTAAATGTAGTTACTGGTTGCTCTGGTGGAAATGTGGGTAACACTGTGCCTCAAAGGTCCTTTACCCCCTGGAAAAGGTCTTGTGACTGAAATGCCCTAGTAGTTTCACTCATGTTCATTTAATTTATTTATTAAAACTGTCCACACCACTTGATTGTCCATCTCCCCCCATCCCTGATTCTTCTCCTCACTTTGTTCAACAGATTGTGGCTGTGTGGACATCCCACTACGGTTTCAGGCAGACACCGTGGGGCAATTTACGTGTCAGGTGGTCCTGAGATCCTGGTGTGATACCAGGGTCTATATGCTAGAGGCACTGGTTACTTCACAGGTAGATATCAGCTATCACAGCTTAATAAACCTGTTAATGTTATAGGGCTGCAACTAATGATTTTTTTCATCATTGATTAATTTACATTAATCTTTTTTTTGGTCTATAAAATGTTTGAAAATAGTGAAAAATGTCCACACCAGTTTCTGACAATCCAAGGTGAGGTATTTAGATGTCTTTTTTGTCAGTCTAATCCCAAATGACCATCATTTTGGAGGTGAAGTATTCATTTAAGTAAATGCTGAATTACTTGTTGGTTCATGTGGTTAATGGTTAATGTTACTAAAATCATATCATTTGTGACTGCAGGGAGGATCCGTCCACTTGGACTTCTGTTCACCTGCTCACCGATCAGTCACACAGGACATACCACTGGTGAGGGACAAGAGAAAATGCATTTATCAGTGTGCATGTGTATGCTGCTTATTAAGGGCTATCCTAAAAGCATCTGATTAATCATGAATCATTTTAGATATCACTTCGATAATGAGAAACTGCTTTTTTTTAGAAGAGAGTGGTTGTCATTAGTATACAGCAACCATAAAGCATGGCTGAAATTTATCTTTGACTAATTATATCACTTGACTGAAGCTAACATATTCAAAGTTTTAGGTTAGAAAAGTAGATCATGTTATGATGGTAGTTTCAAAGAATTGCTTTTTAACATGTTGCGAAAATGTTGAACAATGGTGGATTCAGATCAAATTCTCAGGCCTTTATGTCTCTCTCGTAGCACAATAAGACCCACCAAGACTGGAAAATGCAAGCTGAGGTTTATGGTGAGGGATTCTCCGGCCCACCAGTTTTGAATGTGCCAGCAGGGACAAGAGCCTGCTACCCCCTCACCTTCCACCCTTCTGCACTATGCATTGTCACGGTAATGCCTTTTTTTCCCCTTGTGGTTTCATTGATTCTTGTTGTCTTAAGGTGTCTCCATGTTTCTGTCTTCCTTTGTCACATTCTTGCCATTTAATGTCCTTGCTCAATATACACACCATAAAATCTTCAGTGTGGTGGCCTTGACTTTGTGTGTATTCAGAATTATTCAAGCAGCACTTAGGAGCAGGCCCACTTTGAAATCCCCTGCCAACAATGCTCATCCACCAAGCCCTCATATTTGGCCTTTCTTCTCATTAGCCTCCTCGGTTCCATCCTCTCAGGGAACAGTCGGCTCAAGTATGAACACTTATCTGGAAGCCTCAAACAGCAGCACACTGTCTGGCCTGTGCGGCTGTTAAGATGGTATCTGGGAATTTAAGCTTTCTCTGTGACCAGCCTCATCTTCCAGTGCTTTTCTAAAAACAGGACAGAGGCACAGGCAGGGGCAAACTGTAACTAAGCTTTCTCTTTCTGAGAAGTGTTGTGCAATTTAGGATGTTAGTTGATGCCTTGCCTCACTATGTCTTTCACATACAGAGAACGCAGAGCAGTTCAAAGAATATTATTTTTCTTTTCAGAGTGATTTATCTGTTTAATCATCAGAGGACTTGAAGTTGGAAGTTATTTTGAAAGTGAGAAGTTAAAAATATACAGAAAAAATATGTTCACATAAAAATCTTTTATATTATAGATGTGTAGATTGTTGAATTTTCCCTCATTTATCTTACACATCTTAATTTCCCCCACAGAAAGTTAAATTTCACTTGGTACAGAAAATGAAAAATGATCTAGTTGTCAATACATAAATATATACAAATGCAAATGTTGAAATGAAAACAGGGATTAATAAATATTGTGATGAATATATGAAAAACAAATTCATAATAAATATACACTGTATATGCACATATATACAGCTATTTATCTGTTTTGTTTAAATGTGTAATAGAGAGGGGAAAAGATGTGTTGCATTGGCCGGGAATCGAACCCGGGCCTCCCGCGTGGCAGGCGAGAATTCTACCACTGAACCACCAATGCATTTCTGATGTCATGTAGGGGAGGTGGAGCTTAAATAGGAAACATGCTGCTGCAAGCTATCAGTGTGTTGTTAGTTGTCTTTTCGCTTTGTTTGCCTACCACACCTAGTTTCTTGTGAATTAAAGTTGAAGATGCTCATTAAATGCTAACTGTTTGTAGAATGGACCAAATGAGGAAATTGTGTGTTCTGGGTACACAAGTGTAGGAAACATTTTTGTGCAGGGAATACCATCCTGTCCCTTTATTGCAGTGTGGGTTTAAGACCTCAATTTTAAAAGAAAAACATTAGTGTCCTATTGTTACTTGTCCTGGGCTCTTTGTAATCAGCCACAGTCATAGGTCAGTGTGAGAATGCTTGACTGCAGCTACGCGTCAGCTTGCCATGTTTCCTTTGTGTGCACACTTCACACCAGTTTGTGGGTGTGTTTGACTGCCTGGACTCTATCCCTACCCCCACAGGGCAAGCTGACCTTACATAATGACTGCGACGGTGCTGAGCACGTGTTTACCTTTAGAGGAGTGGGAGAGCGCCCCCTGCCTGTGGACCATGTGGTATTACATTGCTCTGTAGGTCAAACCATGCACACACAGATAGATGTCCCCAACTACGGCCAGAAAAAACTCACTCTGAAGGTATAAGCACACATGCAAATAGCATCCACACACACTGCTGTTACTTGCTGATAAGGTTCATTTTTATGTTAACTGACTATGTTTGGGTTTTGGACTGTTGGTTGAATCAAATAAACAGTATGGAGTCAGATCAGTCTCAATATTAACGAAGGAAGGATACACAGATGTATTTTTGTCATAAAACAAAGTATTGGACACATTGAAATTTGACCTGATGATTGCACAAGCTGAAAAGTCAGGATAACCAGAGTTATCACCACTCAGCTCAGTGATAGGATTAGTGAATTTCTTTGTGGTCTGACAGCCCCATAGACAGTGTTGAGCCATGAGCCATTTGCAAGTGTGTGTGTGTGTGTGTGTGTGTGTTCTAGAGCATGTATTTCCTTTTTTCCCCTGTATTTCTGGTTCTTATGTGTCTTGTGTGTTTGTGTGCATGAATACTTGTATACACACAGGTGGTGACAGACCTACCTGATGTAAGTGGCCCCCCCTCCCTAGAGATGGAACCTGGCCACAATGCTCCATACACCTTGGCTGTGTCATCATGGAAACGAGGAAAACAGACAGGTGATTGTTTTTTCCCCTGCTACATGTTTGTTATTGTGGGGAGTGTGGGTCGTGAGTATGTAATGTGGAAGGTGGCTAAATTGACAGCTTACTTTGTTTTTCAAATTATATACAGACCACACTGTTGTTTACTGCTCTGCTTCTTCACATTGTCAGGCTCTTTGTCACCTACAAGAGCCTTTTGTGTGGTTGGTTAGTAAGTGACGTAGAAGGTGGTTCAAATGTCAACTTACTTTGTTTTTCAAATTATATGCAGATGATATAGTTTTTGAGTAGAAGTCGATTTGAATCTGTTGGGAACATAAATTAGGGTGTCACACAGAGGCACCAGTTATGTGGAGAACAACAATATTAGGCCTCACCAAGGGGACACCATTAATGTTGTAAATTGGCTATCGGAAATAATTAAGATGGAGATTAAGGAAAACTTGTCACTGCTGATTGAGCGTGGTGATGTTTTATATATGCATGCATCTTCTCAGTGCCCTCACTTCTTGGAGTATTGTGGTTCATCACAAATCTGAAGGCCCTCACTTACCTTTGCTTTTGTATGCTAGGGTTAGCTGGCTGGCATTGTCCATCCATAGACCTAATCAGTGACATGTCCTTATTTATGAGGCAGTTCCTAACCTACTTCCTTCTTATCTATGCATTTTTTTCCATCAGAAAAATGCTGGAAGCTACCTTCTACGCTCTGTGACATGTTCACAAAACCTACTCTTGCTATCTATTTCCGCAATTCATCTTGAAATGGGAAAAGGGCTTTTAGGTTTGCTGTCCTGCAGCTTGAAATCTGCTGCTGACTGATTTAGGTCCTGGGGAGCTGCTCTCTTTAAGCATTTTCAAAAGTAGATTGAAGGAGTTGGAGGAAGGAGCATCAAGCTGTAGATGCTTTGACTAAATATATGCCTCTACGTGATCCAGGATATGTTGACCTGCTTTTTTGGTATGCTGGGATTCTGAATTTTCTTGAAAAAAGATTTTAATCTCAATAATCTCATCCTTTCCTGGTTGAAATAAATTTTAGATAAAAGAAAATGATACACTCTTGGTGTCTGTTGTTTAGTTTCCTGTTTTAACACATACGTCTGAATGCTGTGGTTTTACTGTGTAAAGTAATGTAAGTGGTATAGTAGTGTTAGTGTTGCTTGCCTGAAGGACAACTTGTATTTCTATATTTGTGTATACATCTGCAGTGTGTTTGCATAGGCACATGAGAAGGATATGATGGTAAGTAGAAAATATAAGGAATTTTTATGCTTGTACATTCTCAAGGGTATGAGTGTAAAAAATGCTCATTAGGATGGATTCATTAATTGTACCAACTAGATAAAGCTAAAATGACAACAAACCTAAATAAAGAATTGATTACAATTATAAAAATAAAATAAACGGAACCCTTTTTTCACAACTTTTCTTGCAGGCTGTTTGTCATTTATAGAAACTGATGCCATGCAGGAGGCAGACAAGCACAAAGGTATGCTTAGTGTTGTACCATACTGTTACATGAACCACTCAGAGCTCATAGGGCTTCACAAACACTTCACTTTGAAGTCTGTTATGCCCAAGACTTGATTAGAATGTCAAGTGTGTGTATACGTGTGTGCATTTATACATGTACGGCTTTCATCCAGGAAATCGACTTGGATGCTACGAGGTGCATTTCTCTCTGGAGATAATTTGTGAGCCAGCAGTGCCCATCAAGGTCATAGATGTACAGTGTGCTGCTCAGGTAAGTACTGCAAACACACTTGCACTCTCAAGTAGATACTCACCAACCCCATCACAAATTACCTTCAGGGCTGCAGAAATAAGCATCACCACATTTTTTCCAGTTCAGAAGAATATTTACGAAAATGTAAATTTACTCAGATGTAGATGAGCAAAGCCATAGTTCATCGGATTATGTTTTTTCTGCTGCTTAATTAGGAATATTGGCTGAAGAGAAGACACTTTTAGTTGTTAGAGTATATACTTCTTTAAGAGGGAAGTTTATATGTGAAAAATATTTTATGATCTAATGGTGCCACTCAACAAAAAACTTTCATAGATATTAAATTTCAGACAGCTTCCTTTGCCACAGTGATCACTCTGCAATGACAAATCAGTTGCAGAGGTCATTTTTAGTCATTTCCATTCCCTGCTCCCATATTTTGCAGCTCAGATCCTTTGTGCAGTGTCGCTTTTATTCCATTTTGACGCAATTTGAAGCAATCACAAATTCTTAAATCTCTACCCATGCACCTTTGACCTAATGGCTAAAACTTATGCTTGGAAAAGTACAGTAGCTTTATGTGTGATGACATTTACTTCCTTCAATTTAATTTACTTTTGTTCATCAGTTAAGAATGCAAATGCACATCAGAGTACAACTTTTGGAATTCAGACAGAGTAGAAATAGAAACACTTTATTGTACAGCATCACACGGTAATTGTAGCCTAATTGCACAAATGTTATTGTCTTATATCATAACTTTCCTTTGTTACATACAAACAAGACTTGAATGTGTGGATTGTCGGTAGAGATTAGAAGACCCTAGTCAATCCACTTGTCATTAAGCAAGACACTTAATTCATACTTTCCTGAAGGGTAGTTCTCTGTAGCTGGCTGTTTAATTTACATTAAATAAAAGTTCAAGAAAAAAAAAGTTAATTCAGTTCAGGATTATTATTATTATTATTACATTTATTGCATGCAGACCCCAAAGAAATACTTCTACTGCTAGCCACTGTTACAGGAAAAGTTAATCTTCCTTCTACACTAAGATCAAAAAACTATCAGAACATCACAGGAAAAAAAAAAACAGGTGCCATCTTTGAAACGCTGTGTTCCCAGAGCTCAGTTGCCATAGAGATCCCTGTCAGAAACCCTCAAGGAGAGCTGCTAATGCTGGATGTGTACCTGGAAGGAGACGACCTGAATGGGGCCAACTGGGTTTCAGTTCCCCCAGGGGGGACTCTCACCTACAAAGTTATGTTCTCCCCTGGCAGAGTAGGGAAGAGCACAGGCAGGTAAGACTCGCTGCACTGTAGCTGACCCGACCGCCTTTAAAGGCAGAGGTAAAAAATTTTCTCAACACAGTTTATAATTTAAGTGAGGATTCCTGTTCACTTAACGCTTTGTGTGAATGATCTAAAAAGACATAATTCCCCTGAATCTGAGACAATTTTGCCACCCTGACAGTTCATAGTGTGGAATAGAATAAGCTGTAGACCTCAAGATGAACTTGGCAATGTCATATATACAGAGCTATTTATTTTTCTATTTGGAACAAATATCAACAATTATCAATCTGTGGTGCATCTATAGTATTTTCACAGGTTTGGTGTGTGTTTTCTGCCAGTGTGGTGTTCCAGTCAGAGCTGGTGGGAGAGTTCTGGTATCAGCTGGAGCTTTATGCTCTTCCTCCTCCAGTCATCATGCTACCACAGGCCTGCTGTCAGCTGGGCAAGTAGGTGCACTCTCACCAAAATATACAATATCTCACTGCAGGGTTACTGGCTAGGTATGCTTGCACACATGCTGTACGGTACACAGCAATAATGTGGGCTAAGGACTTTGAAACATCCCATAATAGGCTTTAAAACAAAAAGGGGGCCTGCTTAAGAATCATTTTCAGGAAAAAGTATAGTAACTTAAATTTAAATTGTTTTTATTTCATTTTCATTAACTAGAGCCCACGGACATGCATACATGACATAGCTGTTTGAGTTTGAGGTGTGCCATTATATCCTTTCGCCAGCATTTATGAAATGTTGACACAGTCCTTTCTTAATTTGAGGGGAATCTGTTATCGAGCAAGCAGTGGAGAGAAAGCCCCAACTGTAGCATGGTTACCAATGATCTTCCTGAATATGGCTGTCAGAGGGTTTGAATCAATAATTGTGCCACAAACATTTGAAAGGGTGTCAAAAATCCCTGTCCAAAAAAATCCTCCATCTGCAGCCAGGATCCAAACATATGGCTGTGTGTGTGCCAGTATAATGCCTGCATCTTAAACAATTCTTATGCATCCTTGGACAAAAAAAAGAAATGGCAATATACTGCTAGTCTGTTTGAGCCTCCATGGTAATCTCATGAATCACCATGGTAATCTAAGATACATGGCTAACCTGCCATAGAGCAGGCTCATTTGAGTTCTGCTTAAACCACCTGTTGACCAGTCAGCTCCCAGGAAAAATATAGTCCTCATTCCAACAGGACCCATAACAGGGTCAAAGGTGCTGAATTTACAAGTGACTAGAATTACTTTGTCTAGCAGTCAGAGATAGAGGAAAAGTATATTATACAGCCATGAGTTTACAACAGGACTTTTAATGAACAGAGAGGTAATTTCACACACTAACAGACTAATGAATCGTGATTATAGCTGCATATCAATTGTGCATCCTGCTAATTAGCTCAGCAAATTATAAATGCAGCAATTGGGTCAGACAAATTTTATCAGACAGCAGGATGAGTCTTACCTAAACTGATTTTAAGTGCATCACTTATCCAGGGTTAAAAAAGCCGTAACGTATCTAAAATGATCTTAATCTTGCTAGTTAGTTTACTTTTTAGTTTATTTTTTCTATGTGGTAAGCAGAGTGCATCATCATTGTTATTTAACCTTACTGTTCATTTTGAAATGGCATCAATGTGTTTACTTGGAAAGAGTATATTTTCACTTTTGGTGTATATTTCCATCACAAGCTTGGTCTTGAATTCCATTTAGTGGTATTTAAAATTTAACTTGTTTATACCTGTAGGCACCCTGTTAGCACATAACAGTTTGTTCATCATGAGATAACTGAGCAGACTACCAAACATGTTGAAAATTATATTCATATTTAAAAATTTGGATTTTCCTACACATCTCTGTTCCACCTGTTTGATGTTATTGTGTATTTTTCACCTTGCTAAATAAAACTGTGTCTGTGTATTTGTGTGTCAGATGGACCAGCCTGACCATTCCTGTGGTTAACCCAACAGCTGAGCCTGTGGAGCTGATTGTAGCCAACAGTAATCCCAGAAACTACACACTGGAAATGGAATCAGGAAGTATTGTTAGTATACACACGCACCTTTGTGCCTCATCCTTGCTCTTATCAGCTCAGCATTCCATTATTTCAGAATAAAGCTTCATTTGTTCTCCTGGGGAAATTGATTTACCGTTATTTTTGATGTTGTTTGTAGTTCAATGAATGTTTTATTGTGTTAGCTTTAGATTTCTTCTCATAAAAGAACCATACGGTATACTAAGGCAATTGACAACACAGCTGTTGTCTTTTTACGCATATCCTAAAACAAAAAGTCACTGTTGTCAGTTGAAAGGGAATACTTGCTGTATAACTAGATGGAGAGCTGTGGGTTGCCTAGCAGTGTGATTTGTCTCTTTGAGCATGAGTGTTTATCCTCCCTTACTGTCCCCATGCAAGCTATTTCCTGTGTGTGTGTGTGTGTGTGTGTGTGTGTGTGTGTGTGTGTTTGTGCGTGCGTGCGTGTGTGTTCCAGCTTATTATCGAGCCCCACTCCTCCACCCAGCTTGGTGTCCGTTTTAGTCCTTCATCCATTGGAGAGGGGAACCACACGGCAAAGATCACTTTCAAGTGCCCTCAGGTGTGTATATACACACACAAACACAGAGAGAAAATGGATGACATAAATCACTGTCCCCTGCCTTAACACATGTACACACATACACACACACACACACACACACACACACACACACAAGAATACATGATGACAGACCAGAATGCAGGGATAGTTAACTTGTTTTTCCTCTTAAATTAGTATAAACAGGTACACCTATCTTATTTACTGTCTCATCACTCCCAGTCATTCACATGAATCTAAAAATTTGATTCATGGTTATAGCCATTTTCTCTCAGTTTCATCTTTTGACCACACCCTTTCTTTGTCTTCCCTCCTCTGCATTTGCTTCATGCTTTCTCATTGTTTATGTCAATTTTCTCTCACTGGCTCTTTCTGTGTGTGTTAATTTGTTTCTGTCTTTCTTTAGTTCCAGGAATGGTGTGTGTTGTTGAGTGGGTGCGGCCTTATTCCAGAGAGCGAGGAGCCTCTGAGCATCTCATCCCTAATTGGCTCCAGCGCCTCCATCACCATTCCCTTCACAAACCCCACTGAGCTTGTGGTCGTTCTCAGTATCTCACTCACAGGTCACA
This sequence comes from Epinephelus fuscoguttatus, assembly GCF_011397635.1. Lineage (NCBI taxonomy): Eukaryota > Metazoa > Chordata > Actinopteri > Perciformes > Serranidae > Epinephelus > Epinephelus fuscoguttatus. Next base: position 14,153,112 of record NC_064775.1, read on the forward strand.
GGCACTTCTTGTCTTTCTCTAACAGCCACTTTGTCACATATTTGTTCTTGTTGCATACATGTGACGCACTCAGACATGTTTGCGACACTGTGTGAACTTGGTATTTCTTTGTGTCTCAGATGAGGACCCAAATGGGGCCCCAAACTGCCGTCAGGTCCCTTCAGACAACAAGGTCTTCTCTATCCCTCTGAGCCACACTGAAGGTGCGTTAACTGATAGAAAAATATTAAATAAACTAACTTTACCAGGCAACACAAACAGTTCCCAAAACTCAGTTCTCATCACAATCATCTTAAAATAATTTCTTTGAAACAAAATAAAAGCTAAACTTAGCTTAAAAGCTGCTCTTATCAATATTTTATTCATTATCTGTGGCTCAAATGGCTGTGTAATGTAAAATGAGTCAACTGTTGTGAGGAAGCCACAGAGAATTATCATTCGCCTCAGGAGATTCCCGCTCTACAGTTTTTTTAGTGTCTTTCAGCTCATTGTTTTTATTGTGTTTCATTTCCTCCTGACTGCCAGTGATAGTAAACAAAGTGGATATGTTTCCTCGCATTCTGTTGAGGTCAGAATTTCATATAAACAGAGTCATGTTGGAAGTGTTCATCATCCTGCCTTGACTTCATGGTTGGAGCAATCTCTATAAACAGACATCTGCATATGTAGCAGAATCTGTAGGTGACAGGACAAGATTTTGTGGGGCATTTAGCCACAGGGAGGATCCATCCCCTGAACAGCCATTGCAGGGGGGCTGAGCCTGCAATTGTAGAAGCTAACGGCTGAAATACATGGGGCATGGAGGCAGTGCGACACCTCTGCTGCAGCATGCTCGCAGAAAAGAGAGGATGTCAAGATGACTGTGTAAGGGTCTGTTGCTTGCAATACAATGAACTCCTCCTTCTGAGTTTGAACTAAGGCCATGTAAACTGTGGGGAAGTGGATGGACAGACATGACCTTGACCCCTTATGCATTACTCTGCGAAGCTGTTGTACCCCTCCCCTGGACATGTGTGTGGACTGACCCCTATTTCTATTAACCTTTTTTGTTTAGGGATCATTGCTACTGAAACATAGACATGTCCTCAAACAGGGAGATGTGTTATTCCCACAACACTTTGCAATCTTATAACCAATGTATGTGTAATCTTGAACTGCACCCCAGATGCATTTTGCTTTATTTCTGTGTGTTGCTGTCCTTGTTCATTGCAAAACTAACTGATAGTACGAATGTGGAGAGCTTTTAGTCTTTATTAGCTTCTAAATGAACCCACCTGAGAGAACATTCCAGGAAATATGCTTGTTTTTAGTAGATAGTCGAAGTTCATTTTTTATTTAACCAAAATGGATGGAGTCTCTTTTTGTTTGTATGTCTGTCCTTCAAATTTCTCAACAACTGTTCATCTGTTTGACTTCACACTTTGTGGGTGTATTGTTTAGGACCCAAGGAAGTGAGAGCTCTTGAGATCTACAGGACATATTTATTGGAGTGCATTATGTACACACTGTGTGGTGTATTGTGAGGGGGTACTGATTAACTGCAACACTGCCAAACTGCATGCTGGGGACAGCTCACTCTCTGTTGCTCGCTACAGAGAGACTGGAGAGACAGCAAATGTCACATTATAGCAAGCTCAGACTGTTCAAGCATTAGCAATGTAACATCTAGAATGAAAGCTTTAGTTCCCAGATATAGCCTGGTCCCAAATAGCCAACTGTTAGCAAATGACACATTAGTCTAGCATTGTTAGGGTATGCAACTATTTCATGGCAGATGTGTTGCATAGGACCCAAGGAAGTGCAGTGTTACGGGTGAAGTTATTTGAATTACTTGGTACTCAAGGAAGCTGCGAGCAGGCCAAAAAATCAGCCTGTTCCAAACAGCCACGATTTGAACAGGACTTGCACTACTAGTTTGATATCAGCCTCAGTGGTTTAGCAGATGTCCACATGCAAACCAGTGTATTTTAATTAACCATGGTTTTTAGACTGAATGTTTGTATATTTTATTTGGAACCAGGCAGAAAATGTAAAAAAAAAAATGTTGGTGACTGTGTTTCTATCCTCTCTCATGATTGCAGGTCTAAAAATCTCTGAAGGAGCCAGTTTTGATGTGCCTGTAGTGTTTGCACCTAACTCTGTGGAGCTACAACAGGCCTGGCTCTGCATCACTATGAAGCCCTGCAGCACCCCAGGCAACAACAATACCTTCAGTACAAATAACCTGAGGTGTGTGTGTGTGTCTCATTGTCTACATAGGAGGCTATATCTGAATCTATGCCCAAGTTTCTAGACATTTGGTAAAGCTCATTAGTTTCTGCTATTGCTACATCCAGACATATTCTGGCATAGCCTGTCACTGTAAACAAAAGTGTTAAGTCAGCTTTACTTGTCAGCAAAATGGGTATGTGTTGAAAACGCTCACTACAGTGTTTGAGCTCATTAAAGATGTACTATTCCATACGTGATATTTGTGCTATGTGCGGGTAAGACAACACAGTGGGAGCAGTATAATGTAGCTAGAATGTACCATCCATCCTTTTTCATACCCCCTCAGGATCACAAGTAGCTTTCCCATTGCACACTGGGCAAGAAGCAGGGTACAGGGTTCACAGGTTGTCTATCACGAGGCTAACACACTGACAAAGACACTCACGCTCTCTTGAACACCTTGAAACGTGGAGGGAAGCCAAGTAGGCAAAGACAGCATAATCATTGCTTTTATAGTATTGTACAGTACCTTAAGGGTTAAGGGTTTTGCTAGCTGAAATTCTGTTGTGAAAAGTAAGCCAAAGCACTTAAAAAAAAAGTCACAATTTGTATAATAATTTAATTCTATAGTGACTTATGTTGACTATTCAATCCTTTTATTCCTCAGTTAAATACATGTAGCAGCCAGTCTCCTTAGCTCTGTAAAAAGGCAAAAATCAAATCTGATTTCTGACGTGCTGTACACAGCTGTTGGTCTGGTATTAGATTTTGGCCAGTCACAGATATCTTGCATTAGTAAGATGCTTGGAACGTTTTCAAGTCTAGTTCTGGTTCATTGCTAATTCCAAATACTGTGTAAAAATGCACTCAATATCAAAATGAACATTTCAGGTCAAAGCAGGAATTGTCAACCATCTGTTGGATTTACCCTATCCGTGGGATTCCCATGGAGGTGCCTGTTGAGAACTCTCCACTTGGCGTGGTCCACTGTGAAGCAGGCTGCCAGCTGGAAAGGAAGGTGGATGTACTGCTCACTGGATGTGTGCCGGGGAATCAAGACCGGAAAGGACATAAAGGTGTGTGCCAGTTTGTGATTTTTACTCTTTTTACAGTCCAAGTCATCTTGTGATAACAGAAAACACTTTTTAGGATCGTTTTTTAAAACCTTGTTACTATTAGGGATATTTTGTGATAATTCTGACATTGTTAAGTAGTTGGGAATGGTCATCAGAGTCAGGTGGAAAGAGTGGTAGTGGCACTCCAAGAGCTGAAAGAGGAACATTTTTCAACACCAGCAATTATGGTGACTTGAAAATGGTCTAAAACTATATCACCTTTTGTAGTCCTTGCAAGACATTTGATCAAAACCACAGTATTAAGGGATAGACCTAGAATTTCTGTCAATACTTGTGTATACTTTAAAATATGTATAATGCTTTCTTGCTGCATCAAATTAATTGTAATCGGTCTTGCGTGAATTGAAATGAGGCTGTTGAAATGAGTAGTGGCACTACATCACACAGCCAAGGCTGTGTATTTATTAATAAGGACGTTGTTTTAACTGTCATCTAAGAGCTACACAGATAACGAGATTAAATGTGTCAGGATCTATCTGATTCAGCTCAGCAGGTGATTGATTGATTGTAATGTTGATTTTTTTTTTCTTTGCAGTAATTAATCAGAGTGGTTCACTGCAATTGGAAACAGAACAGTCTGAATTATTTTTAGATGGGAAAAATCAAGACAACAGGCCACAATCAGATGGGGATGTGTGAGAACATAATTTGACATGACATTGCCATTTATTTACCTAGTAGAGTTTGCATGAAGTTGAAATTAGTTCATATTTGCTTGCATTGTGTTGCCATAATGCAACCTCAGTAAGAATATTTACCTTTATTCTGACCTGAGGGTGGATGAACATCATGTCAATCATGTTTCCTTTCCAACACATGTAACACAAACTGCATTGTGCTGCTGCAAATGAATGTTGCACTTTGTTGAGTTAAGTGTGTTGTTCAGTTTATTTACATGTTTCTACAGTTCTTCATCTAACCACCTCATTTCTGTGTGGCTCCATCTTTTTTCAGATTTTTGTTAACAGCTAACTCCAAAGGCATTGTCAGTACCTCATTTCGCAATAAAAGCCTAGGGCTTCATGTTTCTAGAGCAGCAACAGTAATATCAAAACAGTAAAGTCGCAGTATTAACTTAATATCTCAGTGGAAACAAAATAAAAATGTCAATACTATAAATCATATTCCTGACATCAAAATACTGAGTGAAGTTTAGAAAGAATAAAGAACACAGACACCAGTCAGTATTGGTCCTCCTGTCCTCTCTGCTCCTCCCTCTGCTGCTGAGGAGACTCACTGTCTGCAGGTCACATGACCACCGGTGACCATCAGAGCTACTCAATACTATGGTCGTTCCGTTCATAACTTAGCACTGCAGCTCATTTACTGCTGGCGAAATTAACGGGGTTAAAGAGTCACATTAGTATTATTAGTATTTATTGTGAATCACATGCATGATGTGGAAATAGTCCAAACAGTAGCTTGACACATTGAAATTTGCTTACCACAGCATATGAACAGGGCAGGAAAGAAAACAGTATTTAAGGTGCAGTGTTTCCATCTGGCCGATACCTGTTATGCCTGATGAGGTCAAAATCGGGGTCAGTATCTGATCAGACATTTTGGATTGGTGCATCCAGAGCATAAATATAAACAGTGTAGGCAGTGTGGTTGCGTTGGGGCCTGTGGGATGGAGGGGCCCATGGAGGGGACAGGCCCTTCAACAGTTAGTTGGGCGGAGAACAGGCTTTTGTGAGTGATTCCAATTTCCAACTCCAAAATACACTTGTCACATTAAATTAAAAGCAGTGCCATTTGCCATGTCGACAATGCAGACTCATCTCTGTCATGATTTTCTTTTTTTTTTCTGTGTGTATGTGTGGTGAAATAGTCAGTAGCAATCTAAAAAAATTAAATGTTTATTCTACAGAAACTATACTAAACTTCTGTAAACTGTAAATAAACTGCAAAAAATCAATTTTTTAATCTTATTTTCTTTTTATCATATACAGATAAGCTTTGATGATTGCTGGGTAATTTGTAGATGTTGTCCAAAGTCAAGTTTCTATCTGATCATGTGAGGAGACAATACGATACATGTTAGCAAGTTTAAGTGCAAAATTTGTCAAGACTGATGAGCTGAACACGTCTGCAAGCTGAACAGGCAGGCATGCCTTTCAAACATAAAAGCGACAGTAAGAAAAGATGAGATAAGCGTGCGTGCGTGTGTGCGCACCTCATATCTTGTAACATCATGCATTAAAGCCTGTTGTAACTATCTAAAGCCATTGAGTGCATTTCTATTTGTAACAGTGGACTGGTGTGTCTATTTTATGACTAACAAAAAGCAGACAAGCAGACAATTTATCAGTTGATCAATTAATTTATCAAAGTAGTTGCCCAAATCCGCTCAAGTACAGCAGCTCAGTAGGTTCTGTGTTTTTTCTGGTGGTCCTTGCCCATGCTCAATCATCTTCTTCCCACCTCTTATTTCTGGGCAGGTTCCTGGGTGATGGAGGAAGACTTCTTGTGCACGGTTCGTTCAGACAGTGAAACAGAGCGCTCAGAGGTGGAGGACTGCCTTTCTGCTACTGCAGAGGCAGCAAGGAGGGACCCAGAGACTGGCATCATCACACTCACTGTTAATCTAGTCTACACTCCCCTCAGGCCATACAGGTTACAATAACTCACACACACACACACACACACACACACACACACACACACACAAACAAACCTGTTCAAAGAAAGTGTGACACACGTTGACAAGTATGCCGGAAAATGAAATACACACTGAGAAAAGTGCCTTTTTGTTGTAGAGATTCAGTAGCTTTTGAGTTCAATCCTGTTCTCCTTATTAAACCACTCCATTGGTGGTGTTACCAGCTAAAGCAAACTAACACCTTGCACACTCAAGAGAAATCAGTATACACACAAATGCACACAGATAAAAAGAAACCATACAGGCACATTTTCAGACGCAAACTACAGACACACACTGAATTAAAAGCCAAAAGACCAGACACTGAGGCACAGAGAGACCCAGACATACACATACACTCATTACCAGGGAGAACCAAACACACACAAACACACACACACACACACAGTGAGAATATTATACAGAATCTGACAGAGGCACACAAGCATCTCAAAAGTTAAAAAGCACACACGCAAAGAAAAACACAAATTGTACACACTCAGAGAAACAAATATGCACACCTCCTCTGTGCAGGAAAAAAAAACAAACAAAACAAACGTATGCTAATAATAAGACAGAAAAACAAAACCAGCACATACAGTACCGGCACATTCTCACACACAGACACACAACAGGGAGGAAGGCACATGAACACAATCAGTTTGTTGCACTCCCTCTCTTTGCAGATAACACACTTGCATTGAGCTTTGTGAGTAAACACTGCATTCATTTATCTCTTGTCCTTCTCCCTATACAGTACAGTCTCTTCTTCCAGTATCTCACTCTTTTTCCCATCTTCTCTCTCTCTCTCTCTCTCTCTCTCTCTCTCTCTCTCTCTCTCTCTCTCTCAGGTGGGTGTGGCTTCCGCATTCATTTATTACTAACTGTCTACATGTGCTGAGTCTTAATCTTTGTAGCTAAAGGTTGCTGTGCTCTCTCAGAGGTGAAGGGGGAACCCAGCTTATTAGCTTCCTCTGCTTTAACAGTATTTGCCATGTTAGGTCTGATCCCTATAGACATTAACTTTAGTGTGACCTAAAAGCACATTGATACTTTTTTAGGTTTAAAACACCAGGGATTCTCCTCATGCTTTTCTAATTAAACCACGCAGGACTTTTTGAATATCACTTAGTAAGGCAGTCAGTGAGAAAAGCATTTGGATATTCTTTTGACTTAAGCTTCTTAGGTTTGAATTGTCAAACAATCACATACACATGCTTAATCCTTGGGGGAATTTGTGGTCAACTAATTTTAAACATAGCCACAAGCAGTAATCCCAGGTTCAAGCCCTTTCTCAGCCAACGGTAGGTAGCAGCTCAATTGCCTAACTCAAAGCCACACGAAGCAAGGTGTGGATTTCCGGCTTCCCAAAGCTGAACAAAGTCAGTTCTTCTGGTTTAATTTTGTCTAAAGAAGGAATGAGACCAATAACCCACATATTTGATCATTACAGTGTATTCATCATTTCAGTAATTGCACATATTTGCTGCCGCTTAATCCGGTGTGAATGAAACTTGGTATGTCATTCACACCGGATTTAGCACTAGATGTCTTCACTGAGTTTTAGCAGGATTGCTCCAAAAGAACTTGAGTTATGACCTATGGTCCTCCAAGCACCATCATGTGGCAAATTGTAGTCATATTTCTTGGGAAGCATTTGCACATTATTTCCAGGTATTATAATATAATTATTTAATGTTTCCAGCTCATTCCAGCTCATAGCAATTTAGCCACAGTATAAGACAAAAAATAAAAATAACAAACTGGCACAAACTCATAAGGGTTTTTACCCTCCATGGCTTGAACCCTAATAATAAAAATTATCCAAACAAAAACAGGCAAAATACTAAAAGATAGATGCGCGCAGTGACTGGGGTGTTTCTAATACACCAGTCAAAACCCCAGTTACATTTGAGTGAAATGCCTGGCAGATTAATGGAACAAGTGTTTGTTTCTCTCTGCCCCTGTTGGCCTTTTTACTCTCGTTGTGTTACAGTTGCGGTTATGATAGGAATGGTTTCCCAGCACTGTGAAGATGTCCATCTTATCATTTTATCTTGTATATGAGATATAGCAAAACATATTAAACCATTATTGAGAGCTTAGAGATTCATTTCCTCTTCAATGGTCAAGAATAAGCTGTTTTGCTGTTGGGATGGCCACTCTCAACCATTTGAAGTAGTGATTGCTAGTTTTTATCATATCCTTGGAGTGATTTAGAAGACATGAACATAGGCCATTCATTGTTTTAACTTTCTCATACCTTTTTTTAATAAGAATACCATAGATATTTCAGAGATGTGATCAAGATAAGTATTTTACAGCTGAAAAATAAACCTTTAAATGATAAGGCAGGTCAAAATGTTTAACATAAGACAAAAAAGGAGTTTCTAAATGACATTAAAGATATATGTTTAATATCATTGCTAGAAATCTAAAATCATTATACGTATTCTGCCACCTGCAGATGGTTTCAGTTTGGTTATCTTCTCAATTCTACTGCCCTGTGGAGATTTCTTGTAAACAAACAAAAGTTTGGTGAGAAACACATAAAGTGTTACTCACCAATTAAGTTGTTACTCACAACATTAAGTGTTACTCACCAAAACACACTTCTCCAAAACACATTGTGTGCATCCCTGAGGTCCAGCAAAAGTGTTGAATAGATTTCCTTACTCATAAAACATTTACAAAGCTGATTTTTTTAAAAATTTAATTCCTGCATTGTTTACCTCCATGTTTACTTGCTTTCAGTGTTCATCTTCCCTGTTTTTGCTGGTGCATTGCTGCATTTCTTGGCACACTACCACTACTTACTATAGTGTGAGGCCATAGGTAGGAATGCACATTCCACAATACAAACAAAACTGGTCCCACTCACAATAAAACTGGCCGGTAGTGGTTTTAGAAGTTAAAACTTGTATGTAATGAAAAAATAGTGCATGATCTCACCTTTCAAAGCCACAATTTACCCGTTCTGTACTGTCCTTCTTACTGTACATTGCATGTGACATCCTGCTGAGTGAAGAGTGCATTCATTTATCAGCTCCTGTCTTCATCTGTGGAGTCCATTAATGACGCGTGCCCCGGTAGAATCAATACCTCTGAGAGCTAATGAGTTCTCCACGAGGAAATGACAGGGGGTGTGGTGTCGCTAATGGGCTCTTCCATTATCTACATGTTATTTTTCTGCCGTGGGTAGTGAGATGAGGAGACCAAGTATCATAAGCTGAAAGCGGGAATATTAAAGACCGGTTTAGTGAATCGTGTTTGAATGATTCAATGCTCAAATTACACTTTTCAAAGATAAATTAGAGTGGAAGAATGACTTGAAGAAAACAGACGATAAAAAACAGACAAGCTCAGAGGTATTCATCTGTGTGCCAACTGTATTCAGGTTTTCATTCCAGTTAAAGCCTAATGCAGCTCATTTTGTTGATTAGTTCCTCTTCTCTGGATGAAGTCAATCAGTAAAATCAGCTGGTGCACTCACAGGTTGAAGTATAAACCTGCATACATTTGGCCTTTCATCACACACACTTTGCATGCTCCAAATTGTTTTTGTCCTGCCATTTTAAAAATAGCAAGTAATACATGGACCCACAAAAAAAATATGTTCAGGATAGAATGCCAGTGTCAGAGTGTGAACACTGCCTTTTACATAACATGGTCCTGCCGTATAGCTTACTGTAAATGTTTTAAAAAGGTATTTAAAGGTAAATGTTTGCTAGCAATTGTAATAAACTGTAGCTCAGAACCAACCCCAAAAATAAAATTGAGACAAATATCCCATGCAGGACTCTGGTTTAGTAGGCTTTATTTCCCTAAACAAAACAAACATGAAGATACTGTATATTCACTATGTATACATGTTTAAGTTGCCACATATTCTCATCCACAACTTCTATCCTCTCTCACCTCCTTCTCCCACCTGGCTCAAGTCTTTCATAGAGGTCATCTGGAATTAATCGAGGTGCTCACAGTTTAAAACGGGGTGATTTACAAGTGATCATTCTGTGGTTGAAATATTCCTTTTAAAGCACTCTTCTCCTCTAACTTTGTGTGTGTGTGTGTGTGTGTGTGTGTGTTTTGGGGGGGGGGGGGGGGGTCCAGGTGCTCAGCGGTCCTTGCAGTGCAGTGTGAGCCAGGCAGGATCTGGGAGTTTCCCATCACTCTCATCGCCACAGAGCCTCAAGTAGATGATGTCATTCTCACTGAAGCCACTGAGTTGGGCAAGACTTCAGCTGTGGGCTTCCGTCTGACCAGCACCACCAGGTCTGTGTTTGTTTACTTGCCTCATTATGCTTTTTTTTCATTTGCCCTCATTTCGTGTTTCCTTATAATCGAATACAATCTGCAGTTCACCTCACCTCTAACATTACAGTAGCAATAAAGCCCTGTTTGATGTAACATTTCCAGGAGTTTTTGAAGTCAAGAATTCAACTAAATTCCCTTATGCATTTCCATCACATCTGAAACATGAAACATCACAGTCAATTCAGCATAATTCAGCCATACAAACTCCAGTAGTTCTTTGATCATTAGAAGGTACCACCCTTGACGGCAGGGACCTTTATTTGGCACCAGGAACCACTGTGGAGGAACTAATGTTAGCCCTCTGGTTCCTTTGGTTGAAGTGCAGGTAAAATTCCCAAGATCCTCAAAAAGTCCTTGTTTCACAAAGAAAGTTCCTGTGGTAGAAAATGTCTAAAATGTTCATACATCATTTGTTCATCTGCTTGTGTTTTTTGCAAGATAGGGTCAGCTGTTGTGTTATGTTCATACCAGGCGCGAGTAAAGCAATTTGCATGAGTGAATTACATGTAAAGTCATTGTAAAGATGCAATTAGATGCGAATTACCTCTGGGCAGCACGATGGATTAGTCATAAATTTGAAGTTTTTGTTCCAGGAGGCCAGAGCCATTCACAGCAGCATTCTTACCAGGCAGCAGCAATGAGTTCACAGTGACTCCAGTGGCAGGGATGTTACCTCCTGTTGGTTCTACTGGAGCCCTCATCACTGTGTCCTTCACACCTACCACGTACAACAAGCACAGAGCAAGACTAACCGTCCAGGTATTTCAGTGATTTATTCTCTGATAATCTCATCGACTTTTGTGTTTATTTGTTGTTTTATGGTGATAACTTTGGGATAAATTTTAGTGATTGACTGGAGGCCTTTTTACAGGCAGCAGACATGAAGTGGACCTACGAGGTGAGAGGGAAAACCACTCGTGACTCCCCACCCATCTGTACCACATCTAATGGCAGTGCTTCTGTGCCTTGTTCAACCAATGAACAGCAACGGAACTTTGTGGCTCGGAACCGCTAAGGATCATCAATTTGTCTAATTTCCTTTTTGACTTATTTATGTTTGACTTATAGCCAAAGTTGCTTTTTTTGTCCAGCAACATGCACCACGCAATGTCACCTTCAAAAAGATAACTTTTTTTATTTTGGAAATGTGTTAATGGTTTGGTGAAGTGTTATTTGGACAGTTGAAGAAAAGGAGCATCATTTTTGAAAACTCATAAATTTGAAAATAAAATGTACCCAGTCTTTTTCACTTGATTTTAAATCAGTGTTCATCACTGTTTATGTGTCGCTTCATGTCATTAACCTTGAAGTAATGCCTTTATTTTAACAATATTCTCCAAAATCATCCTCAAGTCACACTGTAACATATTACATGTTACACTAGAGTTGGCAAAAAAAAAAAAACCCTCTTATCCTTCTTTATTGTTATTATAGATTGAATACGTAAAATTGAAAAGAGATAATGGCGTTTTCCTGGGTTCACCTAATCAGTGTATTCATGAAAAGAGCTGGTGTCCCTCAAGTTTTACACATTCAGCAGGTATCAGATGTATGATGAGCAATAAATGGGCGTAATGGTTATGGTGTCCCTATTATGCCTGAGAGACTATTTGAAGTAAAAATGTAACCAACTTCATTTTAGTTATCCTTTCCCTTATGATACTCTGTTAGACTCATATTGCCACCCCATATTATATTACACTAACCAGGACAACCTTGAAATACGCTGCAACCTTTCTGAAAATCTCAGTATCTTCTATTTAATAAATCAAACCACATGAGCCCTTAAGAGGTTGTCCAGTGTGTGGGCCTGTGTGCATACAAATGCATCCCACACAGCAGCACACATGGCTGTTAAACTCTACTGTAAATCCTTGTATTTGTAACTGCATTTTCAATCAACAACTTTTAATAAGTCTCAATGGATTTTTTAAATTTTAGTTAAATTTCTGAAATATACTGCTATGACCGGGAAGTATTGCAATTCAATGTTACAATTCATTGCCATTTTTGTACACTTTTTTAACACCAAACCATGGGAAACAGATAAATCATACACTTCTACATGCTGTACATCATCAGACATATTTCTAGAAACAGTGCATCACATCATCCAGTCTTTCTGACTTTCATCTCAGCAGCATCATATACTGCATAGACTCTTGCTTTTATTTTTAACAATTTCATTTCAGTTAAGCACTTTGTGACCTTGCTCTTTGAAAGGTATTATATGAAATAAACTTTACTTACTTGCTTAATGCCATATAATGAATAATAAATAATAATAAATATCTAGTTTTTAAAGTAAACTCAAACTGCTACATACAGCTCATTAAGCTTGCAGTGTATCCCATACATTTGTGTTGGGCAGCTGTGACAGTATCAACATAGCTAGCCACCCTGCTGTCCCTCCGTCTCTTCCAACTGCTAGTAAACTCCTTGCTGAGACTAGGGCGGGCAGCTTTTGTAGCGGCTGTAGCAATCCAAATTCAGGTGGCACAAACCCCAGCGCTGAGTTTACGCTGGTCTGGCCGAGTTGCTATTTGAGCAGCAGAAGGTCTGTGTCCTTGGAATGTTCGCCATTTTCTGCTATTTTGCTTCGGCCTTGTTTTTCTCTAGATGGATATGATGCCACACACTACCACAATAAAGGCAGCAACTTATTTCCACCTTTGCATTTGAATTACATTGATTCAGGCATTAAAAAGATCAATTAAAGATTCTCAAGTTAATCGATTTTTTCCCCCATTGTGTCTTCAAAAAAGTATTCACCCTCCTTGGAACTTTCCATGTTTTACTGTTTTGCAGCACTGAATCAAATTAGATTTAATGTGGCTTTGACACTGAATAATAAGTAAAAACAAGTCTCTAAAAACTGATCTAAATTTATTACCGATATAAAAGTTAAAATACTTGTTTGCATAATTACTCACCATTTAATAGGACACGCTTAAATCGTTACGGGTGCAGCCAATGGGTTTCAAAAGTCACATAAGCAGTAATTAAATTGAGTTCACCTGTATCTAGAAGCTTCAACCTTGAGAGTTCAGACTGGAGAGACTGTGCATACAACAGCAAGCTGGCTGGATGCTTCACCAGTAGCAAGTTTATGGGAGATTTGCAACAAGAAAGCCACCTCCACTGCAAGTGGGAGATTTGGAGTCAGCTAGGGGAAGATCCTATGGTGTGATGAGAGCAAATTGAGCTGTTTTTTTTTTTGGGGCATCAGACGAAACACCATGTGACACTGCACATCATCATGAAGCATGGTGGTGGCAGTGTCATACACTGGAGATGCTTCTTTGCAGCAGGCTTGTGAGGGTAGAGGGTAAAAAAGAATGCAGTAAATTACAGGGAGAGCCTGGAGGAAATCCTGATGCAGTCTTAAAGAAACCTGCCGCTGGGGAGAAGATTTGTTTTCCAGCATGACATTGAGCCTCGTGCAAGAACATGTTCACATCCCTATCCTAAACCTTTCTGAGGGGTTGCAAGTCAGATTCACCAAACTCTTAAGACAAAAAGATATAAGTTAAGCAGTGTCAGTGGTGCTAGAGGGCTATTAAAAAAGATTTTAATAGTACAGCTGCCAACAACGTGGCATCAGAGCAAGCTGTACTGTGACAGCCTCAGACATAAAAGAGGAAAGGGACATAAAGTAAGACAGTATAAAGGTCTTCTTAAAGCAAAGGGGTCCATAACTAATGTGAGAGGCAGTCAAGGGGAAATGACAATCACAGAGATATTAGACGAGAGAATATTGTGCAGTAGGTGATGTTACACTGTAGAATGCAACAGGACAGCAACCTGCATGCACACCCCAAAAGAGATTTTTACTAACAACAGCTGATAGTATGAGTTGCTGTGCCAAAATATGTTAGAAATATTAAAATCTTTAAAAAACAAACAAAAAAAAAAGTTAATCAGTGTCCAAAATGCCACACTAAATCTACCTCTGGATGTTGTCAGACCATATAAACATGAAGACGATTTGTCAGGATTTTTTTTTAATGAAACAAAGTGATTGTTTATGATGGAAACAATTTTATAGACAGTCATAGTACCCTTAAAGTTTGTTTAAAATTTGATAGTCATGTTACAGTGTTTCACTCTGTAGTTTGTGTGTGTGCACGCACGCTTACTTTTCTGTGTGTCCACATATGGAGCTGTCCTATGGCTCACCTTGTGCCTGTGGAATTATTCACGAGGCAGTTATGCTCAGTTATGCGTCCATTAAGCACCATCTGCAGCCTGCTGGGGCGAGGATGGGGAAGAGAGAGAGGAAGCCTCCCAGAGAGGGAGTGGGGATTGGAGGAGAGAGGAAAGATGGAGGATTGAAGCAAAAGATAGAAGATGGAGAGAGAGAGAGAGTAATAAAGGACACAAGGGAGGGAAGGTAAAGGATATAGTTGGAGTACTAGATGATGGAAGGATCAAAAGGGGGAGGGAGAGCAAGAAAAGATGAGAGCAGCAGATAAAGTGAGCAGTAAAAGGCAGGTGTTAGGTCGAGGATGAAGGGAAGACGCTCCCTGCATGTGTTTTGCATATTGTCTGTGAGAGAAAGAGTGTGTGTGGCCGTTGATTTCTGTCCATAGATTACCTGCGGAAATGAGCTTGCTTTTTTGCCTTCCTCTGCGGATGCGTTGCCCCAGCAACAGACAACAGTAATTGGTGGAGGGCCTGTTATGTTGCCTGCAGTAACAAGAGATCACACTGAAGTCAGACTCACAATAATGAAATCACAGTGACAGGCCGCCAAGTGCTCACATACCAAACTCGATCAAAGCAAATTCAGTGACCTTTGTGCAAAACAAGACACTCAAAGTTTAACTTCACTTACTTCGAGAAAATTTTAAGGCTATAGTTTGTCTGAATAATGTAGCGCTGCTTAAAGGTGCAATCTGCCAACATTTGATGTTACTTACCTGTCTAAAAGAAAGTTCAATATCAACCTCATCTCTTTACTCACCAGTGTTTCCACTGGGGGAAAGCCACCACAATGTAGACAGCTACCTAACTCTTGTTTTGCTTCTTAGCCACCAATTATGGTTTCTTGCCACCAACGTGTGGTCAGTATGGTGGTAAAGGTCACTTGCCAAGAGCTTTAGGTAATCTTTTGCATTATTTAAAGTTATGCATTCTAAAACAAAAACATGTGAATATAGCCTTTGTGTTTACTGTTTCACTAACCAGGCACTGTATCTTTAACATGACGGATAAGCCCTCAAGGTAGCTCTTCTTCTTCATCCTCTCATGACTGAAGGTTAGGGTAAGCTGTATTCGTTATATATGCAAAAATATGATGCCAAAAGAAATAGTGAGGGTTGGGGTTAGGGTTAGATAGAGATTGACATACTTACAACAAAGCTTTTTGCATAGTAAGCTCTAAATACTGGCAAGCCACTTGTGTTTGTGCTTCATAAAATAAATGTACATGTATTAGTGAAATTATCCATGTCAGCCCTCAAATTGTTTTACAGTGCCTATCGTAGCACTACATCTTGCATATATTGTGCAGTATTGCAAACACAGCAATGGTGTAACCTCTCTGGACTGTTGAGCACCCTTTCCATGGAGAATATTGAATCTTCTCTCCCGCTGTTCAGTGCCCCATTCAGAGACACTTCTTGTTAACTTATGTACCCTCAGAGGTGGGAAGGAAATTAGTTATAAGGAGCGAGCAAAATGTATAGAAGCAATATATACCATTGTTTGCTTAGGTAAAAGGACACATGCTTCGAGGCAACGTTATTAGAGCCTTTCCAAGCCCCATGTCAGGAGTCAAAGAATGACACATCCATAAATTATGCAAATGAATAACTGTATTCAAAATTATGCAAGAGGGAAAATAGGACCAGACATCCTGGAACAGAGTAAGTGCAGAAGAAAATACTGCACTACTCAGAAACTACTTTAGAGGACTGAGCAGAATGTGTTAGAAATAGACCTCAAACCTTGTGAAACCTTTTCTCTCACCCTTGCATTACGTGCCGAATCTTTTCCAGTTTTACGCATGACGATATGACTTCAAACCACTGGGAATGTGTGGGTTGGGCAGCTCCTTCCACTGAAGTCAAATTTAACAATGTTCTAAAAAAGAGGCAAATGCCAGGGTGCCACGCCCCACAAATGATAGCTGCAATTCCAGCGGGTGAACTCCACAGTGAGTGATAAGGGGATTTGGCTCAATTACAGTTGTTTGAGTTGTGGAGATTTTGAAACAGTCCTCCACAATTGTTCTAATCTTTGGCACAGCCAACACATGTGGATTAACAAGCACTCTACACTCATACACCTGTCATGAATGGGGCTCACATGGGGGCAAATTTTAGACTAATTTAGAAAACTTAATCTGATGAACCACTTGAGCACACATGAATGAAGAGCGGACCAACTCCATAACAGTATCCCAGTTGTTATCTGAAAGGGCCAAATCAAGGTCCCACTCCCATGCTGTTTTGACAAGTTCAGACCCTGGCTCCTTTCTTACCTACACACAGCCATTATTGTTGAAATAGTTGGTTGTGACAGACCCAAATCATCACTTTTGCAAAGCTGCTTTTCCCCCTGTTGTTGAAAGTTGCAAAAAGAGGGTGTGCTTCACAAGGTCAATCGTAAAATGTTTTTATTTTTGACAAAACTGTATCTTAAATACAGTAATTTATTATCTTTTATGCAAGAGATAGGTGTCATCTCCAAAGATAGGAAAGCTGATAAAATATTTTACTCCTTGTCCTTGTCCAAGTTTACATCACTGTGGGAGTTTCTGGCCAGTGAGGACTTTAGGATGCTTGATAAATATTAAATGTTTTAAGGAACTAAATTACTTATGCAAATGCTGTCAAAACATAGTGGTTACAGTTGACTGCAGGACCTCTTTGTCACTGCAGTTTGTTTGTGTTCTGATGTTTTTCTGACCAGATGATACTGACCTTTTTGAAGGGCCAGTTGTTTCACTCCTCTTCCAACAAATACTAGTAATTGGGATCCAACCTCACATGACCTACCTCTGTGGCACCGTTTGCAACTGTTTTAAAAGACCTTCAGGGTACGGATCATCTTTAATGAGATGTTTACAGTAAAAGCGATTCATCCAACAACAGCAAGCAACAGACTGACAATATGTTCTGATGTGCCAGGGGCATGTTTGTTTAGTTTGTCAGGGACTTAAGAATTCTGGTAAAAACAAAAAAAAAAACATATTTAAAAAAAGAGAGCAGCTGAGAATGAAAACATTTTAGATTTCAAACAACTTTGATGTCTTCTGACAGGCGAGCCATATGGCGCTGCATTAACTAATCCTTCTTGTTTCCCAGACATTCCTAAATGGATTATCTACTTGGCTGCTTAATACCATTTCATTTTCATTCTGTCACAGAGAGTCCTATCCCCATACATCACTCACAGTGGGATTCAATTAGCATGGCAGTAATTAAGCAGGGGCTGTTTCTCCCTGAAATGCACACAAAATTATTTGACAGCCTGCCAGTAGAAGGGGTAAGTGTGTGTGTGTGTGTGTGTGTGTGTGTGTTTGTTTGTCATATTGACAGAAAGAGAGAGCAGGTGATGAAAAAGTAAGAGGAGGATACAGATTCGTCAAATTTTGTCAGTGTGTCTGATATCCTCGCTTGTCACACAACGTGATTGTGTCAACCAACATACACAGCTGTTATGTTTGCTGTAATAACAGTAAAAGTATAAACGTATCGTAAATATTATCACTTTGCTATATCATTGATTTTGTACCTCCATTTCATTTTAAAGCACTTTAAGATGAAATGTATTGATTCCTAAAGGGAAACTGGGTCACTGCAAGTAAGAAAAAGGCTAACAGTCTTTTCTGACACTGGCCATGATAAAGGTTTTTGTGCATGCAAGTACCATCAAAACCTAAATGCATAACCATATTAACAGCCAACCACCCCCACACCCCCACCTTATAAATGCCCCCAAAATTTTTTCAGCATTGTCCAGGTGAAAAAGTGGCTGATATTATGCTTTTTTTGTTTGGGTGGCAAATGCCATCTCTAAGAGACATGTCACTGTTGATTATCTGCATGTTACTGCTGTTCTCCTGGCCTATGGCGCTTATGGTATAAAAAGTATGTCACTCCTGTGCTACTGACAAATGCCAATTTTCTCTGGTATGTACCAGTTTTCATTGACTTATGCCACTGATTACGATACGTTGTTTGTGTGTGCTCAACCCAGTTGCCAGAAAAAAGGTTGACATTGTACGTTGCTGCAAAGTGCAAACCATAGATAAGTTGAAATGCAACATTTCAACATGCTGTGCTTAACGTGTAATAAGGTTAAGGCACAAAAACCACTTGGTTATGGTTAGGTAAAGGTCATGTGTTGGCCGAAAACACCCACTTTTCGTGGCACTACAATGGCAGAAAACACAGCAATGTCTCGGTAAAAGGTTGTAAAAGGTTGCAAAAAATAAAAAAACAATGCTTGTTAATCAGTGATAAGTTGCTAAAAAACACATTGTGTTCTTAAAAGCCGTTGAACAAATAGCAATGGGTTGCTAAAAAGCAATCAGTTTTATTGTGTGTTGGTTCTGAATAGTAGTTTGCAGCTTGGCAGGCATCTCACCAAGGTGTGATGCCGGCCACCATCCCCTCAACCTCCCATTGACAATGTCATTATGTTCAGCAGAACATGAGCTTTTTTAACGGGCACACAGCAGCAGGCTGGGCAATATACAACAGTGTACGACATATCAGTATATTTTCAAGCAAGATACAGATTTAGATAACACCGTTTATATCAATATAGGGTCAAGTTGTGTCACATAACGCATACTAGTGTGTATCTCTCATCTTTCACACTCTCCGCTCAGCTCTGCCCCACTCACTCACTCAGAAGTTCTCCAGCAACACACTGTGCTACTACTGCTTAATCTGTCTTTTAATTAGTCTACAGTGCGACATCAGTCTGTATGTTACACGTGCTACTCTAAATCAGTCTGGGAGATGGATTAAATGACCGCAGTAGCACACGCACAATACTGTGGGCAAACTTTTGGCCGCGTCGTGCCAGTGGAACATGACAGATCCATTGTTTTTAAATGCCATGATCCAGATGTCAGAGCATATGTCTTCCCACCTCTTAATCATGACTCCTGTTTTTACCTGCATGCTTAGTTTGATGTTAAAGTGATGGATAACTTACTACCAGGGGAGTAAATTAATGTGAACCTACTTGTCAGTCAGATATCTACACACACACACACACACACACACACACACACACACACACATATCAAAGCACACAGCCCATCCTGCAGTATTAACAGGAGAACGGTCCGGTATCCTGAAGCACCCACAGCCCCTCACCTGCTAGATAGAGTAGCCAATCACGCATCGGCCCCGTCTCCCACCGAAACAACTGCATGGTTCTTTGAAGTGAAATCTAATTATTGCTGCGGCACTTCACCACTAACACTGTATGTGTGTGTCTACATTTTTGCCTCTGAGCATGAGTGTGAGTGTGTGTGTGAGTGTGTGCGTACACCTATCAAAACTCCCTCTGGTGAACATGACAGAAGAGACGGGGAGAAAGAACAAGCTGCTCAACCCTGCTTTCATCTTCTCCCCCTTTTTACTGCCTGAAAACTCAGCTCTGACACATAAAAAATCATCATGTCTATGTGTGTGAGTGTATCTGTGTGTGCGAGTGTGTGAGACATTGTTACATATTTCATGCTGCTGCTGATTGTAGGAGTTATCATTCTGTTTGCACCCGGGTGTTTGACAAAGCAGCACTTGTGTGTGAAGGACAGCTGGCATGTGTTTGTCTGGTTTGGTTGAATGCTGCGTGACACATTTGGAAGCAGCTTTGATGAGTTGACACATTGTATGACATGCTGGCGCGTCTGCTTTCATTTAAACGTGTTACTGCACTCTTTGAAGCTCTTACACTGACTGATGGTTGTGTGTGCCTGTCTTAGTGAATGATGAGCCAGCATTGTTTGGATGTTCATCTCAGTGTGCGCTGTGTTCTCATGAAGCTATCCTCAGCAAGCATCCGGCACCTGTGTCTTGTCCCTGCTGCCGATGGAGACAGATAGAGAGCTGAAAACACTCGGCAGCAGAATATGAAATATGCTAATGACCCAACATAATAATATTCACACACACACGGCAGAAAGAAAATGAAAGACTTTGCAAAGGATTTTGTCTTTTACCAACCGTATTTCCAGACAAAATTGAAATTATCTTACCCTCACCAGGGGGAACATTTTCTGGTTTTGAGGAAAAGTACTTACATCAGGATTGTCCAAGCTGCATTAACAAATCAATCATAAGGGAAACAAAGTAATTTCCTTTTGTTTAAGGCCGCACACCAACAACACAGAACAGTTTGGGTTACTTACAAAGTCTTTCAGCTACATTAACAACATTTCTAAGCTGTTTATTTCTTGCAGTGCACACATTTAGCAAGTATAAAAGCCACCACGCCTCACACAGCAGGGGAAAATGAAAATAGTGAACATTTCTGGGTATTACTTAGTAGCCTGTGGAGGCAGATGAAATCTTTTTTAAGAGACTAAAAACATATTTAAATCATCCTATTGAAAACCAGTAATATCCTTAAAGGGGTACTTTGCCAGTTCTCAACCAGCTTTGCATCAAAACAGTGTGGGTAGTGAATGACCTGTGGTAAACTTCTGCCTGTTTTGCCAACTCCCAGATCTCCCTGCTCATTTGCAAAACTACGGATTGTACTCCCTCATTTTGTACGGCGGCCACCACAGATACAAAGAGTATAGAGGTGGACTGAGAGAGAGACCAGCCCTTCCTTCTCTCTGTGTCTCTGTTTCAGACTCGGACCAGATCCTAGTCAAACAGTTAAATTAGGCAGTGGTCAAATAGAAACCAAGATTCTGGAACTGTTTGGCCTATTTCTCACTTGAAATGTTTTCAGAAACATATTTTAGTGCACTGTTTTAATACAACTGTGTGTGAACAGGAAGTGGGCATCATATTGTAAACTAAGGTAAAATTAAGCAGCGCTGATAAAAAAGGAACCAAGATGCTGTTGCTGCATTACCTGTTTCTCCTCTAAAATATTTTCAGAAACATATTTTAACATACTGTTTAACTGTAATACAAAATTGTTGGTTACCAGCAGGCCAGCTGTGTTAAACAGATGGGTTTGCATTACACTAGCCACTAGCAGGAGCATTTATTGTTCTGTTGTGCCGCACCGGACCAATAAACGTTTTGGTAGTTGTAGGTCTTCTACCCCTTGTACAAA
Source organism: Epinephelus fuscoguttatus (assembly GCF_011397635.1). Classification (NCBI taxonomy): domain Eukaryota; kingdom Metazoa; phylum Chordata; class Actinopteri; order Perciformes; family Serranidae; genus Epinephelus; species Epinephelus fuscoguttatus. The sequence continues at coordinate 14,174,682 of NC_064775.1, forward strand.
AGCCACAGCCCTTTTCGTCTGTTTTCTGTGGTTATAAAGCACCAATTTCAAAAGTATTTGCATCTTTCCACAGCATTGACAGTCCAGTTTTACAAAAAGACCAGCTTTCCAGCAGTGAAATACTTTTTTAAATAACAGGCATCAAGAATATCCAAAAGGACTTCTCCAGAAGTTGCCCTCATATTTGACGTGACTTGTTGGCTGGAGAGCTGGAACATGTAACACACATTTGTAGGACTAGTTAGTAATGCAGCTTCCTAGGACTAACACTCATTTGGGAGAGATGGCTTTTAGATTCTTTGCACTGAACACCTGGAACGAATTGCTGTGTACTTTGAAGCTTGATACTCTGGTTCCAATGGTTCAATTCAGAAATCTAGTCACGTCTAATCAGTGTATACATATAGATAGATAGATAGATAGATAGATAGATAGATAGATAGATAGATAGATAGATAGATAATGCTATATTGTACATTTTAACTCAGGTCTCATGACATCTCAATCTCAACAGGACTTACCTGGTTAAATAAAGGTTTATATAGGTTTATGTACTTGCTGATATGCACATAGTGTACCTATTTAGCCATCATGTAAAAAACAATACAAAAAAAAGTTCTTATTCTTCTATCAAATCCAATCGTCATCTTCCTGTAAAACAAAATATGATTTGTGCTTACGTATGTTTATACCAACAAGTTTTAACCAATAATATCATGACCTACATTCCTCAATCAATCTGCCACTTTTAGTCGCACAGAGCAAAGATTCTCACGACAGCATATTGTGTTGGTGTGTTTTACGTTCTGTTGCCCCAGAATAATGTGGTCATGGGCCTGCTGGCTAGAATTCATTCCCTTTGAGGAAAGAAGTTTTACAGTGGACTGCATCTGCAACTACATGAAGCTGATGGGCGTCCTCTTTGTCTCTGACAGATACTGCTATCCCAGCGGTGTACACGGACTGTAGTTCTCCATGTGTTTTGACACGCCTTTTCAATGATCAAATCAAATTCCTCCCAATGTTATATCCCACCTGCCTATCCTGTTTGACTCAGAAGTACATCACACTACTGAAGCCAGATACTCTCAAAATGCCGCTTCATTTTGGGGCCAGATTCACAAAGCTCGTCGTTCTCTGTTAATTTCCCCTTGCAGTTAGGACTAGATCCTGGTAATGATAAAAGTTATTTTCAAAGCACCCTAGCCCATAAAAGAGCTTTTAAGGTGAAAAACTCAGAGGACTTTGGGGATTCCTCAGAGTTTCTTCTGCAGAGGAGAAAATTATGGAAAGACAGAGGTAGGGGAAATATTCTCTCATGGCTGATTGACAGTAAATTCATGAAACAATTCAGATCAGATTGTGTTGGGATGTTTCTTTAGAGATGCGCTCACATCTCCCAATTAAGGCAATAATGCTTTAACCCCAGAAATAAAGGTGATTACAACATTAAGATATTTTGGCAACAGTGCAGTGATGACTGGGGTCTATCGCAGCCTTCCATCTGCAGATTGATTACACAAGCAACTAAAGCGTTTTCACAGTCTCATACTGTGGCACAGTTCATTTAATTTTCAGTGGGTGTCCACACCTTTTTTTTTTTGATCAACCAATCAAACCTTTTAAAAGAAAGTGTCATACCTAGCAACAGGGTCAACCGCAACTCCTCACTGAAATAGTTTCTGTCCCGTCTTTGCTCAGATTGCACTGTCAATTTCTCCAATCCCTCCTCAGCTAGGACTCCTTGCCAGAAATTTCAGGTGAAGTCAGGAGCTCTCTGAGAGTACTCCCAGGGTGTTTGTGAATACAGCCCCTGGACTCCCAGACCCTTCTTCAAACTTCTTCATAATCACGTAAAACAGAAAACAAAAGCCTCTGGAAACGGTGTTTATTTCTCGTTGAAAAAAAACCAAACAGCGTCACGTTAGTGTGACGTGCAGCCTGTTTTCATTTCAATAATGAATACTCTTTGGGACAGATTTGTTATTATACACAATATGAAAATATGTACACATCACAAAGCCACTGTAATCAAACTAAAAAATGAAGACGTTCATATACTGTGCAATCTTTCAGCATGTTACCTTAGTCGCAAATGAAATAAAGGGGATTTTATTTGAAGCGATTCATTTTGTTGAAGACCCTCAGAGAGCCATTTCCCTTTTGAAGAGGGTTCATTACTGATGCTCACCAGGAGCTACATTTATAAACTGTAGTGCTCCTTCATCAACTAATTGCAAAAAATATCTAATTAAAAATAGCACAGAGTGGCATTTTAATAAACAAACGAAACGAAAAAAAAAAAAAAACCTCACACTTGCTCCATGTCGTATCTTTATTTCATGTGCAAAACTAGTGTCAGGATTTGTTAGTTTCACAAAGGTGTCATTTACAGTAAACACTTGCATATTGCAATAATGAATATGGCTATGTCCAGATATGAGTGAGCGTGAAACAGACACAAACCACCCAGATCAGCAGAGATGGAAAGTACATTTACTCAAGTACTGTAATAACATGCTATATCAAGGTATGTCCAGTAACTTTATATTGTTACTTCACTACATTTTAGGGAAAATACAGTAAAAATGATAAGCTTATAAAATCCATAACAGTGTTAAAGATTAAGTTGTAGTTCTGAACCTTTTGACTTGTGACCCATTTCAAAAATCAGTGATGGTTAAGGCCCCTTGTGGCATTTCAGATGTCTATAGTTAAGTTTCCATCTGTATGTAGTGTAAATTAAAACAGAATTCCTGAAAAGTCAGCAAAACACGAGTGCTCAATGTGGTTTTCCACCCACTGTTTACTGTTGCTTTATGTTATAGCCATAGACTGTAGAAAAACAAGGGGCATAACCACAGTGACATCATCCATTGGTTTGGAGAATCATGCAGTGAAGCATCAGATTTGACTTTAAGCCTGACTTTAAGACTTTAAACTTTAAGCCTTGAGAGCTTTCAGCCTACTTATAGAATATATGTGTACTTGTAAATTGGTGGTTGCTTTGTGTAACAGGTGTTCAAGAGAAACAGGGAGTCCACATTCACTTGTGGAAATATTTTGATTTGTAAATGAGTTTTGTAAGCCGTTGCAAATCATCTGAGGTGATTTACATACAGTAATTTTCCACCTTAGGAAATTGTAAGATCGAGGACAGATCGCAGTTGATCAGTGGGGTTTCTGACGCTGGAAGCATGCTGAGGCCAATAACCTGCAAAGATGTTTACTGTGAGTCTTTTATTTTTGTATTATTTAAAGTTAATATAGATTAAATTACAAAAAAATAAGTTTTTCTTTTACATATTTTAGACTTGATTTAACAATGTCATGGTATTTACTAACTGCAGTTACTTTTGTGAAGAGATTAGTTTTACTAATCAAGTTCAAGTATTTTTTATTAGTTCATAAGAATAAATGCATATTAGTCAGCACTGACATTTAACAAGATCATTGATAATGTGCCTTTGCAGCTGTTATTGTTTCAACACAGCAAATCCACTGTTTCCTAGTTAGATGAGCACACAAAGTTGCTTTGTCTACAAAAATTGTTTGAACTTGAGACCGAGCTCGAGGCTGAGAGTATGTCTTCATATAGACTAAAATAGAATCTGACGGCGGTCCTCAAGGCAGACCTTTTGTCTGCTGTTACTCAAATCAGATATCATCCAACAAAGTGTTTTCAATGAGGTAGAAGCATATGTCCTTGTAAAGGGATATTACACTTTTTCTGTTGTGCAGTTTTATTCATAAATGTATTTATTCATTGAGGATACAGGGCGTTCAAAGTACTGTCAGATTTTGAAGCCCCCTGAGATAAATTTGGAATTTTACGCTGTACAGATATAATTTACTTTATTTTACATTCCGAAATATTGTACTTTTATGCCTCAGCACCGTTAACAGCTGTGGCTGGAGGCATTACGTTTTCGGGCTGTCCATCCATCCGTCCCATTCTCAAGAATGTGATATTTCAAGAACACACTGAGGGCATTTTTTCAAATTTGGCACGCTAAAGGTTAAAGGGCAACATTATGTGAAGTCAGAATGTTCTGCTAAAACATTTTTTTGACCATTATTTAGGTGCCCACCTTGAAACTGTAGTGATTGTATAGATCCTTTATGCTGCTGGGTTGAAGATGTGTTTGAAGCATCCATGTTTTAGAATATGTAGGTTCTTTGCAGCAACATCCACGTTTGAAGCTTTGTCTACTGTCATAGCTACAGCTATTTTCAACTAATATGAAGAAAAGCATACTGGTATTTCCTATAATTTTGATATATAAGTATCTAATTTGTGGACCTGAGTTTAGATATCATTAAAGTTGTCTGTGAAAATTGCCATTCAGCTGACATTCTCGTGTTTTTTCCCCCATTAATTTGGGAATAAGACTCAACACTCAACTATCTTTCTCTTAGATACTGCACCTTTTACCTGCCACTGCCAATACTATGTATTTATTGTATTCAAAGGACAACATATTTAACTACTGTGACACTGAAATCCGTTAAATGTAAACTGAGAGCTTTAACTTCTTCACATCTTCCAATTTGCTTTTAACCACAGGGACTTAAAATTCTCCCAGTTGATTTTCTTTTTGTGGCTTTTAGTCCATATCACAGAATAACCTGTGTGACAGATTAAAAAAAATGGTGCATTGTAACTCAAACTTCACAAACTTTCTATAATCTGTTTTGTTTTAAAGGTGTTTTCTTCCAGTTATGGCTCCTCTATGGCTTCACAGGTAAGATCCAGTTAAATCATTTCATGTTTTAAATATATTACTGTTGAGCTTCTTTTTTCTTTTGTTTACTGTATTAAATTTTTCAATGCTTTGAATGCCATAGAGAGGCAAATCTCTTCCCCAACCAGTGGACCACCATGGGCCTTATCTTGGAAAAAATATGTACAGTAGACAGTGGTGAGAAACAAATAATTTTTCAGTCCCATTTGAATCATGCCATGAATTACACATATGATGTTTGTAACTTTCAAACATAATTTTGCAAGTCAGGAAGGTGGCAGTTTTTGTTAAACTGCTGAAGCATACCACTTTGAAAGTACGTGGCCGGAAAGACAACAAAAGTCATGTAAGCGACATCATAACTTTATCAATCGCTGTTTTGTACTGGAATGTAAGCACATTCTTTTGCTCCCTCGCTTGGGCTTTTCTTTGTCACAAAACTGTCCACCTGATGAAGGTCTAATTACTGAAACATTGCAATAAATTAATTTTTTTGCAAGATTAGACAGTCTGTGGGACTTTGTCTGTAAACTGTGTTGTACTCATCCCTTTCCTATGTAACATCTAGTCCCTGAGTATTATGTTTTTCTGTCTTTGTGCATTTTGATTACTTCCTGTTTTATTTTTGTATTTTCCTGTCTTTCCAGATCCTCACCTCCTGTCCTCCTGTGTTTCCCGCCTTGTGTGATTACCTGCCCCGCCCTGATTAGTGTCACCTGTGTCTCATTATCCCACCTTCCCTTGTGTATTTAGTCTGTGTGCATCCCTTTGTCTCTGCCAGTTCGTCTTTTCAGTTCCCTGTAAGCGTCCCTGCCTTTTTCCCAGTGTGAGTCTCAAGAGTGTATGATCTAGTTCTGTTTTTTGGACCCTGCCTCTGCCTTAGCGTTTTTTGGATACCTCTGCCTTGTCTGACTGCCTTCCTGTGTACCGAACCAGCCTTTTTCATTAAAGACTTTTGTTGTGAACTGATCCTGAGTCGAGTCCTGCTCTTGAGTCCTATCAGTTCAACCTTAACATCCTACGCATCTACTTTGAAATAGATGTGCAAAACATTCTTTTACTCTGCTTCCTTGCTTACAGACAGACCAGAAATTGCTTGATAAAGCACATCTGGTAACATTACATTTGTGTTTGGAACACAGCTAAGTTACCTTGCGAGGTAGCTAGCTGGTGATTTGGAAGTCTGTGCAAGACGAGATGTGACGTTCCTTGAGCAGTCTCACACAAAACCAAATGACACTACTATGACAAACTTACAACAAACTACAGTTTATTTGACTTGCAAGATTACCTTTTAAGTTGACTAACATCATATGTATAATTCATGGCACAATTTAAACGGGATCAACCGTGCATATTTTTTCTGGGGGGGGGGGGCTCCCATGATGAACACCAGAAGGAGAGAGACTTCGCCTCTCTGTATCGACCATAGGGGTAATGCTCAAAGAATGAAGTGACCCAGTTGATTATTGTTTGTATATTAACAGCCATTTTAGCTAAAAGAGAAATGATGTTATTACATACACTAAACTGGATTTATTTTGGGGAGATATTATAGAGATAACCTCGGCAGGGTATTTAATATAACAAGGAATATGGTGACCAAATCTAATACTTGGAGGGAATTCAAGTGCAAAGTAAAAATAAGATACCTCCAGACTTCACAAAAAACAGCAAAGTGGAGCCCATTCAGCTCAGACAAGTCCTGGAAAAATGTGGACCCAAAATTGGCAACCACACTCATATTTTCTGGTCATGTCGAAAGTTAAGAAATTTCTTCTGCCTAATTCCAGATGGCTTTGAGAGAATTTCCTCCCTTTCTTTTGAGGTCTCTGTGATACTCATTATATTTGGTTCTTTTGATTTGTTTTATTAATATACATTTTTATGTAGGGCTGCTTAAACTGGATAAATTTCAAGACAGCAGGAATATGGATAAAGAAAAATGTAAATGTCAAAATGTAAAATTGCTTTAAATTTGTTGGGCATTGCATGAGAAACTGACGTTAAAGTGAAATCTAAGTTCAAATAAAAATGGTACATGTTGGAGATCGAAGTTTTGTGTAAGACTATTCACTTTTTTTTCTTCTCTTTTTGTTGTTCTGGTCACCACCAAGCTACCAGTTTGCCAAATGTGGCGCGCAGTGGAATAGCATCTCAGTCATCAACATATTTTTTATCTAATGCTTCAAAAGCAATTGACGGGAATAAAAACCCAGACCACTACGCTGGATCCTGCAGCCATACAGTCAGTGGACCAAGCCACTGGTGGAATTTGCTCCTGCCGGCCGTGTACAGGATCGCATCTATTAGCATTACCAACAGATATCGGGTGGCTTACAGGATCAATAATGCCAAGATCCGGATTGGGAATTCCCAAGAGAACGGCGGTAGCAACAACCCAATGTAATCCTGGAGAATGTCATTATGATGATTTTTTTTTTGGGCTGTATTATTTTTCAGGAAGTTTCTGCCAACTGTTCACCATGTACTACATCAGCTGCAATTAATGACTTTCTGAGCATAAAGCTTCCTGAGCATGAAATATATTTCAACAATATGTTTGTACTCTTAATTTAATATGTAAGAGCCAAAAGCATAGGTGTAGATTTCAGGGGTGCACGTCCCCCTCAATATTTAGAACGTGCACATTTGTCCCCCCAGTAAAAACATGAGAGTAACAGAGGACTTTGACAAAATACAAGACATTTACATCATAAATTGATGCAGAAAATGCCAAAACTGGTGCACAAAAATTCACCAGAATGCAAGAAATTAAATGTTTAGTGCTCAAAATGTTCTGCTCCACTCACATCTACGTTTCCAGTTGAGAAGGTGGATAAAATGAGATTTCATCATTCAATGCAAGTCTGTGGTGATTGTCCTGATTATACTCTAGCAGCCCTTATAAAAAAACTGGATAATTACAACCTATTACAACAGTACTTTGTAGTTCTGTCCATCACTCCAAGCTTTAATAAATAGATTGTACTTGACATTATAATCTCACCACAAGGTCGCATTGCAATTTATGTATTTATGTATGTATTTATGTCTTCTTTTTAGCTGTGCCGTTATTCCGTCCATCCCAAGTGGAGGTACCAGCACCTTCAACTGTGGAGGAATGATAGGTCGGTAAGTCAGTGTGACTCTCAGTGGACATCAAAGCATATTGTCTTTGTGTGAGGTGGAAGTGTATGGAGGTAAGTCAACCAAAGCATGACACTGAATCCAAAAATCTTTTCTCGACAGAGGATGATATGTGTTTATATTATATTATAAACCCTAATGCAGAATTTTGAAAATGGCCAAATCAAATCAGAAACAGGAAAACTGTCGCAGAAAAACATAAAAAAAAAGAAGAATAGCAAGGCTGTCTTTGCTGCAGTATCTAAGAACCAGATGTAATGTTGTTTGCTTTTTTTCAGAACTGACTGCTCCTTTTCCCTCCTACAGTAAGGAGGTGATGGGTAGGCAGATCGTTGTGGTGAAGAAGAAGTTGTGTTGGTCGGATGCCCTGTTTTATTGCAGAGACTTCTACTGGGACCTGTTCAGCATACACAGTGAGGAGGAGCAGAGGATTGTGGAACAAGTGCTAGGAAACACCACCTTTCCCCTCACCAAACATGTTTGGTTGGGACTGCGCAGGTACTCTGTCCAATGACTAGGTCCATTTCACAATGGGTGGCTGTATCCCTGTTTTTTTGTTAGTTTGTGACTTTTCATACATTTATTTTTATCAATATTATGACATACAAAGACCCAAACTTATGAGATGGTATTATCGTACAGTAAGTCTAAAGTTTTTGATACAGAGTCAAAGATATTTAATGCTACTATCTCAGACTTATGACATCAAGTTGAAATTTTGAGATGCTGTGCCAGTTTGTTTAAAATAATATCATGCTGAAAAATCAAAAAGAGAGAGCAGCAAAGAAATGAAAAGAAGACGTCTAACTTTTCACCTTTAAGTAAGTCTTCCCTGGACATATTACAGTTTTAAATTACCTAGGCTGCTAGGTACACACGGTTTCAGTAAGTCATGCTTACTTTATGTTACAATGTTAACATGAATCATGCACATACTGATGACATAATGAAAAACTTGTGTGAATTGGACATCGCCATTTCACGTCGGCAGCTTTTAGCCCTGTGTAAGGTTGGTTTTCAGGTGATAACCTGCAAACCAAAGGTTCACGCTGGATGCAGAAGCAGTTGCCTGGCTGTTCCGCCAGATGTGCATTTCTCAGCACTTCTGCTCTTACTCTGTTAGCGTGTGCGTGTGCCTGTTCAAGCTACAAAACTCCATAAGACAGGGATGATACCGTTAAGCTTCAGACTATGATGCAGTCTTTCATATTTAACATTGCTGCAAAGTGTTATGCACTAGTCCTACCTGCTCACCAAAGTTACATAATACGAGAACTGGCATTCAGGGTGCAGAGTGGGAATGTCAGAGGCGCCATTCTTCCTATTACAAGTCAGTATACCATCAAAATGATTTGGCACTGTTATTTTAAAGTAAAAGAACTAAAACATTATGCACTCGCTCCACCATTCCTGCATTCCAAACACTAACAATTTATTCAATGACTCAGCAGTGGGCAGGACTGCAGAGTTAATAGTGTGGTGTTGTTTTTCCACCTTTATTGATCCAGGGAAGATTTAGTGAGCAGCCTGTCCTGTTTAAGCAGCTCCTTGTCTCTAAAATCGCACACTGACATGCATTCACACTTGGACACTACCAGGTATAACAATTTGCCATGTTTACCTCTGAGCACATATGCTGTCGGCTGTACAAGAGTACACGGGAAGTAGTTAGAGGAGTGGGGAGTTTTATGTTCAACCTCCCTGCTTATGTTTTCACATCTGGTCAAGAGGTTTGAACACCTCCACAGTGCTTTCTTTATGACACTTTATGGAGTTGAAAATATTTTAAGGTTAATTAGATAATGAAAAAAAAACATAAGATATTTTTGTTTGGGACAGATGAACAAAAGTTATTATCATGCCCAATCCACATGTGATTCCTCTATTCTCAAAGATAATTCACTCTTATTAGTTTGATATCAAGACCATTTCTAACACCACTGCACTGCCAGACAACCATCTGGTACGTTAACAACAGGCCGTTAAAGGAGCGATGATAATCAAACAAAAGTCACAATCAATAAGATCAGATTGTGACAAAGTGCCGTATTAATAGGAAGGACCCACATCTACGAGAGAACATCTGCTATATTTCCCACTGTTGTGGCCTTTGCATTTCACATCCAAAGGCCTTTTTGTTGCAGCTGCTGACATTCTGTACACTATGCCTAGCTGTGTTGATATCATTCTTCACTTACAAGTTCAAATATATTAAGACATCATTTTCAGGTACCTGATGGATGGCAAGTGGTTTTGGATGTCTGATGACTCTGTGAACTACGCGTACTGGGAGACACAGTCCATCTGGCAACTCACCACTCCCTGTGGTGGCATCGACACCAGCGGCCACTTTCGCTGGAGGGATCTTCCATGTGGAGATCCCCTTTACTTCATCTGTTTGGCAGGTGAGGGATTTTCAGTTTCAGCAAGATACTACAGGCCCTATAATTCTGCCGGCTGCAAACACTCCTTGAGCAGCAACAGCTACTACTACTGTCAGAAATTTAACAGAAGAGCAGCAGATGTATCTCGTTACAGTGCTGCCAAACAAAATCAAATTGTTGTATCATAGACAATTCAACTCAACAGCTGACCTTTTTCCATGATGCCATGAGGAACCTTCATTTGATTGAATGTTGCGCATGTCAGTTGAAATTGGAAGTGTGAAGCCTGTCGTACTTCATCCAACAACTCACTATGGCTGAATGTATAGACAAATAAGTGGTGTCAGAATCACTGGGCTGATTCTAGGCTGAAAACATTTTCTATTGTTGCACTAGTTATATCTCAAAATATTTATATTTGCCTGCACTTTATCAACAAGTATAAATTAAAAAGGTTAAAGGTGTACTCCCATGATTTAGCATTGCACTCCTGTAACACTGTCAGACTCATAATCAAGTTCTTTATATTAAGGATCAAAATTGATACAGCAAAACCAGAGATATTGTCTTTTTCATTCCAAGCATTATTTTTCTTCGCCAAAACCTGTGGCGCCTTCATTACCCACAATGCAACTCTGCTGCCCAGAGATTGATGAGAGAATTTGGTGTGTTATGCTAGTAGTGGTTGATAAAGCTGGAAGCAGAGATGAGCTATAGAGGTTTCGTCAATTGAATCCTCTCTACGTCTGTGTCTTTTTTTTTTTTTTTTTTTTTTTTCCTAAACAGCTGACACTGACTCAAGTGACATCACATACAAGGTCTCCCAACACGTGGAAAAACACTTAAAAACAGTTGGAAGACTTTCAGTGTCTAATCTTTACACGGCTCTAAGTGGCTGATGGTCACTCTGTTATGTATGGAATGGAAGAGAGGACAGATGTAAAAGTATTCCATTTTCTCTCTGACACAATTTAATAATCTGTGAAAACTTTTATTTACAGTTTATGAACCTGACCTTCCACCTCTTCTACCATTGTGTCTTCACAGGCACTCAAGCATACGAAAAAAGAGTGGGCTTCTGGAGTAGCACCAGACAATAAACACATCGAATACCATGAAGAGAAACTCTGGTCTCACTCAGCTCACTTGTCTTCACTGCCCAATCAAATGTACCGTGGGATTGTTGGCAATTTTGGGGGCTTTGATAATACACAACATCAGTATACCATAACTACTTTAATTTGAGGCACATCACAGTGCAACCACGAGAGTGCTTATTTTACTCATAACTTTCTCTGAAAGTCAAAAAAACTTGCTATTCCGTATTCAAAATGTTAACATTTATCTCATCATGAAGAAAAAACAGATTATCACATACTAAGTACAAGCTGTGCCTTTACTATCCAATTGTTCAAAGAATTCACTATCTTACAACAGAGCTTTGTTAAATGGTAAGATTAACTGATAAAATGTAACGTTTTATTGATCTGATAGTTAAGTCAGAGTTAAGTCAGTCTTCTCTTTGTTCTGTCTCTTCCTCAGAACTCTTACGATAAGACATGCCAAATGGTGTTTGAGTCCTTTTGGTTTATACATTGGGGTTATAAATAAGTCGAGATAGATACAGAATATTTAAATACAATATTTTTTAATTAGCCCTGGATAAAGCCAAATTATACCAATATTTACACTGAAGTAATTTCTCAAGGAGTTGAAACACACATCTATACACTGTACAAAGCATGACATCTTTTTTTTTTTACCTTTTTACCAGAGGTATGAGAGCTGAAGTGTAAGCAATTAATTAAACTGTGTGTTTATCTGCTGTAAGCTGTAAAAGTAAGCATGGCCTGACTAACTAATTTATAAACCTACAGTGGTCAGCCTTACTTCGTCTAAGAGCTCTCTGGCATAAGCATGATGGCGGCGTGCATGGATGCAGCAGTTTGGTGCAACCCAATCACCAGAATAAATGTTGGCATTGTGCATTTCTGCAGACCACCCATATGTTACATTTTCACGTTATAAATCTTTACATTTCTTTACATTAAACAGTGCTGTAGTTAACGCGTGGTGAGCTTTAGGCACAAGGCCCACTTGGCTATGGTTGGGAAAAGATCATGTTTTGGCTTCAGATACTCAATTTTGGAGCACAGTTGACACCTCGCTAAGTCCTGCCTCCCGGACACAGACTGGCCAATCATAAAGTAGCATCAGGCCGGTTCAGACCAGGGTCTGACAACAACACAGCTGTGCTCCATTAACTCTAATGCAATCACTTACAGACTTCCTTCATTTTCAGGCTGGTTTTGTGGATTTGGAGCTAAATGTTGTGCCTGGGGCACGTCGTGTATTAATGATACTCGTTACCTGGAGAGGTTGGGAAAAAGATACACGTTTCTTCTCTGTTCCAAAACCAAAATCAAACCCTGAAAAGCGTAGGGTTAGTTAACCAGCTGTGTGTCACGGCATTGTGTGCAGGTTAATGTTATTTGACTTCCCCCGGAGATCCCTGCCCATCCAGTGGCGAAGGTCTGGGTGCTGGCAGCGGCACGGGGGCGAAGCCAAACACCATTCATCTGCACACACTGTGATCATGCCACACAGCTGGTTCAATATCAGCAAAGTTTCCCTTATACTCATTGTCTTCTGTGGCGATCAGCAGTGATGTGGTGGTTCACGTTTACACTGTGATCCGTAGCCTATAGTTGGGCTTTAGCTTCTAACTATCTTTGTCTTTTTAACCTGTTGTTGCTGCTGAGTCAGTTTGACATCCTGGATATATCCTTCAAACACAGACTGTAGGGAGACTGGGGTAAGTTGAGCATAGGGGCAAGTTGAGCCGCCCCTTGTTGCTAGGAAACCGTAAATAAGATTGAGCATGTGACCAAATATTTAGGAGGAAGGCATCATTTCATGGAGTCTGTGAAGGTAAGAACCGCATGGGTTAAGTAGTTAGAGATTTATGTCCAAAAAAGCATTTTTCACTCATGAAAGTGAATTTAGTCTATCATAAAAACAGGATTGTGTTTAGACCAAAATAGATAATCTTTAATTTGTTTTATACATCAGTTGTGGTATCTATTAGCGACAAAATGAGGTAGTACAGCTAGCATGAAAGTGCACCATTTTAGCTGTGGGGGCTAATAAAGTCAATATGGTAGCTATGGGGTAAGTTGAGCAATTTGAACAGAGATAAGTTGAGCCTGAGGGAGCCACTCCTCCCTCCATGATGGAGGGAGGAGTTTAGAGAGGATGAAGGAGGACGTATAGAGGAAGGATGATGAGAAAATGAGAGTTTTGGTTCGGTATGCTCAAATGTGTTAATAAACAAGTTCAAATGATTATAATACCTTAATTTCCACAACTGGCGCTCCAAACTAGGATTCACGTCTACAGATTTAGTTCAGTGTTTTCTTTCCAAAAACACAGCTGTTAAGGTTCTCTCTCTAAGCGCGTTTTGAGGCATTCTCAGGCCTATGTTAAAATGTTTTAAAGTTGTTATATGCAATGATAATTTTAAAAAAGATTAGTACCTGTTGAATTGTGTGTTATAAATAAAAATACGCATGGATTTGAAGAAGCGTATTATTTAATTCAGTACAGACATGTAAAACTGTGGAATACCCAGACACGGGGTAAGTTATGACACGAGACCACTTTTTTTGGACATGCTATATTATCAAAACAATTATGTTCACACTCATTCTGTTTGTTTGTTTGTATGGATGCACAACATCCTGAAATATATACACATATGAGTTAGTAACAAAACTATAATATCCTTGATGTAGTGATCCTGAATATGAAAAGTGGCTCATCTTACCCCGGTCTCCCCTAGACCCCTCTGTCTGCTTCTCTCTGGAATCACTGTTTCATCTTTCCAAAAATACAATAATATTTCATAAGAGTGCAGTTAGTTACAGTGTGGGCTCCATGCTTACTCCGACAGCTGTCGGACCATCACAAAGGGGCGGAGCTTACAAAAGTTCAATTCTGGCTGGAGATGTAGTGATGTCTTGGTAAAAAAACTGCATTTCATGGCATTATCCCTGTTGGAAATGGGTCAACGGGTTACTAAAAGCACCTGTGGGGGCTAAAAAGCTGCAGGAAGTGTAGCAATGACTTCCTAAAAGCAACCCCATGACAAAGTCAGCTCATATACTACATCTCTTTAGAAACAATGATACATATGATATTAATGTATTTGTGGTTTGCAGGGACATACAATGCCAACATTTTCTTCTGGATACTGGGCTCTGAAAAGTGTTTGCATCTTGTGTTGCTGCAATGTAGATTGTACATTGCTAACTGTTTGCCTATTACACACTGCACAGCACTTTGAGTACTGCTACTATGATTTTCTTTTATATGTTTATATTGTTTTTAATACAGAGTGAAAGTATAGATTAATCTAAAGTATAAAGTATGTATAGTATAAGTGCTCTAACTTTTTGTTTCTGGTTTGAGGTAATTGTCTTCCCTACTGTGCGATGCCCACCCCCCTAAAAAAAAGAATTCAATGTAAGCATTTTCTGTAGCTTGATGACTTGACACATTTAGGTTGAAAATTCGAGTGAAAACTCCACTGAACATCTTTGACTGTCCCTGGAGTTTTTCATCAAGCTACAATCAGCAGAAGACCATACTGTATGTTCGTCCCCTGAGCCTGTATAAACTGGATCTGTCTGCTCATAAAGAACATAAATACAATTTGTCGAGTACCTTCATTATTCTTCCACTGAACGTCAATAACGGACTGGAAATAAGAAATGTCCTTGATTAAGCTGCATTCAAGGAAGAGGATTACCTCAATTGCACTTTTCTTAAAAGTATTGAATGTAACTTTATTCTGCTGTTTTGTTTTACCACAAAAAAGGTGGGCTCTGTAATACAATAATAAATATCACTAGCCACTGCCCCTCACTGGCCTTACTCCTTCATTATTCAGTAATATACCACCTCTGCTCACCATTTAACTACTCTTTATTTGATAAAAACAAATGTTCAGGAGTAGGAAGATGATGTTTTTGTCTGTGTTTTGAAGATAGAACAGTACCGGGGGGTATTTTCTTATTAAGCCATGAATAACTGATGTGGATCAACAGTAAGTCCATTCATTAAGACCTCTATCTATCCATTCTCTATCTTTATTCCTCCAGGCTTCCATCCCTCCATCTCTTTCACCTCTATCTGTTGCCCTTCCCCTCTCTTCTCCTCTGCTCTCTGCTTTGCTCCCCTGCCTCTTTCTGTCTCTCCCTCATCATCGCTCATTATTGTCCTGATGGGGAGTAAACAAGGCCATCTTTTCCTCCCATCAGTCTCTCCATCCCTCCTTTCTCTCCGCTCGAATAAACATATGGATGGCTCTGCCTCCCTAAACCTGCTAACCTCTGCGTTCTTGGCCTTCCCCCCCTCCTGTCTCTCCCTCTCTCTGTCTCTTCTGTCTCATCTCTGGCTTTGTCATTAGTATGCAGAAGAAACAATAATATTCCTTCATGTGCCTCCTACTTTCTCCGGCTCCATCAATGTGTCTGCTCTCCTTTTCTCTTCTGCTTCTTTAATATTTAATCTAACAATGAATCCCAAATCCAACCCTAACTCTTTGTAATTTTTTACCATTGATCACTTATCCTAAATCAGTGGGGATTTTTTTAACGATGGAGTCATGCTCTGTATTTTCCGGTATTTAAACATGACAAACTTAAATGAAGCAAGTGGAATTTAAAGGAAGAATATGTACATTTTGAATCAAGAAATAACACATTCTTCATCTGACAAAGAAGGCGTCATCCTTAAATGTCTTGTTTTATCCAGAACTCAAAGATAGCCCATTTAATTTAAAAGGAAGATTAAAAGTAGGGATAATGGAGATGACATGCAGCGCAACATTATTGACACGTTACTCTGACTTTATGTGGGCTATCTGACATATATCACACAATAAAGACATTAACGTTATTTTAATACGCCCATGAACCATGTTTCGCGGGGGTACAACAACACCACATGGACAAACCACACACATAACTGCAGTATCTCCATGGGATGGCAGTAGCTCAGCCCATATGGACTCGGGTTGGGAACCAGTGTGTCGCTGGCTCAAGTCCCCTTCCATACCAAGTATGAAGCTTCAACTGGTAGTTGAATTTAACGCATGCATAGATCCTGTTTTTGGAGCCCGGTCTCACTCCAAAGTTGTCTAAATCCAGTGCTTCGGCAGTGACTTGCGGTGCCAGAAACCAACAAAAAAAGGTGTCCTTTAACATTGGTTAAAGTACAATGGCGCCTGGCGGCATCATGGGGAAACACGGTGGGACAAGGACGAAAGTTAAGGCGGTGAAAAGTCCAACTGAGGCGAGCAGGAGGAGTGGTGGATGGGTCCAACAAACACCGACTTTCACCCAAGAGAGCAGTGTTTGTGTCTCTTAAGATTCTAAAGCCAAACCCTGTTCTTTTTTCCCAAACCTAACCACCTGCTTTTGTTACCTAAACCCAACCCAAGTTTGTTGTTGAAGGAAAAAAACATGAGTTCCCAATGTCATGCGTTTATTTTGAAAGAGACTGTATGTAAATTGTAAATTTCCTGTGAAAATAGAAGTGTATTTTGAAATAGCACAATGCATGTAACAGGCAGAACTTGACATGGTGTTTCAGAACATCAACAACCAACACACCCAGGGTGCTTTGCATGTCATATGTGGACGTGGAAAATTCATGACCAAACGTCAATATGTGACGAGATCTTTAAGTAATAGGCCGACTGTAAAATGTGACTGTTGTATGCAAATACAACCAGGCCTGCAATAACAAAAACTAAATCAGTTGGAGGAAAAGACACATAAATAAAAAGATGTTATAGAAATATGGCTGATTCAACCGCCATGAACAGGCATGTTTTTGATACTCACAAAACACAGAGTTTGGTTGGTGGCTGGTCACACTGTCTTTGAGTTTGGGCTCAGGACCTCTGTACCGCTCACATCCTGGCTACGGCCCTGAAGGGTGGTCCTGTCTTTTCTTCTCTCTTTCTCTCTAGGACCCTGTAGCACCTGCTGATCCCTCGGAGCCTTGACGTCAGCGCTGTAAACGGTGGAGATCTCCGGTGCGCGGCGGCAGCAGTGCCCACAGGCGCAGCGTCCGTCCAGCGCGCAACGCAGGCGGCTGCGGCGGCACCAGCAGCAGCAGCAGCAGCAGCAACAACACTCAGCTCAGACTTCCCCGCCCGACTTTCACATCTATCCGATCATCACATACATCCACGCACACACATCAGCATCCTCACTGGGTTTTGAACCGGTTCACCTTCTTCGCCTCTCCAGCCGCGCCATGTCGTCTGCTGTCACCGAGACGGAGGAGTCGGCGCGCAGCTCCCCGCTGACGCCGCTGAAGCTGGTCGGGCTGGTGTGCGTGTTCCTGGCGCTCTGCTTGGATGTGGGAGCCGTGATGAGCCCGGCGTGGGTGACTGCCGACGACCAGTACTACCTGTCCCTGTGGGAGTCCTGCTGGAAGCCGGCGAGCACCGAGAACTGGCAGTGCACCAGCACGCTGGGTACAGGTAATAAGAGGGGAGGAAGTCACAATGTATGTGCTTATGAAATCACAACAACCGCTTCATCTATCTGTCCCGGGCGCACCGGACAGGATAGAGGGTAGTTACCATGTGTCTTCTATTATGCATTAACAGTAGAGAACAAAGAGTTGCTCTGAATGACTTGATGATGATGGAGGGATGCTTCCTCACCGCTGGAAAGGCATTCCTAGAGGAAAATAATCCACAAGCCTAGGCAGGTATTGTCCTAGCCAGCATTGTGTCTCCCCACAGTCTCTATCCAACCATAACAAAGCCTCATACTGACAGTCGCTGTCAACCTGTGACTCCACTGGGATATCCACATTAATTATTGTGGAGGTGAAATGAAGCAATTTTGCCAGGCTGGAGTGCACTCTCATCTTTTTAAATTTATTTTTGCTTTAAAAAGTGAAGGAAAAATTGATCATACACATAACAAAATGTTTGCAGTTTGTTATACCTGCACCAGAGGCTTGTATTGCCAAAAATCTCTTCCCATTCCGTCTCACCCCTTCTTTTTTCCTACTCAAAAAAGCTGCAGACATGACATTTTTTTAAAAAAAAAAAAAAAAAAAAAGAGAGAGAGACACACACACAGACGTGTGGTAAATACTAACCCTGATGTTAATGGGCGCACATGTGTCTGACTGCCACAGGTCTGTCAGGTAGCCTCACTGAGGGGAAACAGAGGTAGATGAGCAGCAAGGAAGAGGTGAACCTCCACCAGTGGGCTGCGAACAGTTTATGAATGCATTACAGCTAAGACATTAAGTTGATCATTTAGACAGAAATATTTAAGTTTTTTCTTCAATCAAAAATCCAGTATTTTTAGCTTTGAGAACATTTTTTTTCTGGTTTTCCAACTCTTCTGTATGAGTAAAATGATTATGTTTGAGTTTTGGACTGTTAGTTAAACAAGGCACATCCTTTTAATATGTAAATTAGGCTGGAAAATAATTGGCAGATTATACTGAATATGAAAATAATGAAAAAGTTGCAGGCCCAAAATGATTATTTTAACATGTAATGGTGAAAAAGCATGTTCTTGTTATAATGTCTGATAGAGCATTACAATAATGTTCTCCCATTTATGAGACTAAACAACGTGTATGCACCTGAACATGCTGCTGGGCCATTCTGGGGAGATAAAAATAAAATAAATGCTGCTCAGGAGCTATAATGTGCATATTCAGCCTGTTTTTGCTCCTTCACAATGCTCACCGTCTAGGTTATTAACGCAGCAAAACTGCCACCACCTCCATGGTGAAGTACATCAACTCTCCTGGGTGTTGACACCAACCTGCACCCAATTAATTCATTTGTCAAAACAGGAGATGGAAGGGAGGAGAATAAAGGCTCGATGTAGAGCTCACCCTGTCTGTTTTTTTAATTTATTATAATTATTATTATTATCCTCCCCCTTCTTTTGTTGTCTAGAAAACGGCCTTGCTGTCACACCCCGGAGAGGTCTTGCCGTTTTGGGCAGGAGAGGAGATGTTGATCTTGGATGTTGGATTGGTTTCCAGGGAAACAAGAGTTCATGAGCGTTACATTAATCGAGGTGAAAGTGGCTTTCTTTACTACCACAGTGACGCTGGGAGCTGACTGGTGCTAATTACACTTGGGGGCTTTAAAGGGGAATCAGTTAAAAGGTCTTTAAACTGTCAGCAACTGTGACAGACATCTATCTATCTATCTATCTATCTATCTATCTATCTTACACACACTCTGTCTACCTGCAGAGCTGCACTCTCTGTGGGTGGGAAGGCATCATGATTGTGTGTGTGTTTGTAGCAACTGTGCAGTGTGTCTTTATATCTTTATATGCAAGTGAATGACTCTGTGAGTGTGTGTGGGAGACAGAAGGGGAGTCTGGGTGTCTGTATGTCTGTGTGTGTGTGTGTGTGTGTGTGTGTGTGTGTGTGTGTGTGCCAATAAGAGGCTACCGCGTTGAGCTGACCTATTTCTGGACAGTCTCCTCTGAAGCCCAGCTGAATATTTCATGTCACACTCTGATTTCTCTGTTGTTGCATCTCCGCACCTCCTCTCTTAGGACCTCTTCACACACACACACTCACTGACACACTTTGTGACCGCAACTTTCAGCAGTCCCTCTCTTTCTTTCTTTCTTTCCCTCGCGCACACATTCAGTACATACACATCTAGACGCCAGACCAGGACTCCCTAATTAGATGTCTTGGCGCGACAGGTGTGTGTGAGCCTTAACACACACACACACACACACACACACACACACACACATTGATCTTAAGAATGTATCTCTGCTTGTGCCCGCTCTCTTTGCACATCCCAGCACCTGAATGAGACCCAAGCAGCGGGTTCTGCTAATTTAGCTCGCCCTTTTCATTCATTGTGATGATTCACTCTTTGTGATAATGTGAAACTGAATTGATCGCTGCAGGAAATTTGTCTTTTCACCTTCTCCTCTTTAGAAAGCAGGGCTGCTATAGCAGAGCCCTTGCTGAAGTTGGCAGTTATTTATGGGCTTGTTCATGGATAGTTCAGCATACGGATTTTTGAACCTTGTGGGCCACCCATAAACTGTATGAAATTAATGGATGTAGCCACTGTGATGTCACCCATTGGTTTGTGGACTCATGTTTTGAAGCCTCTAATTTGGCACTTTGGCCTTTGTCATCTTAGATTTTTGTAGCAAGAAGTGGCCATATTTGGACAAGAGGGTGGAGCTATGGGGGAGCAAGGGGTAGACTGTGGAGACGTCCTGCCGATAGCCTGTCATCTAAAGCGTCCATGCCCTTTACGCATAACTTTAAGTCTTAATAACATTTAAATGGGTGAGTTATATAAAATTTCACCTCCCTACAGTTGACATGAAAGGGGGAATTAGCAATAGAGACCAACACTGTTTTGTACCAGGCTGTAAACATGTCTACTTCTGCTGTAAAGTACAACATGGAGTCGATAAGGGTTTGCTCACTTTTGGAGCCAGCCTCAAGTGGCCATTGGAGGAACTTCAGTTTTTGGCACTTCACGTTGGCTTCATTTTTAGCCCCAGAGATTGCTGCCTGAGGCCACCATACTGTGAAAAAGACAAAGAAAGAAAGATATGGAGAGACCACTGATATAGAACTGCATATATTAGGAACAGTGCAATACAACCCTCCTCTGTTGGATTAGAAAATGTCTCACAGGAGAGGAAAGGTTTGTGCAAAGTTATAGCACAGGAGTCAATGATAAAAATGCATCTCTTGAATAAACTGTGTGAACACGTTGTCCCAATAGCAACCAAGCTAAAATAGCAATACCTTTTATTGTAATATAACGTTGTTATATTTTCAATAGTCCTCTGTCATTTTATTTCAGTCTCAAAACAGGAAATCCTGCTTGGCTGCTATCACCTTATGCCTGTGTATACATGACAAAAAAGACACACATTAGCTCTCTAAATACACTCTGAAATTTTAGAGACAAGGTGCACTGTGGCGCCTGCCAGGGCCCTAAACACCGAAGACAAGGGAACACTTATAAGCTTCACACAAATGCCTCACCCCTAACAACAAGCAACATGCAGTAATGTATGCAAAGACAGATCATGCAACACCTCAATCAGAGGAGGAAATCTTCAGTTCACAACGTGCACTGCATGGCTTCTAATTAATTGGACTGAGATGGAAAAATAAAGGCATAAAGGAACGTTTTGACTTTGTAGAAGAACAGAACGATTGCTGTAGTGGTTGGAATATGAGTTTCAAGGTAACTGCAGGGTATCTTAAGCCCCTTTCACACATGTACCTTTATACATAATGGCAGAAGTCACAACAGTAGTCTTACTAGGTCTTAGTAACATGAGGCATGTTCTGCTTTATTAGAGATTTAAATGTAGAGAAGACATGTGAAATGACTGAACTTGCAGTAGTGGTCATGCGAGGTTTAAAATATATCTAATTACACTGAACAACAAATTTGGCTGACATCAGGCACCACCTGTGGCTGGTTTTCATAATCTTCTTTCTTATTAAGTGCCAAGTCTGATGTCTTGGAGCTTTCCCAAAAATCTTAGTTTTGCAGTCATGATTACAGTTTTGATGTTCGCATTTGTGCTGTTTTACACGATGTATAACTGTAATGTGGCATTAACGTCTCATAAACCCTGGGCCACCAAGGCGCCTTCATTTTAGGTTGAGATTCTTCTCATGCCAGATCAGTCTATAATTAAATACAAATAATGAATAAATAAATTCAGACTAGCACTCCCTCTGTATTTTTTATCCATGTCAGCTGCATGTATGGAATTTTGAATATCAAGCAAATTAAAAAAAGAATAGGATCTAAATGAGTTCTAACTTAAAACTGCTGTAAACAATATTTTGTATTAACAGTGATTCAAATGACTCTGTGTAATGAGAAGGATGTCGCTTGTAGACGAATCCACAGAGAATTATCCACCTACTCTGAAGCTCCCCGCAGCTCGACGCCGTTTCTGTCAGACATTAGAATGGGAACAGAATTGCCTAAAAAATGATGAAACTATGAGAAGAGGCAGCTGGCATCCCTCACACTCATGTTAGTCATTAATCAAGGCTACAGCAACAAAACAGGTTTTAAAATCCATCACTGATGCAATGTGTGGGAGATCAGAAGCCACTTTTATTCCTCCGTGTCATTACTTCCCAACTCGGCGCTGTTCTCTAGCAGTGCCACCAGGTGCCAAACATCATGCATACCTACCTCTTTTTGTTAATCCCTTGTCTTGTCTGAAAAAAAGCCACAAAACATTCAGTATATACTAGAATAGTCAACCACCAACCAGCGTCAGCTCCACTTAGAAATCCTTGAATTCCCTCATGTTTGGCAAATGGGACATGAGTCTAGATAAAAAAAAAATCTTATAGTGGGCATGTGCAATGTGATCTCATCCCTACTTGTCCTATTTTACCACTTTGGCAGAAGCCCTGGCGTTATTATATTGACAGCAGCTTTTTGTAGCAGTATTGTATCTTGATGCAGATGGGGCCGGCGGTAAGAAGGGTTGGATTGGCAGTTAGGTTTGGGCAACAAAACTACTTGGTTATGGTTCGAAAAAGATTGCAGTGTGTCACCAAAAAACCCTGGCTTTAGGTATGTGTCCACATGGACATTTTTAGACATGAGGAGTCTCATCACTTCCCAGGATTGGATGCTTGATGGGTGTGCCACAAGGCATGTGGGCTCTCTGCTCCCAAATTTTAAACCTGACCACACTGTGGCTCGCAACGTCCTCTTACATTATGAAAATAGTTCACTGAAATGTGTTTCTGAAAATATTTGTGATAAGAAATAAGCCATGCAGTTGTAGAATCTGTCTTAATTTTAGTTCAACAGCAGTCAGGTTAAAAGTTTTTCGCGAGTTTCCAGAGGCAGCGAGGTGCACTGGCAGCCCCTGGTTTGCATGAATTAGTCATCTCTCACCAGAATGCATTGCACAGCTGCTTACATAGACAATGAATGGGAAGCGTGAAAATGGATCCTGTAGACACATACGTTTTGGGGTTGTACAAAAGCTACAGCCAATGTTTGTTGGTCTCGAACACCGGTCTCCTGCATTAATGTCCTGCGTTTGTTGGACCCATCCACCTAAGCGGATTTTCACAGTCTTTAAATGACATCCTCAGCTCTGAGCGTCTAATAATGACTTGAATGGGTTTACAAGTTTGTGGAAAGGCCAGTGTGTCTGGCCAAGTGGCGTAATTGCCCTGGGGGTGAGACCAGACTGGAATTGGACATGTGTCTGGTTCAACCACCTCCTCCTTTTCTCCTATATTCATTCACCCCTCCTGTTCATCTTCCTCCTTTTCTCATCTGCCCTCCCTCTACCCCACCCTTTCTTCCCATTCCTCTCGTCCTGTGTTTTCTAATAACCCAGGTTTCATGCTCAGTCCCATAAACAAATGCATCTGTTTCAGATAAAAATATGCAACACCAAAACATTCAAATGAAACAGAAGTACACTAAATGCCTGAGAACAAAAGCTGTGTTGTTGCTACTAACAGGTCTGTCATTCACCTGACCTTGACAGAAGATTTCCCAGGCTCACTGTCAGACTTGGTTGCAGTAGCTGAGAAAAGATTACTAAAAGCACAGCAATTATATTATGTTTTCTCTTTTCTCACACCGTTGTAATTTGTTTAAAATGATGAAAATGAGTGAGCTTTTTCAGTTTATCGCATGTACTGTATTCAAAAATTTAGGAATAAATCCCAAAAGATGCACTCAAGTTTGTAGAAAGGTATGATTTTAAACAAATTTGGTGGAAAGTGGTGGCATTTCTGCCTCACATTCATGAGTCTTAGTTGTCACAGATTTGAGATCAGTCATCACTGAAGACCTAAAAACCTCCACGAACGCTGCCTCCTCGCGCTCTGCCCTTCTCATCTTTCTCTATCAGTCTATCGATCGATCGATCCGTTGCTTTTACTCCCCCGGCCTTTTTCATCTGTACTCTTAAATGAATTGTCTTTTTCTCAATGCTCACTGCCCCCTCCCATTTATATTTTCTATCTCCTTTTTGTTTGTTCCTCATTCCCTTTCTTCCTCTCCTCCCTCCTCTCTGTCCCTCTCTTCTCCCCGAGGGCTTCATTGTTACATTTCTAATGTTAATCATTTTCCCTTTGTAATTTCACCATCCTCCTCCTCTTCATCCTCCTCCATCTCCATGTACCCTTTCCATTTCTCCAGGGTCAAGGCGCCCCCCCCCCCTCTCCTCCTTTTTTACCCCCCTCCTTGCCTCCACCTCCTCTCCTCTGACTCCATCTCTCCTCACAGTGAGCTCAGCCCCCAGAGACGCCCGTTCTATTTGTAGCGGCTGAACGAGGAATGGGAAATGATGTGGCATTCAGTTCTGTGGCAGACAGACAGACAGACAGACAGGGGAATAGCCAGGAACCTGCAGCTCCCACTTGCCATCCCCAAAACACACACACACACACACACACACACACACACACTGAGGGCATGATGGGGAAAAGGATGTGCATGTGCCCAAACACACATAATCCTTTTGGTGGATGCAAATCAAGCTTTCTTCAAAGCATTTACAGTATCGTAGTAGCAGCATGTGGCAGCTCACAAAAAGCCTGTAAAAGTCTTAAATTATACAAATTCAAAATGATCTGGAGACATAAAAGAACAGAATTTTCTTAAATACAATCATATTCCTCTGGTGTTATCTTGCAATTATTGTATTCTTTTTAAATAAACCGACTGTTAACAAACAATCCAATCGAAAAAACAGCCATAGGTGGCTAAAAACACCAAAGTTCAGTGGCTAAAAAGCCCTTCGAAACACAGCGATGACTCACTAGATTTTGTCATTTGTTGTTCTCCAAAAGTTGTCTGCACCTTGGTCAGTGTCTCGCCTAGGTGTCACGCCATCCACCATCCCCTCTATCTCCAAGTGACAAAGACAGCTCATATGCTACGTCACTTTAGAGAGGTTGATGATACATATGTACAAACCTAATATTTGTGGTTTGTAGAAACGTATAATTCCTACATTTTCCTCTGGCGAATGGGCTGTTGTGAGCAGTCATCTGCATGTTCACTTGGAAATAGGCTTGTTTTTCACCCTTTTTTTTTCATATTTCGGTTGAAAATTGTTCTTTGAACATTCTAAATCCAATGTGTGAAGTACAGGGGGTTATTCTTTTCTTTAGTTTATGTTAGAGCTGAAAGAAATTGTTCATTAGTCAGTCAGCATTAGGAAACATAAACTGATTTGGGTTTTGGACTGCAGGTCAGACAAAATAAGACATTTGAAGACATTACTAAAGCTATTTTGGGACTTTTTGTAGACTAAATGATTAATTGGCTCATCAAAATAGTAAATAATATAATAACTGATAATGATGACTAGTTGCAGTGATACTGTATTTGCATTTTGAAAGATAATGAGCATCACAGGATCACAGTGTGCCAGAGGGGGGCCTCCGCAATCTACATACAACTCTCCATTGTTCATTTATGTATCTCTTGTGCCTGTTGAAACGTTACAGTGACAGCTGTACTGTATGTGCGTACTCTTGAATTTTGCATTTGCAGCTACAGGACTGGTGGCTTCTGTTTTGGATAGAGGAACCCAAAGTACTACAGCAGCTAATCAGCGTGACAGCTTGGGGTGGCTTTACAGTAAAGAAAAAAAGTGACAGTGCCTCACAGTAATCCTGTCACATGGCAAACAGTCACATTACAGCGAGAGGTATTTCTCTTGGTGTGAGTGAGAAGGAGAAAGAGAGGTTCACAGGACAGCGCAGTCTGTGTCTCTTTGTGAGAAACTGGTGCAAGCACTAATTAGCATGTTACATACACCAAAGAGTGTGTGCATGTGTGCGAGTGAGAGAAAGTGGGAGGATTTATACGGTACATATGGCGATTTCTACGGTTGCCTATGTGTGTCTATGATGCAATTTAAAAAATTCAAACCAGCCATGTATGCGTGAGAGAGACAGAGAAAAAAAGGCTTAGCATATTGTATGTGTATGAAAGATAAAACAGCAAAGAGTTTTACAGTATAAGCCAGTGTGTGTTTGTGTGTGTGTGAAGGAGTAAGAATGAGTGGGCGAGGTATTTGCAACAGTTGTAGTGACTGTACATCTGTGAGTGTGACACTGAGAAAGAGAAGTGCAAGTTACTGTAGATGTGTCATATACTGTGGTATGTACTCCGGAACAGAAATGTAAATACAACAAGTGATCAAACAACATTACATTCAAAAAATGATGCACTTGGCTGAACTGACAAGCAAGTTTAATAAAGTAATATTAAGTAAATCACATTTTAAGACTGTGATTTAAAGGTAGCTCAACCACATTGAATAAAATTCTGCAAGCGCCATAACTATAGAAATAGAATGAGAATAGAACAGACATTCCCATTCAAATCAACAGTGCGGGATTGTCAGAGCGGAGGCATTTGTAAATTATAATTTGTAGACTAGAGATGAGGGACTTCCACTAGCCCAGCAGCTTAGCACTCTGCTAACATGAATGGGGATAACATTAATCGTTTGGCTCTTGCAGACTTTACAAATGTTATCTGACCAAATGGATTAAAATATGAAGTTCTCAAGTTATTTTGCGGGGGGTTGTGATGCTCAAAAAAATGTACCCACTCTTTTACACGTCTCTTTCACCATGTAAGTCAATGGGAAAAAAGTATTTTTGGGCCATATGGCATCACGCGAGAGCCTTAACTGTTTGGCCTCTGATAAAGTTGGCTTTAAAGCCTGGCATGGTTCCTGCTGGCCCGGTGCAGCATTTGTAGTGGGCTAACTTCTATATACACTTACGTATTAAGAAGTCGATTTGCAGTAAGTCAAGAACTCACTGAGGTGAGGTTTTGCAGTAACGACCAAAG
This sequence comes from Epinephelus fuscoguttatus, assembly GCF_011397635.1. Classification (NCBI taxonomy): domain Eukaryota; kingdom Metazoa; phylum Chordata; class Actinopteri; order Perciformes; family Serranidae; genus Epinephelus; species Epinephelus fuscoguttatus. Next base: position 14,201,906 of record NC_064775.1, read on the forward strand.
GAGCAGTGGAGTAATAGTACAAAACATGCAGCAGCTGAGCTGAGATTTTCGTTTCCCTGCTTTCCTTGTTAACTCAAACAGACTTCATTTAAGCTCAACAGACACAAAAGAAATATGACCTAGACTGTCTCAGTTTGTCTTGTTAGTCCTTTAGTTAGTCAGTCCAGTGTTTCAACAATCACCAAGTCTGGTTTGGTCGAAATCATTCTCAGAACCCATCGGCTGTATTCGACGTCTGACTTCCGGCAGACAGTGATACAGCCTCTGGGGGCAGACACCCGATTTTTTGGCATACTGCTTTGATTTGGGCAGAGCAGGCGAATTTCCATTTCCGACTTCCGTTTATATATAAGTAAATATGCTGAACCATTGCGATGGATTCAGAGTTTGCAGTGACGCCAATTATGTTCCGCCTCGTTAGTTCACCGCAGGGACCGCGGACTACTAACAGCCTACAACTGGAAACCAGGGCTCTTCCGCTCTTCTTCCGGAGGCAAGATCTCCGGGGTTTGCCTACAGACTCTACATTCACTGAATGTAGAGTCTGCATATAGAGACTAGGTCGAAATAAACTCTTAATTCACCGAATTAGATGTGAAAATATGCTGATGTGCACATTGTTTATCCCGTGTTTCTCTCTGCCTCCCAGCTGTCCACTGAGCAGTGAATCTCACTCGTTCTTCTGAGGCAACTACAGTAACAGTACATCATGTTTTATCAAATATGCAGTTAATGGCAACAAAAGAAACAGGGAAATATGGTAATATATGATATGTTACTTGCTAAAACAAAAAAAAGTAATTGGATTACTTTGTAACCCAGTACCTCTGACACTCCTAAATATAAATATAAATACATCTACTCATTGTGCAAAGATGTCAATACCTGTGATCACTAATAGGCAGCAGTTGGCCAAAATTGAGTTCTCAAACTAGAGATTGTGACACATTTTACGCCATCACTAACAAGTGTTGTCACCATAACAGCTAACAACCATTGCCATTTTCTGTTTAAGTGGTCAAAATACCATGGCAAAAAGTTTAATGCCCTCTCTGTTTATTTTATTTCGACTGGCCACAATTCAGCAAGCAACAGAACTGCCTCGTTGCTTTGGTTGACCTGATTTAAGTGAAATACAGAATTTTTGCCTGAAGTGCCTAACCTAAAATATGAAGCTAACAGATGAAGACATGTGCAGAGTCAAAGGCTAGAAACCAGACTCTGGGCTTTTATATAGGAACCCGTTGTTGCCAGGAAACATTTTAATAAAGCTGTGTAGGTGTTTGTCCAGAAAATGATCTAATCAGGAGTATCACTCAAACTGAAAATTTTCTGTTGTTTTGCATTTGTAATACAAGATGCCTCTCTTTTTATCTCTCCTCTCTGCTCTCTATCCCTCTCTATCTTCTTTCCTTCCCACTTTCTCCTCTCTCATCTTTAATTTCCTCCTTCCCTCTCTGCCTCCCACTATCCACCTCTGCATCTCATCTTTCACCTCTATCTCTGTCTCTTCCTCCCTCTGCCTCTGAATCGCTCATTTTTCCTTATCTCTCCCCCCACCATCCATCTTTCATAAGCTTCTTTACCTCGCTGGAGCAGTAAATTTAGGCATTGCCTGTATTGACACCACTTAAATAGCTGTAAAATAAAAAATACATTCACCTTAATAGCCCTGCAGTATACCATAGATGCCAGCTACTGTGCATGGCTTTGCATCTGTTCTGACAGCTACATTTCTGCATCAGATGCACTTCACTGATGTTTTATCCAGATCTATCAGTTTGAAGTTTGCCTTTTAGGAGCTGCTGTATATCTTCAAGGAGTACAGATTATTTTATTTATTTATGTATTTTGTAATATAGCACTTCCGAGTTGAGCTGTGTGGTACAGAAATAGGCTTTACAGCAGCTTACATGAGCCAGGCCAATTTGACAGCATCCCATCTGATCACAGTGTGAAGGCAGACAGGTGGAATAAAAGGTTAGAGAAATGGTCAAATCTCTTCTCTCCCCCTGAGCTCAGATGGATTAGGTGTTGACACGTGTGTGTGTGTGTGTGTGTGTGTGTGTGTGTGTGTGTGTGTCCAGCTCCTAAACACACAGTCACACTAGCTTATAAAATAGAGAAATATCTTGGTAAAATCAATCCATCCCAATTGATCTGCCTGAGTGTTTTGCAGAGAATTGAAGTGAACTTTGGCGCAGTAATTTGAGCAGCTGACCATTTGCTAATTGTCTTGACAGTGCTAACCTTTGAGGGAACAGACAGTCCTAAAATGGAGGGAAACATTGCAGCTTTAGCTGTAGTAACTCTACTGTTTCATTTAAAGTGTAAAGACTGTGTAACTTTTGCTGAACAGTGACCACTGTTGTCATGTGGATATCAGGACAATAGCACAAATACTACACCATGCTAAACATAGGAGTCATAATGTCAGCAAACTAATACATAATCTAACTTGACAAGTTGTCAAGACTTATTAACAAACTAATTTTTCTGAATTTACCAGCTACACAGGAATAAGTTTGCTGATATATCTAACATTTGCCACCATAAGCAGCTAGTCATACCCACATACAGTAAAAATTATGGATGTAGCCACCATGATGTCAGCCATTGGTTTGTTTTGAAGTCTGGAGTCCGGCATTACAGTCGTTGCCATCTTTTTGTTTGTTTGTTTGTTTGTTTGTTTGTTTTCTGAGTTGGAAGTGACCTAATCTCTCAAGACAGATTCTGCAATTTATATTGTAGAATCTGTCGGGGAGGGCAGGGCTTTGAGGTTGAACAATGCTGCGCTTTAGCCAATCACAATGGAGGGGGCAGGGCCGAGACGTGCAGGTGTCCCCAGGAAACAGCAGGTGCCCCCAGAAACAGCAAGCTCCGTGTCCATGGCGACCGCTCCACCCAAAACGCCGTCAAGTCAACGTGAAAAACATGGACAAGAGCACAACTTACAAGCGTTGTGAATTCACCAGCACACCTTCCACTCCTCACGACAGGAAAAAAAGGGTATTAGCAGCAACGTTTTTACCGCCGTTTGGTTCGAGTTGCAGGTAAGAATGTAACACTGGGGGCACCGCCAGAAGTGAAGGGGGTGAGCGATCCCTCTAGTCGAAAAACTCCGGGCAGTGCATCCAGAGGTAAAGGAAGAAAAAAATTATTATTATTATTATTTTTACCGATGGATTTCCAGATTGGAAGTGACCATATTTGGGTAAGAGGGTAGAAATGTGGAGGAGCGAGGGGTGGATCCGATTGAGAAGCTAAGGACACTGTTGGCAGTTAGCATGTTACTTAAACCAGCCATACTCCTAATTACACGTAAAATGTTTGGGGTGAGTTATATAAAAATTCACCCCCAGCACAGTTGTCATGAATCCGGAAATTAGCTACAGAGACCAAAACTGTTTTTTTGTACCAGGCTGTAAACATGTTAATTTCTGCTGTAAAGTTGGACATTTTAACATGGGGGGTCGTAGGGATTGGTTCTTAGTGTCAGCCTCTAGTGGCCATTCAAAGAACTGCAGTTTTTGGCACGTTTGCTTCAGTTTTCAGCCCTGGAGGTTGCGGCTCGGTTCTGATTTATTCATTCAGTCATATTTATTCATTCAGTCATCTCTCTCTCGTCCACCTCCCGATCTAACGCTTTACGAGGTGTGTTTGGAACCAACAGTCCACTGTAGCTCCATATTGCACAAACCTCAGTCTGCCCACTTATGCTCCAATCAAATGGATTGAATTTAAATCCCTCTAGTAACTGTACACCAATCAAATACTATTTCAGTGGGAAGTAGGTCACAGAAAAGAAGCTAAAGACACTATAATTTCCATTGAATTGGGACTTCAGGCCATTTTATCCCCATTATTTAAGTTAGCCACTCAGCCGGCGGGTGTCCACTTCCTTTGTGGACCCAGCGATGTGGAAGGTACAGGTAATTTTATACCTGGGAATTCAAATTTTTTTTGGCTTCATGCACCACTGATCAACTTCCATGGGGATGCTCTGAGCCCCGCCTCCAATCCTGTGTCCAGTTCCCTTTATACATTCGTGCAAACAGCCTCTGCCCCCACGGTGCAGGCATTAGCTTTCAGCTAGTAAGTGAAGTATGCACAGATCAGGTAGCTTATGTGTAGAATACAATATCTTGAGTTTGATATGATGAGAGTACCAAGTATGGGTGTGTCTTTATGTGACCATGTATCTGTGTGTGTGTGTGTGTGTGTGTGTGTGTGTGTTCTATTTCAGTGTGCATCAAGCCACAGTGCTCCCTATATATAAATGCGGACAGATTTTTGATAACATGCCAGTAAAGCTTTTTAGCCAAGGCTTTTTGTCAGCTCAGGTATACTAAGTGCTCTCTCTCTCTCTTCATTACTTTCACTCAGCGCTGCTATGTCCCCAGCCCCTTCACGCCCTCCTCCACTCCTCTTCCTCCTCCTCCTCCTCCCCTCTCTTTCCCTCTACCTTCACCACCACCACCACCACCACCACCACCACCCTTCTCCTCTTCTCCTCCTTTTGGCATTTATTTTCATCCTGCCCTCTCTACGTCCTTGTAACATTATGCTGGTGCCTCTCCACTTGCATGTTTTTCCTCTTTTATCGCCCATCAGCGTCTCGGAGACGCTCACCGCCTCGTCGCCACCAAACCACTCTTCATCTCACTTTAACTTGTCTTGTCTTTTTTTTCCCCTCAGCTCTCCTTTGTTCCTCGACTCCCTTTGTTTTTTGCGGTTCTTACACACTCATTTGTTCCTCCTTTGCTCTTTCATGTCTTCCCTATTTCCTTTCTCCCCTAAATTCATTTGCCTTCTATCCTGCCTGTCTTACCTTCATTTTTATTCTTAGTATTATTTTCTTACCCTATTTCCTCCTTGCTTCCTTCTTCCCATGTCTTTCCCTTTCTTCTTGTTCCTTTCCCTCCCCATTCCCTCTTTCCTCTCTACACATTTTACCCTTTGTTTTTCCTTTTTTTTGTTTTGTAGTACCTTCCCTCCATCTTCTTTATTTCTTACCTTTTTCATCCCATTCCTTTCTCCCTTTATTTGAACTGTCCAATTTCATTGTTGACCCGGAGTCAACAATGAACTGATTGGATTTTGGTGGTCAAAGGTCAAGATCAATGTGACCTTGCATCTGTCTCATTCTCGTGAAGGTGATATCTCAAGAACACCTTGCGGGAATTTCTTCAAATTTCAAATTCTACTTTCATATACTTTTCCTGATCCATTTGCCTTGGGTTTGTAGTTTTTCTTATGTCTACGCTTCCTTGATTTCACCACCGTTGCTCCTCATTGTGTCTTCCCTGTCCTCTTCCCTCTTTGTTTTCCTCTTCATCCCCCTTATTTCTTCTACATCCCATCTTTTCGTCTACTTTCCATCTATTTGTTCTTCAATGTGTGTGTGCTCTTTTCCTTCCTTTCCTCCTTCTTTTCTCCTTAGACTCCTTCCTATTTCATTGTTCACTCAGTCCTCACCTCCTCCCTCGTTCTCCCTCTGATCTACATACTTGATGGTGGAAAAGCCAGTAATATAAAATGTCAAATAAAATAATATGTCTCTTGTGGCTCTGTCTCTCCTCCCAGGCCACCCGCAAGGTCTTGTGCATTTCATTTTTGGCTCTGGTATGCGTTCACTATATTGCATTTATTCATGAATGTTCTTTGAATGTTTATGCAACATGCTGCTTCCTCGTACCCGCTCACCTTTGTCTCTTTCTTCCTCTCTTTACCACTTTCTCTGTCCATCTTCCTCCCTCATTTCTTCTCTTCTTGTCCTCCACCTCCCTCCTGCCTTCCTGTCCAGACTGGCAGGTTGCTACCCTGGCCCTGTTGCTAGGGGGTGGAGCCCTGGTGCTGATGTCATTCCTGGTCGCTCTGGTTGCCGTGTGCATCGGTACGAGACGGCGGTTCTACGCACCCGTCGCCTTCATGCTCTTTGCTGCAGGTCAGTGCACACACAATAAACTGTAGTCTGTACACAATCACGCCAGTCCTGGGTCGAAGGCCACACACTCATTATGTGCTAAAATACACACAGCTAATGACACACACACACACTTAATTAGCCAATTTAGACAAGGTAACTGGAAGGTTGCGGGTAATCACATTGAAAACTGACATGCATTTAAATGATAATCCTTACTTACTCATTAAATAGGCACACAGACTACACACACACAATTCCTCTTTCCCTCAAACTCATTTAGAGAAAATCCTATTTTTATGAGTCGGGCCCGGCAGGGTCGGAGCAGAGTGTCACGCCTGTCCCTTTAATTTCCCCAGCTAGCCCCAATCTCAAGTTGGACAACTGTCAAGTTTCCACATTTCCCCCATTCTAACCTCCCGGAATAATTGGAAAATTTATTTATTTTTAGGCGTGAAATGTTTCATTTTTCAAAGCTGGATGTGTTTGGCTTCTCAATAAGGCTGTGCAAACCACAGAAGTGAGATACAGCATAAAGAGGAAATCTTATTTTAAGGGACGGTGAGGAGATTTACAGAGGCTGTGTGATTTCTTATGGTCTTCTCATCCTGAAAAATACTTTCAAAGCATGTATGAGAAATGAAAATGCATAAACGGATTGGAATTAAACCTCCTTATTATGTTTGGATTGACATTTGACTGCTCATTCAAATAAAATCATTTTGCATGCCGTGATGGTTTTGGAGCTTTTCCGTCTTTAGCCTCTGCAAAGTAAACAGACAGTGTGACATTTCCATCTTGAATACATATAGAGGTAAGATGTGAGAAGAGCCACTGGTTCTTGTAATATCTCTCCCAACTGTAAATTCTCATTTCAACCTTTTCCGTAAGATATCTTCAATGTCTTTAGCATAGAAACATGAGTCTCCTGGAGGATGTAACAATATTATAGGTTCATGTACATGACTTGTCTAGTCGACGTCATATTATGCAAAAACAAGTGAAGTAAAAGTTGACATTCAGAAAATTTTTATTCATTCAGGTATTGCATATTAATTTTTGCTCACACATAATTTTTTAGTATTGTACATTAGGTCGAAACCGTTAGTTCTTGTCCATGTAGCATGACCTAGATTAGTTAGAAAAGTTATTTATTAGCATTAACTCCGATAACAGATCTGAGACAAAATCCCTTTGTAATATAAAGCTTTAAACTGTTTCACCATGTATAGCCAGCAACACAAAACTTCATTGGCACATTTAATGCACTGAGCAATAAAATCAATTTTTTTTAGCATTTGTGATGTTTCCACGTTATGATGTAAAAGCTCATGAACACACTAAAGTGTGCAGGTTTCGTTTCAATCACTGAAACATGTAAAGGGGGGTTTGGGGATCACCTGTCAGAAAATTCTGAGTGTCAAACACATAATTTCCTGCATTCTGGTAAATTTTCATGTGCCTTCTCTGCAGCTATTTATGATGTAAATGTGTTCAGTTTTATGAAAGTAAAAGTCCTCTGCTACTTTAATGTTTTTTAATGTTCTAAATATTGAGGACACTTGTGTCCCAGCCAAAATTGATGCATATGAACACACAAATGTTGGAAGGTCGACTTCTCAACTCAGAAAATGGGACCATCCAAAGAGCATGTGAATGCAGCATAAGATACTAAACCTCAGCTGCCATTGCCATACAAAAGAATCCAGTCACGCAATAACACTGTGATGTTTGTAAAGGAGTTCAACTTTAGGGCCTCCTAGTGGTACAGTGGCAGACAGCAATGCAAAATTGCTAAGTTTTAACGAGATCTCATTTTTCTACAAACTTCAGAATAAATAAATAAAGTGAAGCTGATAATGATAGTAAGTTTAAAAAATAGCAGTGCAAGTGATTTTAAAAGGCTGATCCTACCATAAAGAAACCAAAAGCTGGTTTTGAACCTGAACAAAATGTGCTCCTAAAGTTTAGAGAAGCATTTTAGTTTGCAAACGGTCGAAATACACAGCTTTGATTCAATAATAATCAACACTTCAAGCAAAAATAATTATATAATTTATCATTTGAGAGCCTGGAATACAGATATCAGGAATCTATGAATACTTAACATGCAAACAAAAAATGCTAGCTGTCAGAATGTAGTTGTTTGTGCCGTGATGGGCCACAAAACAGCCTCTCTAAATGATATCTTAAAAGCTGAGCACAGAGGAAAGGTGTGTTCGGATGGACTTTAAAGCGACCCCTCGATGAAGGATTGATCACATACAAACTTCTTGACAACTAACTTCCTCTGTAAGGCTATTTTCTTATCATCTCTGTCAATATTTGCATGTTTTTGGTTTTTATGCATTCCATGTTTTTTTTTTTCATGCACGAAGGTGCCAGAGCGTGTTTATGTTCCCACAAGATGAATTCCCTTTGAAGAATTAACGATTGATGTGTTCTCCTTTGTTCCACTGCCATCCATCTATCTCTCTCCCCCCTCCCTTTTTAAACATCTTTCTCTCTGTCCGTCCCTCTCCCGTTCCTATCTCCCCTCATCCCTCTATCCTTCCCTAAATTCACCCTGTTTCCTCTGACGTTTTAGTCCACCTCTGTTCCTTCACCCCTGCCTCATTCTCTCAGTTCCTCCATCCACCCCCTCTCCTCTTTCCTCCACCATCATCACCTCTTCTTGCCTCTTGCCTGATCATATTTGATTTATTTTGTTTTTCCAAAGTGTGCTAAATGAACTAAACAGAGCTAAATGACATCCCTCCCCTGGGCTTGCGTCTCTCTTCTCGACCCAGTCGATGCTAATTTCTGCTATTTTTCTTCTATTTCCAAACTGTCTTTGTGCGTGACTGCTAAAAAATGTACAACAAAATTGCATGTGACCAAATCCCATGAACCCGATCTCATTAAACTTAACATCAGACTTATTTTACATGACAGGAAGTTTTGTTCAGAATGTACTTTTGATTCTAGAACTAATAATTAATAGAAATTTTAAATACTGACCCCCCCCTTCTGTGTAATATACCAGTGTAAAGCTTTGAGCACAAACATCTTTCTTCCATGTCGACTCATATATTTGAGCTATTGCACAGCTGTTGTTTTAAAATTGATAAATAACACACTACATAAATATTTTCAACATTTACAACCCTTCTGCCTCTTCCAGCTGGCACCCAGGTTGGGATCTTGCTGGAACAGCTATACTAAATATAGATACTGACTACAAGATACTTTAAATTATTTTTTATTTTTTTCTAGCTTTTCTTTCTCACCATCTAGTTCACCTTCTTAATGATCTATAAACTGGTTTTGATGGTGGTTATTGACAAGTGGGGTAGAAATCCCATTACCACAATGTCATGACAGCACATATATGGATATTTTCAAAAGTCTATAGTCAGGCTAGCAGCTCTGTCAGGCTTTACTTAGGCACAGTGAGCTTAATGCTAACATCAACATGCTCACAGTGGCAATGCTAACATACTGATGTTAAACAGGTATCACCATCTTTGTTGGCGTTGTTAACATTTGCAAATTAGCACTAAATACAAAGTAAAGTTGAGGCTGACAGGAATGTTGTTACTTTTGCAGGTATTTGTCCATCTAAAAAAACAAATTGAATTTTAGACCCGATGATGGTGCAAGATAAAAAGTCAGAGGATTACTTAAGTTATTACAGTTCATCCAGAGGCGGACATGAATGTCTGAACCACATATAATAATAATGCATCAAATAATTGTTGTGATAGCTCGTAAACTACAAAATGTCACTCTCAGGGTGGTGCTAGTTAATCTCAGGTTTTTGCACCAAGTCCCGAGTCAAGTCTCATGTCTCAAGCTTTGAGTTTTGAGTCCTAATCAAGTCATAATGCACTCTTCACCAGATGTAGCTGTTAAGTTCATGTTAGCTAAGCCTTAGCTTCCGAACTATGTTAATATTAGCCATGACTTAACCGTTCTTAGTGGAAATTGAAATGACAAAGTTGGAAGTTGTTGTATTTCTGTCTGTAATTTTGTAGTTTTCAGCCCACATATTTTGCATGCTGCAGTTTGTTTTCTGTTATCCCCGCAAAGGTTTGTACACAAATAAAAAAAATTTTGCCAGAAATTTTTCCAGCTGGCTTTCAGTAATGTAACATCAGTTCTTCATGGTTCTCTCCTGCAAATGGAGTGGCTGCTGTCAGACTGGCTCAAACAGAGTGGATCTGGGGAATTAGGTGTCAACTTGTTGGGAATAAATAGCCTTAACATTAGTTGATTCGGGAAATGAAAGGAAATTAATTGATTCGTGGCACACTTTTTAAATAACATTCTTTTTAATCTATGGGCTTGTAGGGGAAGGTGTCACATGTTCTCCAATCAAAAGGCTCTTCAAGTCCAAGTTAGGTCACAAGTCATTAGGGTTAAAGTCCAAGTCAGTTTCAAGTTTTTTTGGATTTCTCTCACGTAGAGTCTAAGGTATCAGATTTGTGACTGGAGTCTGACTTGAGTCTAGGTCCTGTAACTCGAGGCAACACCTCTGCCTTAATGCCAGCATTTTTTTCCTCACCTAATTTTGTGAAAAACTATCCACTACTTTTTTGATATCCAGTGCTCTGATGAGATTGCTAGACGTTAGAAGCTAAGGTTTTCATCCATTATATCTGTGATTTCTGCAGTTTAAGGCAGATTTGTTTTCATCTCACTGCATGCAAGCCAATCCCACGGTGATGTCTCTTGGAAACCCATTTGTAGAAGTGATACTTTTCCTGCAGCTGTAATTTTAAGAAATTCTACTTCACTTTGTACTTACCGTCTGCATGTCTCCTCCAGTTGTCCTCCAGGCCTGCAGCTTGGTCCTGTTCCCCATCAAGTTCATCGAGAGCATCAACCTGAGGATCTACCATGAGTTCAACTGGGGCTATGGCCTGGCCTGGGGGGGAACCATCTTCTCCTTCGGTGGGGGAATCCTCTATTGCCTAAACCCCAAGAACTATGAGGAGTATTACTAGCTCCATTTCAAGATGAGAACCCCACATGTTGGGAGAGGTATTCAGGGGGCGAGCATGGGATTTTGATTTTTTTTTCTTTTTTTCTTTTGTCTTTCATGGCTCAATTAAAAGAACTGTAAGGAATACTATAAACTGTATTTGAGCCAATAACTGTATCGCCACAAGCTTCGCTCCTGGGGTGAGTTCATGTGGTGAAGCTGGCTTATTTCTTTTCCTGCTTCAGTCACCAGAGAAGTGAGCACTGAGGCTACATGTTTGAACTTACAGTCAGCGTCACCAGGTCAGTCCTGGGGAGGGGTCGAGGGTTGGGAAGGAGTCTTACTATTCTATTCCTAGGACTTGTGAGAACTGACAACCCTGCAGTAGCAAAGGATGGAGGTTTATGGTAACAATCCGTCCTTTCTTGCCTGTGACTCTGTTACTTAAGGAACAGGATGTCTGACTGGGAGGCTTGTACTGCACGTTTACGCACGCATGCACATGCAGAGGCACGTGTATCTTCACCTGTCAACATCATGTCCTCGGGCCGGGCTTCAAAAATCCCCCCCCCCCCCCGACTCCTGCTCCATCCATGCATCATTGTCAGTGCTTAGTTAGTGCTTAGTTGTGGCATTTTGTTTTTCAGAGTCCTCTGGAGCGCTTAAACTTTCACAAGGACATGGAAGAGGATCAGACGCTCCGGTTGCACTTCATAACTTTTCATAAGACAGATAGATTCCTCCTGGGGGGGGGGGGATACAGTAAAGACACCCGCTCAATATTCTGTTATCGACCCACTTGTCTGTTACCGCGGCAACCCATGGGGTGTGCACATGCAGCTGTCATGATTGATTAGCCATGGTCGGAGGTGTGAGACGGGACTGCGCTCAGCTGCCTCCAAGGGTCTGCTAAATTTCGATTCCCAATGAGGCGAGTTTCTCCGCACCATGACGTTCGGAGCATCCTTCCTCCTCCTGTCCAGCTCCTCTGCATCCTGCTTGTCAGTGGGAGTGTCTGCTACACACACCACAGGCAGATACAATCTCTCAGTGGACATGTTTACATGCACATCAATAGTTTATGAAAGTTAGTAGGTAAAGCTGACACCTTCTGATTGGTTGGTTGACCAAATTTTTGCTGAATTAGCTTCTGGCTGCTGTGATACGGAATGTCCACATAAGTAAAAATGTTAGCACAAGGTAAAGAGAAGGCTGAAGCACATAGGGAGAGAAGACAAACCCACCAGTCTGTGTGGTCAGCATCATTGCCCCCCCCCATTCAGTATTTCTTTCAAACTCTGTGCAGACTCATTTTGAATGATGTCAGAGTAAGGACGGACCTGTCATTGCAAAGCACCAGAAAAGAGCTGAAAATTAGTGCATCCACCAGAGTATTACATCACTGCTGATCACAGCTGATCAGGGTAACTTGTAACTTTTCCCATTAAAGGCAAAAGGAAGGGGAAGGGGGAAGGGGCTTATGATTGGATGGCGAGGTAAAAAGTTACAGTGACAAGCTCAGTGTTTACCCAAATATCACTCTTTGATGTTTAGTTGCACAGGTACCCAGCTCACATTTTAGTCCCCTTATAATCTAAAACAGTATTTAATTCCTGACAACAGGATTACAGTCAAGGACACAATCAGACAGTAGCTCTAGGTATGAGCAATCGATGCATTATTGTGTGCATGTAAACATGGCAACTGAAGCCGACTATTTATAAATAGCATCAGTGTATCTACTGATAAGTTTAGGCCACGCTTCATTAACACCAGACTGCTGTCTCCTTGTCTACAGTAAATGTCAGGGACCAGCCCTGCACCCAGAGTGTGTAGATTTGGGTGGAAAACGAGCCTGGCATGCGTCTGTTGACATGGGTAAAGCAAATGTCAATATCAGCCAGTGTCAAATGTCAGTATTATTAGATGTTAGTGGAATTCAGACACATTAAGACAAGAAGCAGGATTGTATCGTACATTAAAAGCATCACCACCTTACAGAAGAGAACATCTGATAATCACTGCTTTCATGCCCCACCTTGCTGCTTTGAATTGAAACAGTATTTATCTAATTTCCTCTGTTTCCCCTGCCCTCAGGGTTTGGCTCTAATCACCAGTTGTTTGGGTGGTAGCCATGGGTCCAGTGCAATTTTTGGGTGTAAATACAGATGGAGAAGCAAATATTGTGACCTCCATACAGATTTTATTGGGCGATTAAAGCAGGTGATAAAGCTAATTTTTGCTTTCATTGCGCAAAATCCTATTTATGTTTTCTCTTAGCTGAAGCCCTGTGTGCTGAATTACTTCCCTAACCTGGTGACCTCCATTCTCCCTTCAAAACACATTCAAAGTGCACAGGTAGTGGAATGTAAAATAAGAATTCTCCAGATGACATTTTGGAGACACAAGCAGCGTCTTTTCTGTAGCTCTCCATTGTCACATATTTAACGTGGAGCTGTCAAGCAACCATCACCCAAAAATAGCATCCAGGCTGCCTCCCTCGCCTCCTTAACAAATGTGTGACTGAGCAGCCGCCACGCGATTCATGCAGCTGACAGAAGTCCATTTATTTTATATAAAGTGACACGATGATGTTTAGCACAGACAGAATCATGTCCTCTGTTGTCGATGGGTTCTGCCTGTTACTACAATGGCATTACTTCAAATATCAGCTTATTCAAGTTGTTCACAACTGAGATCTGATGCGACTAGAAGATGGCTTCTGTCATGCATGAGATTACAGCATGCAAGTTACAGTGCAGTGATTTCATATATATACAGGGTATCAGTACTTACCAGGTTTCTATAACAGGATAGATATGTCATAAATAGGTAAGACGACAAAAGGTTAGGGAATTAGAGGGTTAAAACTTATCATTTATTTTTATACAAATAAACTGGAAAAACATTGTAAAGTTTTGGAACACTTATTATTAAAATATATTATTAAAGGAATTGTTTGACATTTTGGGAAAATCATTTTCTTGTTGCGAGTTACTGATAGTTGAGAAGATCGATGCCACTCTCATGTCTGTACACTGATATGAAGTTGCAGCCATCAGCTGGTTAGCGTAGCTTAGCATAATATAAAGACTAGAAACACAAGGTTCCCACAGTCATGGAAAACCTGGAAATGTCATGGAATTTAACGTTGTAGTTTTTAAGGCCTGGGAAAGTCATGGAATTAGTAAAATATTTGAAAGTTTTGGAAAAGTCATGGTATTCTGTTGTCTGTGTGTGTGTGTGTGTGTGTGTGTGTGTGTGTGTGTGGACGTAATGTAACACAGCACCAAATTTATGTTATGTACCTGTTGACAAATCGTAGCTCTAATATGTGCATACGAGTGGCAACCATAGCGTAGACATTTTGTTTACCATCATGTACGTTTCTTCACTTTCTCCCCGTATTCTGTCTCTTCATGTTCTCAAATTTGCAGAACTATGTATGAATAGAGTTTATTTGTTTAAAAAGGAGAAGAATATTTTTTGTGACAGTGTGATTTACCATGTAGGATCATGAATCCCAAAGTTTCCATACCTTTGTTATGCCCCACTACTGCTTTTAAATTATACTGCATTTTTGAGATGGAGCGATGTTCGTATTATAAATGGTGAATGAATGGGCATGGAAGTTTCATCATCGGTCCTTGAAAAGTAATGAAAGAGTTTTGAAATTTTGTCCATGAAAATGTTTGTGAACCCTAGCAACAATGGAAAAGGGTCTTGTTTCATTGACAAACTGTTTCCCCAAGTCTTTATGTGAACAAAAGTTAACCAGCTGTTTGACTGTAGCTTCATATTTAGTGTACAGACATGCAAGTAGAATCAAACTTGTCATCTAACCCTGGGTGAGAAAGACAAATGTCCAACTACTCTTTGACAGTCTAAATTATTGTTGCTTGGAACAAAACATTAAAAAGCACAGTAAGGTGAGTGTACCAATATACCTATGCTCAAAAGATGTATGTATACTCAGGAACAGTGGTGTAGCTTTGGGATCCAGTGGAGGATTTATTCAACAAACAGAACTTTTCTCAGAGAAGAGCCCAGAGCAGCTTCTAGATAACCCCTTAAATATTGTCAGTGGTACCCTGCATATACGAAATATTTACTCTGTAATTTGCTGGCTGTAATGTAAAGTGGTACTAAAGAGTAAACTTGTGGGCAGGATGTAGTGGAACCACTTAATCCCACTTCACAAGCCGTTTCAGGCTGACATTAACCTCATGCTGTAAATTCACAGTGTATATTCTCATTAGTTGTATTGATCTGATGGATGTTACATGAAAGTAGGGTCATCTGAGGGAAAGACAATATTTAACTTCAAAGCTTTTATGTTGACTTTTTTTTTAAGTGACTGTCGCAGTTAACCCATCTTTATATTTGGCACTGAGTGAAAACAGAAACAGCGCTCACTGTTACAGCCATTATTCCATTAGTCATACCAGATATATGGGTCAGCGGGTGCTTTTTAGCATGTGACCCATCTCTTTGGTATTTTATCAGTTTGAAAGATGTCACAGCCTCACCGAGCACCAAGCGGTCAGGCTCCGGTTGCTCAGTGTTCAGTTTTGTTGGGTCACTGGGTTTTCTGTCGGATCATGGACGAAGCACTTTGTGTCACCTGACTCGATGTGTTGTTACTCTATGCGGGCAGAGCAGAAAAGAAGTCCTGACACAATGAGGGAGTGCTATAATAGAGATCATAACCACCAGTATGATATTTGATATGGCCGTCCGCTACTGTATTTAATACTGTATTATCACAGTTTAGTGAGGGTGTTTTTGCTACCTAGAAATGTCTCTGTGCTTTGGTGGTGTAGAGGAGCCTTAGGCACTAACACTGTAACAGACCTGGGTTAAAATATACAGGAATCATTTCCAATATCCTAATGTGTATTAAAGGGGAACTCTTGGACCGATGTTTTTGTGTTCAAGTGAATCAATTTGTCACTCAGGGCTGGTACGCCCCATCAGTTTACAGCCATTAAAAGTGCTTGTTTTTGCCACTGACAGGCATAGATTTTTATTTTAAGTGTCTTATAACATTACAAAAAAGGACCCCACAGAGAAATTTAACATTTTTTTCTGTACCTTTTGCTTGGAGATGTCTCAGTCTGAAAACTCACACTTTTTCACGTTGTCAAAGTCAGCTAAATATTCAGCTGTGACATCTCTCACTTGCTTTTCCATCGTTTTCTTCTTGCAACAACTCACCTCACGTGGGACTTCACAGCAAGTCTCGAATTGAACTCGAGACCCGTTTTGAGGGTTTCAGTCTCATCTTAGACTCAACTGTATTTTTACTCAGACTTGTGATGGTCTTGGACAAAGGTGGCTTTTATTTTAAGACCAATCAAGACCATAACTAGCGCAATGTCATGACATTTCCTGTGCAGAAAATGAGTTTTGAATAAAGGTGGTTGAGTTGTTTGCTCATAGAGAACAAAGGAAAATCCCCTCACATAAAATCCCCCTCTGCAGTGCCATTTATTATTTTATCAAGACATTTCTCATGGTGCACTTATACATATACACGTGTATACAGTATTGCAATAAAAGAGATGAGTGAAGAGGAATCATTTGTTTTCTCTGGGTGTTTTTATGGACATGTGGATCTTTCAGATCAGTTTGAGAAGTGCCTATGGTTTGCTCCACATTTAATCATAAGTGTGTCATGCAATGTAGGACTCTCACTGGTCTGGTCTTGTGCATGAGTCAGTCTCAACCCCTCAGAGTCTTGGTCTTGTCTAGGTCTAGATACACTCTGGTCTTGGTCATGACTTCTCGATTTAGGTGTTGAAAACAGACCAGAACAAGCGAAAGGTACGAGAAACATTTCATTTCTCTGCAGTTATCCTTTCTGTAATGCTGCAAGGCTCTCATGATAACAATCTCAGCCTGTGGCAAAAATAAGCACTTTTAATCAATGTTATATTAAAGCCTGTTTAGCTGCTGCCGGCTCAGCCCTCTCTCTCAATACTGGACCAATTTCAACTGTTATTGTTCCCACGAGTCACTTAGACACAAAAACATAAATAAAAAGGGTTCAGGTTGAAAAATACCAGAGTTCCCTTTTAATGGCAGGTGTAAAAAACAATTTAATAGTTTCATAATCAATAACTAGCATTTGTTTGTGTGTGTGTTTTTTTGCTGAATATTTGTCAGCAGCAACTCTTAAAGTGATGTTTGATGTACTGGAAAAGCTGCTGATTTACCGTCTGGCATTATTCTGAATCTACCTGCCAGACACATAAACACTCTGAAGGAGATATATCCCCTGATGGATCATTTCAGATCAAAGACTTACAGGTAGTTTTACGTTGTGCAGCAGCTGTTATTAGTACATCTTTTATCCAAGATTCAAAGTGACAGTACTACATCCATAAATCCAACATACCTTAACTTCTCATAGCTGCTGCCTTAAGGAGTGAGCGGAAGCACTTAAAGTCTCTGAGTGTTGTGATTTCTTAATTGGGAGCGGAAATCAATGTCTCTTCAGTTGTAATTACGAGTCTCTGATTCTAAATGACAATGTAAATATGTTTGCACCAGTTTCAAAAATGACCTACATGCTTTGATTTTTAATGAAGCACTTCAGTGTGGTTCTTGGTAAATAAGACTATTTGTGTTAGGCCCCTCAGTGTGATTTCTACGGGGAGCTACATGAGCTTGCTACAAAAACCCAACTAACCTAATGCATTGTACCCGTTATTTGTGGCCCCAGGGTGTCTGAGCCATGCTGGGTCCTTGTATGTTCTAGCCCAGGTCTGACTCGTAGTTATTAGCATTTGTTTGGTTATTAATTTATTGATGAAAAGTAGAGGCTCGCAAACAGAGACAGCTCTGTTTTATGCATCATCTCCCAGTAGACTGGAGAGAAACACTGTCTAATGATGTGCATAGGGATTTAGTAAGTGTGTATGGATGTGTGTTTGTGTGTGTGTGAATGACAGAGGAAACGTGCGTTTGACCAAGAGAAAAAGAGTGCGTGTGTGTGTGCATGTGTGTTGGCATGTTTTAGATGCCATTGTAGAGATGTCAGTAATCAGCATTTATCTCTTTGTACGTTGGCACATTAAAGCACTGAACAGAACGTCTCACTCTCTGTCTCATTTTGTTGTCACGTCCTCCGTATTTTGCCATCTCTATTCAGCTCTGAAATGACTGCTGTCATGCTTGTTTCACTTCCAGTATTATCTTACAGAGCCAAAGATGCAGTTCGCTAAATTTAGCCCAACATACACTACAGTAATGCACTGCAGTTTCCAGGTATGCTGAGTTAGATTTGTCAGACAGTGCAAGAGCATCCTGAGAAAGAAAAGCTACCACATGGTGGAATAATCAGGTGCACACAGGGGGATAACTCAGACTTTAGAGAATATATTTAGGTCAAGATATTCTGGTGAGGATGTTTATTTTAAAATTTAGTGTATTCTTATTAATATGGTAATGCAATTCATTCATTTTGAGTGTGTATGCCTTTCATTGCAATGCCTGTTTTTATGCTGATGATGTAATCTTACATGCCATTGGCTGTACTGCAAACCAGAGTTCTAAACTCAACGACAATAATGGAAATCTAATTGATACAGTAAAGCTTAATATATACTTAAAGAGTATGTTGAGAATTTTTCAACCTGGACCCTATTTTCCCATGTTTTTGTGTCTTTATAACAGTTTTTGAAATTGGTACAGCATTGAGCGAGAGCACTGTAGCTGGCAGCATCCACTAGAAGTGCCTCTTTTTGCCACTGACAGGCTCAGGTTGTTATTATAAGTGTCTAGCAAGTAGCAACATTATGGAAAGGATCCCTACAGAGATAGACCTTTTGTTAAAGAGTAAGGTCAGTTTTGTTAAACCAGAAACAACCCCAAAATCGCCATCAACAAACTCACCAGACTCTATTTAAATAAACAGTAATTCTAGCGTGAATAGAGCCTGGATATTTTCACATCTAACTGAATGAAGTAAGGGTTTATTTCAACCAAACCAGAGTTGGAGATTGTTGGAACAGTGGACAGACGAACCAAGATCAGTTTTGTGAGTTAGTTTTGTTTCTGTCGACTTTGGCTGAAGTGTGTTTCGTGTTGGTAAAACTACTGTTTATTTAAATGGAGTCTGGTGGGATTAGTGATGGTGCACTGTTAGTGGACGTAAACTAAGTGCGAACATGCCTTGAGTGGTTACATTGCAGCC
Organism: Epinephelus fuscoguttatus; assembly: GCF_011397635.1. NCBI lineage: Eukaryota > Metazoa > Chordata > Actinopteri > Perciformes > Serranidae > Epinephelus > Epinephelus fuscoguttatus. The sequence continues at coordinate 14,220,998 of NC_064775.1, forward strand.
TGTCTTGCTGTTGCTGACTTCAGCGCTCTCACTCAATACTTGACCAGTTTCAAAAATTGTTGTTCCCATTAGTCACACTCTTATTCCAGAACAGAGCTTTTTGTTCCTTAATGACAGAAATATCACTACAGTCAGGTTTCTATCCAAATGTATACTTGCATATTTTAAGTGAATTTCTATAAAACTGTGTTTTTCAACTTTTCTTTTTTTTTTCAAAACTTTTTTTTTTTTGGTAATAATTCAACTTTTCCCAGGTTTACCAGTGTTTCCACACCATTGTTTTAATGCAAAAATTAAGTACATCCATAAAAACAGGTGGCTGGAAAAGCACCAAATGATGACATGGCATACTGACACGCCCTAGTGTACACCTGAACATCACTACAACATGGTAAGGTGTTAAGCCAATAGAGGGCAGGGCAGATTACTCATCAATATCTTTAGTTGAGTGCAAAGTAAGTAAACAGCTATGACATGAGATCAAAGGGTAGGTTAGCTTCAAAAGTTACTTGTACCAACTCTGACCTGGGACAGACAGATGTCCAGTAATATGCACCTTACGACTGGAAAGGCTGCAAAACAAACTCAAGTTAGAGGCACTCTTTCCACTGAGAAACTTTAAAGTTCAACTGATATCTGTGGTAACATTTGTCAGTGTATTTCATTTGTTTTTAGGTCTTTGATCTCAATGAATAAAAAACTTAAATGACTAGTTTAATGTTTCCAGTGGTGGTTCCTCCCTGAAAAGTCTTAAATAAGTAAATGAAACCTTCACTCCATCTATCCATATATCAAAAGTGAATTCTGAGGTATGTGGATTCCTCCAGGAAGAGGACTGCTTTTCCCTAATCACTTAAATGAACACATTATATCTATTGCTAGTTTTTGATGAATTTGCTCTCAAGTCCACCTCTTCACAAACACTCCTCCTGCCAATTAGGAGTTGAAGTGCCAATTACCAACATAAGGAAAGGCTCTGAGGAGTCAGAGCAACCACTTGACCAAAACAATGGTTACTGCATCCAGCAAAAAAAATCAAAAAAACAAACAAAATTTCAACATTTTGCCACAGAGAGGCATGTTGTTTTTATATTCTGCAATTGAAAACAGCTTGTGAGTGACAAAAAGAGCTTGAGAGGTGTTATTTGAAGTGAAGTGGTTTGTGATTGCTGCTGTGACAGGAGCACTTCACTGCAGGAGACAAATCAAGATCTCTGCAAGAGAAAGGATCTTGCAAAGTTGGTGTTAAAGCAGCAGCTCCCTGGAGCAGGAGTCGGTAATGTCATCGTGGGTCATAATATATTGCTCTTGTCACCTGTCAATGGGATTTTGAAACAATGGTCTTTTTTTGACTGCTGAGTGTCTTAAAAATCACTTTCAGCCTCTGAAAAGTAAAACAGTGACTTCTTCACCTGTCCTTGCTGCTTATTCACAGATTCCCAAGAAAAAGCAGATACAGCATAATTACTGAGTCGAGTAAGAGCTTATTTTATAGCACAGCTGATGATCTGGAAACTCCAGCAGTGAAATGATTTCTCTGCCCCGCATACTGCTGCCAAAACCCTACAGGAGAGTCAGGGGTTGGTTACAGGAGCAGCTCACCTTGTTAGCCTGGATTAGCTCTCATCAAAATAATAAGTATACCTAACATCTGCCTCCATCAACATCTGTCATTTACCATTAAACGCACAATCAGGAGGTGTCTGACTGATCTGACAGTAACGCATAATACAATACTAAACTGGATCATTTCTACCTCTTGCTCCATTTAGGTTTTTACAATCAACTACAGCTCCTTTGTTGTTTACTCAGCCCTGAGGGAGACATCTTCAAAAAACATCTTTCCAAGACTCACTGGCCTAGTTTACAGTAGAGAGTCACACTGTACCACCTCACATGTGCTTGTACTGCCCCCTGCTGTCTACATCCTGACATGACTACTCAGAGCCTCCCACTGAGAGTGTCCCAAATCCATACAGGTTTTCAGTATGTAATATGGCTGTTATCACAAAATTAAGTATAGCCTATTCAAAAACACAGTATGTATTGTATGCAGACACTCTTTTTACAAAATGCAATACATAAAGAAAATGGAGGCTCTCACTGCTGTGCAATTAATTGGAAAAGACTGACAGCTCCGTACTAGAGAGATCTTGGGGGGGAAAAATCTTTAGAGACACATTTTGCTTTCTCTTAATGAAGTTTCAATTGACATTGACATTTAATGGTAGGGATGGTTTATCGATACCATATTAAAAAAACAATCACAATTTAATACTTTAGTGACAATAATAACCCTGGCCATACATTATGTTGTCATGTCTTTAAAGTTCACTTTTCATGTTTTATTAGACATGTCTGTACATTTCTATAACTGAAAAAGAATCTTGTAGTATGTATAAGCTGATTTAAGGAGTGACGAAGGGAGGGGGAGCCATCCTCCTTGTTAAAGGCCATGGTTTTGTGTAGTCTGGGGGTCTTCAGTCAGATTTCCTTTCTTTTTATTTTAGTTTTTCAAAATATACAAAGCCTACAGTCACAAATTGACAGTACACAAACAGACAATTGAATAAATTGGCATGTAACAATGCAAATAAAAATATAACTTATAAAATTAGGTGATACAATACAAGAATGTAGGGGAAAAATGCAGGTGGGGATGGGGGGTAGAGTAGTCTTATCCACAATTGTATAGTGTATTATAGTACTACTAGTATTATGATAGACCATACAATAGAGAAAACATACAGACAGTCATTCAATCATATGGGATGGCAGATTCTCCATAGAGTTAATAAAAGGTTGCCATATTGGAAAGAGGAGATTATTAGCTTTCTAATGATATCAATATTGTTTATGTACTCCAAACATGACCAAAAATACGTCACATTACATTACGACTGTCACCATACGATATCGCTGAGACAGCGGCCATTAAAGTTTGGAGTACGGTGGCCGCAAAAAGACACTACAGCGACAGTTGGCCTCTTGAGCTGGGAGCGCATGCTGTACTGCTGGGGCTGTCCCAGAGGAAAAGATACTCAGAAACGATAGTCGACAGTTCTAGTTTCGAGCCTACAAGGTAACTAAAACAAGCATACCCACAGCACTGCGGAGAAATAATTGCGGTCCGTTTGACGCAGTTAGCATACATAGCTAGCAACTACTTCACACGATAATATTCACCGGTTGGATGCATTTTTTAATGAAAAACTATTTTGAATCTTTATCGTTGGACCCTTACGGACAAAATGAATAAAATAAAGGAGAAACGGACACTTAATTGGACTTAAAGACCTCTTCAGAGGTGGGGAGTCAGCACTTTTTTCTGCTTTTCATGTTTCACTTGTAAGGTTATGTTAGTGCTCATAGTTGAACTTCAATAAGTTGTGGAAATGGAGCTAAGGGTGTGTAGCAAACTTTTAATGTTATACTTTGTTATATTTGAGAGCAAAAACCGCTTGTAACTAGCTGAAGCGGGTCATAGCTTTTTAAAAGGGTTTTAATATTCTGAAAGTCAAGACTTTCTATATTTTAAATCAGAATAAAACCCACTCTCTTGAAACTTGCCTTGTTACTATAATGTGACTTTCATTTATAATTTCAGAGAGATATCCAGGAAGGGAGTAGGACCAGAGTGAGGCTGTCAAGTGTTCAATGAACATTATGATGTCAAAGGTAGGCTACTTGATTTCTTTGAACAGTGTACAGGACACAGTGCTTATAAGTATGTATGTAAAGTCAAACTGGCACACAGCAGGAGGAGTAAAATAGAGCCTGATGTTCATATACTGGAAAAATGGTCTTTCCAGTCCAGACTAGTTGGAATAAATCATTTTGGGTGAGCTTCACATGCTACAAAAACGTGAAAAACATCCTCAGGAGATGACACAAGTCCACTGAGACACAAAACAAATGGTGGAAACACAAAAGAAAAAAACTGCATTTAAAAAAAATAACTAAAAAAAACAACAATAAACTGCATCAAACAGCAATCCCATAGAGATGCTATCAGCACCACAAACCACACGTGTAAGCTACCATACAAACAATTACAGTCTTATGAACAAGAAAAATAAGCTGTGAGGCCGTGAATGCTCATTATGTATAAATCACTGTCATTATTTGAAAGTGAATGCAGGCCACGAATATCGAACCTTCTTATTTTAACCGTTAGTTACTTAAATCTTTAACCGCTCAGGAAAAACATGAGTAATATTTTTGTGACAATAAGACTCCTGGCAAAACATTATGTTGTCATGTCTTTAAAATTCACTTTTCATGTTCTTTTGACTGTTGAAGAATTAAACATGTCTGAACATTTCTATAACTGAAAAAATAATATTACACCTACTGATCATATAAAATATGATCAGTAGGTGACTTAAAGGGATAGTGCACCCAAAAATGAAAATTCAGCCATTATCTACTCACCCATATGCCGAGGGAGGCTCAGGTGATGGTGCCCCAGATTCAAACGTCCAAAAACACGTAATTGAAACCACAAAATACTGCCTCTCTGTGCACAGCGAAAGCATGTGAACACAGATGAACACGGTGCCCATGTCTCACCGTCTCAGGCAAGCGCACACGTGAGCGTGGTGTATAAAGAGGCAGTTAGAGCTACAGGCTACAGTGAGGCTAAAAACAGAGTTCAAATGACGTTTTTCCAAACAACTTTTTATGTCGGGCTTCAGGACGCTTGGATCACTACAGACGAGCAGTATGGAGATATTTTGTGGTTTCAATTATGTGTTTTTGGACGTTTGAATCTGGGGCGCCGTAAGCCTCCATTAGGTGAAGTTGTGTTGCTGCCCCCTCTCCCCTTGGATCTCCGCAAGTGTTGTGAGGACTCTAAAACTTCACCTGAGCCTCCCTCGGCATATGGGTGAGTAGATAATGGCTGAATTTTCATTTTTGGGTGCACTATCCCTTTAAGGGGGGACGCTATCCCCCCTGTTAAAGTTGAAGATGTCATTTGGTTTGGGGGATTTTGAGCATCAAACACTTCATTTCCTCCATTCTGGTTATTTGTTTAAGATTGTCTTTTTTTTGAGAATTGCATATTAACATGAATAATACTAGAGCCTCCAGATATAAATCCTGGTGAAATTCAATGAAGTTTCATATGCTTTACACAGTAGTTGACAGTGGACTTACAATGACTGTGTGAGGCATATGAAAATCCTTGGTATTCCCGGGTGGTCCAAGTCCTTCCCAGAATCCCAAATACTTAGATTTGAATTTCTTCTTGGAGACAAAGGAAAAATATGCTTGTTCATGCAAACGTCCCCATAACATATTAAATTTGAAATACTGTATTTACTTATTTAGTTAATAGCAATGCCTTATAGTCATTTCTGTATTCTGTCACCTTCATCAAACATGCATGCTCATGGTAAAGAGAAGTGTCACGTTCCTACATATTGGGGTTTAATAAGTTCAGATGAAAAGAAAAAAATGTACACCTTTAAAGTGTAACTTATAAATACCCCTAAAAATCTGTTTTTCCTGACCTGCACCCTGCTGCAGAGATGAGTGATCATGTACTCCAGGGCGTCACTGTTGGATGTGGTGACAGGTGCAACAGAGGCCAGCGAAAAAACAAATGAGAAAGTAAAGCCAGTGTCAACAAAACACAAGTTTTACTTCATGTCAACATCACCAAGTAGAACAGCTGAACCACATAAGTTATTTCCACCTCTCCACTCCAGCAGCCCACCCACACACTCCACCTCTCCCTGTCCAGACAGCAGTACAGTACAGACCGTCCAGTCGGCGGCTGCTTGGGATGCCAGTCAGTGCCGAGGTTTCTGTTTTTGGAACACCTCATTCACTTACAGCACCCCGCAGGCTTGTGAGTAGCCAGGAGTCTGTGGCCAAGAGCCGCGCCTGGATCCATCACACCATCTCATCTAATAATAGCAACTCCCAGGCTCCTAAATGTGTAGCGCATCGTGCGTAATGGAGCCATTACAGTAACCAAGTCCCACTTCTGAATAGCCAGGAAATCCAAAGTGAGTGTATCAGTTTTTCAGCTGATCTAATATTAGTAAGTGCGTAACGGCGCCGACATCTGACCAGAAGGCGCTTCCTCTCCACAGAGGAACAGCAAGCAAACAAAAAACACAGTAAATAACATTTTAACTTATTTCTCAAGTTGTGGCTCTGGAAATCAGGCTCTCAGTTTATATTATTTAATTTATGTTATATTTATTACATGCATCCATCCCTCTGTGTCGCTCTGTGACCCAAATTCATGAGCATCAAAGTGAGCAGTAACCCACTAAATCAATTTGGGTTATAGGGGAACTCGTGATGCTTCAATATCAATTTATTCACATTGGTTGTGGCCCGTCACGTGACCCCCACCCACCGGAGGTTAAAGTTGACTCCTCGGTTGACTCACCTTGATGCTTTTGCAACTACCTCATTGCCCCAGTGCGGAAATAAGCGTCCACTGATGCGTCCGCTGGGTGTCGGGTTTTACGCATGGCGTCCGCCAAACGGGACTCGGGCCCGCGGAGACCACCTCCTCGCATCCTACTATTTAGAGGTGGGAATGCTTCGACACCCAGCCCCCCCTGCACACCTGCTCCGCTCCGTCTGTCCCTGCCTGACAGACCGGCCGGTCCTCCTGCCTTCGTCCTCTCCTTCCTCACCGGAGCTCAATTTTTGTGTCCACATCGTGCGCTCTGCCTTGTTTTGGATTTGTACTTTTGGTCTTTTCTCCCCCCCTGGTGGATTTAATCTTTCTTCTTAGTCACCCCCAGCCCATTTTTTACACCCGGTGCTCTGTTATCGATGGCGGAGGGTGTGCGCCCCGAGGACTACTGCGACGAGCCGGTGGAGGACGAGTTTGGAGAGATCATCAAGTGTCGATCCGGTAAGACATCAAAGCTGCCCGAGTGTGTGTGTGTGTGTGTGTGTGTATATGTGTGTGTGTGTGTGTGTGTGCGCGCGCGCGCTCTGCGCACGGGAGAGAGACCATATGCTTGTGTATGTTATATTAAAGTCCCTGCTGAGGATGCTCAGTACCGCTGACAGCACCTCAAACATCATCACAAACTTTTCCATTAACACGTGTCACAGCAATAAGCAGCTGAAAACTCTAAAATATGAATTCTGTCTTGGCTGTTGATTGGTGTAGATGTGATGCAGGAATGGCCTAATGAGAGAGAGAGTACTTGTCTGCATGTGAGAGATGTAATTATGATGAGGTGTGAGACTGAGGGGAAGTGTCATCACAGGGGTGCTGTGTCTGTATGTGTTTTTCCACATAGTTTTATTCTGATTTTTTTTTTATGTATTTGGGGAATGTTGACGACACAGAGTGCAGGCTACTTTTAGACATTGCTCTAAGACCCCTTCCAGCCTCCACTATGATGTTGTCACTGCGCGTGTGTCTGAAAACACTATTTCTTCCTCTTGCAAAGAGGATGTTGACACAGGGCATTATCAGATCTAAAAACAGCTGATGCCTGTGACCTTGTCAGGGTTTTCTTGACTTGGTGCTTGTTGAAGTGAAGTATATACTTGCAGTTATAGATGAATGAAATGTCAAATGTGAGCAATTAAGACAAAAAGGTGAATTGCATACCTTTTTCTTCAGTGCCATATACAGTTCAGCGTTGCTGTTTGCACAGTGGATCTCAAGGCTTTCCAATGTAGGTAGAATCACCATCTGATTAAACTTGAAGTTGCAAGTAAACTTTAAGAGTCTTTATCTACATAAGTATTTTCACTTGTAGTAAGTATTTACCAAATCTACAATTAGGTGTGTGTTTGAAGGGGTACTTCAGCAATTTAGTATGAGAGACATATCTGTGAGAGACTGATTTTAAAAAGAATAGCCATTGACTTTGAGCACTAGAATGGGCCCAAAAATACGGCATCCTACATTTCTCGTAATGCAATGTAATAGCGTCTCCACGTTAGACCCTCTGCATGATAAACAGCTCAAACGCCACATTTCAAGTTTGTCATGCAAGCTTAAAAATGTAGTCACCAAGCTCAAACTGAGATCCTACCCAGATGACAGCACTATGACATCACCAAGGGTTATTTTGTCAGACGTGACAAAGATCCCCTAGAGCCTCAGACAGTGACTAGTAAACTGGCACTTATGAGTAAAAATATTTTAACCCACTCTTACACAAGTTACAAAGGAGAAAAAAAGCAGTAATAAAATCAAATGGTAAAACTCATCTAATAAAATAGTGTATAATAATGCTGTAGGTAGTGCATTTTTTAACCAAGTCTAAAAATTGTCATGCTTGAAAAAATATACCTAGCAAATAAAAATTCTAGTGCACAAACCCAAGTCAAAGGAAATTAAAGCACTGTAAGTTGTGCTTGTAGGGTAAGAATTACTCAGGTCCTTTATGGTAAAAGGACCAGTACAACAATGTATAAATACTCCAGTCCATAAAAGTCCTGCATTCAAAATGCTGTTTAAGTATAAAAACAGATGAAATATCAGCAAATGTACACTTTAAGTAAGTTGTGAAATGTGCAGTACAATGTCCACTGTGACAACTGTAATATTATATATGACATCATTAGATTATTAATACTGATGCATCAGTGTGTAAGTGTCATTTTACTGTAGCTGCATATTTCTAACTACTTTATATACAGTTAGCAAACTTAGTCTGGTGGTTCCTGACCTAGAGGTCACGGCCCTCCAGATGGTCACAAGATACATTTAAGGGGTTGGGAAGTAATTAAATGTATTTATTTATTTGTTTATTTATTTTGAAGTCTTAGACAATCTGACCTTTTTGGACCTCAAACAGTTTCACTGTAGATTTAGGGGAGACACACCCCAGGTGACTAGGTTAAAACTTTTAACTCATAGATATCACCATAGCTGGTAACTTACATTTAGACATTTTTTTTGTATTACATGTTTTATAAGATTTTATATTTAAATATGCAAACCCTTCAGAATACAGATAAGAATAAAACTGGACACTTGGGTATATGTAAGTGCTACTGAAGTGGAAAGTTTTCACTCAGAGTATGAGGAAAAAAAACTCATTCTGAGGGAAAGGCCTTTAAATATATGTATTGTAAAATTCCATAATTTATAGACCAAAAATAAGACGAATAATGTCAATAAAATTCAACTTATCACCACGAACCGTCCCCGGGTGATTACTTAGATTAACTCTAGACAAAAATTTTTTCTAAGATTTTATGTTTAAATATGCAAAGCCTTCAGAATATAGATAAAACTGGACAGTTTGGTGCATGTAAGTGCTACTAAAGTGGAAATACTTGGCTCAGAGCATGTGGAAAAATGTTGAATATTTAATGATGCATTTTATTTTATAAGATGATGTATTTTTTAAGTAAAATCATTTTCTGAAACGCAGCTGACTGATAATGTTGTGGAAAAACCACAATATTTTACTCTGCAAAGTAGTGAAATATCTTAAACTCTCTCAAAAGTGTACGAAGGTGTACTTGAGTAAATGTAATTGGTTTCTTTCCACCACTGAGTCTATAAATACAAGAATATAAAGATGTGTAGTGTAAAACATTGCCACTCCCTGTGATGTGATGTTGTTCCCTAAAGGCTGCATTTATGTTTTGTGCACCCTGTGTGCCACATTGGGTTCATTTCATTCCCATAAAACTTCTCCTTTACTGTCCTGTTAGCCCTGAACTATCCAGTCAGTATAACCCTGTCCTCACCTTGCTGCGTTTAAGGTCAACAGTACAGTGTAGAACTAAATCGGGACTAAATTGTTTCTGGGCTAACTTGCCACCTATAGCCCACCCCAGGGCTAAAAATGATCTGGGGGAAAGTCTTGTTTGTGTGATGTGTGACCATGACACTGAATCTCTCATAGCATGCTGAGATGAGTTAGAGGCCGTAGAGGTTTGATTTCCTGTTTTAGCTCTTGTAAATACTGGATGACCTGGAATGGTCCACTGGGCGGTGAGACACAGAGTCAAACAGACTGACTGAGACAGACAGATGGACAGTAGGGTCAAGTTTTCTTAATACATATGAGGACTGGGACAGGTAATCTCCCTCTGCTGCTTCCTTGGGAGGTGAATTACCTCTCGGCTGTCTGTCTGTGTAAATAACTTCTAGTCTTGAGTGACCCACCTGCTTAAGTAACGCTTCAATGAATAAATAAAGCCCTCTCTTTCTCCCACTTTCTCTTGTCTCTGTGCATGTCTCTCACCCTCTCCCCCACGGTACAGCTGGTGGGTCATCTCACGCTGGAAATAGCGGTCAGCTGGCCTGACGGACGGCTGTTGTTTGGTGTCAGATAGCTTAGTTTGGGATGTTGCCATGCCTCCGCCTGCTCTGTGTTTTCTCTTTCGATCTCTTACTCCCCCTTCCCAGCAGTCCACTTTCCTCGTTCATTACTTTCAGTCTTTCCACAGCCTCTTTCCATCTTCCAGTCTATTTACATTTTCCTCTTCCTCTGTTTGCTCCCTAACATCAGCCTTGTTGTTCCCCTTTTCTGCATTCTGTCTCAGGGACACTCAGATATCTTTGTCTTTTTTGGGGCTTTCTGGCTCTTTTTTTAATGTGTCCTTGCCCCGATCTTTCCATGAGTCATATTTGAACACCCAGCTGTTGTTCACTGACTGTTTCTTTCTGTACAGGCCCTACTAGCGAACTAATGAATGCTTGGGATTTGTGCTTGGAAAATGACCAAAATGGTCGCTGACTGTTTTTCTCACTTTGCTAAGGAGTTTGTTTGTCAGCAGGATTACGGAAAAACTACTGGCACAATTTTCATGAAATTTGGTGGAACAGTGTAGCACGGGCCAACAAAGAGGAGCAGATCTGAATCATGGGACTGATATACAAATTACTTTTCACTGTCATTAACATTGCACAGAGCCGGCCCTAGACTTTTGGGGGCTGTAAGCGGATTTGATTTGAAACATTTTGCTACTTTACATGGCACTGAACTAACTTGTGTGTCAGTTTAAGTGCACATAATGTACATATAAGCATGTTAAGACTAAATTAGCAGAAACGCTATCTTTGTCTGTTACCCCCAACCTCATGGATGGTCCGTTTCAGGGCCTTTTGCTTTATCTTGTTAAAGTTTAATGCATATTTTAGTGTTACAGTCCTATTTGAAAGCATGTCAAAGTATCTCTGGGCAAGATACTGAACCTCACATCGCTCCCGATGGCTGTTCCATCAGTGTGTGAGAGCTTGTGAATGGTTAGTGAGTAGCAGGTGGCACTGTGTGTGGTAGCCTCGGTCACCAGTGTGTGAAAGTGTGTCAATGGGTGAATGTTATATGTACTGTAAAAAGTACAGTGAGTGGTCAGAGGACTAGAAAGGTGCTACATAAGTGCATTCCAATTACGTGTAAGATGTTGAGATGAAGCATATGGTACGACCAAAAAAAATGTAATACAGAAGTTATATGTTTATTGTGAATATTTAATAATATTGTGCAAATGCTGGCACAGTAATCAAATGATAAAGAAGGACAAATCATGAAGTTTTTGTGTTTGGGAAGTACTGAGCATACGACTGGATAAATGAGATTTGGATTAAACTGCAGGAGTTGTGTGAGAGTTTGTTAACTGATGTTTCGATATAGTTTTGCTGTTTACTTCAACTCATGTAGAATGTTCATCTTTTTTGGATTCTCCGTCCATGAAAAAACGTTTTCTTCATGACTTTGGCATAACACGCTCTGAGTAACTAATATACATCTGATCATTTTGCAGGTGAAGTATTCCTTTCACAGCAAAACTACTAATTGATTAATTAACTAATCGTTTCAACTTTAGACCATATTTTTACTTAATTAAGGCACCTCAAAAGTACAGTTTAAACAATGAAATGGATTTCTCAAAATACATTTGAAGCCCCTAAAAATACGTCAGATCTTCAGTATTTTTCTGTAGCATTTAATATTCACAACTAAACAATTTTATTAATCAGTGTTCATCTGTTAGTATTATTTATTAAGAGTTTAACCCTCAAAAAGTCTAATGGAGTTCACGGAGGATCTCACTTCTTAAACACTGATTGAAGAAACAGGTGCCTGAAATGTTTTCTGTCAACATTAAAATCATTGAAAAAGTGCTGACAGCGTGCAGGAAGTCACGACCTTCTGTTGCATGATGTCATTCTCCTCTGCACCTGTGTACTAGTTGTGCTTTCTAACATTTACAGAAAACGTACATTTTGATTTCCCAGAATGTGTTTGAAATATTAAAGATATCTTTGAAGTTCCTGCGTTGCTGCAGAATTGCAACTGTAACGTTATTCTTACCTTTAATTACGTTTATTCACAATAGATGGATAGATAGATGCAGTTTGTCTGTGGCTTTGAATTTTTCAGCATGATCTGCAATTTGGTCTAATATACCACCCCTAGGAGTATGAAAGTATGCAGTCGATGACATGTTGCCCACTTGATTTATCCCCACTCCAGGCTGTGTGTGTGTGTGTGTGTGTGTGTGTGTGTGTGTGTGTGTGTGTGTGTGTGTGTGTGTCAGGGTGTAATGCCGTGGGAGGGTCTGTGTATGTTTGTAGATTGGTTTTAAAATTGTAGAATTTATCAACATTGACAACCTTTCATCGGGTGTGGGGGGGCTGGGAGTGTGTGTGTGTGCGAACAGGCATCTACGTGTGTATGTGTTCCTGCATGTGTAGCCATGTCTGCCTTGTTATCACACCCCGCAGATCCATAACCACTTCGCTTATCCCATCACTCCCTGCCTAGGCACAGATCTCTGTATAGTAATCCTGACTGGAGCAGGCAGGTAAATTCAGGCGTTACTGTGGACAACCGCACCCTAAGGACCCCTGTGTGATAGGCAACACAGTGGGTACACCCAGAAATACCAGGGTTCTTCAGAGGACCTGTACTCAGGATAGAAAGCCAACACCTATATCCAAACAAAACACATATTCTCGTCTCTTATCTTCATTTCATATCATTTTGCTTCTGTTCTTTGACTCGTTATCACTTCGCTTTAAAACCAGTTGCACTTGTGAATAAAAGTTGGCATTGTATGTTTTTGCAAGCCACAGATATGTTACATTTGTACATTATTATGTAGTGGACACATTGATTCTTTACATTTCAACAACGCTTTGTCTAAAGTGTAGTTAGGTTTACAAAACCACTTGGTTATGGTTAGGAAGAGATCATGTTTTGGCTATAAACACCTTTTTCTGGCCCATGTCTTGGTAAAAAACATGTGCTTTTTGTGGCACTGTTCTAAGTAGGAACACCCACATTTGGTGGCCAAAAAGCTGCTGAAAAAGCCACCATCCCCTTCACCTCCCAGTGACAAAGTTAGCTAATGGTTCATTACTTAAAAAATGTTGATACAGTACAAATGAATATTTTCGTCTGGCAGCTGGTCTGTCTCTTCACTTCTCTCCACTTTTTTACTTCTCCTTGATTGACTTGACATCACTTCTCTTCACATAACTTCTCGTCAATTCTCATTCCACTTCACTCTTATTCTCTGCAGTTGTTCTTTTTCCTTCTTATTACTTATCTTCCATTTGTCTCTCTTCATCGTACATCACTTCAGTGCTCTTCACCTTTACTTATCTTTTGCCCTCACTTCACTTTGTGTCTTTTCATCTTCACTTTGTCATTTTACTTCACTTTTCTTTATCTCATCTCTTCTGAAGAATTCACTTTACCTCAGTCAACCCTGCCTCCTAGAAAATTGTTACTAAAGTTCTTCCTTGATTACGTTGTTGTGCCAGTGTAATTGCTACCTGGATTATGTTCAGAGATGTTTCTTTTAGACAACAAAACACCACATTCATGTACAGCGTAGGTTTCGTAGAGAGGTGGTTGGGGAGGATGGCAGGCGTATAAACTGCAGAACCTTGACTTCAGAACACCTGGTCCGTGTCCCCCCATGAAGTCAAACCAGTTAAAGAGCTCAAAGGCAAATACTAGAACACATACACATGCACACACCATTGATCTGGGATAAAAGTTGTCCCTCAGTGCTTTTTAAGTATTAACCTTATCTGTCAGCAGCACAGAGGGAGTTACAGATCTGAGTACAGCCACAGTGTCTGGGGACAATTTAGTGCAACACCACTTAGAGCTCCCTACTTTCAGATAATATCAGCCTTCATTTTGCATTTACAAAACAGCCACTCTGCACAGAGTATAGGGAGATAAAAAGAACACATTTTAATAATGAATCAAACTTTATTTTACCTGCTTGTCTGCATATCTTTAACAACAAAAGGCAATATAAGTAAAGACCTAAACAGGCAAAGAATTAAAGAAACATGCAACTAACTAGATACTTGTGGATAAATAACTTTTTAAACCACAAACTAATCAGAAAGACAGTGAACAACTAACAAATAAACAACCAAACAAACCACTGCCCTAACAAACAACACGCTGTGTTCTGATCTGACAGAAGAACAGCTGTACAGTGTTGATTCCAGCTCAGTGAAATGATGAAAATGAAACATTGCTAATTTTTCAAGCCTGACTGAGGAACACCATTCGGGAAATTAAATTCTGAAGTCAGTAGAATGCTTGATGTAATTGAAAACACAAAATCTTGCATGAAAAATCAGTTATATCTCAGAAGTAAATATTGATTACTCTGCAAAGTAGATATTAAATTCAAATTTTTTTCTGCAAGAATTAACATTTTTAATTCAGAGTCAATAAGAGGAAATGGAGCCAACATAAAATCATCTGGAAGTGGCAATAAAGGTGTTTTATTTCTTTTTAAATAGGGACAACAAACAAACAAAAATGAGCAAGCAAAGCTAAAATGTAAAGAACAAATTTAACAGTGAGTTTATCTGTTGTAACATTAGCATGTCCGGCTAACTAGCTTACGTAAGGTAACATTAACACAGTGTTGTTTCCAAAGTCAAACAGCACATCATTTAATGTGACATAATTTTTTGTGGTTCCAGGTTGTTAAACATTGTTTCCTTTTAGGGAGAAAATACTACAAAGTCACAATTTACAGTTGAAAACTACAAGCCTGAAACTTTAACTCCCAGCTCTGAGTCAGTGTCTCTGTATGTAGGTAATGACATTTATGGACAGAAGATGGCAGCAGAGGCAGCCAGTGGCTTTGTAACTGTCCTCAGAGAGACTGTGTGAAATGCTGGCAATGAAGATGAATGTGTGGGGACAGATCCGCCTGTTCTTGGGAGATTTGAGTCTGGCTCCGTATGAGAGAGAGACAGGTTGGGTTGATACATAGGGGGAGGATGGAGGGGGGAAACAAACACAAAACAAGAAAGATGGTGGAGAAGAAATGCAGCTGTTGTTTTCTTGAGGGGAGAAAAGGATGACTGGTGAAATAAATGATCGAGCAGTGACAGATATTAACACACGCTCTGTCTCTCAGTCAGAATGGACTGGAGGGTTCAGTGTATGATCTGACCCACATGGAGTTTCTGGGTCACTACAGGCCAGAGGAGGAGGAGGAGGCTGTGTGTGTGTGTGTGTGTGTGTGTGTGTGTGTGTGTGTGTGTGTATGTGTGTGTTGTAATGAATCTGGCAGTCGAGGATCCCACAGGAACCCCCTCCCTGCTCAATCAGACGTACGCACACGTCTGAGCATACAAAACCTCTTTTCTGGGTTAGGAGGAGTAACGCCAGGAAAAGTGGGTTTTTCAGAATCAGGTTGCACCCCGTTCTCATGGAAGTGGGTCAACAGCTCGCAGCGGGATGGCCACCGATCAATCAGGTGGAAGAGTCACGCTGGGCTGAAGTCAGCCACAAAAAGTGATCCTCCTTACACAGATTATTTTGCCTCATTGATGTGTCAAGCCTCCGTGATCATCACAAATCTCAGACAATTGGTGTGATGTCATTAGAGAACACCATGTCGATCTTTGCGTGATTTGTTTGCTGTCAAAAGGAGGATGAGGTAATGGGAGGGCGTGACTCCTGAACCTCAGTGCAAATATTTCCACTCACAACAAGCTCAGGATCAGAATTCTGCCTGGTTTTGGATTACTTTGGATTTTCAACTTGTCAAAGTGTGGATCAATAGTTTTTAACTTTTAGACGGGCAATAAAAGTGACAGGAATGATTCTGAAGTACAAAAAAAAGAGAGGATGAAAAAAGATGAGTGGTGTTGTCTTTTAAATACTAATAAATCAGCAAAAGTACTATTTGTAGAGATGGATCAGTAGGTAGTTCTGTTAATGTCAGCAAACAATCATCTTACATGTTGTGCTTCTGTCTTTGTGAGGACCCTCACTGACATAATGCATTTCCAAGGCCTTTTCCCCAAAGGCCCCAACAAACCAAGCCAACGGTCAGCCATCAGTTTGGGTTTGGCCATCAATGAGTGTCTGTCGCCCTGGGTTTTGTGGTGTTTCCCACACCAGTGGCACAAGTGGCCCGTTTGCCCTTGTCAATCCTTGTTGACACTTACACCTATTGCCGGCTGACTCAGCATGTTCAATCAGTGTTGGAGACAGGGGAGCCTATGAGTGATCCCTGATTGGCAGTTCAGCTCAGTGGACAAGAAGAGAAACGGAAGTGAGGAAAGTAAACAAACAGCCAAAGTCAAGAGAGTGTGAGACTGAAAATAAATTGTTATATGGGGTAAGATTATTATTTTTAACTAGGGCTAGGTATTGCCACAGATTTCTTGAGTTGATTCGATTTCTGATTCCATTCGCTATTGATTCAATTGGGGATATTTCAGTCTTCATGTCTTCATGTGCAACTTTTTGGCGCAGACACAGGCACGGTGAGATGACGCAACAGTCAGCCTTCATTACCACAGTTCTTTGATGTTGGTTTGATATGTCTGGTCCTTGACCTCAACCATCACAACTAAACACCTAACCCCTTACCCAGCCTAAACCATCTTCTAACCGGGTCCTTAAAACCAAGTCTCAAACAGGCCTTTGAAGAAATGAGGACCGGCCAAAATGTCCTTATTTTCCACAAGTGTCCTCACTCCGATTGTAAAAATGGGTTTTGGTCCTTGCTATGTAGAAAGTGCAAGAACACACACACATGCACACTCACACACATAGGGAAAAACTCACAAGGCCAGCATCATCAAACGCAGATGATGGAGGAATAAGATCAGCTCCACTTTGATCTTCTCTGCTGCATCAGTATCAGACACTCTCTGTATATGTGTGTGCTGTTGGATGCTTATCTTTGTGGGGACCTATGTGAGATTTAGACCTTGGAATGAGGACACTTTGGCCCATCCATACCTTGGGACAAACCATCAAAGGGCTGTTTGCCTGGTAACTTCAGGAATAAACCGCACTTTCCCCTGTTTATTGCATGTCAATCACTATTTCTTCCTCTCCTCAGTTCCTGTCATCTCTCTACTGGGGACGGTCTACTAAAAGACATAAAATGCCCCAAAAAGTTTTGTTGTTTGAAGGTTAAGATTTGTTTTCATCTAACAGTGAACATAAACATACACAAAATACTCTAAAATGTGTCCTCCTGAATATGAATTATTAACACAAAAGGCAGATAGTGACATTGCCAACGGGGTAAAGGTCACAACGGATGTAAAAGCTATCAACAAAGGTTAGACAAGAGACGGAAATACACAGAGAAATAAAACTGGGGCTTTTTGGTGAAATAGAAGTAATAAGATACTTTTAAATTGTTTGTGGTAATGGTGGAAAGATATAGGAAGCTTTGAAGTAATATACCCCGCTTCTCATATTATTCACTTTAGACTGTGTACCCTGCATGGAAATAACAAGCTAAGTTATATAAATGATATGAAATAGAAGGAGATAGGAAATATGTGGAAAAGAGGGACAAGTTTAATTTAAAAGAGTGATATCACCTTCCATCTGCACTCCTGCTGCGTCTTCCTTTTCCAAGTGCATCCTTCAATACTTGACTCAAAACCTGCAGTGATTTCTTTCCAAGAATTTAAAATGCCTTGGCAGAGTGTTTTTCAGTGTATATGTGTGTGTATGTACCCTTGTGCATGGGAAAAAGAACATATGGGAGTGCTTCAATAACACCTCCTTCCTCTCAATGAATGAGAGGGAGCGCAGTGTTTATGCATTTATGTTAACGTGAAAATGCCACGCTTTGCATAAAAAGCAAAAGTATATACAGGCTGTGTTTTCCGGCATCACGTTATCTAGGGCTGCAATCGATGAGTGTTTCATTGCCGGCTACTGTTATGTGTAAATGTCAGAACACAGAGGAAAGTGCTCATCATAATTCCTCATATTTGAGAAACTGGAACCAGGCATTATCCTCATGCAAGCCATTAATACAAAGAACCATTAATACAAAGAAATTTGTTTCAAAGGAACACTTTCCAGAAATTTATGATAACTGTTGGCATTTAATACTTTTCTCCAACTTTATCTTTGGTACAATCTAGTGTAAATTCATGAGTGGTTCAGTGGACCTGTCTTAAGAGTCTCGTACAGAGAGTCTGCCATTTCACAAGGTAAAAACACTTGTTTGAACTAGGAATCATTGGAGCTTGATCTGAATAAATTTGGAGTTTAAATATGTTACCAAAGTCAAGAAAAAATGTGTTTTGAACACCAAAATAGGTATTTGCACTGAGAGTTTGGCCTATCTGATTTGGAGAACTCCAACAAACGTACGAGCAAGGGTCACTGGAAAAACAGGAGATATGTTCTTTCATGAGGCCCACTGCGTAGCTTAATAAATGTCTTATCAATAACGAAGACATGTTGTATAATTTTCTTTCAATCATTTACTCATTAGTTACTTCAGCTATGCTAACTCAACGCTTCCTGCAGCTGCTTCACAGTAATAATTGTTTGGCAGTTTGATGCTTTATTGCTGTATGATTCGATTGTATAATAATGATTCACCTTTTTTTCTTACATCACATGGAGGAAGAACATCATGAAGTAACACCTGCATTCACTGAATTTTATGGCCACTTGTTGACATATTGTGATTTAAAAAACACATTTTTAAAGACATTTTTTTTTCACTTACCATAACAAATTACCATAACATTTATTCTGTAATTTAAGTACGTAACTCTTTTACGTGTAACTAGTTACACAGCATTTTAATATGAGGGTCAAGGGGATTTTCTTGTGTTTTGGAGCCAGTCTCAATTGGCCTTTCAATGAACTGCAGTTTTTGGCACTTGCGCATTGGCCTTATTTTTCTGCCTCTGAGATTGCTGCTTGGTTACTCTCCAAAACTGGTTGACTGGGTATGCAGCTTTTCTCTGTTGCAGTTATGTTCGGTGTTTGTGTGTTTTTGATTTTGGCTGTTTCTGTATTTGCAGCGATTTTGCTCTTAATATATTTGTTTTGGCTTTCTGCAGCACATTTTTTCAATTGCAGCGTGTTTTTGGTGTTGTATTTGTTTTGGATTTTCATCTGTGTTTTTGAATTGGCATTGTTTCTCACACATTTCTCCAAATGTAAATGTTTTGGGCTCTTGAAACGCATTTGCCCTTGTCAGCCACCTTAGGTTCGTTTTCCATCAGTTCTTAAAAAAAAATGTTGTCAGTTGTAACTGGAAATGACACTGATGAGAGTGATGAAAGTGACCAAAACAGAAAATTTGTGGACGGTGCCTAAAGTGACTAAAAGGATCCGTAGAGCCTAAATCTCTGTGGGTGTTTTACATACACATTGTCATTTAATGCATTGTTAGTATAAAAATATTGAGCTTTAATTTAATGGCATGAAGCAAGGAAGAGTTGACTCACTCGTACTGTGAGGTGGCTGCCCCTGAATGCAGGCATGACTGAGCCTGTGTCGATGGAACTCTCCAGTTGTAAAAAGCCTACACTTCTGTGCAAAGTGTTACTTCAGTGCCTTTGACGGCACATGTGCATGCATGTCCAAGGAGATGTGCAGGACTGTGAGCTCAGTGAGTCCAGTTCTTTCCATATGTGTGCTCATAGCTCAGCAGGTCATAGATCCACAGTTCCCCTGATTCAGTTTCAGCCAAGCACTTTTTAATCTGGCCTTTGCTCTCTCCGCTATTTGCTCTCCTTCTCACTTGTTTGATCTATCACTCTCTCCTTCTCTGTCACAGTATGTCTGTTTTTTCTACTCTGTATTATCTCCTCTTGAATAGTTATGTGTCTCCACATTATTCGTGATTTTCATTTCCATTTTGTTGTTTCATTCACTCTTACTTGCTCACACCATCTCTGCTTCTTGACTCTCTTCTATTCCTCACACCCTTCTCTCGTTCTCTCTGTTTTGTCAGCAATGTTCTTTTCATTTTTGCTCCCTAAAATTGTGTCACAGGGTCGTGAAAAGGAAAGATGGAATGGGAGAGATGATTCAGAAAATACAGATGAGGAAAAAGAGAGTGAAAGAAAAACTCTGAGAAATGGAGACAGATGGCCGGAGGGCAGATGGGGCCACTTAGGTTGAAAGGTTGAATGGATGATATGAAGGACGAAAAGATGGAGGAATGGGGAGGTGTAAAAAATAAAAACAAACCAAAAAAAACCTTCCAGGAGCCCAGAGGTTTGGGAGGGCAAAGATGAAGGTATGGATTGGAGAAGGTTGAAAGTGCAGATAGCAAGGAGAGCTGCACACAAGTTTTTCCTGGAGCTGTTTGGATGGACGGATTTAGAGGTGTAGAACTTGAGAAGCAGGAGGCCATGGGGAAGATGGGACCAGATGGAGGAACAGGGTAGTGGGGGAAGATGGTGAAATAGAGGGGAAAAAGAAAATGATGACACTTTTGAAGGTCTAGAGTACAGTGCACCCGAGGAGCCAGCAGGAAGGAGGGCGTGACGGAGAGATTTGGAGTTATGAGAGTTGTGTTTTGTAAATATGGGAACCAGTGAGGGTCTCTTGGATGTTTTGTGGGTCTCTGAGCTGGTTAGCAGGCAGTCTGACTCACCAGATGTGAACTGCTGTGAGAAGCCCCCCCACTGGCCAAATACGCTTTTCTTTTTTCTTCATTCTCTTCCCTCTATGTTGCCACTTTCAAAGTCTGTCAGAGCAACAACTGCTAGTGCTGGAGATAACATACTACATACTAATGATGGAAAACTTTGACAAGATATTTAAGGCTGGGCAGCAAAGCAGGGTTGCCTGGCTTATTGAAATAATGTCACACACACACACACACACACACACACACACACACACACACACACGTATTTTATGTATATGAGTATGTAGAATATGTACTATATCATGTATGTCTTAACCAAGTGTATATAATAATATAAGGTAACAGAGGTCGTAATGCCAACAGATTGTCATATCTCATTGTGTGATTCATGGATGGGTTTCCCACATGCAGCACGGGTAGAAAACACATTGTAACAGTGTCCCATTAGCTAAAACATGGTTGTTTTCAGCATTAACAACTAAAAGAAAGTGCTGGAAACCAGTTAAATTAATGTTTAACTTTTATGTGACAATCATCCTTACGAACGTGATACAGAGCATTTTTAATATAGAGTTACACCACTTAAAGTAATACCCCACCCCCTAAATGACTATTTGTATATCAATTACTCACCCTTGTCACGTTGAATTTTTGAAGAAAACTAAACTTTTCTCGCAAACTAAACTTTTCTCGCATACCTCTGTTGAAAGAGGAATCCAAAGAAGTACAGAATTCTTGATGTCTTAAAGTAAAAGGAGGCCACATTTAACAGCAAAACTATACCAAAAGACCTGTTTGTAAACTCTGACACAACACATGCATTTTTGCTAAAACCTTACTATTTATAATTGAACTGAAAGTGAAACTTACCTGTCTTCTCTTCAAAGCCAGGCTCCATTTACAACAACAGTAATTTTACGTCACTGAACATGGGAGTTGTTGGCCTACCACTGCATTAATTTGTAGTTTGTGTTATTGTGTGGTTTTGGTGAATCCAAACTGACCATGTTTCAAAACCAAAATCACACAATAACACAAACTTTCGTCACGACAATGTAAAAGTATTTCTTTAAGTTAAATCAAATCTATTTAATTTATATAGCATCAATTTATTGAAGGATAGCATTGAACCACATTATAAATTTGCGACAACTGTACGAACAAGAACACAGAAACACCACCTCAGAAAAGTGGCTTTGGTAATCATCAAAGATATGGCCTTTGCTGAAATAGTACCTCTGATCTTTTCCTTCTGAGTTCATAAAAGTGCAATTCTTTAATAATGTGGTGGTGATGATTGTTTTAGGCAAGGTGGCCCACCTCCACTATAAAACTGTCAGAATGATTTTATTATCATTGTGACGAACAAATCACAAATGACCTATTACATGATCATAAGGAAATAAAACTGCAGACATTATTAACTGCATGTCTTTTACAGCCTTCCACAGTAACTTAATTTGGCATGAGTTTAATTAGCCTTCTGCAAAATATTTCAGTTCACCAGGCGACCCTGGACCCTTTAGGCCAGCACTTGATTATTCTGATTGGTTTTAGAAATTCAATCACCCCAACCTTTTTTCACCTGTGCTGCACACTGATTAAAAGTTCTGCTAGACCCTGTGAAGAGTCACGATAGCAGGTGGAGATGGTCTGAAGTGTGGAACAGTACACCTTGTGACAGGGTGACTAAAAGCAGGAATATTACCACTGACAGAACTGAGGGAAGTGGAAATTGACTTTCATATCTAAGATCAACAAGATTATCCTTTCTAGGTAACCATAGCGAGGTAATTAGAAGAAACTGTTGCACATCAGAGTCAGAGCGGAGTCTGTTTTAATTAATGCCTTTGATGTGTTAATGTTTTATTAGACATTAGATTCGGGGAGTATTTGGACCAGTGCGCTTAACTTATCTTTAAAGCATACTGAAATGTAGCCCAGTGTGTGTAATCTTGTGCTGAAAACCAAATCTCTTTACAATGTAGACCTCTTTTTAATGCTGTTTGTTGTTGGTTGTGGACGTGCCATGACCGACACTTCCCCCAAGCATGGGCTTAATGTTGCTGAGTTTCATTAAAGGGCTGCGGGGTGTCTTGTTGGATAAATGCTGCAACTGCGCCTTCAGTTTCAACACCCACTGCATGCCCCCTCCCTCTTCTCCCCCTATCTTGTTTTTTCCCCCCTGTCACTCTGTAATTTCTATTTACATTCTCTGCAATATCCTGATGCAACCAGAGAAACTGACTGAATGTTACAGTAGAAGAGCTTTTTTTTTTGAATTAGTGGAGAGAGGCTGTTATTTTAGGAGTCTCTTCAAAAGATGAATGTTCAGCCTGAAGGTCTGTTCACAGCAGCATTTAAATTTTGCAGTGATTTCAGATCATTTCAATGGAATCACTCTCTGGAGTCTATTAACGCCTTGTATTATCATGTATCTTTGACAATCTGATCACAAGTGGACAGAACTAAATACAAGTGTAAACGGCCACCAAGACGCATTATAATACGATCACTCAAACCACTTGCCAAGGGGGTCTGGGGTGCATTTGACCACATACTGTATATTTTGTAGAGTAAATGTTAATGCGTTGTGATTCATCCCTGACAAGTCATTAATGTCATCAGTGCAGACATGGTGGTTGTTTTGTTGACACCGTGCCCACACTTTAAAACTTGCTCACTTAACAACAAGTTGGACAACATGTTTCATTACCATCCATCATTTTGCCTGATGGAAGGAGACATATTGGATTCTGCTGACAGCGATATCTCCAGCTGTACCAACACAGCTAATAATGTGACCAGTGAGCAGCTACTGAGAGTGTGGACATAATAACTATGTGCGGAGGCCTTTGACCCTGTAATGTAGGGATGTAGGCAGGAACAACATCTTAACATAAGTGGTCAGCTGAAGGCGCCTGACACACACAGATGTGAAAGACGATGTGTCCAGGCTTTCTGCTTGTGTTCAGATCACCAAAACACACATTAATACCAGATATACACAAACTCTTATTTTTGGTTTTGTTTGCAGAGGCAAAATAGCCTAAATGTTCTTGCATTTTTGTGTCAAGTTCAACTTTGGTGAACCTTAACCAATAGCAAACTGCACTGACAATGCCAACATTTGAGGGAACAGAGACCTGGAGAGAGCAAAATAAAAGACACTACCGTAGCTCAGCTGTGTTGCAACATTTGCTAAGGTTGCCAACTCTCACACTTTTGGCGTGTGACACATGCTTTCACCCTTAGCTTCATGCTCTTCTGCTGTCCAAACAATTTTCACACTGAAACACTGCAACAACAGGTCACTGGTAAGGCCCTATCAGACTTTGGCTTTTGGGGCTAAAGATTTTTTCTTCTTGACCCTGAATAATTTTCCACTTTGAGAAGTTATTTTTTAAGAAGCTGGCAGTGTTGTAATTTTGTATCTTTAATGAATAGAACAGAGGCAAGATGCGACCTAGATCTAGACAATGATTTGTTTTTGTTTTTTGTTTATTTGTTGTTTCTGTTAAGGTACTGTAGATTGTGCCCCAAACACATCAGATCAGCTGCAGAGTTATATTGATCTGACCCAGTGTGTACTGTGAGAATTCACTTTGTATAACGTCATGGTGTGGCATGGGCAGCAGTAGCTCGGTCCATAGGGGCTTGACTTGGGAACCAGAGGGTCGATGGTCCAAGTCTTCGCCCGGACCAAAATATGGAGCGTGGACTGGTAGCTGAAGAGGTGCCAGTTCACCTCCTGGGCACTGCTGAGGTGCCCTTGAGCAAGGCACCAAAACCCCAAACCGCTTGGGGAGCCTGTCCATGGGCATCTCTCTCTCTCTCTCCCCTCACCTCATCCATTTAATGCATGTAAAAGGGTCCTGTTTGTGCATGTGTGTGTGTATTTTGGGCCTTTGTTTCTATGTTTATGACAATGGAGTGACATCACTAAATTTCCCCCTTGGAGTTTAATAGAGTATGAACAATTACAATTACAAAACAAATTGAAACGGTTAACAACATTTTACCGTAGGTGAAAACTCAGTTAGACAGATGGACAGCAACAGATGATGGAGAGGTGAACAGTGCAATCACTACACTGTATGAATTGTGTCTGAAAATTGTGTGTGAGTAGAAGAAAACCTGTTCAAATTTTCTAATAAACCAATGTTAAATAAAAGTGGTTGAGCCTACTAACATTTTAAGTAAAATTAGCAATACAACAGTGAAGAAATTAGGCTTACGTGGTATCAGTTTTTTCATTTCTTCCTGATAATTTACCAGTGTATACAGTACATGACGATATTTTTGTGCGGCTTTTCAATTGCCATGTTTTTTTTTTTTTACTATGTCAAGGTTTTTTCTCTCTAGCGTCTAAGAGCCAAAGGACTGACTTAACTGTTTTCTCCAGCAGCAAAATGATCTGTGTGTTCTGAAGAAAAGATGCCAAGTGAAATAAAAAATGTAAAGGGATCACTTTAAGAATAATCAAGATGAAAACAAGTGAAAGGGCTGACATGCAGATGAAAGAGCGAGGGATGAGAGACACAGGGAGAGACGGTGGGAGGGCTGGGGAGGAGAGGGACAGGGTTCTGATTGCAGCTAATTGCTGTTCACATTCAGGGCGGGTCTAATCACTCTGAGGCTCTGTGCATGTGTGCATCTCTGTGTGTGTGTGCAGACTATGCTAATTCTTCCCCAGCCTCTGGGTATAGCCCTGAGCTCAGCGGAGCAGCAGCTTGGTCGTGCTTTAGCCTTGGTTTATAATTAGCAAATAGATTATATTCCAGAACCTCCGCTGCACCCTCCACGCCTCTGAATCAGACAGGGACCCTTTTTCAACTTACATAAGACTGAGAGGAGGAACAGGGAGCCAGGACCAACGCCATATAAATAACTTTTCTTCCTCTCCTTACTTTTATGTGCCTGTGTGATATCTTTGTCCCCTCTACAATCTATTTATTCTCTGTGTCGTTGCTCAGGGAGTCTGTTTTACTGCGTCAAATTCAGCAGTCTGGTGCTGACTTCAAACCAACACCTGCTCTGACACAGTTTACATCTTAAAATTAAAATCACAGATTTATCAATTTTTTTTTTTAAATCAAAAGCCATTTGGTGGATTCTTTCATCCACTGCCCTTGAAAGTTTTGCTAAATAAATGATAAAAAGCTCAGTGTTGGAAGTCTTTTTTTTTCTTAATTGCTGAAAGGATTAGTTATCAAAACAGCTGTTGATTAATTTCTTATTGATCAACGAATTGATTGTTCAGCTTTAGTTTTTAGTAAAGTTTCCTTTTCAGTATGTTGTTGTTTTTTTGTTACATTTACGGTCACTGTAATCTCTCTCTCGATGTTAAAGTTAAACTGTAAAATATATTGACACAAATGTGTCTGTATCACTAAGTGCTCATTTCAAAAGGAGTCTCGGCTTATATATTGTAATCTGATTTGTATTATTCTTAAGTGTCACTGACTGTTTTCATGCACATAATTTTCTGTTTACATGACTAATGAAAATTAATATTCTACTAATACACCCCTGTAGATGCAGCCACGCATACTCTGATTTAAGTGCTCTAACATGTCATATATCACATCAGAAAACAGAAATGAAGAATGGCTTGAGCTGCTTCTCCCACTTTGCCTCTTCGCATCAAGATAGGATTTTTTCAGAATTTTCCACTGTTGGCAGACTTGTTCTACTGCATGACCACAGCCTCCCTCTTTCATTACTTTATCCAAGGGCTGGGCAGTTTGACGTAGAAATAATATCCCACTATGTTCAGGCTATATTGCGATACACTATATATCTCAATATTTTGAAATGTCTTCTAGATCTACTCTAGACTACTAAAATTTATTCAATGAATGATAGTTTCAGTGAAGTTTAATTCAGTAGCTTCTGTCAATAAAGTAAAATAAAGTACTGCTATAATCATGTTAATATTGTATTTTTGTAATTAAATAGGTCAAAGCGAAACCACAGGTGTTTTTACCAGGTACCAGGCTCATCTCGGGTGGGTGTTGATGTGATGTTTTTGCTGTGAATTTGGATGTAAGACGTAAGCAGTTAGCAGAGAGTTAAACTGTTGCTGCTACACCTTTAAATGTGAGGATTTATTCACTGTGAGCTAGGAACACACTATCAGTTCTCCAGTCCACATGTTAGTAATATTTATAGGTCGCTGTGATGCTCCATGGTCACAAAATGCGACTAAGTAGTTGTGGTCTGGAGTCCTGCAGGTACACAAACACATGCGTCGTCTCTGCGCGCTATTTTTAAACTTAATAAGTTTAACTGATACCACAGTGCTGTTAAACGTGAGGATTTATTCATTGTAAGCTGGAAACCAACCAACAGCTCTACAGTCTATATATAAATAATATTTGCAAATTGCAGTGGTGCTCCGTGGTCGCAGAATTCTATTAAATAGTTGCGGTCTTGAGCTCTGCAGATATATAGACACAAGCTATGTTTGTTCATGCACTATTGCTTAGGAGAAAGTGGACTGGTTAGGTAGAGGACTGTGTGTGAAGTAACATGTTTGTGAGTCTTTACTTGTGTGGGTCTGTGAGAGTGCAAGAGCCATAGGAAAGAGCAAGAAAAATGAAATTCCCAAGCAAGTCTCATGCCAGTGGCTAAAAAAAAACATGACAATTTGTCGGCTACTCAGTGTTTGTGATATAGTCATTTTATACATCCCACATAGAATAAAATACATTGAGGATATTTTGATTTATCACTCAACTCTACTTCAGCCACCTTGACATTGCAAAATACCAGCATATCCCACATGTCTTAATTAGAAAATCCTCCTTTCTGAAAAAGGCCTAATTCAGAATGTCCAGATGGAATAAGCCATTTACATGACCCATATCAAATTCAGAATATTGTCACATTTGGAATAGTAGGGAAATATTAATGTGCATGTAAATGTAGTCAATATAGGGCTCCAAAAATCCAGTAACAGTCCAATTTTAGGAAGTGAGCCAAGGGCTGATGACACTTTCCTTTACCTCTTGCAAAACCTTACAGTGTTTTTTAATAGACCTTGAAGCCACTGATGTACCTGTGCTATAAACTAAACCAATAAAAATGAAACATTGGAGGGTAGAGATTTACTGAAGGCTTGTATTGTCACGAAAACATGGTGAGCGCGGTTGCCATTATAGGCACATTTCCAAAAACAACCCAAGCTCCTGGTCTCTTTTGGATCCTGACTTACAGTTTAGGAAATGCAGTGTGAGAGTGATC
This sequence comes from Epinephelus fuscoguttatus, assembly GCF_011397635.1. Classification (NCBI taxonomy): domain Eukaryota; kingdom Metazoa; phylum Chordata; class Actinopteri; order Perciformes; family Serranidae; genus Epinephelus; species Epinephelus fuscoguttatus. Next base: position 14,249,087 of record NC_064775.1, read on the forward strand.
GAACTTTTATGGCTTTGTGAAAACTGAGTAGCAACTCCCTCCCACAGAGACACTCACCATCTGTTGTCTTCCGTCATTTGATTTAAATAACGTTTATGAGCTGGATGAAACTTAAGAGGAGGCCTTGGATAGGAAGCTGAATAGCAGCCTTGCTCACTTTTATTCAGCTGTTTCCATCAACCACCATCATGAGCCCAATTGTCAAAATCATCAAACGCAACAGTTTGATGCAAATGTTTTTCAATCATTGATTATGTACACATCTCTGCAGGATAGTTTGAGCTTAATTAGAGACTGTCCAATTCAACTGTGGTGGTTGTCTTGCTCAGTTTACTCCATTAGATTTAATTTGACCCGGGCAGAAGTGCAGATCAATCAGAATTTTGTCTTAATGAGCCAGTCTCACTTGGCTGGTCAGTTTTCTAGCTGCAGGGCCTGGTACTCTGTTAGTTGACTTGTTTACACACCCTTAAGCTACAATTAAATTCATTAAGGGGCTTGGACTTGATGCAACAGTTGCTTCAGCACTCAGTATGAGTGGTTATGTATGTTGTTTTTGGACACAAGAGTGCACATGAGGGGGAGGAAAGGGCAAAATATTGCTGTCACTTTTCAACAGAATTCTTAGACCAACAGTGGAGTACAGGTGGTTTTGAATAAGTTTTTTTTTAATGGGGATTATTGCATTTAGCACTAAGGAACAAGTAGTCAGCAGATGCCATGTCAGCTTGGGATTGTTGGATTTATTCCAGGGATCAAGAGATCAGTATTGCTTAATTTGCCAGAAGTATAGAAATTTGCTGCCAAAACTGAACCAAGAGTTACAGTGGCACAAGATGGAATACACAATGGAAACATAATTAGAGAATATACTGTAATCATTGAAGAAATGTTCAAACGTTTGGGAAATAAGCGTATCGTTTGCCAAGAGTTAGATGGGAAGATTAATACTACTTTGATATGAGTCTGCTAAGAATAAGTTTATCCATATTCTTATTTATTCATTGATCACCCTGTTACTCCATTGCCTATTTGCCACCTCATATGTTTTCAGAAACATATTTTAGTGTACTATTTAGCTGTAAAATTAGAAAGTTTGTGACCCAGCCACCATGTTGGAAAAATGAATGTAGCCTGAGAAATTTGGTATTAATTTGACACTGATCAGAGCAGCTTTAATGGACAGTGATGAGACTGATATTATTCTTATCTAACTCTGGGCAAGAAAACAAAGCGTATTTCCCAAAATGTCAAACTATTCCTTTAAATCATACATATTTCTTTAGCTTTATTATGATTACTTATTCAAATCATTTTCATTCTTTACATGTTTTCCAGTAGTGATAGACATTCTCTTGCTGTCATGTCCCAGATGAAAGCTAGCTTTAAGTCCCCCCGCTTAATCAACCACTGTGGCAGGCACATTTCAGAGGATAAATATGAGACAGGCTAAACAATTTAATTAGCCCTCTGGTTGTTTGAATCCATTGTATGCTTTTGTAACATAATTCAAAACCACTTTGAGTGTCGTGTCTTTGATCAACAAGAAAAAAGAGGGAAAAAAGTCCTCTTTAAGTTTTCTTTGGTAAAAAATGTTAGAAGATGTTTGTTCTAAATTAAGATCATCCCCGTTTGACAAAAGACACACTCGTTGTTACAAAATGATAAGAAGCACAAAATTAAAACAAATGTACATTTGAATGGACTCCATTCTTTTTTTGTCATTTACTTTTTATTGAGTTTTCATGTAAGGTATTCATACAAATGAAAAGAGACACACCCCAACAAGGAGGGGGAGAAAACAATAAACTAAACAACATAAGAACAAACATCCTGGGGAGGATCTGGAGGGTCTGAGTTTTGTATATCTGGCATTGTACTTAAATGTTCGTGTGCACTTCTATCTATTGTTTCTTAGAATTACATTTTACATTCTCAAGTCTACATTCAAGAGAGGGGGGGGGGAAGAAACAGCAAAATGGAATTAAAATGAATTTACATATTCACAAACACTCTTTGCATAGATATATTATACAAAGTCAGGCCTTAAAGTTGACACATGAGCAAACCATTTGAACCAATATTCTTCAAAGATATCTACTTGATTTCTTAGTTTGATTGTAATTGTTTCCATTGTGTATATGTTATAAACTATATCAATCCACTCATTCATAGTTGGCACTTCCGTTTTCAGCCACTTTTTAGTTAAGGCTTTTTTACAGGCAACCAATAGCACTCAAATCAGATAGTTACCTGGCTTTGCCCAGCAAAGTTCTTCTAGATCACCAAAGTACATGGTTTTGAAATTGAGTTTGACCTTCTTCTTAAAGACTGCTTCCAGGACACCGTGGACAGCTCTCCAAAATGGAGCCACAGAGAGGCAATTCCAAAAAATATGAAAGTGGTTAGCTACTACATTGCCACATGATCTCCAGCAAGCTGTCTGATTAGAATACCTAGTCTTTTGCGCTGGAGTAGAAAAGAAACGAGACATGTTTTTCCAACTAAATTCTCTCCAGAAGAGAGAACTTGTCGTTTGCCATTGCTGTTTGCAGATCCTGTTCCATTCTTCCTGTGTTATTGTAATATTGCCCTCTGCTTCCCATCTTGCTTTGACAGCCAAAGTGTTGTCTCCTTTAAGATTTTGTAAAGCTACATATAATTTAGATATTATTTTTTGATATTTGGCATCTCTATAGGCCTTTTGAAAAATGTCAAGTATTTCATGTCCCATTTGAATTTGGTTATCCTTCCTTTTAAATTTCTTTCCAATAAAGTCTCTGATTTGTAGATATCTGAAATGGTCCTGATTTTGAAGCTTGAAATTGTCTTTCAGGTCCTGGAAGCTTGAAACCTCGCCCTGATTTAGAAGTGTACAATACACAGTAAGCCCATTTTCTGTCCAACATTTGAATCTGGTATCATATGTGCCCGGTCTAAAGACTGGGTCGTAAGCAAACCATTTAAAAATTTCAACCCTGCCTTTCAATTGGTGCCTGCTTATTATACCACTCCATGTTTTTAAAGCACTTGTTATCCAGGGATTATTGGGATCTGTAAGATGGTTGGCTACTAATGAAGGATCTCCGACTCAGGTATGCCACACGGATACTGTTTCTTCTTGATCTGCTCTCTAAGTCCGTTACTTTTTCCTGCAGCTTGCGTTGTTCTTTAAGCAGACAAAGCAGAGCCTCTTTAGTTACCATCCCGCTGTCCTCCATGTCCGAGATGCGCCGCTTTGCTTCGGTGATAGCTTGACCTTGATCATGGAGGGCTGCGCCCACCTCCGTTAGCTTCTGATTCAGCTCGAGTTTAAACGTATCCAGCTCTTCCTTCAGGTCCTTTCTTAGGTCGCCCTTCAGCTCGGAGATCGCCGTATTTATTTCTTTTTTGAAGTCACGAATGTCTTTGGAGATTTCACGGAGCAGACCTAGCTCCTCTGCGTCCTCGCTAGCATCCTCTCCGCTAACTAGCATGTCGCTGGGCTCGTCATGTTCTTTTTTCGACGTTGACTGTTCGTGTACTCGCCCTTTCAGATTTTTCTGACCTCTCTGTGATTTTCCCCTGCTCATCTCTCGTCTTTTGACGTCCTCGAGGAACAATATTCGGGTGGAGGGGATGTTTTTAAGACTGATTGAATCAGAGCAACTATCTATGCGACCATCACACGCATGGCGTCACCCAGAAGCTCTGAATGGACTCCATTCATGTCACATTTGGGTTGGTACACTATCAAGAAAGGCTTTTTTGAGGACTTTTTAGAACATATTAGCTGACAACAGCAGAATCAGCTAAAGCTTTGTTTTTAAGCCTCCTATTACCTAGAGTCCTCCTGTGATTTTCAAGAATGGCAAAGGTTGTCTGCGGTACTAACAGCCTCACTCTGTTTTATTATAGTGGTAATGTGGACTTTTTAGCTCCCTTCTCTTTAAGCACCATTCCTGAAAAAAAAAAAAAAAAAAACAGTCTGCTTTGATTGGTCAGCATTCCTGGGTCTTCTGAATCTCTGCCTCTCCTCTCTCTCTCTCATTGCAGCTGGGAATGACAGTAATGGTGAACAGTGGCACTGTCCACTGTGAAAAATCACCAGTAACAGCTTCCAAACCAAAGTCTTTATAGCCGAACATGTTCCGGCAGTAATATGATCAGAAATTGGGGAAAAATTAACAACAGCAGCAACAAAGATTAAATGTTTCCCTGACATTAGCATGTAGCTACATGTAGCAGTGTGCAAATGTAAACCCTTGAAGTGGTGTGCCTGGAACAGATGACCAAAAGCAAGAAACCTGTCACAGTCTGATGTCAGCTAGGAAACTTGAGGTTTTTGCTCATAGGAGAACTTTACATACATTGAACTTGTTTAATATGAACATATGATATTTTAACATTATATGTATGTGTGTACATATATATATATATATATATATATATATATATATATATATATATATATATATATATATATATGACCGTATGGAAAGCACAATACAGTAGGTTGTTTTTAACTTATTGTCCTTTGTGTTGAATGACATTTGTGGGTTGACACTGCTGAGAGCTGCTTCTTGTCTCAAGCAAGCGCTGCTTGCCACAGTATTTTAAGTGGGAGCACGCTCTGCAGGACAAACACTGTTTCCAAATTGCCCAAGCATCTTTGTCTGCATTATATTCTGTAAAAACATATTTATTTTTACATATCGATATATCTGTGATTGGCCAGTATTGACCAATAAAACTGTTCAACCAGTAAATCGCTCTAGCTATACTTAAAGGTCGGTTGTATAGGATTTAGGAGCATCTGTTGGGAGACATGGAATGTAATATTTGTAACTGTGTTTTCATATGTGTATATTCACCTGAAATTAAAAAATGTTGTGTTTGTGTTACCATGGAATGAGCCTTATATATCTACATACGGAGCAGGTCCTCTTTCAGAGAGATGGCCATGTTGTTTCTACAGTAGCCCAGAACGGACAAACGAAACAGTGGCTCCAGATAGGGCCATTCATGTTTTTTGCATTGGCTACTGTAGTTCTCCAACACGCTTGGCACTTGGGAGAAGTTTCACTTCTGTAACCTGGCCGCATGAGAAGCCACTAAATCCCCCACACTAGACCTTTAAGGTTTGGGAAACATTAATTCAGTCTTTGATTAAATGAACCTTTGCTTCAAGTCACTTTTGGCTTATTCAATATTTAATCAAGACAATGCTCAAGGGCTTAAATGTAGCCATTAAGAATTTAATCATGTTTTCAGTTGCTTGAGTTTAAAAAGTCTGCTGAAGTAAAATTTACAGATATTAGGTGTAAACACGTATTAGTGAAATGCATCCTCTATAAATCTTAAAAAATCCCTCAGTGAACTTCAAGGACAGAAAATGATTCATTTCTGTGAGCATAACTCAGCAGATAGTCCAGGTACATGCTAATTAAACTAATTAAAAAAACGAAAGCTGGTGAAGCTGGTGAACGTTTTCTTCAAATAATAATAACAATAATTGTAATTATCACACTGATGCAGAGGAGTGAGTTAATGTTTTCAAATGATCCCTGAGACAGGCACACAATACAGAGGAAGTTATTACAGTGCAGTTGGCTTGACTTGAGGCTGTCACGCAGGTTAATTGCTTGCTCACCAGGGGAAGCTGGGCCAACGTTTCTTGGAGTGAAAATGCTCTTAATAAGTAAACAAAACCTGCAATTGAATTACCCCTAGGATTATTTCACTCTGGGATGGTTTGTAAAAGTCTTTAATAAGTAAACAAATGAAACGATTGGGTAAGCTTACAGGTCGTCTGACTCGGGGCAGTCGTATGATTCAAACAGGCTTTGAGTTTATTTGGTTGATCAACTTGGGAATGTTTGAGAGCTGACAGTGATCTGAACTCCCCTGGATTGCTAGTTTAATCAAACATCAGCAGCGTAGATTACAGAGGCCTTACTCTGTATCTACGGTTATCTCTCCCTTTATTCCTCTCTCTGTCACACACATGAACTCACAGCAGGACAGCACACACACATCAAGGACACAACAGATCATACACACACTGGAGCATAAAAAGACAAAACGTTCCAGTTGACTAACTGTTTATCATGCTGCCAGTAAAGAGGTAATTACAACAGTGAGTATTTTTGGATGTGTGTATCTGCAGGTCGGTCTGCGCACACTGGAATGTGTGTCTTTCTATGTGACTTGTGTGTCTTTGTGTGTGTCATTGAAGCAGTGCTCGTTTAGCTAATGACTCCGCCCTCCGCGGGATTGCTCTCTGCGGGAAACATGCATACATTTATCGCTGCTGGCACCGCGACAATACAGATGCCATAGCAACTGTAGCCGGGATACAATACAGTATGCGCGAGGTCCTTGGCAACCCAGGCGCTTCCTCAAAAACTCCCTGTGAGCCTGAAGGCAGCTGGAGCTGACACATGGCTACAGTGGTATACACACGCCCTGCAAGCCCTGTGTGTGTTCAGAGGGTGTGTGTGTGAGAAAGGAGAGCATCAGATTCCGGCTCCCTCTGTCTGCCCCCACTGTTGAGCCGTTGTATCTAACAAACCCCGTTCAGAGCTTTTATGATTGAAATTGCAGCTGAATGTTTGCCTGCAGCATCTTTTTGTTCGCTGCAGTTTCTGTTAATACAGAGAATTTAAAGCCGAGCAGAAAAGCTTGTAATGCAGAATCAGTGTCAGTGGAAACAATAACGCTGATGAAAAGTGAACAGAGAGTCAAATTGATGGAAGGGTTGAGTTTTTAAATTATGACTGGAGGTGTGAGGACAAGCAGATCTTTTATGGTGTTTACCGAAAGGTCTTGAGTTTCTGTTCTTTGAGAGTTCCTGTGATCAATACATGGATTAAAGAGTAACTTAGCATTTGAATTTATGTTACAATCACGTCTTATCACAAAATCCACAAGTCGGTCTGCTTTGCTTTCACACCACATATGAGTTGCACTACTTGTCTGTAAGTAGACCCATTTGATCCATACCAGAGTTCAATGGACAGCTTTCACCCCAACCTAAATGAACTAAATCAACTGGGAAAACCCACTAGGATACATTGCAACCTAACCAAACAGTTTAAAAGTCTTAAAGAGACCTAAAGTAATGATCCATTTGCACACCCTATCAGCTTGAATGAATGAATGATCTGGTCACAGGGAAAATGTAATTTCACAAGGCTTCCTTCACTGTTTTTGAAATAAAAGCAATATGAGCAGCATAAAAATTGTGCATGTACAGCTTAAAGAAAAACAAGTTTAGAATGTAAGTTAACGTGAGAAGGAAAGAAAGTAAAACAAAGTCAGATTAAGTAAAGCATGTTCAGCTTCAATCACGAATTAAAATTAAATGGGTTTATAGCACAAGTACATTAAAGGAGCAGTATGTAAGATTTAGGGGGATTTAGTGGAATCCAGCACTGAGGATTGCAGGTTGTAACCATTAACCAGGTTAGAATTCCTTCACTGTTAATTGTGCTGGAGATTTTTACTGGTAGCCAAATTACTTGCAGAGGTCTCTTCTTCTCCAAAACAAACAGACCTGGTGATTTAAACCAGTAAAAACACTGAATAAATTAGTTTCACATTACAAATCAGTGTTTCTCTGATGCTGTTTGGCCACTGGCTTAGCACATGCTAATGTGGGCTCACCCAACTTATTATCCGCAGAGGTCTCTTCCTCTCCAAAACCAACAGACCTGATTATGTTAACAGGTAAAAACACTGAATAAAGGTAGACCAGACACAAAAATGCAAAAATGTGAATGGTCCTATCCAGAACCAGTATTTGGTTCGTCCGTTTTGGGTCACTATAGAATCGTTGTGGTGCAACATGGTGGATTCTGTGGACAAGGACCCTCCCCAGTCTCCTTACCTTATATCAAGGTAACAAACTCATATTTTCAGAGGATTATACAAAGAAAACATACTTATTACCTCCACCAAGGAGGTCATGTTTTCGCTGGCGTTGGTCTGTTTTTCTGTTTGTCTGCAAAATAACTTAAAAAGTTCTGAATGGAATTTGATGAAATTTTCAGGAAAGGTTGATTATGGGACAAGGAACAGATGATAAAATGTTGGTGGTGATCGGTTGAGGCGAAGTGGATAAAATAATAACATGGTGGGAAATCCGAGCTGCTCGGTGGAGGTCTGTGCTCTCCGAGTGCTCTAGTTATCTTCTGTTACATTTCCGCCAAAATCCCCCTAAATCTGACACACCGGACCTTTAAGTGATTTTGAATGATGCACTTTTACCTGAAAGTGCTAAGCTGCAGAAGTGCAAGTGAAGAGGTTGAGTACTTCTTTAACCCTTGCTGTCATGCAACCGATTGCCATTTTATCAGATTTAAAGTTGCATTTTTTTGCATTCATTTTACCAAGATTTCTGCTGGATCTGCTGTCACTAGAAACATTCAAGACTTAAGGCATTAAACTATGTTAATGAAATAGAAAAAGTCATAGACAAAGAAAGTGGGGTTGCACTATAATAATCCCCACTGGGCCACAACAGCTCAAAACTGGTGGAATTAGTTGTTAAAAACTAGAAGTACGATTTCATTGCCAGATTAGCAAACTGACAGGACTGACAGAGCCTAGAGTTCTCCAGGGTACTATATTGTAATTCCATTTTTGCCAATATATCCCTCTAAATCCTACACACTGAACCTTAAAGCTTAAATGTATGATAGACAGCTGCACACTGTGCACCAGGATAATGGTAAACATGTCCATATAATACATCCTTACATACAGTATGTCAGTTACACCCAGTTAGCAGCATAGAGGCCCATATCTGGGAAATACTATGCCATGTGAAATATGTGCGGACTTGATGAGTTGAAGTCTGACGACTCCATTACAGAAATGACTTGTGGACAATGGATTGTTTGATACGCCTATAAAATGTGATAGGCTCATTTGCCCACTGTAATATATTTGGTCCAGAAATAGGGACTTGAGAGAATCTAGTTCTGAACTTTAGGAATGTGGAAGTGGGGTTTTTGAAGTCACACTCAGCCAATCAGATAACGACAACAGGCATGTTTTTATTTAAGGACTGCAAACCAGGAGAAGTATGGAAGATGAGTGCAGAGTGCATGGGTACCTTTTCCACTTCTACAGCAGCAAAGTCTGTGATATCGCTGTCCCCACAGGAGTCCTCTTTAATGATACCAATAAAGATAGTTCGAGCGTGGGGGCAGTGGTGTACAAAGCAGGACATTTTCAAAAACTGCACATAGTGGCTGTAAAATATGGTATTAATTGTATTGGGTGATTTGGGGGTGACTGTTTTTATACGTTTGAACATAAGCAGCCTGAAAAAATACACTCATAAAGTCTTTGATCTCTTGTTATTGATCTGTCTTTCTTGATGCCTTGTTTGGCTCATCATTTGTTCTGATGTGATGTGAATGAATATAGCTCCATATCGATCACATAACAACCAAAACATAGCCAAAATGAACTTTCTGATCAGTTGCTTTAATCAAAAACATTAAAGCAAGCATTGTACCGAGAAATTAATTCAGGTACGAAAGGTGCCATCACTACAAGCGTGGTAGATTAAAGATAAACAATTTTTTTTCCAACTCTTTTTATTGGGGTTTTCAACCGTGGCAGTGGAAACTGAATTTCTTGTAATATTCAGCAAGTCGAAGATCAAAAATACCCTTAGAGGTGGTTTGTCATACATGTATAGAAAAAGTTTGCAAAATAAAATGTTTACAAGTAAAGCGTACCATTCTATTTATCATTCTATTTAAAAAAATAAAAAAAAGAAAAGAAATAGATAAATAGTTTTAAAATGAAAGGGCATTATGAATAACAGTCTTGCCTCCTTTGATCAGTGGGTTTGATAGAAATATAGATTCAGTTGGCAAACTGATTGGTAAATTAGGGAAGGATGCCGTGTTTTGCCTAAAAAAGTTACGTACCTGTAAAAAATGAGTATGTGGTATGTCAAATTTAGTGCGTAACTGCTGAAATGATGAGAATTTACCCTCAATAAAAAGGTATTTGAAGGAATGAATGCCTTTTTGTGCTACAGCTGAAACTCTGCATCTGTGAAAGATGGGGTAAAAGAGTAAAAAGTAAAATTTGGGACCAAAGGAGCCAGTACAGAAAAGAAATAAGATTTAAAGCCTTTGGAAACACAGCTTGAAATAGTAAAAATGCATATATTATATCAAAGTCAAGTGTCTCATTAATCATCCACCAAAGTCTGAGTGAAAATAACCATTCATAACTATTAGAAAACCTGACTTAAATACAGCTCATTTTGCTGTTTAGACCACTTGCCAGGACAGAGTGGGCGTGGCAGATAACGCTCTGATTGACAGCTCCCTCGTTTTGATTGACATCTCCCTGGCTCAGCAATGGCTGCCACAAATTTAATCCAGCCATACATGTTCGAGCCCTCTGATGATTCAGAGGACGAAGCAGAAGCCCTGCCAGCTGGAAATGATTCCTTTCAGGTGGTCACTGAATGTTAAGTTTCAAAATGTTTTGTGATTCATATTAATGTTACTTCCTAGAATAGTTAGCATAACTTTTACATGCAATTTTAGCTGAGATGAGTGACAACGGGAGGCTAGCGCTTTGCCTTTTTTCATTGAGATAAGTTTTCACTGAAAACATCAATCTGCTCCGTTGTTCTGATAATAGCCTTTTTCATTCAAACACATCCAGTCTTAATAGATTAAATATGTCTTTACTTTGACACACACACCGACCCTCAAAGCGGGAGAGACTGGTGCAGGCCGGCCGTCTCTCTGGCGTTGTGTAGAAGTATTTGCCCGCCTCACTAAAATTGTGTTGTTTCCCGCAGCATCACCTCCGCGATTGGGGATATGTTTATGCGTAGCAAAGCTAACTGCTTGGGGTTGGGGTTAGGGGTGAGGAAGGGTGCACATTACGTCCCTTCCCCGCGAGCCAACACCGGCACCGGGCCCGGGGGGCAAGCCCGGCCGCTCACAAGCCGCCTCTTCCTGCAGCTCCACGAGCTGCAAAGGCTCGGATTGTCCGGGCTCTGGAGCCAGTCAACCTGATTCCTGATTCGAGTGCTGCTGGGAGCCCGCCGGAGGCAGAGCCTCCACTGGGTCGCAGCCGAGCGGTTCAGCCAGTTTACGATCTGTATTTTCTAAACATCAGACTAGAAAGCTGTTTGTTGGCTCAGACTCAAAGAGGCAGATTTAGCTTTAACTGGGGGACGGGATGAGACAACTGACAGATGATTTATATTGGTTTGGAATTTATTGCATAATAAATCTCAGAGATAACCACGGCCAAATCAAACCCAATTTCAAGAATGTACAAAAACATAAAAGACAGATATATCGAATAATTGTTTTTACATGTTTAATATTATGTACATAAGACCCTAAGTTGCATAGTTAGAAGGCTATTGTGGATTTGGGTTTCCAGAGGCTTTAAAGAAGAAGTACAAAAATGGCAGTGAATATGATACAAGTGATAAAAGATGAAGCATGGATTTCTCAGTATGCCCAAGATGATTTCATGGGGTTCTGGTTAGATTGGTGTTTGGTATGCAAAGAGTTGTGGCTTTTTATTAGTTTTCCCAAAACCAAAAATAGAAGAGCAATATTGTAAGTAGTGTAATAAAGAACGAGTTTGTCTGCTGTTATGTAAGCAACAAACGTTAGCATGTTCAGCTTACTACCTACAAGGCTTGGGTAGTATCTATTCTTTCATACCTTTCTGACATTTCACCAGGTGAATGATGTGTAATGGTATTTTTGTTAAAAAAAAAAAAAAAGATAGAAATACAAAAGCTGCGTCTAATATGAATTTCAGTCTTGCTGGGTTTAAATACTTAATGGCATGTAGAATTATGAAAAGATGGGAAATAAGTGCCCTTCTTCCTGGAGGACAGGTTGACACTTAATGCTGCGACGGATACCAACATATCAGTGGGCTAAGCAGAGAAGATGTGTTGAATAAAATCGCGTGACTGTGACTATAAACTGCTTTTGTAGTTTGGAGATGTCATCTCAAGATAAAGTTGTAGCAGTATTCCCCAAAAGGGGCAGACGCCTTTTTCTTGTCCTGTAACTTCCCCAACTATCCCCACCTCTCAAGTTCGCCTTTTTATTTTTCAGCTTAGCTGCCTGTTCCACCAGTAGACACTGACCTCTGGTGGTGTGTACTGTGTTCTACAATACATCACCTCAATACAGCACTCAACACATCTCTGTATTAAAAGAAAGAAGACCTTTTTTCATGGTATTGAAAGTCATTCCTTTGGGATTACTAAATACCTTGGTAGACTGTAATACCTTAGTACTGCCCAAGTCAGTACCGACAGTTGTCACCTTGCAGTACTTGTTGGCTTACAATCAGCTGTGGACACTATTTTGCTAAACAGATCAGTTAATCTAGCCTGGTGTTGCCAGACCCAATTCGCAAAATGCGAATGGGTCTGGACACGGACTGTATATTTCCTCTATTCCCGAGGGGCGGAATCAATGGCTGTCACTCAAAGTGCCCCTTCACACAATTGGAAAGACGGAAAACCAATCAGAGTAAACAAAACGTGTGACTTAGGATAGCACAAGGCCACTGTAAACAGACCAGCAAGCTGCTGGCTTTGATGATGTCTGGGAAGGAGTGTTGCCGTCTTTGCGGATTTCCTCCTCACTGTGGACTCCGAGTTGCATGGCTGTGATTCCCAGCTTGGTCGCTTCCCTGACCTGCTCCTCCATGAGAGCAACTAGCGGAGAAACAACAATAGCCACTGGGTTTTCACTGAGCCCCATCTTTTTCCTGATCAACGGAGCCAGTTGGTAAATTAAACTTTTGCCAAACCCCGTAGGAAGGACGGCAAATACATCCTTTTTTTCTTTTAAAGAAAATATACATTACAGTTTGTTCAACACATTTACCATAGCAGTTTCAAAATCAGTAGCCATGTTGGTTGTTTACGAAATGCATTCACTCTGCTGTGACTCAAACTCATAGGCTGTAAAAACATCAGATGTAGCTACCGTGACATTACCCACTGGTTCGAATGTGAACGGGGTTGCCACTTGATGGAAGTGCTGCAGTGCTTGTTAAAAGTGTGTTTTCATAGTAAACTGAGTATCCAGCAGGTTTATCTTAGAGCAAAATAACATTTTGGTTTAGTTATTCATAATGCTGTACTGTAAGGCTCGGGCTAATTACCTACCCTGCATGTGATTATCTTTGGCCCATGACTGAATCACAGCCATGCTGATATTCAGTACAACAGCACTCCCACTCATATTATTTTCCTTGAATATTTTTGGGATCCTACGGTAAATTATCAAACTTATTTGAAGTAGATTGTTTGTTCACTAACTAGAATTGTTATTCATGATTAAAACATGGTGTGTTTTAGTCTCCATATCTGGTGATTAAAGGGCTAAGAGACCGCCTGATGGCAAACTTTAATATTTCCTAAAATGAATTACCTCACAGTATGGCTTAATCAAGAAAGCTTGTGATTAAGAGCCCATTTGCTATGCTTGCACACATGGTTGCAGATACAGTACACACACACACACACACACACACACACACACACACACACACACACACACACACACACACAGGTGCTGGTATTAGCACACACATGTTGTACACACACACCTAGACCCATTCCTATACGTACACTCAAGAGAGCAGTCTCCTTAATGGCCCTGCTCTCAAGTCCCCAACTGCGATAAGTGAATTTTAATTAAGAGAATATTGAGAATTGTAATAAATTATTTTAATGACCTGCAAATGGTTTTGCTTCTCTACAGAGAGAGGGAGAAAGAGAGAGGACACACACCAGTGGTTTCACCAGGGGAAGGAAGGGAAGTGTGTATTGCTACTGTCAGAGCCAAATTACACAAATCAGTCTGTTTCATTTTTAGCGCCTGAGTGTTAGTCAGTGCTGCAGTATACGGTCATTTGCTGACCGCCCTTTCCAGATGACTTCATATTTATCAACTTTATGTAATTTAAATGTTATGAAGTAATCAGTTTTTGTATTTCTCCAGATACTTTTCATGTGTGACTTATATTCTTTTCAGTTTTTTCTCGTTTCAAGCACTTAATTGGCACTCTTCGTGTATAATGTGTAGTGAATAATTGAATGTACTTAAGTCTTTAGCTAATGTATGTGTGCATTGTGTGTGAATGTGTGTGCACAAATGTGTGTGTGTGTGTGTGTGTCTGTGTGTGTGTGTGTGTGTACTTATGCCAGCTAAACTAGGCAGCAGATTGCGGTGATTTTCAGCCAGCTGGTCCGGCTGTGTTCCTATCTGTCACCCCCGCCAATTCACACACACACACACACTCTCACACACGCTGACACACTCAGGGAGGTCATCGTCAAGCCAATCAAAAGCCCTTAAAGAGGTTCCCCAGCCAATGAGTGAACGGGATCGCTTCCATTTCCTACGCTGGCTGACTAATGGCTACGCTTAATGACGCTCGTGATCGCTGTAAATAAAGGCATATGTTTGCTAGCTGAGGACGCGCCAATTTGAGGGTTGTGTGTCATGTAGGCAGACTTGCTCAGCTACTGGGGATAATGCACTGTGTTGTAGGATTTTGTTTTGCCCTTACAGGTTTGGCAGGCGTGAAGTTGGCAAGAGCAAGCAAGCCCAGAATAGAATTATGATATTCCCAGGTCCGCTGAGGGATAATGAGAGTACAGTCGGGGAAAAACACTACAGCCCGGCAGCACCGACAATACTATAATACTCAACAGGAATACAGAGGATCCTGAACATCACCGGACACAGAATTTGGTATTGAAAGCCTCACACTGGACAAGATATATACATGCATAGCTCTGAACACACAACAGTCTCATCAAAGACAGCAGAGAGCAGGGTCTGCAGCATCCTTGGAGCAATTTGGGGCTCAGCGCTTCGCTCCGGGGCTGATCAGCAGTCGCAGTGGGCACAGCAAGATGAAAAACCAGACGCTCTCCAGTCCCCAGATCACAGCTGGAATACAACCTCCAGGCAGCGCCCGAGATCAATCCAGCTGCCCTCCGGTTATTGGTAATCCTCTCCACTTCGGGGGTTGACCTGTCTCCTGGAGAACCTTAAAACAAAACTCTGCATGCTTTTCAGCTTGTGTCCTGTTTCCCATCACTTTGCATCATCCAGCCAATCACTTCACTGTGGAGCTACAGGATACATGCGCTGAGAATATAAATGACACCCATGCTCCCTTGATGTAATGAAGCATTCAATGATATTCTGGTCAGAAATAATCCGTACATTGGAACATGATGGAAAGGCACATTGTGGTCAACAATGATAGGGCTTTTATACAAGGGCATCGATTTGGTTTCAGATTTTATTGTATAATTGAGACTAAAATTACTGTTTCAACTGTATATATAATTGACAGAAACAAAGATAAATGCATTTAGCTAAGTATTAAAACCGAAATGTTTTTCTTAAAGATCTGATGTCTTCTGGAGATGTAACAACACATGGATCTGGATCAATCAATTAAATTCTCAATGATCCAATATCATCAATGCAAAGTGAAAACATCAGTATATTTGGTCATCTTTAAAATATGCTTTGTTTTTAAATTTCCACGACACCAGGCCCCTGAACTGAGTCACATCTGAATTGTAACAGATTTTGTGATAGTTTGCACTAACACTTTGTTTATCCTCTTCCATAAACACTGTCTTTGTAATGTTAAAAGTGTGAACAATAAAACATTTAACATCTACTTGTCCGAGTTGGTAAGCCAAGTAGCCAAACATGCCGATATCAAAATGAAATAAAAGTCTCATCTTGAACTTTTGAGATATTAATTCCACTGCATTACAAGAACAATGCTTTATCCTGGTTCCCATTTTAAAACAAGTCAGCTGGAAACATTAAAACTCAGCTTGAGACAGTGTTTTCAGCTCATAGAGCTAACATAAGCTTAAAGGATCAGTGTGTAGGATTTAATCACAACTAGCGGTGAGGTTGCAGAACTGAGCAGGGCTCAGCAATAAGGATCGCTGGGGCAAGTAAAATGCCGCTTCAGGCTAGCAAATCTAGCAACTCACTTGTGCTATGGGCAAGTGATAAAATAGAATTATACACATTTTTTTCCAGAGCTGATGATGGGAGTAGTTAAGGAGTGAATCATGTTGCCTCCTTCTCATCTCTGTTGAGAAATGCATATGCACATTGCAGATTGGGCACTTGAAGAAAATGGCCACATATAAACAACTCATTCTAAGGTAACAAAAACAACGATTCTTACTTTTAGGTGATTATACACTAATGAAAACATAGTTATTAATGTTATATACTAGTTCTACAAAAAGATGCCTCCAAATTCTACACACTGAACCTTTAATTAGATTGCTGTTGTCGGTTATCATTTTAGCTGGCAAAATTGATGGTTGCTGACTAGAAAGGACAAGTCTATTTTTTTCTACCTCTGTCTGAAGAGCCTGCAGATAAAAACTAGTCCTAAGAATCAGGAATGGTTAATGTCTCACTGTTTTAATTACTAACCACACAGTATATATGTGATAATGCCAAGTTTGACAGTTGTAGCAACAGTCAGTAAGAGAGGCAGGTTTTACTGAATGGTCGATTCTCACTCTGTCACTCTCCATCAAAGTAGCACACAAACCTGGCTCTGTATAGACTTGACTGCTAACACTATGCAGAGATATCATACTATACGCCTGTAGCTAATATTTGATTTGTTAAAGTCCATCTTGCTGTTGCTGTCTTGATAGCCTATAAACAACATTATGTGTTTACTGAGGTTGTGTTTATTCCTTTTATAATTAGCCTTGAATTTTTGACTCTGCACTCATATCTCTCACTTCAACAGACCTGCCAGCTTTATTTTTGAGTAGCACTTCAGTGGGGAAGAACTCCAAACACCGAACAGAATATTCAGCAACAAGTCAATCAGCCAAGAAGTACATACTTTACTTTACAAACACAGATTTCACTGTGACAGAATATAATTGTCTTCATCTTCATCCTTGATTTACTGACTGAAAAGGCTTAAATCCCACTAGGAAGACAGGTGTCTGCTATTTGCAGTCTACTTTCTCTTGAGCCGTTGTTTGTCTTTAAGCCGTTTTGCCTGTCTTTTGTTTGCTTTGTATCTCACTTGAGGACTGTTTTTGAAAAGATGAAATTGGCATTCTGTCAGCGAGGCTGATTGATGCTGACTCTCCCTTTTCAAAGTTAGGTCCAGCTCGGGATTGTTTCACATTAAAAGTGATACCTGTCTAAGAAACTCAGATGATTTATTATGTTACAAATATCCCCAGACTTTGAACAATTTAGCCCAAACGGTGTTTTCCCCCCCCGTCATTAATAAAAGGGTTGGTGATTCAATTTATCATCCCAGTAATGTTATGTGAAGGACACCTTCTGCTTGGTGGAATGATGAAAATGTGATGCTGACAAGCTTGACCTTAGGAATGTGTTGGGAAAATTATTTCTTAAGGGTTCATAACTTTGGTGCATTGAACACATTTAGGAATCTAAGGCCACAGGAAAAACTCTCTGAGAATGTGTCACAGCAAAAATGTAAAATTTCTGTTAAATAAATGCAGTTACAAGCAAAGGCTGGTTTCCATCAGTGTCATTTCCATAGTTTATACTGAGTAAATACATGTATATGAGCACATATCTTCACATTAAAACACCTGTGCAGCAGTTTCTTATGTTCCCGCACGAATAATTGCCACCCTGGAGAACTCTAGGCTCTGTCAGTCCTGTCAGTTTGCTAATCTGGCAATGAAATCTTACTTCCACTTTTTATCAACTAATTCTACCAGTTTTGAGCTGCTATGTCCCAGTGGGGATTATTATAGTGCAACCAGTCTTTCTTTCTCTCTATGTCTTTTTCTCTTTCATTAAAACATAGTTTAATGCCTAGAGTCTTGAATGTTTCTGGTGACAGCAGATCCAGCAGAAGTCTTGGATGCTAAAATGGTGTAGTTTTTTTGCAGGTCCCTCTAATTGCAACTATAAATCTGATAAAGTGGCAGTTGGTTGCATAAGAGAAGGGTGAAAGAAGTACTCAACGTCTTCACTTAAGTGAAGGGACTCAGTACATCTGTTACCATTAAAAGTCCTTCATCCCAAATTACTTAAAGCTGCACAATATTTTTATATTTATATTATTATTTTATATTTATATTACAGTGGATCAGATGAGTAATGAGTAATATGAAAGGGGTTGTTTATAGCGACGGACCCACAGAGAATTCTGTATGACTGTAAATTCTCTCTTCTTTTCAGTCCAGCCACTCTCACCCTTCTCATTAATTCTTTTCTAGCTGTATTCAGCAAAAAAAGCTCACATAATCCCAGTGCACACTTCCTGCCCAGCATCAAACAGAGGACAGACATGATAAGAGACTAGCTGGTGAAAACAGTGGAACATTTAGCAGCTTATGATCTAGATTTTCCTCAGGAGTTGGTGGAGACCAAAACCGGGCTAAAACAGAGTGAATACTGGGCTTTTATTTATCAGGTGAACGCAAGCATGGCTCCAATATAGGCTAATGTTGTTTAATAACGTTTTTCAACCTGACATTGTTGAAACAGAGCAGCTAATGTTGCTATGTTGCTGCAAGAAGCAGAGTGAGATCCTCGGCCCGGCCAGTATGTCATGTTTCCCAAGTATTTTATCTCGTAACGCCATTGTTTACATGTGGCATGTGCTCTGTCTGTTGACCCATATTTTCTCCGAAATTGAAAATAATTCCATGCTGCTGATTTATTTCCTGAGTAAATAACATTATCCTCATTGTCTTTCTCTTGGCTGCTTGCCATCATCTGCCTGGTGCTGTTTGAAGGTGACACGGAATTTCAAAATAAAGGTGTGTCCTAAAGATTATGATAAGGATGGATGTTTTCATTTTGCATCAATTATATTGGATCATTGATCACTTAACTGATATGTCTGTTGATGGTTAAACGGTGAATTATTAACATCTCTGCTTGGGATAGACAAGTACGCCTATTACCGGACTGTACTCAGTTCCAGTCACCTGGAAACATCTGGGGAGTAACAATAAAAGAGAAACACTGTCCCTGATAACCTTGACCGAAGCACCTACTGTAATATTCATAAGACCTGATGGCTCAGCTCAGAGGCCAATAGAACAAAACTGTGGTTATACTGGGCATCTCTCATGTGTGAGTGTGTGAATGTAACCTTCTCTCTCCTTTCCGCCACTGTAAACAACAACCTGTTTTCATCAGAAGTGTAGAGTCTTTCTAACTTTGGCTCCAGTGTTTTTGATGATGTCTAACTCGCTGGGGACATTCGCTGTCACGCACAGTCCGCTGCGCTCAGACCAGTCAGTGCATTATCCTGTCAGTAGCATTTAATGTTGAATAGATAAGGCTGCACTTGACAGAACTAGTTTTATATGACGGATCGCTTTATTCCCATTGCAGACAAACGGCTTCACCATCCCGGCCTTCATCACTGGCTGTGAATAATGGCCGCTCCTCTTGCTCTAATACAGGGAGGATGCGCATTAACACTCATTCTGCTGTTATCACCTTAGGAGGAATTCTCAATAAGCATAATGCAAATGTGTTCATTCAGTATTCATCCAGTGTTGAATGTGTTACGTTTATATACAATATGAGCAGGCAGGAAAAGATGCACATAAAAGAATTAACCTCATAAAGCTGGGATTTTTCACTTTAATCTGTCAGCCTGCAACATTAGATTTATTTATATCAGTGTTTGATCTGTATTCCACTGCACTGTTTCTGAGCGCTGGGAATTATTTGCAATTTATGTGTTATTGATCTATTGATCTGTGACATTACTTGAAACATGCCTGTGTCTTATCATCAGCGGCATTACACAAGTGAGATGACACACAACCACAAGGACAATGCACAATATGAATGAGGACAGCTGACTTAAGATTTGAACTTGGGAATCAAAGAGATTTTTAAAGCAGTGTTTTCAAAGAAAAGTAATAGCGATGTGCACATCACCTTTGACTATAATATGATTCTGAATTAAAAGCAAAGAAAACTAATAAAGAAATACAAGTAGGTTTTTTTTTTTGTCTTTTAATGGTTTCCTAATGGTCCCTTTTTATTTCCTCTTGTTAATACTGCCAAATGAAAAAAGTAAATGAGACTGCCTTACTGTTTTAATTATAAAGAGTCTTGCAGTGCAATTTGAAACAATGATTAACTACACACTTGGCAGCACAAGCCTTACTGTAGAGCAGCATTTAACTGCTTAACCCCAAATAGCCCAATAACTTATAACATTTGGTAACTGTAAAAAATAGCTTTTTTTGGTATATACTGAATGTAATAAAGTAATGTCACTCATCAATAAATCTATAATCAGTTGCAGTGCCGATGGTAACATAGACGCAGCGCCTCTGTCTGACTTTAATACCTGCCAATCAGTACCGCGAGTGGGACCAACGCCTTTGTCAAGTGTCAAGCGGTGTGCTGGAACCAATAAGTACTGATAACATGCTGCTATCAAGGCTGTTCTAAATCAACATGTCTTCTTAATATCACGCATTATCGTAGTTTGATTTTACTTTGCTCCACTTTACTGTTAAAAGACCAACAAAACATGTCACACAAGTCTTGGCAACTTTTCTACAGTCTGGGGCTGCAGGGTGGTGCTTGACTGTCATGACATGTCAGCTTCATTAAAAGTATAGCTGCAAATTGAAAGCAACAATAGATGTAAAAACACACAGACACAATGCATCAGTGATCAGTTCCCTTATTTAATTTTAACAATTTTTTCAATCTTCTCCAATTTCTCGTTTTATTTTATGGAAGTGATCAATGTAAGTGCACTTGTCCTAGAACCGCTAATAACTCAAATAACTCTGTTTAGATAAAACCTACAAGCTTCTCTTCGGATGATTTTTCCTAAAAATGTGTCTGAAGCCTATAAGTTACAAAAATGAAACGCACTAGACTTCTGAGCATTTATATCGCCGACTGAAATTATATATTTTGATACCTACAGGTGGCTATACATATTGCAAAACTCTGTAAAAGTACACCAAAGCATACATTTTCGTTTCCAAATATTTATTTGAAAACAAATGTAATCTCAACAGTGACCGTGCCAGCCGGTGGGACTGCGGCGCTTGGAGGGGCGCTGTAATCCTGGCGGTCCTAGTGTAAAGCACCACGGACAGCGCCAATGCATCTATTGCTGTAGCTCAGAGGCTCTGAAGCCTGAATCAGAGCCTCTGAGCTGAGTTGGAGCTGGAGCTGCCTCAACCATAGGTTATTGGTAGGAAGAAAAATGGCTGCTGAAAAAAACTGTCACTGTCAAATGCCTCCAAGCACCGCAACGATCTGCCAGACATATCATATGTAACTTCATTGTTTATGCTGCCCGTCTACTCAGAAGCACACAATGAATGCATTTTTGAGTAATTTCCGAGAAGTTATGATAAAAAAAAAAAAAAAAAAAAAAAAATACAGACTATAGAATAGGACTGACAACCTCTCCAATGTCTCATGTCAATTAATTAACACTATTTGTCGGCTTTTTATAATGCCTTTTTTTTTTTTTTTTGCTGCTGCTGCGCTGCTGCTGCTGTACTTTGTCTCCAGTTGAAAGTGGTGATTTGCTAAATACATTCTACAATAATAAATTAGATTAACTTTTGGTCTATAATATTGTTGGCTATATTACGCATTATAATGAAAAAAAATAAAAGATGATGAGAATAAAAGAAAGAAACACTGAAATAATTAGTGGAAACTTTTTTTTTATTGATACTCCTCCTCTCTGACATACTAACAACACACACACACATTGAACACGCGATTGAATGAATGAATGACCATTGGAAGCGGTTTAGCCGCAGTCCCGCCGGCTAGCACGGTCACTATTGAGATTACATTTGTTTTTTATTATTAACAAAATGTTTTTTTATTGACTGTATGAATGGTTTCGTTTTCAAATAAATATTTGGAAAGAAAATGTATGCTTTGGTGTACTTTTACAGAGTTTTGCAATATGTATAGCTTACCTGTATGTATCAAAATGTATAATTTTCAGCCGCTGCCGCGGTCGGAGGTATAAATGCTCAGACAGATGTATTGTCTCTGTGTTTTTACATCGATTGTTGCTTTTAATTTGCAGCTACAGTATCTCACATAAGTGGGGTGTACTCACTTATGTTGCCAGCTGTTTACATGTTGATGGCTGTGTTTTGAGTAATTTTCAGAGGAAGGTAAATCTATACTACTATACAAGCTGTACACTGACTACTTTAAGTTATATCAAAGTGTCATTTCTATAGTGTTGTCCCATGACAAGATATAATGAAATATTTGCAAAAATGGGAGGGGTGTACTCACTTATGTGAGATACTGTATACTTTTAATGAAGCTGACATGTCAGGACAGTCAAGCAAGCATGTCTCGTTTTTAGATATGTTTTTGATAAACGTTCGCTGTCAGCGCTAACCTCTGTGAAAAATAGACTCCTGCCTCCTGTGACTCCTTCTCAAAAAAACCCACACTGTGTTTCTCCAATTAAAAGCTTCTAATGGGAAGCAGCCGCAGTGGGAAATGTTGGGTTAGCTTTAGCAGTAACCTAATCCAGCTGTGTTACAGCTGTAGGAGAGTGAACAGTAAACAGTGAGGCTGATATCAATGAGATTAAATCACAAAGAGCAACTCTTGATTAGCCACATCATGCATCGTTTCCTCATGGGATGGCGGATCCTGCCACTAACAATTATAAAGACTATATAGAGACATGATTACAGAATATAAATAAATTGAATGACTATTTTACTATCTGACTATATTAACAACAGAATTGGAGTCATGAGAACTTTAAGGATTATAGCTTTAAGAAGCCCAATTTAGAAATGGTTAAAGTTTGGAACTCTAGATTGACTTGAAAATTACTTAGGCTTATCCATAAATATGGAAGAGATTGAAAGAGTACAGAGCTGGCTGCTTTGTATTGAAAAATAAGCAATCAGCCTTTTCATCCATTGATGGGTTAAGATGATAGATTGTACTTGCTGCAGTGTAGTTTGGTTGTTTGTAATATTTAAGACCTTAATATGCTTTTAAGTGACACTCAAACAGTGCTTTCTTTCTTTCTTTTTTTTGTCCTTTCCCTGGATATGGAGGTTAGATGTGTTCAGTATGCTCTCAGCCCTTTAACCAATTACCCGAGCAGCAGATGACCCAGGAAATGAGCTGATATTCTATTCATGAGAAGAAAAATACACTTTGCAGAGCCGAGTGGAGATCAAGTCACCCCAGTGCAGATCCTCACGCTCGATAATTGTTCCTCATTTAAGTTTTATCTCATTTGGATATTCCAAAATCAAACTCCGTTTTGTAGAATTTTCCTGGGTTACAACTGTTGGGTTTGATGAATGTTTCAGAGTGCTGAAAGCTGCAGGGCTTCTCACAGAGGCAGTCCGACGTGGTTAAAAGTCAATAGACAACAGTAAATGCATAAATCAGAAATTTAGCAAGGGAGGGACGGCCTGTGAAAATAACAGCTTGCATTTGCCCGGCCGCAATTTGTTCCCCGCTTCTAATAAAATGAAGAACTTGACTTTAAAATGAGACATTCATCTTTCGAAAACATGTACACCCTCTCTCACTGAATGATTGTGACAAGAAACTAAAGCTACATGTAACTATAGCTCATTATTAAAGCCATTAGCGGTGTGAAGGCGATTATTTACGAAATACACTACTTTAGATAATGTAATCCTTTTTTGGGAAAAGCTGAGAAATTAACACCATTTATCACAACACCAAGTCGCCTAACAACCACCTAAACATTCAGCTAACCAAAATGGATAGAGAGAAACTGGAAATAATTTAATTTTTCATTAAAGTTAATGCATCATCAGTCAAGCTGATGGGCTGCGTTTGGAATGTTTTCACTCTGAAATGATTTTGATATCAAATGCTGTCCAAAAGAAGCCCATAAGGCTGATTGATGAGACATTAACTGTGGTGAGAAATAAAACTGTTTCTGGTTTCTTGCTGTAGAGAAGAAACTCTGGCTCATATTCTCTGCTTTACCACTGCTTGCCATCTTCTACTGGGTGCTACTTTCCTCTTTTCCTCCACTAAATTTTAGAGGGAAATATTGTACACTGTCCCACTAAAGTTATCTGACACTTAGTTGTGCCTTAACTCAAGTTCTGTACTTAAAGGGGCACTTCATCAGTGTCCAGTCTGTTCTCATGCACTGTTTGTTTGCATACCTGTAAAAATACATCAGTATTCGTATGTAACACAGGTAATCAGGAGGCCTGCGATCATGTGACCAACGTGCTGATAGGAGTAAAGAAGGAAGTGGTATAACGAGCTAAAGTCTTGCGGTGGTGGATGAGTCAAACAGGCACAGGACTTTCCCCCAGACGACCAGTGCTCCTGTCTTGGTGAAACCAAGTGAACTTTGAGTTATTTTAAGGTGTGTCTTCGTTATAGTTTAATGGCGTTCGGCGGCGTTAGAGGGAAACGCAGCCGGACAGGAACTTCACCCAGGAGAGTGGTGTTATTTTTTCCTAAACCGAACCACGTGCTTTTGTTGCCTAAACTCACCATATGCGTGTGTTGGCTAAAAGTAACCACATGTGTTGATTGTTGAAGGAAAAAAAAAAGTCAGTTTGCAATATTGTACGGACATAGTGCGTTTGTTTTTTTAAAGAGACTGTATGTAAATGGTCCATTTCCTGTGGAAGTTATTTACTCTATTTACTCTCACCTTTATCTCTCTTAGGTCAAAAATCAAGCTGTTCCGCACAGCGCTCTCCCCCTTAAAGCTAAGAGAACTTCTGTTATGTTTACCGGATGAGCTTTTTTGTTGTTGTTTTGTATTGTCATGTGTTTTTTCTGGGCAGTGTTTCTGAAGCTGCAGCATATCTCCCCTAATAAGAATGTCTCGGGCCATTAAAGTTAAAGTCCCACTGATTGTAACACATCTGAGTGCGTGAAATTTGTTCTCCGCATTTGACCCATCCCCTGAGGGAGTAGTGAGCAGCAGCGGTGCCGCGCTCAGGAATCATGTGATGATCTAACCCCCCAATTCCAACCTCCCAGTTTCAGAGCAGACACTCTACCACTAGGCCACTGAGCTGGTTGAAGTGCAACCAGGTCTCACTCAAAAGTCGTTGAATACAGGCGCTTGGACAGTGACTTCTGGCGTCAAATTGTGCATTTCTTGTGAAAATGAAAGTGTATTTTGAAAACTGACAATGTGTGTTACAGGGTGAAGTTGACAGTGCCCCAGAGCGTTAAAAACCAATGCTCCTAGGGTACCAATGTAGTGCATTTATTTTGAAAGAAACTGTATGTAAATAGTAAATTTCCTGTAAAAACTGAAGTTTATTTTGAAAGAAGACAATGCATATAACAGGCATAACTTAACACAGCATCCCAGATCGCCAACATCCAACGCACCCAGGGCACCTTCTACGTTGTATCTGGACATGGAAATTCCCTGTCCAAATGCGGATATGTAACGAGGTCGGAGTGAGAATGTGTTGAACAGATAGCCTGCATTACATTTGAGGAATGTGCACTTTGTAAAATGAGGGCATCCAATGAAATATGGTGTCAAATTGCATTATCCAGTGTTTTGGAGCTCATAATGACCCTTGTCAAAACCCTAACTTTTTAGAAGTGCAACTGTAAATTGCTGTAGTAAGGCTTTAGGTACAATTCAGTATTATTCCCTCACTGGCCCCACGTTTTCTGTCTGTTAGTTGAAATAGAGGAATAGAGGAGATGCAAAGTGGACTTTGAATTGTTGGTCTCAATATTTCCAAAATCCTGGCTGCATCTCTGCAACAGATAGAACTTTCAGTGATGGAAAATGTGAGTGCAGGACTTTTAGGATTGTTCTTGTATCATTGTTGTTTACTCACATTTCATTACATCACTGCGTGGTACTACTGCCACTATTACGCAGCACTGACAGTGGGGTTTCAGACTCTCACCCCCTGCTGAACTCTCAGTTTGTCAGCCAGTGATTCTCTCATGTTGGGAACCATCTCAGAGGGGAGGATAACACAGGAGTGAAACAGAGAGAGGAGCGAGGGAAACACACACACACACACACACACACACACACACACACACACACACACACACACACACACACACACACACAGGGAGGGAGAGAAAGAGAGAAAGAGAGAAAGAGAGAGAGAGAGAGAGAGAGAGAGAGACTTTGCCTGTTGTACACCGGACCACGCCAGACGGTGAGAGCGCCGCCGTCGGAGGAGGAGGAGTCTCGGCCGCTCTGTAAGCGGCACCGGGGGGCTCTCAAGCACCGGGACATAACTGGGACTATTTGTGATTGACAGCGAGCGGAGAAACGGACGGAGCCTTCTGACTCACTTCAGTGTAGCCCCCCGTGTCCGGCTCTTACATCCAGACGCACACACTAACACACGCACCTACATCAGCCGTGATTGCGCGTTCACCTGGATAAGCAGAGGGTCGGTTACGCACGGTTTGGTGAATTTGGAGAACACCTCCGGCATTCACCTGTTCAGCTGTGCCGAGCTGCACAACGGCTCAGCCCGGCTCGGCTCGGCTGGATTAAAGGCAGCTGAGATGGAAAGCGGCTAGAATGGCACGTTTTCAGGTAAGACCCTGGAAAGCAGGCTGGGACGACTGTGGAGAGAATGCGCACCACACACTTTAAGTCATTCCATCCGCTGGCGTTTCTTGCGGTTTGGGTGCAATTTATTTCAGTCAAACAAGTCCAGCAGACGTGCCTGTCATGAGAGCGGCTGCACGCGACTGTCAGCTCATTTTGACAGGAGACAGGAATGTGAGTCCTGCCGTGAGTTTGGTGAATTCTGCTGCTTTATTACCCTCATGTTGTTTAGGAATAAACTCTGTGTGACAACAGGCAGGTGGGGCGGTGTTTTGCGAGGCATGCAAGAGATATGACATTCCTCAGCATTTAGCGCGTGCGTCTGAGCGCGCGCGCGTGTGCGTGTTTGCAGCCATCATTGCAAGTCATCTGCTAATACTCTAATAGGACATTAATTGATTCTGTATCGGTTTATTGGCAACACATGTTGTTTTGTCATTAAGTGTCATTACATTTAAAGAGGGAGCCTTAGCAACTGAGGACATCCAGACTGTGCGTGCGCGTGTGCATGCGCGCGTGTGTAGTGCGTGTCCTGTCTCGCCCACACTATCAATGTCTACCCCCCCCCCAATTTATCTCTTGTTTTGTTTACCCTTTACACGAGGTAATGACAGCTCACTCTGCTCACATTTATGAATAAAGGTTGAACTGGATTTAATAAACTCTTTAACAAAAGAGCTCTGTTTCCATATCCTGAAATACTAATTACGAGCAGCTTGATTTTTTGTGTAGAAATTATTTTCTAAATCTCAGACCTGGACTGACAGCCAATTAATACAGGCTATTATGTAGCAGATTAAATATGAAGGGATACTGAGAATACACAGCAAAGCGAGGCCTAGTAGAAACATTAGGTGGAATCCCTTAGGAGATGGAAACAGCACAAATGATATTTGATCACATAAACTCACTATGAACTAGCACCTATATGCTATAACTCTCACACAGGGATTAAAGTCATAATACGCCTATATGTCAAAGCAGATGAAAATACTTGCAAGTACCATAAGGCTAATGTAAAGCCAATATTGAGCACCATGCCCATAAGGCATATTGATGCCGCACTGTGCCAGACAGAAATAACATAAAGTAACATCAGGTGACTCTATCCCAGTGTGCAAAAAAAGAGTTGAAAATAACCCTACTGGGACATAAATACAGTTTAAGTGGAAACTGTTTTGAGATAAACATATTAAGGATCAGAAAATCACTCTTTAGTCACTCGGGAAACACATGAAACAAATGCACCATCATTTCTTATAGTTCAAAGGAGCCATGAGAGCAAACAAAACAAGAACTAACATCTTCCATCAAATAAAAGGTGCATGAAGTCAAACGTCTTAAAGTAAATTTAAATCTAATCTACATGTAAATCTTAATCTGATCGAAATCTAATCTAAGACATGTATAATACAAATTTATGCAAAAAAGTTCAGTCACATCATTAAGAATTCTTTAAACTACATGTTCTCCTTCTCCCTCAGCAAAAATCCCACATTCCAGAATACAGTAATATCGTTCATTTCGAAAGTTTAAAGGTAAACTATACAGGAATTGTTGGTTACTGTTTGTAAACACAACATTCAAACTTGGCCCCTCCTCCCTAGACTCTATAAAATAATGGATGTAGCCACTTTGACATCACCCATTGGTTTGTGGACTGCTGTTTCAAAGCGTCAAGTCAGGCATTTGGGGATGTCGCCATCTTGGTTTTTTGGAGCCAGAAGTGACCATACTTGGAGGAAAAGCGGTGACACCTGGTGGACAGTCTTTCACTCAAAGTGGCCTTGTCCTTAAATATGCACAACTTTACGCCTTCATGAAATGTAAACAGGCAAGTTTTTTTTTTTTTTTTTTTTTTTTACTAGGCTGTAAAAAGGTTTATGTCTGCTGTAAAGTTGGGCTTTTTTGGAGACTGACGGGTCTGGAGCCAGCCTCAAGTGACCATTTAAGGAATTGCCTTTTTTTTTTTTTTTTTTTTTTTTTTGTTGCTCTGGGGGTTGCTCCTTGCTTCCTACACTACTTGTACGTACACCTCTAGCTACTATTGTAGAAATGTCACATGTTGTACTGGAAAAGCCAATTGATTAGTCGGATTACTAAGCTACTCGCGGGCACCTACCTATCCAACACAATGCAAACAATCTCTGCATTGGTCTTTATCTACAGTGCTTGCCAGCAAACTTCAAAGTGAAAGGCCAGCCCCACACTCACTCTCGTTTTGGAATGAGCTTTTCCACTTGGCACTGGGCCTCATTATATTTGCATTTTTTTCTGTACTGTGCTGTGATTTTCATAGCTTCCTCTTGGATGTGTGCTGCCTACGATCCGGGCACTACATTTTTATAATGTCCCGACATCGTCTGAGTGCTGTTATTGGCTGTAGGCTACGCGCCCATAAACGTCCCAGCCACAGCAAAATAAGAAGAAAGTGCAGGCAGAGGGACGAGTCTCTGCAGATAAATACACCGCAACACACTTCTGGCTGGTCATTCTGTATGAGTCTATATGTTGTAAAATCATTGTAAGATCCTGCATAGTAGATCTTTAACAGCTGGGCACAAGATGTTGCCTTCACTGTTAAGTCCATTATAAGTCTATGTGACCTGGAGACTTCAAGTTTCTACATTGCACTTGTGTAATTTACCTACTGGACCATGATATCCTCCAAACTCGTTGTGATGTCACAAATCCTGCTGATACGTCCGTGTTATAAACTGAGATTTCAGATGAGAGCAAAGACATTTTGCCTCCAGCAGATGAATGTAAAAACAGACGGCACATACATCATTCTGCACAGTCAAGCTCAAACATCACAGCGAAGAAACAAGAAGCACAACACATTTTTGACTGGAGGGGGGCTTTAAAATAAAGGCAGTAAAATTCTGAGACTATTTCAGATGGTACAAATCATGTATAAAGTCAAAAACAAATTACAACCTGAAAGTATCCAAGAGATATTTAAAAAGAGAGAAAACTTATATGACTTGAGAGGAATATGAATGCTGAAGAAACAAATGATGAAGAGGAATAATATAAAATGGAGATTAACTGAAAATATATAGCTCACCTTAAAAATATATGCATTAAAATGGATTCGTATGCAGGAACAGTGTTACTTTTTGATGGTAAAAAGATAGTGTTTGTGAAAAAGGGTAGGTTCAGTAATATTTTTGGTCTGTAGTCTCTACTGCACTGTTTTGTTCAGAGTAATTGCATCATTTCTTAATTTTATCCCATATTGTAAATGACAAAGCCCTGCGCTTATCGTATTTCAAGACAAAGATGTTCACTGTAAATTCCCTGTAGTAGTACCATAGCTATATCAGTCATTTTTCCATTAGGGACTGATGAAGCCAGCCAGCCAATGGGTTCACCCTGCCTTGTGTGCCTGGCTGTCGGGGCAGCTGAGACTCTCCGTCGGTAGCCCCATGGCTGTGAGCCAACCGTGACTAGTAAACAAACAACACACACTTCCTGTCTGTTTGTAGCCCTCTCCCCGGGCTGTCAGTGTAAATGTACCACAGATCGCTGGAGGGTTTGGCGACACTACAGCGCCAGCTGAGCCTGGTCGTTTTAGGTGAGGCTTATTAGCGCGCAGGTTGTCTGTGCGTGGCTGAGAGATGTAAGATCCCTTTCACGCTCCTATGATAACATCCAGGAGTGATGTTGGATGATGGATCAAGCGTCTTGTGATAAAAGGGAAGGAAGGGAGATGCTGGGCCCAGTTACTGAGTGTGTGTGAGCAAGTGTGTGTGTGAGACCAGTCCTGAATGTGATTTTTCTGGAAAAAAAGGGACATCAACGTATTTCACACCTTAATCCAAAAACCTTTAATGTGGGTGTCTGTGTTTTGCACCACAAAGATGTTGCATGTGTGTAAGTGAGAGATCTCTTGCATTTATTGATGAACACACCAACCAAATCGCCAGAAGAGACTAAATGTTGTACGTTTCTGTAAACCATGAATATGTTACATTTTTACATTATTCTTGTAAGTGTCTTTCCACTGTCACTTACTGCAGGTGCAATTAATTGACGCACGCCAGGCTTGGCTCTCACAAAACAATGTCCAGACGTTTCCTGTTGCTTTGCTCCATTTATTGCTTCCACAATTTAAGCACAAGAAGGTACAGCACCTTGGTCTGTGGCAATTAGGTAGCCTAATATTTAATACTGCTCCTATCTGCAGACACATCAGCCGCGCCTCAGCCATGGTCAAAAAACTGTTTGCCTCTACTCATACACACCTGGCCTCATTAACCTGGCTAAATAAGTGCACTCCCACAGGAAGTTGCCACAGTGCCACACACAGTACAAAAATGTTTTGCAACAAACAAAAAATAAATAAATAAATACACACACACATAGATAAATGGCTGTTACAGTTCTTTAGCAGATATGTTGAAAATCTGTGTTTCAAGAATGCTGTGCTTAATGTGTGGTTATGTTTAGGCACGAAAACCACTTGGTTTTTGTAAGGAAAACATCATGTTTTATCTTAAAATTTCCAGGTTGGTGGAACTATCCTGGCTGGAAACAGCAATGACTGGCGTCTCTCCTGGGTCACACACCATCCACAGTGTATGCATGTGTTTTTTGTTTGTGTGTGGAACCAAAACTTTCTCACTCCAACCCATCAAATACAGCAGCTATGTCAGTGGCACTAAGCTTCAAACTATGACACTCTAGTTACTCCTCTTGTTTCAGTTTCGGACGTGTCTGCTTGTTCCATATGTTCCATTTTGGTTTCACACAGGACATGAACAGCTGTCTCCTGGGTGACCGTCCTGTGTATGCTGACCCACCCATCCACCCTGACCTCCTCCCTGTGCAGACTCTCTCACTATGTTTAGACCCTTTTAGGGCCGACATCACAATGATATCAGTTTGTTAGCTGGAGGCAAAACACGACTCACCACCACAGGGCTGTAGGCTTCAAAGGAGTCTTAAAATGTCATCTTGTTGTGTTATTGGGAGCCACAATAGAAGGAGTCATGGCTCGAAACTTAAATTTTAGCACATACCACCCAACACTGCCCGTCAACAAAAACAAAGACAACTATGGTTAAACGGACGGAGGTGATCATCAAAAATGCTCACGTGTGTAGCGTACACTTCATATCAGGTTAGGGGAAAAGTATTTCCTGTTGTAGGGATAAATAACGTTATGTGTATTAAAGGATAACTTCGGTATTTTTCAACCTGGGCCCTATTTCCCCATGTGTATGTGTGCGTATGATTCATAGGTACAACTCGTTTTAAAATTGGTTCGGTATTGAGGGAGGCAGATGCAGCCGGCAGCTGCGAGGTAGATATGGGGGCAAATGCGTCCCATACAAGTTTGTGCATTAAAAGTACTTTTTTTTCACCACTGACCGGTTCAGATCACCAGTGCTATCTTTGTAAATAGCGTTTAGCTTAGCTTAGCGTTTCCCTGACCCTTCACCTCCTCCCGGCTGTGACGTCATCTTGCGAGAGCTTTGCTTGTTGCCGGAAGAAAACAGAGCGCCGCTCAGAGTGGCGCTGGTTGTCCCAGAGTACAGTTGAGAGTTTTACTGCATCGGTATCATGGCTGCATATTTACCCGATTTCGAGAATGAGGATGAGCCCTTTTATTACGATGGCCATCTGTACTTATTTGAGCCCGAGTATACGGAGGAGGAGCTCCTACAAATTGAAGAGCAGACGAGGATAGAGAGAGAGGGCCAACGAGCAGACAAGGGACGAGGGTGAAGCAGCGGCTGCACGAACGTGAATCTCTGAGGACTGGTGGTGCTCCTGTGGTTGCTGTGACTCCATGCCCACAGAGGAAGAATGTCTGTGTGGCAATGAGTGGGACCTGCTGCCCAATATTCATGGTCTCGATGTGTCCTGGGATGATACAGAAACTACCAAATGCTGTGTAACTATGTTAGAGGATTTCCCCCCTCTGATCAACAGGGCAGTGCTGGATACCTTTTATCATGTGCCCAAAATAAACTGGAGGAGGCGGCCAAAACCACAGGGACCAAATGGTCAACTATCCATCAAGTAAGCAGGGTCCAACATTAACGGTTGCCTGAATGCCCGGGGCAAGTAAAAATAGCCAGCGGCCCAGCAGACCCTGCTCAGACATGCCCAATTGGGCAAGCAGCACCGACTCGGACACACACACATACCGGACAGCCTCTCAGTCCTTAGCCGCTAACGTTAGCTCATGTACAACACAGGTACCACACAGAAACTTTTACAAAGGGTCATAATGTGCTTCTAGTGACTTCTGAGAGCATGCTGCCTGCTCTCATGGGACAAAGATCCTCTGAGAAGAAAAACGGTTCACTCTGCTCTGTCGCCAGGAACAAACTGGGAGGCAAAGCTCCTCTCTGAGGAAGAGGGCTCACTTTGCTGCAGGGTTCACCAAAACGTTACAACATACAAGATCCTGTAGAGAATTAATGCATATAATACAATACAGTAAATATTGTCAAATTAAATGAAGGAAGAGGATTTTTTTTTTTTTTTTTAAAGATATTTTTTTGGGGCTTTTTAGCCTTTAATGTATAGGACAGACAAGCGTGAAGGGGGAAGAGAGAGAGAGAGTGACATGCAGCAAAGGGCCACAGGCTGGAGTCGAACCTGGGCCGCTGCGGCAACAGCCTTGTACATGGGGAGCCTGCTCTGCCACTAAGCCACCAGTGCCCCAGAAGAGGATTTTTTAAAGGCAAATTAAATATTGGCGATTTATGTAAAAATATACATAGAGACATATAAATAATTATATAATTAAAGACATGTAGGCTATGTTAGGTGAATAGTCCTGTCAGTGACCCTGACCACTGGCATTGGCAAAAGAACTGGAGTTGGTCCCCGGATGCTGCAATGCAGCTGCCCACTGCTCCTAGTGTATACAGTAGGATGGGTCAAATGCAGAGGTCAAATTTCATTTCAATGTATGTAATGTGCTGAGAAAGGACAATGAAGAATCTTTTTCTAATAATAATTTCTTAATAACTAGGAGATAACAAAAGAATAAATGATTTCAAAGACTTAAAAAATAAGGGACATGAATCAAAACAACAAGAAACGAGATATATCCTCAGTCATGCACACCCAGTTTTAATAAACTCAGTACTGTTTTTCAACACATATATTGTTTTGTCTTCATTCAATGTAGTTAGCACATATTATTATTGCACCATTGGTTTTGGCCTTGGTGCCCCACATTTTGGCCGTGATGCCCCAGTAAATTTGTATTTATCAAAGGCCAAAGTGGCCTTGCCCTAAAAATATCTTAACTCCAGGCCTGTAATCGTGTATTTCCTTTCCTGTTTCTGTCCTCGGAGGGGCCAGTTGCAGTGTGCTGCTTTCTTATGTGCAGCTGCCTCCATTGGCTGAGTGTCTCTGCTGATGTAAGATACAAGTCATGAGCGAAAATATGCACCACACAGCCAGAAAAAGAACCTCTTAGGCAGGGCAAGTAAGAATTTAGATGGGGCAAGTAGATTTGAGAAGTACTTGCCCGGCAGGGAAAGTAGGAAAAAAACCTTAACGTCAGACCCTGAGTAAGTATTACTAATATGTCTTTATGCATGTAATACTGATACCTAGAATTGTCTCCGAGACGCACATTTACTGTTGCATACTTTGCCCTCGTATATATCGTACCCTTTTTTCTTCCGTCAACAAGCAAAGCTCTCGCGAGATGATGTCACAGCTGGGAGGAGGTGAAGGGTCAGGGAAACGCTTAGTATGCTATTTACAGAGATAGCACTGGTGATCTGAACCGGTCAGTGGCGAAAAAAAGCACTTTTAATGCGCAAACTTATACGGGACGCATTTGCCCCTCAAATCATCCATCCACTGAGTGAGAGCATACAGGTCGGTCAGTCTGGTCCCGCTGGTCAGTGTTTACTTTTTCAAGTAACACTGGCGGCGGTCCCGGAGAGTGAGTAACCTGACATGGTGCGTTTGTAAATTCAGTCTCACGCTCTACACTAAAATGAGAGCCCTGTTGGTCAAAGAAACGGAGCTTCATATTTCTATATGAATTAACGAGCAGTTGAGTTTATCACACATTCACTCGGCTTGGTGCTCTGCTCTGTCTGCTCTGTCTCTACAGACAGAGTGCGGTGCTCTGGATAACCGAACGCTACATTCAGACAGTGCTCTGAATTTACGAACACTACAGTTTGCTCCAGAGTGTGCTCCGGCACTTGGATGAGTATTTCTGAATGCACCACTTGTATCATCTCCTACCACTATGTAACACAAGCCAAAAGAACTTGTTAGCTAGCACTAGCTAATGTCTGTGGAGAATTGTTTTGGATCCAGCTAAGCCCCACCCACCAAAAAAACATCATACTGTTTACTAACAGTAAAAGGGTCTATACTACATCAGTTGCTCTGAGTGCCCAGTATTGCTGCAGATGGTTTGACTTTGGAGTTAGTTGAAAGCTGAGAGCTAGTGTGTCTTTTATAGGCACATGCTGAAGGGTGCCTTGTGCATTGGTATCAGATGCTTAGGGCCACTGACCAAGCTGCTGTATTTGATGACCCAGGAATGAGAATGGATAAGAGTAACATTTACCTTGGGTCAGCATTTTAATAAACTGGCAGTTATCCTGCTCTTATCCCATTAAAATAAATGTGGCATTTCTGCTCAGTTTTTACTCTGGGTGGGTAAAAGCAGCTATTATAAAGGTCACGTTTTGACTTTATTCTGCCTGACCTCTGTGTGTGTGAGAGAGCACTTACTGTGAGTGTTTATACCTGTGTTTCATGGCTAATAATGACTGACTTGAAATGAAAGCGTTTCACTTCAGGCCAATCCTCCTGTTGAATGTTTTTTGAAATTTTGAAACATTTCTGAAATAAATGTTTCTTTTTCTGTTCATTTTAGTTTTGCTGGGCTGTAATTCAGATGTACTTCACGAGTTCTAGTTATGATGAGATTCTCAAAAAGATGCAGTTGAGTTTAGTCTGTTTACTTACAGCACAGCTACACTCACAGAGAACTGAGCCTCCAACCTGCCTGTCAAGCTAACAGCCACCACAGCAACCAACTAACTCCACAAATCCATTGATCCATCTCCACTATCCACAGTTAGACACACACGGCTGCTTATTTACTGGCGAATTACAGCTCAAAACTCACACTAATGGCCAATGCTGTTCTGGTGTAAGTGTTTTTGCAGGCTAGCAAAACATCCTGGTGCGGAGTGTTTACTGCCATTGTTGTTGGCACTCCAATCTCATACTGCTCATACAGTCCAGTAGCTGACTCATCTTGTAAACAACACAGAACATACATTTTGTCACTTTTAGCTCGTCAATGTCTCATCTTAGTAATGGAAAAAAGGTTGTTGATGAACATTATTTGTCATAGTTTTCAATGATCAAATTAACAATGCCTATGCATGGATCAAGTTCGCAATAGCAGTTCTGTAGCTGACCTCTGAGTACTATTGTCATGTTGTGTTGCTGCACTCTGTTGATATTCCTGCAAAGTGAAGCATTACTTTAATAGTCAGGAAAGCATGGTCCTCACAAGTATTGTCATACAAATGTGTGTCAGGCTGTGCTTTTGTCCTGTGCAATGCTTCCCAGGCACCAGGTGCACACTGGGATTTGCCACACTGGGTCAGCTCAGCTCCACTCACCTCATTATCCTCTTTGGACAAGGACGGACGTAATCTCCCTCTCTGTTTCTCTCTCCCCCCTCTCCCTCTCCTCCTTCTTCCCTCCCTCTGTCTCACTCTTGCATCATCTTCCTCTCTCCTCTTTTTTTTTTTTTTTACCTTTCTGTCTACCTGAATCTTGTTCTATTTTTGTACTCTTTTTTTTTTTTTTGCTGTTGAAAGAAAACATTGCCATCCGGCCATCCGTTAAACTGCAGCGCATGATTCTTGTTCTGTCACCCTTGGCGGTCTACCTCTCACCGCCTAATACGCCCCTGTCACGTCCTGGGGGACCCGCCGTGACTGAGCAAGCAATGCTTAAGACTCTGTGTGTGTGTGTGTGTGTGTGTGTGTCTGTGTGTGTGTGTTTGTTAAAAGACAGGCAGACAGAGGAGGGTGATGAAACAAAGCGAAGAAGGGTTTTCATCTAACTGGAAAGCAAATGTGAATCTAACTTATGGAGTGTCATGACAAAAAGGAAGGTGGCAATAAACTTGTCATTGTCATGCCTCTGTGGGCCAGTCAGCAACAAGTAATTGTCAGTATAATTAGTATATTTAAAAAATGCTGGATGGAAAGCAGAAAGTATCATCAGAATCCATTCAGTTGCTTGACTCACGCAGAGCAGATTATTGTCAGTGGTTGATGAGCGATGCAGACTTCAAAAATGCATGTAAGATTTTATCAGGCAATTAAATGAACTCCCTCAATGTAAAATTTCACTGTCAAGAATATTATCTGATACCAAAATAGAAATGGCTTTCAAAGAACCCTGTCCAGTAAAACACCACAAAACATTACAAACTATTGTTATAAATAAATTCAATTAAGCTTCAGGCAAGTTAGATTATTCAGACTTTTTTAATGTCGCACCAAATGAAATTTATGACCAATTTCACAATGACCAAAACTAGAAAAAACAAAGCAAGATAAACAAACAACAAAAAATCATCGACCGACATCAGTTAATTTAGTTTAGGGACAATTTTGCTCAGTTGTTTGTTGTAATATAAAATATGACTTGGTGATTTTGTGTTTCTCACTCTGCATGTGGAATTCCACTTTCTTGATTCCCATTTGTCGAGTTTGAAAAACTTTTTGCATAAAATTAAAGCACCAGTTAAAGCCTTATTATTACATTTATGAATTCAGCGCCTATTAAGACTTTTAAAGGATCTGTGGGAACCCTGTAAAAATAATCCAAAGACATTAAAATTGTGCCTCTGAAAGAGTAACAGTTCAATAAGAAAGTAGTTAAAAGTCCCAGGGAGTAAAAGTATCTTTCTTAAAGTCAAAGTTAAAAGAGCCGAGCCTCCACTGCAGTCATGCTCAACCTGCGGCCCATGAACCAGATTTGGTCCACAATAGGGGGCTGGGTGGCCCACCGACCATTTTCTAATTCACAATGAAAATAAATTGATTCACACTGTTAAATTTTTATGCTTTGAATGTAAATAAAGTGCCAGAGGGCATTATAAAGTACCCAATTAGAGTTTTAAGTGTCACTTTCAAGTTTAAAGTTTTCATTTTAAATGTCAGGGAAGGTCTCAAATCCTAGAAACACCCATGCTTACACATGCGCTGTGCAGTGCTGCTGCAACTGGATATGCCTCTTGGCAAACATCAGTGAGGACAGCAAATGTCAAAAATTGAAAAAAGGCAATTATTTTTTTTATATCCAAATAAATATATAAATGTTTGTTTCAACTTGCAAATGTGTACAACTGTGCCACTATCCCTGGTCTCCTGTGCCTGCCTGGTTGGTGTTACTGGTCCCCGTAGTCCTCCTGTTCTCTGTCTCTTCTGGGCCATGGGGTTGTCCAGCACCCCTGAGGATGCCTCGAGCTGAAGTAGGTAATGTGTCACCCCCTGCCTCACTCATCCGTCTAGCTGGTGTGGGGTCTGGCACTGTATATTCCTTAAAGTTGATTCACCATCATTTCCCCACTTTCTCCCTCCACATCCTTTGTTACACTGCCCTGTCCTGTGCTCCCTTTCACCCCATCACTCAGCCCACCTGGTGGGTGTCTTGAAGGGGAGCTGCGTCAAAGCCCTGCGGGTTGGGGAGCCGGTCCAACCTGCAGTTCACAGCACTGTTGGGCCTTCTCACACATGTGAGAGATGCATACAAGTACCAGTAACCATGCACACTGAAATTTGCTGTTTCTGTCATTTAAATCGCAAAATATTCGGATGACAACAGATATGGAGAGCAAAAGCTGGCATTCCTTAAGTGTTAAACACTTGCACTGTAAGTCAGGTGTGGCGTTGCTGCCGTCCTCTTACCAGAAAATATGATTTGTTTATGTGTTTGTGCATCACCACAGTGATTGCCACACTATATAAGATTGGAGGGGAAGGGCAGTCCTTTATCATGATGGTTACAGTGTAATACCATGTTACAGTCTGATGAGTTTTTTAGTGAATGTTGTGCATCTGTGCAAGGTAATGTGTGTTTCCCTAAAATGAATGTGTGTGTTTGGGAATGGAGAGAGAAAGAAGGAAGATGGTTTGAGAGGAAGAGTCGGGGAAAGGGGTGAGGAGGGCAGATAGTGGAAAGAGGTAGAAAGTGAGAGCTTGGATTCTTCCTCAATCGTGTTTATCGTTGCTGGACTGTCTGACCAGCTGGCTGAATAGAGCAATGAAAAGCAGATGGATGGAAGTGTGTGTGTCTGTCTAGCCAGCCGAATAGAGCAATGGAAAGAGATAGAGCCATGAATAGCTTAGCGGTTGACTGTGTGTGTGTGTTCGCGCTGGCAGAAGCCGTGATTGTATTGACAGCTAGCTTATTGTGGCGGCACTGAAGCCCTTGATAAATCACCTGGCCCCTCATCCTGTGAGCCTGTTTATATGACATCACACACTCACACATTCACATTAACCCCTCCAGCCCTTATTCTGTGTGTGTGTGTGTGTGTGTGTGTGTGTGTGTGTGTGTGTGTTTGTGTGTAATGGACAGACGGAGGTAGCGAGAGGGTGAGAGAGATGGATAATTAGAGTGGTAGGGCGTGAGGTGGAAAAATAAAGCTGGTGGAGAGAGGGTGACGGGGAGAAATGTCCCATAATTCAGGTGCTTGATTATCTTTTAAAGTAATACCCTACAACAAATACCATTTGGTCTCACTCTATAATGAGTAATGCAGCACAATATAATTAAAGCACGTACGTTGTCATATTTACTGTTTCAAATAGAACCCCCCCCCCCCCCTTTTTGTCTAGTTTTTAGCTCCCAAAATTGTTTGTTTGGTATTAGGGCTGTGAATTTAGGCTAATTTTGCTTTGGACACCCATTAACCAATAACTAACCAGATAAAAAACAAAATGACGTGAAATACAAGAGGCCTTTTGTTGTGGTTAAGCACTCTAAAGACTCAGCGAGCTGTGGTGCTGAATTTTAAAGTGCTATCCATTTCAGGGTGATTACATTTTAATGTTTTGGGATGTACCTGGCTTGCCTTTTTTTTTTACGTTTTCTGTTGCTTTAGCTGACAGACGGCCAGCTAGCCGTGTTGTTAACATGAGGAAACATAGTGCGGACCACCTATCCCGGTTTCCACTTATTAGCTAGCCTTGGCCACTCTGCACTGCATACCAGCCGGGTCAGGTAGGAGCTAGCTGCCAGTGGGCTAGAGTTGCTGTGGAAACATGGTGGTCACCCTTACCATTGTTAGTACCACTAGCTGTGCCGACAATACTAACGGTACTAACAGAGCTGAAGTTAACAATGCTAAAGGGGGTTACTCACTCTGATGACCTGGAGGGAGACTGGAAGATGGGCATGATGTTGTCACAGCAATGCTGTTGGTTTGGGGTGGTGTTAAAAAAATAAAAAAATCCTGGAAGAGGAAAAAGGGTTTTTGTTACAAAAATACAAAAAAATACATTTTAGTACACAAAGAATGGTTACATGTTACATTACAGTTACTAACGACATATTTGGGGTTCGACTTGTTTGCTGTTGTCATGTGGGTGAGGATGGGTGAGAAGGGGTTGCAAAAGATAACTGCAGAACACTGTTAACAGTACTTCCAATTGTTCATGTTATTAATTTCTGTGTTCTTAAAGTACACCACCAGTACACCCTTAAAAATATTAAATTAAAAGAAGCATGTATTTTTTAGTAATTTATTATCTAGGTACCTTTTTTATTTTTACTTATGTAGGTTTCTTAAATGGTAATTTTCACTCTTACTTGAGTCATTTTTTATGACATAACTGTGCTTTTACTTGGGTATGGATTTACAGTTCTTTAACCACCCCTGCATTTACGTGCAGTAGACACTAGACAAGGCTTTACTGATTCATCAGTATGTGTGTTATATTAGTCCATTTCAGTTTGAATGTTTTATGACAGTTGGTCCACTCTGAGGGCAGCAAAACCGCATTGATCAGTGCAAAAGGTTAATAGAAAATACAAGGAAAAAGCTGTAGTAACACCACAGCAATGATCACTTCATATTGTCATCCTTTGCCTTTAAGTGCGTTGATAACACTTAACTTTAAATGTTAATTCAGACCATTCTGACAGTTTCTTTCATATAAACTGCCGCCATTAACGTTACAGTGATGGGCTACAGGGCTTTTGGACCTTGGTGCATTTCAACAATTAGACGGCAGAGCTGATTCATTCATTATTGAGATGATGCAAGGATGAAAACTAAAGGGGAAGCGTGCCTGG
This sequence comes from Epinephelus fuscoguttatus, assembly GCF_011397635.1. Taxonomy (NCBI): domain Eukaryota; kingdom Metazoa; phylum Chordata; class Actinopteri; order Perciformes; family Serranidae; genus Epinephelus; species Epinephelus fuscoguttatus. Next base: position 14,290,073 of record NC_064775.1, read on the forward strand.
ATTGAGAACTGCCTAGCACTGCGCTGCATTTATATGGCCTATTGTATTTTTGCTCTCTTTGGGGATCTTAATCGATTTTACAGCATATGAGTTCATAATGTTTAGTCTATAAGGCTGTGGTGTGGTCACAGAACAGGGTTCAGAAGCCTTCACAGTGTAAACTCAGCTGGCAAGGAGCATAAATTCAACCATATAAAAAAATCCTACCTGTGCTGTGTGTGTGTGTGTGTGTGTGTGTGTGTGTGTGTGTCTCCCAAGCTAAAGCTTAACAATGCGGCCACCCTGCATTTGCATTTCTTCTCTCCTGTTTTCTTCTCATCAAGGTCAGTGTGAATAGAGACTGGGCCACTGAACAGGGGAGAGATCCTCGCTGCAGACAAACCACTTAGTAGGTACTAGACAGAAGGAGAGGTACTACATTCACTGCTTTCTAATCAAATGTGCCAAAATTAGTTTTTAACACATCAAACTAGCATCTCTTTATCTCTCCATGCATACATTGAGTTAACAATCTTAAATCAATTATCCCTTCCTTAGTCCTGCCCCCTTTTCCTATGCTCCCATAACAGTCGAACAAGCTTGGAACAGATAGGTTGGTTGCTGACATGTTTTTAACATGACATGAGTCATTGTTCGCTAGAAAAGATCAAGGCTAATGTTCCTTTGTTTATATTATGTCTGCATGACTACATGCCACCCCAAAGTAACTTTCTGCATTGAAGACAGAATAACATTCCGTTAGCACCATTGTCTATAGTCAGTAATAAATACACAGAGTACTTTACTGATGTCCTTAAAGGGATAGTGCACCCAAAAATGAAAATTCAGCCATAATCTACTCACCCATATGCTGACGGAGGCTCAGGTGAAGTTTTATAGTCCTCACATCCCTTGCGGAGATCAGCCGAGGGAGTGGCTAGCACACCTAATGGATGACGGCGCCCCAGACTAACGTCCAAGAACACAAAATTGAAACCACAAAATATCTCCAACATGCTCATCCGTAGTGATCCAAGTGTCCTGAAGCCCCGACATAAAAAGTTGTTTCGAAAAACGTCATATGAACTCTGTTTTTAGCCTCACTGTAGCCTGTAGCTCTGACTGCTTCTCTGTGCTCCGCGCTCACATGTGCGTGCTTGCGCAAGACCAGCGAAAGCATGAGCTTTGCTTACCCGTGTTTACATTACGTGACACGTGCACCACAGGGAGAGACAACAGTAACCATGGTAGCTAAAAAATAATTTGCACTATGGTCTTTTAGCAAAGGACAGCCCGACATGTCTGAAGACTTTGAAATTGAGGAGGAACAGCATTTCTTTGTTGAGCCATATTTGTTTGAGCCCGAGTATACGGATGCGGAACTCAGGCTACTGGACGAAGCAGCCGCCGCAGCTCATGAGCCTAACCCTCAGCCAGCCGCAGAATACCGAGCACTGGAAACCTGGTGGTGTAGTTGTTTCAAATGCAAAGCAATGCCAACGGATGAGGAAAGTCTTTGCTGCTCAGACTGGGAATTGGTGATGCCTGCACTTGAGAATCTGGACATCAGCACTGACGACACTGCTGCTCTTCAGAGACCGTGCATCACCGATCACCCTGAGCGCGCACACGTGACCACAGAGAAGCAGTCAGAGCTACAGGCTACAGTGAGGCTAAAAACAGAGTTCATATGACGTTTTTCAAAACAACTTTTTATGTCAGGGCTTCAGGACACTTGGATCACTACGGATGAGCATGTTGCAGATATTTTGTGGATTCAATTTTGTGTTCTTGGATGTTAGTCTGGGGCGCCGTCAGCCATTAGGTGTGCTAGCCGCTCCCCCCGCTGATCTCCGCAAGGGATGTGAAGATTCTAAAACTTCACCAGGGCCTCCATCGGCATATGGGTGAGTAGATTATGGCTGAATTTTCATTTTTGGGTGCACCATCCCTTTAAGGGAAAAAGGGAACACATACCCATCAATGCGGGAGCAATGTTGACTGATAGTCTTGTCATCCTCAATTCTTCCTTTTTCGTTGACACCAGAAGCCTCAAGTCGTGCCATTTTGCCTTGTTTATAAAAGTTAAGAATGTAAGGCTATCCTTCCATCCATAGTGTAGTCCTTTTTTTCTGCAATCAATCATCTTGGAAACCATTGGCTACCATTCTTGACAACAATAAGGCGTCAATAGGCATACAACTGTGGTGCGGTAATTCTAGTTTTTCTCAAGATTCTATCTAACGTCAGACTGAAAAAGGTGAATAGTTAAGATGTTCATATTTTATGTTTGTGTCAAAGTAATGAGTTGAAGGTAACTAACTGTTAAAGAAACTTTTCAGAAGATGACTTTGCCATACAGTGTTATTCAGTTTATACATATTATGTAAAAACTCTCACCATAACTTTAAAGATATTTCCAAGATTTTAAATGTATCCATCAGTTCATCTTGTTGCACCCTCATGAGTCTCAGTGGCTCACAGGGGATGCCATGTATCAAATGAATGTCTGCCATTGTTCCTCACCAGGAATTCATCGCTTACATTGGCAGGGGGTGGGGGAATAAAACAGTTTCCATACCACCCTCTTCTATTACCCAAGGAGCAGCATGCTTGATAACGATCCCAGTGGAAGTGCTAGCCGCAAGCTAACCCGTTGCACAGTGTTGCCTCATTTTTTATTTTTTTGGAGTGAAATTAAAATCTTTCCTCCCCTTGCCTCGTCTTCTTCATGCTGTTGGAGCGTGGAGGAATTGACTAAGCGTCTGTCACTGTGATCCTTGGAGTATTCTTTATTAAAACATTACATGGAGGAAGAGTTGCTGTCAGATATTTGACTCCAGTCTTTTGGCGAAATTAACATTTACGCTAAGTCTGAAGTGTCTGAAATCATAGTGCAGTCATTCTAATGTTGATTTTGTTTACACTGCAACTCGGAGTGGATTAGAGGAACGGTAATTTATCCAGTTGACAGTACAAATATGAACAAATCAATGCATGCAGGTATAAATAGACAGATGATTGGATGGAAGGATGAAAAGCGGGATGAGATACAAATGTATGCAGGGCCAATCAATGAACCGACTCAACAGATGGAGCCCTATCTGGCCTGTTATGAGTTGCTGTTAAATTGGCAGACATTTCTGTCGCCAGGAAAAGCTCTCGTCCCAACTTCCTGCCCAGGTTAGAGCAGAACAGAGAGGTAGACCCAGATGGGAGAAACAGGAGAGAAGTTGAAAGGCAGCCTGCCTGTTTGTGGTTATTTTTTAAAGAGGCTTTCCTTGTAGATCAAAGCAAAGGCTCCACAGAACAGCTCTGAACCGGTATTTTACATTTCTCTCATTCTCTCTCTTTTTTGGGGTGAGTGTGTTGCTCTGAGGAGTTCCAGTGGAGTTGAACATGGTCCTATGATGTTGAATACATTTTGGGGTCTGCCCTGATTTTCTTCCTGGGGGCTGTCCAATCTGGACGTTGTGGTTTGCTGAAGGAGGAAACATACCACCGGTGATGCGTTACAGGCCAGGAAAAACGCACCTCAAAAATCTGACACCCGATCTGACGCTTAGATGTATTAGATGACACTTTATGATCCCTGTGAAGAATTCAGGTGCTCTAATGGAAGTTCTGATCAACAGAAAATATTGAAAATCTCATCATGCTGCTGGAAGCTTTCAAAAGGCCAACAGATGCTTTGAGAGCCAAATGTGGCCTGCTGTCATTACTTTGGTGTCTGTCAATGTGATCCAGGCTACTACATATTCTGTCCGCTCTAGTGATGTCCATTAATGGTGTGAGAGCACTTTTTGGTTGATAGTGGCTTACATTTATGTATGTGTGAGTGAATGTTTTTGTGTCTATGCACCTGTGTGCTCCAGTATGTCCATTTAAGTGTGTGTGTGTGTGTAGCAGAAAAGTAGCCCAGTCTGCATCACTCAGTACCATTCAAATTGCTTTTCCTATCAAAGATGACGCTTTTAGCCCCCCGGCCAGCGCTCGCAATGCTCCTTTGTGTCTGTAAGTGGCGGACCGTGGACAGAATTTTTAAGCGTCTGAGTGTGCATGCATCTGTGGGTATGGTGGAGTGAGTGATAGAGATGGACCCTTAGAGGGACAGACGGAGATAAAAACAGAGGAAATAGACAGAAAGGAGTGATGGATGAAGAGAGGAAGTGTTGGGGTGAATGGGGGGGAGGAGGAGGAGAAAGTCTTGTGTCATGAACTCTGTGTTCAACAATGTGCTTTAAAAGCAAAGTTTATCAAAGCGTATCCAGATACATGGCGAAGAGTAGAAGGGAAAGAGGGAGAAGCGAGCAAGTTGGATGTTAAGAGAACAGCACAAAGAGAGGGATGTGGGAGGGATGGATATAAAACTTAAAATCTGTGCTGTCACAGGGTTCCCAAATTGCCTTGCATCCCCTGGAGACCATGGATAGAATGACTTCCTTCCTTCCTATCCTCTCTACCTCTTTCTCTCTCTCTCTCTCTCTCTCTCTCTCTCTCTCTCTCTCTCTCTCTCTCTCTCACACACACACACACACACACACACACACACACACACACACACACACACGTAGAGTCTGGCCTCAGAGCTGACAGGCGTCTTTCCTCGCCACTTGAAATAGTCATCTAAAAAAAAGTCTTTCAAGTTAAAAAAGATTGGTATCCTGGTCTTTATCAGCCTGAATATATAATGAGGACGTCTCATTATCACCATGATAGGTGTGGTTAGCATGAGGAAGACATGACTACAAAGGAAAATATGTAATACAAGGGAACCCTTTGAAATGGCCTGTCTGTATTTGATTTAGAGGGTGGCGTCTGTTTTAATCGGGAAATTCACCTTATAAAGACAGACGTCGGCTCCGCTTTCTCTGCAAGCTTATTGCCTGATTAATAACTGTGCTCAGTGCGAACCTCCCTCCCAACCGGCAAGTTCAATTTATTTTCAATTCAGGGTCTTACACAGGCATGAAACTAAAGAGCAATATTGCAAAGGCGTCACTAAAAATATCAAAAATCATAGATGAAATCATTTCCCTTTTGTGTCTGTGTGTATCCCTCAGCAAAATTGAATGTACAATTTTAACGAAAACAAAAGAAACACATGTATTAAACTATGGCACAAACAGGCTGCACTATAACTGTACACACTGTATGCTAGACATCACCCTCAACATGTGATGGCCATTTTGTATGGAAGCCCAAAGTGTTCAGTATTAAATAAATAAATACATTTTTATGTAAATACTACACCACATTTAGATATAAAAATAACTAACTTTGCAAATAACCAGTTTGTTTTGTGAATTTAATACAACCAATTTGCATTACCTCCATGGCCAACTAGATGGCATTGCTTTGAGACCCACCAGTGTTGAGAATCGCTGCATTAATATACATTTATGTGATGTTATTAAATGATTATTCGATTTTTTTAAACACCAACTAATGATCTGATATCTCATTTTTGAAAATGTAATTCAAATTTCATTCATATAATATAGGTTCTACCTGTATTTACATAGTTGATAGTTTATTTTATAATTATTTTACAATTTCATTTAAAATTGGCAGTTTGAGGTGTTGAACATCTTAGGAACAGTAGAGACATATGCAGTTACATGCTCACAACTATGCCATTTCTAAGTACCTAAAAGAAATCCCGGGCATAATCATAAACCTGGTTTTCTAAACAGGGAGCTAAATAACCAGATTACACTTTCTGACACTTTCAATTTTCCAGAGTAACAGTTACATTTCCCCCTCTGAATTCCCTCTTTTCTTATTTTACTAAGCTTTTACATGTGAAACAAACACAGGTATTGAACTTGCATGTCTTTGCAGGTGACTTTTTTGTGCTTTTCTGCTCCCTCTCACTGTGTGGATGACAACAACAGTCCTATAGTAAATGTTCTGTAAATATGATGCCCTTCGCCCGGCGTTCAACAGAAACAGATGCAATCTAGAGATTACACCCACCCACGGTTGCTCCTTCCTTATTTCATTCCCGTGTTGTAGATTGAGCCTGGCCAGGGCTTGTCGTGACTCAGCGGCTTGGAACGAAAACCTCATTGCAAACAGATGCTATCCAGAGATTAGCCTGGGCCGCCTCACACATATTGTAGGGGAATTTCTAGACCAGATCTGCTTTGCTTCATTTTGTGGTGAATAAAAAGCGATAAATTCTTGAGATTATTCTGGAATGATTGTCACTTAATCTGATTGGGGTTCAGATATTACACCAAGCCCTCCTAATTCAGGCTGATTGTGTATTGATTTCATGTCGACCGGTCGATTGACAAGGGCGAGGTTCATTGCCATTTCAGTCAGTTTGTGCTTGTTGTGATGGGTGCGTGTTGGCATGTGTGCATGAGAGACAGCAGGGAAGGAAGTGACCCTGGAAGAGGGAAAAGAGTGTGGATCTATTGTATTGACAGGAGCACGACTTTGCGTGTGTAGTGCATGTGTGGAATCATGTTTTTGGCAGAAGACAGGGCATTATCATACTGTGTTCTCCTGGTCTTCACTCAATGCTGTCTAAAGAAATCAATGCATACATCTTGCATGTGTGTGTATCACCTCATTTTATTCATCTATTTTGCATCTTACCACCCCTGCTCATGCATCTTCATCTCTTGTCCTCTGTCTCATCTTGCGTGTCAGCCATTCCTCTTTACTTCCCATCCTTCCCCTAATACTCCCGCTTGACTTTTATATTTCCCGCCTGCTGCTCACCCGCCTCCCCTTCTGTTTTTCCAGCAAAATTGGTTGACTAGCAGTAGTACACAGAGCACGTACTTCTCTTGTGGATACAAAGTGGAGGGTCAGTGTCCTCTTCTCCTCAGATAATATTGCCAAGAATTCAACTTGATTTGCATTTATGCAGAGGGGCCAATAATATGCAGGTCCAAGAGAGCACATGCCGCTTCCACATATTTTTTCTCTGGTTATTGATTCAGTTTGACCGCTGCCTGTTTGAGGCGATTTAGGTGGGTTATATTGCCTTCAGCGATGACATAAAGTCAACGTTGTTATAAATTTAATAGAATGGCGCAGCGGCCCTTGACAAATTAATTAATCATCAAAAAAGACAACTGGTTACAGCTGCTGGCAGATTTTCCTCAATGGGTATTGGGAAACATTACCTCCTGACAGTTTCAGGGGATCAGTTCTCTGTGTATTTGCAGGTGGAACATGCTAAAAAATATCTGCTTTTATATAGCCCTTGACCCTTCAGGTAGAAGCCTCTGTAAACTTTAACATGCAATTGTCTAGCTGTGTTTCTGCATAGGGATTCTTTTAATCATTGCATTAAATGCATCTCTTAGATCTGAATTTAACTTATTGTGAGTCATATTGGTTTAAAAAAAAATAGTACAGAGGTCAAGCTTTCTGTTTACTTAGATAAAGAGAGCAAGAAGTAAGAAAACTCATTTAAAATTCAGTAGACATTTGTATTTGTATATTAATAACAGAAAATCCAGCCTTGGAACTTAGTGTGGTTGGCTTCATAAAAAAAAGATCTAATATTGTCAGTTAATATAATCCTTTTTTCTATGCTTAATCACAGTTGTGAGGTACATGGACATTACTGGAATAATTTTTGGTTATTCAGCTGCATAGTTCTACTTCACTTCTGCTGGCAGGGATGGGGAGCTTAGAAGAAACACTATTAAACTCATTATTCTGCTACATTTGTCTTACAACTTTGTAGAATCAGATGTTAAACATAAAAATATATGATCAATAATATTATAGGATGCATTAGATGAAACTATCAATTAGTAGATAAAGTAGTTAAAATGGCAGTGGCGGATAATAATACTACTCTGAATATGTCACGTAAAAAGACTTTAAAGTGACGCCACACTGTTTCTGCTGCTGAAGTAAAGGGTGGAAAAGTAGTAAATGACTAATGAGGTCTGTCTGACCGAAATGTGGCATTTATAAAAACTGGAGCCAATTAACAGTGTGTGGATTATTTTACTTATTAAATGTTACCTGTTTTATCCTAGATCTCATCACGTAGGTGTCTTATGTTATTTTGAGCTGCGGTGATGGAATCAGAGTGTAAAAGTAGCAGCACTATCACTGAGGACTAAAATACACTTTGCATAATTTGAAACAGGGCTAAAATCATGTGTTTAGTGTGTAAACAGTCTCTCTCTCTCTCTCTCTTTTAGAGGCTCTGTTTTAAAACCAGTGGAAATAGAGCCCTGGAACAATGAAATAATTCTACTGACCTGTAACAGCATAAAGGCTACTCTTTTTTACCTTATAGGTTGGTTGTTCAGCATAATGTGCCACAGTGATTTATCCCTGTAAAAAGAGAGCTAGCTTCGTTGGTACTGAAAACCCTGAGTTAACACCAAATTTACCTCGCTAACTCCAAATCCTGCTTCTTAGTACAGGCCTCTGGTCATTAAGAGAAGGGATGCACCGAAATGAAAATTTGTGGCCAAAGCCGAATAAAATTAAACGCTTGGCCGAATACCGAGTACTGAATACCGAATGCCGTTGTTTAGTTTTTCATTAGTTTTTGCAGATGAACACCCTCCAGGTTAGGGACCCACGGTACGATACCAGTTAAAGTATCACGTTTCTTAGTAGTATCATGATACCATAGCGAAAATGAGGCAGATGTGCCTTTTGTCATTTATAAAAAGATAAATCACTTTTCTATAATACATCAATGATAATTCATTGGAATAAATTACTTATTGACTTATTCATACTTCAAAAACAGCATCAATAAATAATTAACATAGCGGGGATCGAAATAAAATAAATAAATAAAATAAAAATCAACCAAAAATCAACCAGCCACCCTCCTCCCCTGACAAGTTAAGAACAGTCCCTAAAGGACGGCAGAGACCATTACCTGCCACAAAGAGAGAAATGTGAACGGCTCGTTTCTCCTCTGACACGTCACGTACCTGTGTGCCGCCACGGCTCGGCTGTCCAGGTCCTTTTGGGCAGTCATGACACCAAGAAGAGGAAATTATTGGATCTGGAGCCAGGCTTTTCCGTCGCCAGTAAGCCGTTATCTTGCGCGTTATCTTCTTACACTATGGCTGCCGTATTTGACAGGAATACATTCATAAATCACGCTGTTTGATTGCGTCATCAAAACACACCGCTATTATTCGGCCTTGCTTTTCACTTATTCCACCGAATGTGTGTTTTTTTGCAATATTCGGCCGAATATATTCGAATATTCGGTGCATCGTGTTAAAAACCGTTGTCTCTCCAGTGCAGCTCAGGTTGTCGTAGACGAGCTTCTAGCCCAGCAACTCCAAATTTCCACTCACCTTTTTTCTCTGAAAACTTAAGATACAGACATTCAGGAGGTTTTTACCAGGAGGTAAATTATCTGCAGAGGTCACTTCCTCTCCAAAACACTTAAACATGGTTATTAAAACTGATAAAAACACCAAATGAAGCAGTTTCAAGTTTAAAAGTCAGTGTTCTTCCAATGTTTGTCACAGTGGCCTGCTAATTATGGTGGCTGACGTTAAAACACAAAAATGCAAAAACAAGAAAGGTCCTCTTCAGAGTCTGTATTTGGTTTTTCCATTCTGGGCTGTGGATACAACATGGCAGACTCCATGAACAAGGACCCGCTCTCTATGTAGATGCTCATTCTAAGGTAATGAAAACACAGCTCTTATTTTCAGGTGATTGTACACTAAGGTAAACATACGTATTATATTATATTCTGTTTCTGAAAATATATCTCCCTAAATCCTACACGCTGAACTTTTATAATTGACCTTATGCTATTCAAACAGTTAGAGAAGATAAAATACTCAATAAGGGGCTCCTTCTCCATCTAGGAACCAGCTCTGACATATTTAGGTAGACTCTGATATTGACCTTGGGTATGGCTAAATGTGACCTTTTAATTTTTATGCTCTTCTTGGTGAGTGTATGTTTCAGTGGGTGGGATGGGTGGAGGGACATGATTGTTTGTCTAATCTGAGTAGATGTTTACTGTATAATGTGCTAATCAACACTTTAAAATAAAAAAACATAACTAAATAAAAATGGTAGGGGTAGATAGTAAGAAGGTCAAAGGTCAGCAGAGACTCCGGGGGGGAAAAAGGCTGTTTATAAACCCACTCATCCTTGACGCCCTATCTGCCCGGCTGGGCACGACTTTATTAAAAACCCACTTCCTGCCTCTTCGGTCACATGACTTTCCCTAGAGACACTGATAGGGCGATACACACCCTCTCTTATCCTCTCGTCTCCTGAGGAGCTTGATAGGCTGAACCACGTCTTCATTTCCTGTCCTTTGAGTGTTGGGTCCCTTCCTGTAACAGAACGATCTCCTGCCTGATAATGATCTGTCTGAGAGAGGGGGAGATGACAGGAGCACAATGGTGTTTCTGTGTGTTTGTGCGCATCTATCTTCTTCTTATTGCTGTGTAGTGTGTGTCCGGCTAAATTTAGACATGAAAGTGGCCATCAATCAGCCGCTCAATATCTCTGATTACAAACATTTGCGCAGAGGAAGGGATGCTGAACTAAAGAGAAACAGAGAGGAAGAAAAATGAGATGAAGAAGAGATATGGAATCATATTGACAGATTGTGAGCTCTGTTTCTTCTCTTACCATACTTCTTCTGAGATTCACACACACAAGTCTATACTGTCAGTACATACATGAGCGCACTATATGTTCATCTCGATCCAGTGTCATTAACGTTGCCCCAACAATGGTTGTTGTCCTTGCGTGCAGATTGCTTCTTATGTGCTGCTGATCGTAGAGATAAAGTCCCTTTATATATGAGTGTCTGTGTTTGAGTGTGTGAGCATCTCTGCCTTATTACAGTGTGTCTGTATCAGTAATAGGGGTCTTACTGCCAGGCTGTGGCTCTCAAAGAAAACCACTTAGAGATGTCCAGGGAATGCCTCAGACTTAGAGGGGCTGCCTCTGCACGGCTCTAATGCATCTGTGCACTCACACACGAGACACGATCACCACACACAGGCGCCACTGCAGCAGGAAACACAGCAGCACTCACACAGATTTGCATTAACAAATGTGTACATTGACATTCTCAAATGCTGAAAGCTCACTTAGTATCATTTCCAAAAGCACTTAAGTTCCACCTTTGTGTCTGCTGAATTAATTGTGTTTCAGAGGAATTGAAATGATACTAAGCTATGATACTTAGTATGCTTAGTATGATACTAACTAATGATACTGAGCTTGTAATACATTTGTACTTAAATACACTGATAGGCAGTCCGCCCCTGTTCATTCAATTATTCTATGGGACACCATGTTAAAAATACTGCATCTTCAAGCCAGGGTAGGCAAAAATCTGGAAAAGGCATAAAAACAGCTACATTAAAACTCTGTCCTAAGCCTCTCGCACCAGATAACTTCGGGCATGTGCAAACACTCCATACAGTAACAGTGTGTCCCATACATTGGTATATTTTATTGTGTTTCATTGTACATGTACAATTGCACACTGCTCATTCACCCCATCCTCTCTTTCTCTGTTTATCAGACCACAAACGAGACAAGAATGCGCTAGCTAGCCACCCCACAGTCCCTCTGCCTCACTCTCCGCCGCTGTGGACTGCTATTGTTGGGAGGAGAGCGGACAGCAGCTTGGGAGACAGACTTTGGTTGGCAGCTGTAGTGGCTTGAATTTGGCCAGCGCAAACCACCCATGACCGGGTGTCACAGCAGGCTGGTATCCAGTGGCATCTCCGGTCTAACCTGTGTAACAGCAGCAACAGAAAGTTTGCTAATCTGGCAGGGAGTCGGGGCTGTCTGGTCCCCTAGAGCTGGGGTTTGCCATGGCTGAATTAGGGTTGCTTTGACTGCTGACTGGGGGTCTATCTCCAGAGCTGCTCCCCTCTTTCCACACGGCAAGGTTGTCTGAAGCAGTGGGGAGTGAGGTGGAGGACATACTGCGATTTCAAGCTCTTGCTAACGTTAGCTACATGAACATGAATTTGAAGCTGTGGCTGTGAGCCTTTGGCTAAGGTTAGTAGAAGACTAAACTATTTGCTACATTTTCTCTCCATCTCTGAAACACTTTGTCAATATTTACATGTGTTTCATTTTGTGTATTGTCAGACTCTGTTTTAGACTCTCTTTTTGATAAATTCGTCTTCCATTTTTGGGTTGCTTTGCAGTGTCAGCAGTTGTTGCCAATGCTGGAATAGCAACTTTCTCTGTACTTTGTACAGTACTTTCACCACTGTACACATGCATATATAAAGGTTATACACTTAGCCTCCAACCCATGGTGGTACCATCTACCCACTTCAGTCACTGAGGCACTTGCCGTTGCTTTCAATCCTACAGGTGGTGAGTTGATAGTCAATACAGAGATTTTTGGTGGCGTATTGCTTTAATCTATTTAGATGTATCTAAAAGACATATCTAAAGTGACCTCTGATGAGATATAATCAATGAGCAGCAGAGCTCACCCCGTTCACTCGGATGTTTTATCACAGTCATGCTCTTTAGAGTCCTACAAAGATATTTAATGAATGCTAACTTCAGAAGACCTTGAAATTAATACTGAATACACAGCAGCAAAACTTCACCACTCCCTTGACATGCTGCAGTGATTAAAAGCTTATCTGCCATGATGTGTGTGTGTGTGTGTGTGTGTGTGTGTTTGTGTGTGTGTGTGTTAAGAAAAATGCATATGCATAATAAACACACAATACACACTTGTTTTCATCTAATGGAAAAAAATGCAAAGCAGGCAAACAATATGTGCACATATTTGCTACAAAGTGTATCACAGAAAATTACATACATACGGTCACTACAAACATCCCAAAACACCAACACACACGCACACACCCACACACACACACACACACACACACACACATACATGCGGAGTACTCTATTGAGACTTAGTGGAGGAGTGGACTGTTAAAAGATTCAGAGCATGGAGTGCCTGGCAGATCATTACAGACCCAGTGTGGGAATTTAGAGAGACACCGTGTGTGTGCCTGTGTATGGCTGTGTGTGTGCGCGCATGTGTTTGTGTGGTGCAGCGTGGAAGATCATTATAAGGTCACGGCAGGGGTGTGAGAGAGAGGGAGCGGGCCGGAGGAGAGTTCAATCATAGGTTACCCAATGGAGATCGCCCCTGCAAAGTGTGTGTGTGTGAGCAGGGATGTTCTGTATTTGTGTGTGTGTGTGTGGTGTGTGTGCGTGCGTGCGTGTGTTAGAGGAAGAAATAGAAAAAGAGAGCGTTCAATACTCGGTGTCCCGTTGGGAAACACCCCTGCAGTGTGTGTTTGTCTTTGTTTGTAAGACAGAACAAGTGGGAGGAAACACAGGGGAGAGAAAGTGAAAGAGAGTGACAGGGACACTATGAGTGTGTGTGTGTGTGTGTGTGTGTGTGTGCGCGCATGTGTGAGTGTGTCCACACTTCATCAGCACCTTCATATATAAAGTCTCTCAGTATTACACTCATGAAAGCTGTGATCGTTTTCAGCCTCTTTGGTCATCGCTCTCTTTATTCCTGCTACAAACTCCCGATTCCAGCTATTCCTGGAATACTTAATGTACAGTTTGTTCCCCAACAATCATATCAAAGCAAAAAAAAATCAGTCTTTGAAATCCTCCCTCGCAGCTTCCAGAGCCGTATTACTAACACAAGAACAAAAATCCCCAAATTTAATTTCATTGGAGGGATTTTTCCATTCAGTACAAGCTCAGTGTTATTCTGTGCATGCAATGGTTTTTCATGGGTAGATGCACTAATTAGTACACCAGAATGCGACCCGTTGTAAACTGCTACCATGAAATCTACAGCCTCTTGTGAATTGTGGTGCAGAAGTTCAATATTGTGATTATGTTTCATTCAGATGAATTGTGCAGCCTGGAAATGCAGAGGTCCTGGAGCTGCTGCAGAAGTGCCCCTGCTGTGTGTGCATACATTACTGTAGCTCATTGTTGTGTGGTGCTGGAAACATGAGCTGGAAAGAATACAAGGAAGTTTTAGTTTCCCAAATTGACTTGTATCAGAGTGGGGAAACTCTGGTGACTGCGCACCAGTCATGCAGCACTTTACCGAGCCTGGTAGTTTATCTTCTCTGGAGTCAGTGAGAGCTCACAAAGAAATAATTTATGGTATTGTGAGCATTACTCAAATGGCATAAATAGTGATGGGCAGACAGAAAGTGGACGAAAAAAAAGAACAGTTATTCTGAGGAATAGAAGAAAGGCTGTATTAAAGACACTGCTGGATGATCCACCATCAGACACAGCATGCGCCTGCCTGACAACACTCTCGGGATGTTTGAATAAGGTCATTTAGCCTTCTTGATGCCGGCAGAGGTAGATGCAAAGTGTGTTTTTTGTTCACTCTATACTAAGGTATAATAATGCTCATCATAACCCATGATTTTTTCTTTTTGTGCGTTTGTAATCCTCTGTTGGAGATTTTTGACAGCAGAAAGGTGGCAAGAAATAAACAGAGAGAGGTGGAGAATGACATGCAACAAAGCTCCTCAGCCTGATCTGACACAGGGATGTTGTTGTTCATGCTCAGCATGCATGGTGGTGCCTAATATTCTTGTATTGTTGATTTTTTTTTTTTTTTTTTTTTTTTGTTCACAAACTGCTAATGGAGTCAACGGGCATGAAGTATAGCTGCACCCCTCACACCATCTGGTGCTTCTGCAGTGAAGAAACACCAAACATACCTGTTAGTAGCAAAGACTTTTTTTTTTTTTTTTTTTTTTTCCCCAAAGTATTATTCCTTTTATTTCCTTTATATCCACTGTGACAGTGTTGTGGCATCTGGTATTATTTTTGACCTTGTGAGTCTGAATGTGTGGCACAATGTGGTCTTAGAGACACCTATACACTGCGTAAACGACCACAAAAGTGGTTTTGAGTTCTTTGCCAGGTGGTAAGTATATGTCCGTCTGTCTGTTTGTTAACAGATTTCGTAATAGCATCACAATTGTGCAAGATGCAGTCACAAAACTTAAAAGGTGTGTAGTTGAGATCAAAATGAAGGCAGAGTTTGAAGATGGGTGTGGTCTGAGTAAGGGTGCTGGAAGTGGGAGGTAGGAAGTCGAGAATGGCCATTGTCCCACTCCACTTTACGACCCTGGCTCACATGTAGTGGATCTCTTATTGCACATCACAATAGGATGTGCATCCTCTGAGGCGTTCCAGGGAAGATCTCTGCGCATCCCAAACACATTTGCTATTGTCCTCAGGACAACGAGACGATGGCTGCTACAAGCCATCTTGTCATACGACAGACCACCACTGTTCAAATAGCGCCACAAGCCACGAGAACACTCATGGGTCCGTTAGCCCCTGTGGGAGCTAAACTACCGAATAGGGCTGCTGGTGACCAGAGAGAAAGCCTGCAGTTAGGTTTGGTTTGGAGGCAGCAATGTGGAGATTCTGTGGACAATGTTTGGAATGGATGCATATGTGTGTGTGTGTGTGTGTGTGTGTGTGTGTGTGTGTGTGTGTGTGTGTGTGTATGTGATTTCAGACAATACCAGGCCTGCAACTGGAGTTATTGCACTTTATTTTGATTAACGTTTTTCATTGCAGGCTTTTGTATTTTTATTTCTTACCCCAGTGTTTGATATTTGATATTGTTGATATTGCATTTGGGCGTTCAGGTGTTTCATTGCTACATATCTACAGCTACAGCTTGTTTGAGAGGCTCATTCTAAACCCTCTATTATATTCTGAACAACTTTAATAGGCTTTTGGGTGTTTGCCTTTCTAACCAGTGTTTCGCCCATTTACCACAGGGACACCGTGGAGTAAATACACTGTATTTCAGATAAGCCTCTCTGGAGGTTAGGGTCCTATAGCAAGTTACAAATCCTGTGTGGTACATACCAATAGCCATTGTGTATGATGAAATGCTGCATCTACTGTATTGAATAAGCGGTTTTGTAGTGTTTCTACATTTGTATCCATATGCTGTTATTTGCTGTTGTGAGGGCTAAATGGATCCTTGGGGAGCATTTTCTCTCAGTTTCTCTCCATTTTCCCCATAAATACAAACAATACACAGTGCACTCTGTTACTGTAGACTGTTAAACATCAATATGTTTCAATACAGTCATTACAGAACTGAAATTACCTTGAGCTGACATTGCTGGCATGCTCTTAAGGCCAGTGTCAGTGGAGAGAGTGTTATATATGCCTCTTACACGATGGATTTCTCCCTGTTTGTCTGT
Organism: Epinephelus fuscoguttatus; assembly: GCF_011397635.1. Classification (NCBI taxonomy): domain Eukaryota; kingdom Metazoa; phylum Chordata; class Actinopteri; order Perciformes; family Serranidae; genus Epinephelus; species Epinephelus fuscoguttatus. The sequence goes on from NC_064775.1 coordinate 14,306,269, forward strand.
GAAATACCCGTTTAAAATGATTAATCTAGAAAGGAGCCCTTGCGCTTTGATTCTGAGAGGCTGACAGCAAACCCTGACATTTATCATTGATGTTTTAGATTGCTGAAAAATTGCTAAAAGTGCTATCAAACTCCATTGCTGTTTTGCTGTAAATATCTTGATGGGATGCGATGGTTGTACGTTTTAGCCACAGCAATAGGAGAACTCGTCAAGAAAACAATGAATTGGGTTCTGGAAACTCGAGATGCATCATCATGAGTTTCTCTCTGTGTAACCCGTTTCCAACAGCACAGCAGTGATGCGGCAAGTGCACAATAAACAACTTCAGATAGTTCATCAAAGAAGATCGCGGTCGAACTGGTTTCATTAGTGGGAAATTGACTTGACAAGCGTGACTAGGACTAGCAGGCTATTGATCAGCTGCTGTCATCAGTATAGGTGATTTGTGCTGGCAGCGACAACAATGAGGGAAGAGTGGGGAGAGGCTGGGCAGGAGGAGGTGGAGAAAACTGTACAAAATATCAGAACAGTCTGTTGTGGTTGTGAAGGAGATTAAGCTTTACGGGAAGTCACAGACTTCCCGAAGAAGAGGTCAACAGTAAAATGATTATCAGTTGAAATTTTCTGCAATAAAAATGATTCAAGTGTGATGAACAGACTGAGAATTTTATCTTATTAGATAAAACAGATGTTGTTTTTATCTCATAATTTGCAATTGAAGAAAAGGTAATAATCTCAATATATCATAATATATGTCATCTCAATACTCAGCATGTTGCAAAACATTAAAAATTGCAATAATATTGTATCATGACATGACTTAAGTATTGTGATAATATCGTATGGTGGAGTCTCTGGTGATTCCTGCCCCTTGAAATGTTCCCAGTTAAAGAAATGCACAAAAATGTTGAATGACCAAGAATGATGCAGGACCTTTACATGTAACTGAGTATTTGTACAGTGTGGTATTTAATTTTCTTTGAGGCAGTGATGTGAATACTTCATCCGCCACAGTGATTTTTTTATCAAACATGTAAGGACTCCCATGTCAGTTTATTTTGGAGTGCGAGACATTAAAATGGCTCAGGGGTTACCCAAGCATCCTTGTCCCTCTGGTCGGATCTTAGACAGACACTGAAAATCTGCATAAGGATAGTGACTGTGGCATGATCCTGTTCCTTTCGCAGCCTCTGTCAAGTGGCTGTGACAGGCAAGTCCCAAGTTAGAATTGGTGTTACTGTGGGAAGCAGGGTGTCACTGCAAAAGAGCAGGAGAGCTCAGTCAGACATCCCTGGGTAGATACAGTGTGATCTCTAATTTCAAGACAGCGTTTGGGAGAGCTTGGATTGTCTGCATAGGAATTGCAACAATTTTCCCTATCTGACACTTACACCTGCTGCCTTTTTCTTTTGTCTTGTTTTTTGTTTTGTGCTGTTCCTTTTACCAGGCAGACACTGTACAGATAAAGCCAGATTTTAACCCCAATTTAGTCACCCCATTTTATTTTAGAAGTGGGCTAAGCTTGTTGACATGCAGTTTGAGGGGTCACATCGCCTGATTAACTGCCTGAACGATCAGCGGCTTTCAGGTTCTGATTTCCCACATGACTGCTGTGTTATAAACTGTGGTGATACTTGTCTTATTATGACTAGTATTTTATATGTTTTGGCTGTCTGACTCAGATTGAGCTGATATATAACTGAACTTCACAGCAGAGCAGACACTATATTGTCTGCATCTGATGTGCGCCTCCATACTTTACTTTTTTTTTTCTTACTTAACTTTCTGTTCCTAGAAGAGGTTCACAAAGTGCTGTCTTACTCTCTTTTATTTTTGAACCATAAAGAGACCTGGATACAGCGTTGAAGGTGGGACCCTGTTCATTTGCTCAGTAACACATGAGGCCAAAACAGTTAAACTGTCGCGTATAAATTACCTGGGTAATCGGCAGTACTCCCGCATCATTGGGTCCATAGAGCAGGCGCACTAGAGACTGCCACCGTCCCAGCCAGCTAACTCTGGTATAGCGCTCCATGAACTTGAATGGAGATTCTGATAGTGAAAGGAGTCAATTTAAGGGACTCAAAAAAAATGTATCCACTGATTTACAGATATCTCTTTCACAATGTAAGTTTATGAGAAACAGTCTCTTTGGGCCAAAGCTCATCACGTGACGGGCTTTGAAGTTGTAATTCCAGTGTTTGGCTGCTACAAAAATTGGCAAAGCCAGGCACACTTCCTGGGGGCCTGTAGTGAACATTTTTGTGGATACAAGCATCTTGTTTGAATATATTGTACTTAATGTGCCCAGTTTTCGGTTTTCCTTGACAGAATGTAAAAACATTTTCATGGTCAGCTGCACTAAAGTTTAAAGGAGGGGTTAAATGATGGTATTTACATAATATGTATATGTGGAGGCTAATATTCTTGCTGTGTTAGCATTTCTAATCCTGGACTGTATAAACTAATGAACATAGCCACCATGATGACACCTATACTCTGTGAATCTGGGGCTACACCATGGCAAGGTTACATAACCAACATTCTCGCCATGGTAACGACTTGTAAACGGAAGGCATCCATCTGTCACTTAAAGTAGCTACGCCCTTAATTATGCATAACTTAAAGCTTTAATACAGTTTTTTGTACCAGACATGTTTATTTCCGCTGTAATTTTGGGCATTTTAACATGGGAGTCTGTAGAGATTGACTCCCTCTTGGAGCCAGCCTCAAGGACCTGCAGTTTTTGCCACCTAAGTTGGCTTCATTTTTCAGCCCAGGGGGTTGCCGCTTGGCAAAAATAAAGAGTGTGGAGGCTGCTGAATTGGCATGTACCACATAAAGAACACCATGTGTAATCAGAGGCATTTTTAAATATTTAATCATGACAATGCTCTTTCCATAACCTTTTAGAGGCAATTCTGAGATCTAATATCACTATATCACTCTTCCATAAACTTTCAAGGGCTTTTTTTTTTAAGTGAGCAAAATTGAAGCAGCAGAGGCCAGGATATCCTCAGATTTAGTCTCCGTAATGCAACTCTTGATAGCATCAATTGTTATACCCTCCCTGCCTTTTAAAATGCCTTTCAAACTTCACATCTCTAGGCTTTCTGTCATACATTTGCAGTCTCCAAATCTAAGCTGTGTTAACCCAGATGACACCACTATGACATCATTAGGATTATTTTCCCAGACTTGTCAAATTCCTCTCCCCATCACTTATAAACTGATCTAAATGGAGTGGAGTGAAGCTTTAATGATACCCTAACCATGATGTAGCCATGACGCATAAATAAATAATTCATTAGAAAATGTTGGCACTGATTGTCCAAAATTTACATGGAATGTAAGCCCACGTTTTGCAGAATTGTCCAAAAATAATGTTCTTTTTCATCTAAGCTCGTACAGAACAATGACGCATCTGCAGTAAGATTTCACTTAATTCCAGCATTTAATAGAGTTTCAACAATCCGAGGTCAAACCTGGGTGACATAATGCCTGTTGGTTTGGAAGAAGTGTGCTTCATTCATAAGAAACAACATGTTTAGTGTTACCCTTGCTTTTATTGTTCTTCTTGATAGAGTGGCCATGGGGAAGAGAAAGATTGTGAGATTAAGTGTGAAAGAGATCAAGATGGAGGAAGAGAAATAAATGAGAATAATGAGAGATATTGAGAGGGGTGGAGAGGGCAACATGAGAAGAGACGGCTTTCATAAAGGGCTTGACAGAGCTGGGTGGAGACAGCTGAAATGGTAAAGATATTTCACGTTGAAGTAACTCGCATCACTGTCTCTTTCCTCCCCACTTGGCAGGAGTGCTGGTATTTTTAGGTCCTGTTACAGTATATCTCAGCTGAGCGAGAGAGAAAGAGAATGAAAGAGAGACAGATGGAGTGAAAATCATAGGGAAAGATAGAGTGACGTGGTGAGAGACTGAAAGGTAGTGAGGCTGAGAGGTATGAGTGTATGGAAATGGGACTAAGTCGATGTGAGACATAGAGAAAATGTAAGCAAAGTAGATGCAGGACAATGAGAAAGATGAAAAGTGCAGCTTTTTTCACTCAGTTTTCTTAAAGTGCTGAAACCAGCGTGCTTTTAAGACCAGCCAGGGAATAAAATAACATATCTAAAGCGGCTCTTTGTGCCTAGAAAGGGAGAACAAATGACAGCTTTCCTCTTACGCCCAAAGCTGGGTACAAAATGGTCTCTGCTGGTGTAATGACAGACTTGAAGTTAAGAAAGGCCTTTAAAAAACATATTCATCCTAGCATTCAATGATTGGAAACAGGTGTAGGATTAAAATGGACAGCTGTGCTTGTCAAGAATTTTGTTTCCATTCTAATTAGAGACCCATGTTCCCATGGCATAAGATGGAGGGAGTAATTTAGTTTAGTCAGTAAAGTTGTTACTGACGCATGATCTGATTTAATTCTTGCTGACCTGATGCAATATGCTACCTGTGGGATTTTGTTTACATTTAATTACATGTGTTTTTTATGGCGATGTGCGGTTTGGATGTTGCAAGTCCCTTAAGCCGAGACAATTCTTCTATGGGAGACAATAATAAAGTAAAGCCAACCTGACGATACTACTCTCTTACGTCACTTCCAGCTTTGCTGTACCAACCTGAATTCAGTGTTCCTTGGCTTGACATGCATTAGACTTCATTTAAAGAAGCAGTGTAAAGGAATTAATGGCATCTATTGGTGAGAACTGCAGATTGTAACCAATGGAGTGAGAGTGGTTTGGATTCCTAGGGCTCTACCTAAGACCAACAGACTCTGATTTACACCAGTAAAAACACTGAATAGAGAAGGTTTTTGTTAATATGTCAGTGTTTTTCCAATGCTGTTCGTCATGGAGGGGTTGCTAACTACAGTGGCTGATGTGAAAACGCGAATGCCCCTATCTAGAGCCAATGTTTGGTTTGTCTGTTCTGGGCTACTGTACAAACAATGTGGCGGACTAAAGATAACCCACTTATTATGTTCCATTTCTGCCGGTATATCCCGCTAAATCCTACACACTGGACCTTTAAGACTTAGTCTGTCAGTCTTGAGACTTGACTATCACTTGCTTCTTCTGACTTCTGACTTGACTGAAGACTTAGGCTTCCTTTCCTAACCACTTTTCTTTGACTTTGAAAACATCATGAGGTTAAGGAAAGATGTGAGGGAGAATGCACAAGGAGTTAGGAAAAGATAGCCACAGTGCTGAAAGAATATGATTGCACTTACACTAGGCTCTGTAATTACGCGACAGCAGATGTCCCTGATGTTGGTCTGGTATTGGTTTTTATACACCCACTTGTTAAATCAGTTTTCTTTTAAAACCTGATGATTTTATGACATCTGTTGCTGCCTTTGTGGAGCACTTTATAGCATGGATCTTATATTGCTCTAAAAATAAAGGTGGCGTGGTGGTGCAGTGGTGATCACTGTCACTGCGTGTGTTTTCTCCGCGTTCTCCGGCTTCTATCCAAAGTCCAAAGACATGCGGGTTGATTGGTGACTTTAAATTGCCTGAAGGTGTGAATGTGATAGAGAAGTTGCCTGTCTCTTTGCAGCAGCCGTGTGATGGACTAATGACCTGTCCAGTGTGTACCCCACCTCTTTCCCAGCTGGGATAGGCTTCAGCCCCCCCTGCAATCCTGAATAGGATAAACAGTTACAGTTATTATTATTATTATCTTAGATACTTAGCCCCATTCATTCTTACCATGTTTTTTAATGCACCATATATAAACATGTACAACCTGGTGAAAAATATTACTTCATTGCCAAGGTTGAAATTTGTATAATAAAGGAATAACAGCTACCAGTCACAAAAGTCAAACAAAATAGTTGTGATATTGAGAGGAGCTAACCTTCTTATCCACCATATTTATCAACATAAAATCTAATTAGAATGATTATATGAAAATAATTACATTTATGCAAGATTGACATATCATGTTAGGCTCATAAATCTACTGCTGTACTTGCTTAAGTTCAAACAGGTTGAATTTAAAACATACCTTTTTCTTGAAACACAGACTGCTGCGCTATAGTTAAAATGCTGATTATGATCTTGTAGAGATGCTTAGTGTCACTTTGGTTCACAACTACAATTGTGAAATACTTTTGTGAAAATATGTAAAAGGCTCAATAAGAATAGTAAATATATATGCATATAAAATATAATAAGTTATCGTAACATAATGGGTATATAAGAAGCAATACAATTATATGTTTTTGAAAAATATTTACATTCAAGGCAAAGATCTGATTATAAGTCGGTGCATGTAGGTAAACACCTTGACAAGTTGAGTTGATTGTGCTTTGAAGTTGTTATGGCTGTGGATGTGCAGAATGGCTGAATGGTGAGTTGCTTTAAATGTTGCTGCTGCAAAGAATTGTCGGACGGCATTATCTCATTTTCTTTGGCAAAGGATGTTCCAGTGTATCCTATGCTAAAGGAGATAAGAAAGGAAGCATTGAAGCACCTTTCCTTCACATTAAGAGAATTTGAACAGCTCTTATCATGGCAAACAGTCTTCTACACTTTAAAAAAGAAACTCCCGTTGCCTCTGAAAGTTTCTCATGCTTCATAGTTTGCAGCGGCTTTCTACATAGTGCGATTTTCACAAAAAGGGCAGATCACAGTGCCCTGGTTCTCCCCACCTCGCAGACCATCAGCGAGTCTCTTAACACAGCATTCTGCCCTGCAGGCCAGTCAGTCTCTCAGCCATTAGCCAAAAGAGAGAAAGTGCACATTGGCATTTCAGAGGAAGGGAGGCAGGAAGCAAGATTGATTCGCGGTTCTACCTAAGCACAATGCTGCTCACAGAGTTAAATGGCATTGCACCGGTGTAATTTCCTGCCGCTGCAAGAGCTTGCCTATCAGTCACCCACTGCCTACTCAAACAGGCTCCTTCACAGCAACATTATGTAATTAGGAGAGCAACAAAATGTCAGCCCAGCCCCTTGACTCGACCACTGAAATAGCTATTTGGTAGAGAAAAGCAAAATGAAATATATCGAGATGAATACAGGAGGGAAAACGGAAATAACACAGCAAAGATAGAGGACGGAGAGAATGGTTCTTGTCTTGTTTAACTCAACACTGTAGCAGAGCATCACTGCCCTGGGCTAGCTCTGTTCCCGCTGGGGCCACTTACACTACACCAACGGATTCACTCATAGTATGCTATGACAGTGAAAGGAGCATCCTCCGAAATATTCATTTAAATAAATAGACTTGAAGTGGCAGTCAGAAAAGAAGAGGGAAAAAGAAAGAGTACTGCTGGGATATGTAATGACCCGTCAGAAGTTTGATGCTGGTAAGCGGTGGTTGTTTCTAACTTGCTTCAAAAGAGTTTTTTGTGGACATATGGTGGTTTGAAGTAGTAAGCAAATAATTATTCTCTGAGTTAGTTTTCTCCTCTAATATACACAGTGCAGCTGGGAATCAGGTGTAGCAATAACAATTAGATGGCAGAGCACAAATTAGAATGTATGGAGAGGGATCCCACACCAGAGCTCTCTCATCCATCTCAGGGAATCTTTAAAAAACATGAGGAAGTCTGGATGTAACTGTACACAAAAGTCACGGTTTGGTTCATATCCTGGTTTAGGAGTCATGGTTCAGTGGTCCAGAGTTTGGTACAGATGCATACAGACAAGTTTGTGTCTTATTTTTTTTTAAACACACAGCAGTAAAAATGCCAAAGACAGACAAAACTTTCTTGCTGGGGACTGAGGTAATATTTTGCCCACTGGCAACTTTGGTAAACTTTTTTTTATATAAATAAGGAACATTTCAAACACTTCTGTCAATAAGTACCATACTAGTACAGTACGAACACTGAAAAAATACTTTCTTAAAAGGAAGGAACAAGTTATGACAGGCTGTAAAAACTGAAAAGTATCTCTTATGCTATGATATTGAAAATACCAAAATATGGGTTGTTTTTTCCTTGTTCCAGGGATTGCAACATCTTGGTGAGGGGACCGCCCATCGTTCCGACTGCTCAAAATTCTGAAACCCTGCCAATCCCATTGGATCAAAAGCCCATTCCTCCGACAGCCCATTACACCAAAAAAAATGCGTATTTCTCCCATTTCTCCAAAAGTAAACACTCCCTGCAGTTAGACAACCAAGCCACCTAATTTTTCCTTTTATGTAAACTATGGACACATTTGTCAGAGACGCTGTGGTCAGGTTTCAGCAAAAAAACAAGTTAGGAGAAAATCATATGAGGCTTCAAACACCCACATTTAGAGGCTCAAAAGTCACTGGAAAAGCAGAGACAGGTCAGTAAAACACCCGGGATAGGTGGCTTAAACACTGCTGGGAAACTGAAACTTACTGCAGGGAGTGTGGGTTTTTAGAGAAAAGGGACTTTGGAGCAATGGGCATTTGTTTGTGGGATAATGCACTGCCTGAGAAAGGGGGTTTTGGCCCATTGGGACATTCTTGGAAGCAATGGGGCTCAGGAATTTTTTCGGCCATCAGAACACTGGCATATGGCACCTCTGGATTATATATGAGCATGTTGGATGTGTTTCCATTCACAGTCCCTACAACAGTGGAGCAACACAGACATACCCTCCTCGACTCATACACAACTCTCTCAGTTGCTGTTGTAGCTGACCCTGGCATTTGATTTGCGATCGTTATAATATAACTGACTTGAACGCCAGTTGGCTTGCATTGCTCACATTAGCAAATGTTACTAACAACATACAGGCAGATTTAAGTTTATGGGGGGAACTCAACGCTTGTGAAATTTGGTTCTGCATTATGTGCATTAAGGTTGGCTGATGGACGATGCTTTCTTTCATCAGTGATGGCAGTCAGCCATGGTGGTCTCTAAGGCTGTCAACGAATATTCTAAATTCGAATTTAAATTCGGAAAAAAAAAAAAAAAATGGACCTTCGAATGTGAAAATTGATATTCGACTGTGGAGAAAAAAAAAACCCACCACTGTAGCTGTCCTCTTTGCGAGTGGGCGTTGGCCTGGGCCGCTGCACTGAACGCACTGCTTGACGCATTCACTTGCGGCTCGCGCAGAAAATAGACCAGATGCCGAAACGATCGCTGCAGGGTGTGAGCCGGCCACGGTGTGGATGACACAATCAGTTAACATGGCGCTTCGAGGCTATTCGCAGCGCTTCCGCGGGCGGTGTGGCCCTGGCATGACAGGTCAGAGAGAGGGGGCGAGCGAGAGGTCCACGGTCGTTTATAATGTGATGTTATAGATAATTGTTTTATGTGTTTTATTGTGTAGGTATGTAAATGTTTTCAAAGACGTTTATGTTGAAATAAAAATACCTACAAGTAGTTATGTTTCCTTGAATTTATACATATACAAGTATGTTTCCTTGTATTAGTTTGCCCTCTTGTGGACATAATGCGAAAAAAAAAATTGAATGGTTCGAACCTATGAGTTATTTTTAGAAGGAATATATTCGACGTCATTTTTGAGCAATTTTGACAGCCCTAGTGGTCTCAGTGGTTGATTTGCGTCAGCGCTAATGGCATTCATAGCATGCTTAAAAAGTAAAAGTTCTGATTTATCTACCAAACAAACTTGAGGCTGCCAGATGGGCAAAGTGGTACCTTTTTTAGCAACCAAGTTTGTCATTGTCATGGTTAAAACACTTGTACTGATCAACATCTGCTCACATACCCTGGGCTGACTGCCTTTTTTTTTTTTTTTTTTTTTTTTGCTGGTGTAGAAATATCACTGTATTCGGCAAATAGGTCAAAAAGTGACCTGGACCCCATACCATGATCGTTTGACACAAATACAAGAATCGTTACAGCCCTATGAGGAAGTGAATTGAATTGAATGAATACACAATGGGCCCAATAAATACTTACTCCTACGTCTGTTATGTGAATGATTTGTGTATAGGAAATAACTGACAGTTGAAAGTGGCTCCACATTCAGTGATGAAAACAGACTGTTGGATTTTTAGCATGAAGAATTTCTCACATATAGACTGTCAAATTGAATGATTAGTAGTGTACTGAACTGTTTGTTTTGTTGTATTTTCATTCCCTTTATCCCTCCTGATTGCCTGTTATGTGCTATATGACAGCCTGTGGATTGGTTTCCGTTTCACAGTTCAGCGGCAGCTAATCAAGCATATATTTGGTTTTGTTTGGTGTATAAAGATAATTGTTTTCAGTAGAAATTAACAAACTGCTGTAATTTATCAATCTGCGGGCTCATGTGCTGTGTGTTCAGTTTAGTAACCTGAGAAGAGATAATCAATCAGCCGAACTGAAACATGTTTCTTTTACAATTACATGTGGGTGCCACTTGATATTACATAATATTATAATGAGTCTAATCAAACTGTAATAAGATCTGGCCTGTGCAGTCATATCAAAGCCTTTAGGGCCTTGTGATATTAAACTCATGGACACTGTAAGCAGCATGGCCTTCATACTGTAGCTACAGCAAAGAGCTTTTGGTACTGTGAATTTCATAACTCATGCACTGCATGGAGATACTTCTGAATAATATTCAATACAGTATATACTGACAAATAGGATTAAGCAAACATGAGATTTCTGTCTCAGTCTGTGGTTACAAGAGTTGGCCAGTAATCAAAGACACCGGCTTTCCATGCTTTAAGGGAATTGTGAGTACAGTCAGACCAGATTGCCTGTCTGTCTTATTATATAATGTTTTATATTACACATTGATTGTAAAAACTCAAGAGGAGCACAGTCATGTAATACTCAGTGTCATTTGTCAGCTCTGTATTCACATGGGTATATGTGTGGACAGTTTGTATATATAGAGAGAGATTCTGAAGGAGCTTTGGGAGAGGCGTGGATTAGTTTCTACTCATCATTCATGTGTCTGCCTTGAATTATCTCAGACATATGGGATTTGACTGAGACATTATGCCTCTCACTACTCAGTTCCATCATGTCAACCTTATTAATGCTTTGGATTTTAGTGCCAACGTTCATTTTAAAGCCCCATGGAAAGAAAATTGTCATGCAAGGGCTCAAGTCTAGCTACATGCTTTGTGATCTTTTATTGAAAGTATCTCCTGCGGTGTTTACAGTCTGACTGCTAGTTTCAGTGTAGCTCCCGCATAGCACAAGTGGGTGGTGGGTTAATGGCTGCTAAGTGTTAACAGGATAAAGTGGTGCTATAGTATTAGGATACAATGTTCCAATAGGGGGCCAAATGAGGCATCCTAGAATTTGGGAAACAAGTCTGAGTGCACTAATGCTCCTTTTCCACTAACATGCAACAGTTTCTATTCTGGTTCCCCAACTAATTTGAATCGTTTGGAGCATTTTGACCAGAATCTGAAAAGTTGGTTCCCAGCTGGAACTTGTTTTTCTTAACCTAGTGTGAACCGTGACGACATCAGTGGGTGTGTCACATTAAGTGAGAAGTCATCAAAAAAAAGAGCCTGGGGTGTTCTAATTAATATTTGGTCAATGTTTGCTTGTTGATCAGCCATCTTGCTACTAGTGCACTACTTGCCACAACCTCTATTGATGACACATCCTTGATTACAATGTTTCTGATCCAAACTGGTGGAGACACAGCCTGGTTTGCTAGATAGCACCAAGGTGCCAAGAATCCTGAACAGAACCAGCTCAAGAACCAGAGCTAATTAGGTGGAAAAGAGACATAACTGATGTGGAGTGTGAGAAGACCCTACTACAGAATTTGTTTAGGCCTACTTATGTTGGATGATATATTGTCCCAGAAGTAATTGCGATAAACTTGAAGACCATGTTATGCCACTGATATAATGGTAATTTAATAGCACAATAAAACAAGCACACCCTTTCAGAATGCTATTAATTCTTAAGATTATTTAGACAGTGGAATAGGAATATGAAATTATTTAACATAATTTTAAAAAAAAAAAAAAAGTAAATATACAAGAAAGTATAAATAAAATAATAGTACCCTCTGTTGGAGCTGTCCAAAATTACTCAGGTTGAGACTTCAAGGTCCAGTGTGTAGGATTTAGGGGGATACAGTTGCAGAAATGTTATATAATATTCATAACTGTTTTCATCAGTGTATAATCACATAATCTAAGAATCATTGCGTTTTTGTTTGCCTCCAGTGCTTTTCAGACAGCCTTTTTTCTATGTTAGGTTTAGAAAAAGATCATGGTTTGGGTTAAAATGGAAAGCTTCTGCCAGAAAGCCCTCTCTGGGAGAACTCTTTCTCAAGCCCAGAAGTGCAATCTGTAACGTCGCCCCTACATGCCATGAAATCCTACACTCTCGGCCTTTAATATAAAAGTTGGCCAACAAAACGTGTCTCTTGCAACTAACAGACAAGCTTAGTGAAGCTCTGGGATCATCGCAGTTATTTCCATAATTCTGCGGGTGTGCTGCGGTCAGGTCCTTGGATTGGAATGCCTGGGTACAAGGTTTGTTGGTGGTTTTACAGAATGGACAATGAAGTTGTTGAAGGGTAGAACTATGAATGACAGACTTTTTGGCTCGTTGCAAGGGGTTGGCAAGCTAACATCTGTCAGGAATGTGGCTCTTACTCCAAAAGTGCAGCTGATACTACTACTGGCTACTGGTCAGCTACGCTGTGTCGTCTTTGAAGGGTTATATTTTTCTTCGGACTTCTGCAAGGTGGGCGGGCGTAGAAATAGAAAAAAGGGAGAATCACTGAGCCCAAGTCTTATAATGATCGGGAAAACCCTGCTGTTCATTCTGGTATCATGTTGGCTAAAATGTAGGTGACTTTCTTATGTAAAACACAACAGGCAATGTCAAAGTCAACAAAATGATAGAGGTCATGAGCATATATAGTATATTAAGTCGATAACATAATTACCGGGACAGGCCGAAATTTGGTGAAACATAGTTACCTCGTTATCTTGTTTACCTTCCACTGCAGTCCAGACAGACAAACAGACAATAGAAGATCAGTTTCCAACTTGTCTCAAAGACAGTGGTTGACACTGACTTGCATTCCTACCACTTAAATTTTAAGTGAAATTGATTTCCTCACCATGCAAACATATTTGGGTTCAAGTCCACCACTTAAATCCAATCAGTCGTTCCTTGGACAAAGGACTGTACACCAAATTTCACACAAGTGGGTTAAAAACACAACTTCTTTGGCTTTTTCACTTTCCCTGAGGTCCAAAGTCTTAAATCCAATAAAGCAAAGTGTAAACAAACCCAGTAATGGGGTGACAGGGCATCATGCTGCAGTTACAGATTGGAGGCTTTATTAAGTCAGTTCTCTGCTATAATTTGTGTCAACTTTTAGTCGGGAGTCTGCTTTCTGTTGAGCTCCGCCCCTCCGCAAATCCCCCCCCAGATCCCCTCAAGCCAATTAGGGACTAGAGAAGTGAAAATCAGGAAGCAAATTGGTCTTTTGGCTAATCTCTCTGGGGGATGGCTAGCAACAGAGGGAAAGAGGAGGAGGAGGATGGAGAGAAGAAAAAGGTTGGAGACAGATCGAAGGAAGGAAAGATGGGAGGTGAAATGAACAAGAGGACAGAGAAAGAGAGTAAACAGATGTGTGTTCAGAGAAGCATGCCCATGCATAACTGTTTTTGCAAGCTACAAATGTGTGCGCTCACTTTCATGTACCTCCCATATGCTGGGTGATGTATCACATGAGATACAGCCCCCCCAGCTAACACACAGCTACACAGGAAAACGCAGATGCTACACGTGGAACAGAAAACAGAACAGAAAAAAGATTTAAGAGCTGTACCACATCACCACAGGGGAAAATATACGCAGTTTGTATACATGCAGACATACTCAATAACACAGTATATCTATGCTCCCTAAGGCCATTTTCGGTCTGATAAGTGTTCACAGTGAGTGTGTTTGCCTGATAGAGACTTGTTTGTGGAAGCTTGTGTTGTTATAAAGGGTGCTTGTCATCGGTTGCTTTCTCTATCATCAGATTAAAGACATGCTTGCTGCACCTCAGCACGCTTCTGTTGCCTCAGACATGTTTCATAAACGCCCAGTGGTTATCATTTAAGTCAGTTTATGTGCAGTTGCACTTCATACACAAGCACAAGTTGTCTAGTCGAGCACACAGCCAGGAAGGCTATCCGATTTATCTAATAACTGCTGCACAATGTTAATGGTTATTGCATTCATTTGAACGGCCATGATCATATCTATCTCACCTTTTTTGCAAATGGCTGTCACTTTGAAAAAGGAAAATTACAGGCAAATACACATTTTGATAATGGACATATAAAAAACATTACACATTTATTATATACTGATATTTTTATAATGCAGCACACTCAGCACCCACGTCTATCATTCATGCCTGCCATACGCTGAGCTGAAATCCAGGAACAAAACCACTTTTTTGTAAATGAATGCAAACACAGCAGTGATGGCAATCTATGATGCGAACGCAAATATGACAAAGTTAGCTGATATTTATGCTTATCATGGTACACAGCCACAGAGCAGCCAGCGGGGAATTTAACAGTCAGTGGCAGCAATTATGAGGCACCCAATCCACACGTTGGAGTTCTGACAGAGTAAGTGCCATGCTTTTTTCTTTTCTTTTTTTTTTTTTCTTGGCTGTTTCTATGCAGCACAGTCCTCAGCAGTAAATGTTTCCCCCTTCATCTCAAAGATACATTCCTCCCTTACCACTCATTGGCAAACACTGCTGAAGTGTGCCCAGTGTTTGAGTGTGAAGTTGTGTTTATCCTGGACTCCAGCTGACTGCAGTACAGTTATAAACTTGAAGTTTTTCTAAAATAACCAGCTCCTTCTCACATGTATCACAGTAGAGCTACCGCTCTTTTTGACATCAATGCAGTGTTCTCACTTAAACATGGGTGTTGGCGTTTTTAGGTGGAAAAAAAAAGTGGGGCAACAACTTCTTTGGACAGATACAGAACCAGGAAATTACACAGTTTTATTATTTGACATAATGCGATATTTGACATTCCTCATATAGTGTAACACAGGTGATATTCGGAATCGGCACGTACATGTTCTCCTAAGCTTGCTGTTAAATTGTTAATTCCCTATTTGTATGCACTGTTAATTTGTGTAGCTTTATTTGCCCTATTTACAGTGTTGTCCTGCAGCTTTCATGTTTGGTAATCCTCTTAGAAAGATGCTCAAGTTGCTGAAAGCCTGTTCTTGACCAGGCATCATCCCCACCGAACAAAAACACACATGAAAAGCGTCGTCTTTCACAAGCTTGCAGTTAGTCATGATGTCATGGAGAGCCGCTCCAGAATAAATCTGATTATTTTTATCAGACATTTGATTTGGTACTAAAGTGTGTAATGTCAAGTTTTCTTTAAAAGGCAGACTTAAGAAGATATCCACAGCGTACATTGTTACCCTAGTTACTATCTCATCAAAAAGAAATACTAACTTTTGCCAACGAAGAGCAAATGACGTCAACAGTAAGCTACTTGCTGATAATGACAGCCACACTGAACATTACATCTGTGCCCTCCATTGTCATTGCCAAAGGCTTTCGGCATGCGCTTTGTTGTTTTCCCACACCTGGGGCACAAGCCAAGCGCACATAAAACACCATTTTAAAACCATTATAATCACCCACTGATCGGATATTATAGAGCCTAATAGTGATAGATAACAGCAGCCACTGTCATGCCCCACTTACTTTACTAGTAGTATGAGGTATTCCTTGTATTTACCAGAAATGATTATTGACTTCTCTGAAGGCAAAAGCTCCTCTCTTCTAACTCTATGTACATCCTTGTCGGCCTAAACATACATTGCACTGTATATCCGGTGAGGATGAACCCCCTCACCTATCAACTTGTGTCATTGTGATTATGTGCTTTTGCACATGGAAATAAATTCTGTCTCAAGTGTTCAGACAAATCAAATTGCACCTGCCACTTTTGCCATTTAAAGACAGAGTAATCATTTTGCAAATTGCATTGCAATTTTCCCCCACTCATCCAGACAAATAGCACGATTCATTTGTACCAGAGTCAACAGGTAAGAAAACAAGTCTATGCATCTATAAAGCTGTGAAACCTGAACAGAACATACTGGGCTTGATTATTCTGCTTTTTTTTTTTTTTTTTTTTTTACTGTTTTCAGAACAGTAGCTGTTGATCTTTTGAAAGAAAAACTAACACTCATCATCCCTTTACCACCTCAGGGGTTTTGCTGCCGCAACTGAGAAACTGTTAGCTAAGCTCAGCAAGATCCAAACAGCAAGCCTGGCTTTGTCCAAGGTAAAAAAAGATCAACCTTCCAGCACCTCTAAAGCTTAGTATCTGTACATAAAGTAAAATGTTTGGACTTTGAAGAGAGCTAGGCTAACTGTTCTGGTCTTCATGCAATGTGAAGCTAATCAACTCAGTTGTTTGATCCAAGATACTACATTGATATCAGAATACAGACCCCCCATCTGGGTAGATTATGGTTGTTAGAATTAACTTTAATTAACTAAGATTAGCACTGTCACCTCACAGTGAGAGGTTCCAGGTTTGAACCCATCAGCCAACTGGGGCCCTTCTATATGGAGTTTACATGTTCTTCCTGCCTTAGTTTTCTCAAGGTTTTCCGGGTTCTTCAGCTTGTGGCTTTCCCCCACAGTCCAAAGACATACAGATTAGGTCAACTGGGGACTGTGGATGCGAGTGTTAATGGTTGTCTGTCTCTATGTGTCAGCCTTGTGATAATCTGGCAACCTGTCCAGGGTGCACTCCACCTCTCACTCAGTGTCACCTGGAATAGGCTCCAGCCCCTCTACATTCGGGGTAAGTTGTTACAGTCAGGTAAAAAACATTTAAAAATTTGCAGGCAAGACGACTCAGTGTGTGCTGTCCAGAATGAACATCAGACACACAAGGAATATTGTCGAATTTATTGTAAGGCACTGCCTGAGGGTGAAATACCGTGTTTTTAGGGAGTCCCCTGAACGTTGTTACATATGTGTTTGATATTAATGTTGCCAAATGCCTCTCTGTGTTTTTTGATGCAGTTTGATATAAAAGACATTTACAGATGAGAAACAACATCTTTGGTGTATTTCTCCACTGCTTTGCTTTTTGAAGCATCTGGGAGGTATTTCTGAAAGTCCATTAAAAAAATTCTGCTGAGGCACTAGATAAAATTAAAGTTGAAGGTCAATAGAAAGTTATTGCTCGCCACCAGAGATGGACAAAAAACTCATTTAGGCCAGTACTCTCTATTAAGCTTGAGGTTATGACTGTGCATTTCACATGTCTAAACAGGTCTGTGCAGGGCTGCGCACAGGCAAGCTCTTACGTGTACCTTAGTGAAAGCTCTGCAACCCAAAAATTGCTTCCACAGAATGTGTACAAATACACATAAGTAATTTTGCTTTCCTGTATCACAGATTGCTTGCGGTGTCAGTTTTTGGATTTGGGCAATTTTCTGATAAAATCATTTTTTTTTTTTTTTTTTTTATTTTGCCTTGATATGGGCCTGAAATCTGATGCCAGTACCAGTAATCCCCATTCAAAGCAGATCTGAACAATTTTCCAATTACAGGGATGAGAAAATGCAGAGAGCCGCTCTTGGATGATGAAAATGAGTCAACGGAGGAGAGATATTCGAGAATGAAACAGCATACGGTGTGAATAGACTGGCAGACAGATCGAGACAGCTGCAGTGAAACAAACCTGGAGGAACAGCAAAATGGGAGCTTCCAACTTCTTTGTTTTTTTTTTTTATACATCTTGAATTCGAATTGAAAGCTGACTTTCAGCGATGTGCTGAGGAGGGTGCGTGACCCGTTGGCCTTCGGCAAGTTTTGGCAACCTGGAGGCGCAGGTTTCAGTCTGACTGGGGAACAAGTTGATTGTTTTGTGTGCGTGTAGATGTCTGAAAAGGTGACAGTCAGTCATTGACAATTACAGAGTTTTACCTTTCAAGCTGTGCAAGTGCAACAGTTTTGTTTAGTGTTTGAAATGACTCAACGGAAAAAAAAGAGTCGGTGCGGAGAAAAGCCCTCCAAGGCTTCCTGTCTAATAAAACACAGCAGGAGGAAAGATTACTTTTCTTTATAGAAGAGGTAATTACAAGAAGGTCTGCTTTAATGAAAGTATAAATTGGTATGTGAAAGAGATGGGAGATGGGGGACGTAATGAGGAAGTAGAAAATATATTATGGCAGAGAGACGGCCTCTGTAATCTGTCAATAGGAATTATCATGACTGACAAAATAGACTGGTGTGTGTGTGTGGGTGGGTGTGTGTGGGTGTGGGTGTGTGTGTGAGATGTCTTTAGTCCCACTTGTCTCACTTTCTCCCTTTTCTCTGTGTATCTTTCCAATACATATTTTTTGTTGTGTTTTTGTACAGCATGTGTGTGTGGCCTGATGTTTTTTAAAATGACCAGAAATGGAGGTCATCACTCGGTGAGGGTACAACGACTGTCCACTGTTAGTAATATGAGAGTGCATGTGAGTGTCTGTGAGAGAGAGAGTTTTTCTGCCTGAGTGCTTCCTGTGTCCGTGTGTGCTGGTGTGTGTGCGCTTAATCTGCGTTTGTAGTGAGGTTAATCCTTACCTGGCAAAGGAGCACACTGGGTTAATCTGGAACAGGTGGGAGCTGTGTCATGTGGCAGACACATACACACACACACACGTACACACAAATGATGTGACAGCAGAAAAAGGCTTTAACAGCTTTATGCATGGACAGGTGTTTAAGAGCATTTCTCCACCTTAGTTTGAAACAAAGATTGTCGTAATTTCATAAACAGTAAATCGCGTTTAACTCTCAGCATTCACGTGTTTCACCTTAGATCCTGAGAGAGCTGCACATTGTGTTCTCATACTCTGATTGTGCTCACCTTCAAAACTGTGGGGAGTGATTTTTTTTTTATTTGTTATTCAGGATAATTGGAAAATATTTATATATTTTTTAGACCTAAATGCATTAATTAAATCTAATTAAATAAATCAGTGTAACAAGTAAAGTTGGTTTCAGGAAAAAGAAAACTTTTCAACTTTTCAGTCACACCAGTCAGTGTTACAATAGAGTACATCCCTACACAACAGAGGAAATATCTAGAAGCTTGGTAACGCAGTGCCTACTCTCCCTGCCCAGATTCATCCTGCCAGTCTGGGGATCGAATTGGCACTGGCAGAAAGTCAATATTAAGTGTAATAACTTTGACTGAAATTTGATTTCTCTTCACTTTTTTTGGTCTAAGGACAGAAACTATGATATTGTAGATTTTATTTTTCAATTTTGTCAAAGCATAACCACTTTTGGATGTTTTTGTCCAAGCCGCTGTGGACGGGCATTTGATGCAGCTTCTATGGTGCAGTGGAAAACATCATACATGCATGTTTAAAGTACCCTTTTCGTTCCCTTTTAAACAAGCCCACATACCATTTTTCATGGCAGACAGTCATGTACTTAAGATTAATGGACTCTTAAAGGGACAGCCTTGATTCCAACCTTTGTCAATAATACCCACATTACATACATCACTTATTGCTGATTTGTGTTGATTGAAGGTCTTGGTTTTGGTTGCAGCAGGGCGAAGGAGTGAATGAATGAGTGCCTCCAGATGGGCTGTGTGTTACACAAAGATAATGTAAAGATTACAGTTTGAAGTATGCGTCAAACCCGCAGTATGTGGAGCCGTCCTTATGTCATGCATCCATGTCTGTTTCTACTGATGACAGATGCTTGGTGATTGGACTTCCATTTGTATAGCCCCTTTTCACCTTCCAACCACTCAAAGTGCTTTCACACACACATATTCATCTAGTGGCCAAGGTGCCACCTGCTACTCAATTTACCATTCACACACACACACACACACACACACACACACACACACTCATATTTGGGTTTTAGTGTCTTGCTCAAGGACACTTGGACACGCAGAGGGAGCCAGTGATTGAACTGCTGATCTTTCAATTACCGAGAGACAGTTTCAAACACAAATACACAAATCAGCTTCACTATAAATTGCAGCATTGATGGACAAGCACTTGTCTTTATCTGGACACATTTTCCCCACCGATACAATATTCTAACATTATTAGTGCCAGGCTATGTCATTTCACATTGTATAAATTAGCCTAGCAGCTAGTGATCTTTCCCTTGTCTCATATAAAGTCAAGGACAACAGCAACATTGAACAAAGGTAACGGCACTTTGGCTCCATCACAACTCACACCATTCACCGACAAAACAACCGTCAAACTAAACACGTTTTCCAAACAAATACAACATGCTAGCGCCACCCTATGGCATTTTACATTGTATAAATTATCCTAGCGACGAGTGGAGATTTCCTCTGCTCATATGAAGCCAGGATAAATCCCGAAGTACAAATCCCTAAAGGATAAATCACACATGACTTAAAATGCTATTTTAGTGGAGGCTTTACTGTCTTCACAATTTATTGTTTCTTATCTGTGAAATACAAGTAAATACAAGCTTCGTTTCCACTGAGGAAAACGGTGTAGGTATCCACCTTATTTTCAAACACGGAAGTAAATAGTGATAAACTTCCGTGTTTTTGTGCATGACTTTCGGTCAGCCGCTTTCCCTTACAGGAGCTAATGGTGCAAGCTAATTTTTTTCAGTTATAAATTGTTTATGTTAGTCAATCAGTTAGTTAGTTAGTTAGTTAGTTAGTCTGTGTATTTTATATAGATAACTGTGCCCACGTTTCCGTTATCCGGTAACTACCGGTAAAAATAATTCCCTCTAAATGCGAATAAATCGCACGTTGATCAAAAACTATGAACCAAAAAAGCACAATATATCCCAAGTTAGACAAACCGCTTGATCCCGTCTCCAGTGTACCAGCAGAGAACCTTCAGAACCGAATCAGCGAAAAAACACACCGGGCTACACAGCCTCTCTACCCGAGCAGCTGAAGCTGCTGCTTGCACCCTCGACACACAGACGGTGCTTCTGCTTGCCAGCCAAACGTGTGCTCAACTGTGAGAAATAAATATGTGAGGTGTACGCTGCTTTTCTATCTTTTTTCTCCCTTTTTTCCCTTTCTTTCTCTTTCTTTCTTTCTTTCTTTCTGTCAGCGACATACACTCACAGGACGGGTTGTTTTTATTGACTAAGTTGATTATTAAACCATAGTGATGCGCGGATCGGCTCTGTACGCATCAACCATCCAGCCATTACAACATGATTGAGCTAGCAAAGCAGTTTTGTGTTGCTGTGTGTGGTATTTATTCAGTTTTGGGAAATCACGATATCTAGAAAGCATCAGTGGCTGCAGCTGACAGGGACAGCTAACACTAGCAGCAAAGCTAACATCAGGACGTCATCTGTTAAAAGCCTCCCGTTGTCGGATACGACATTAAACAGTTAGCTCAATCATGTTGTAACTAAGACATCCGCTGGAAGAAATATTTTTTTCACGGACCGTTTATTGAGTTATTACAGACACAGCTAACGGCAAACAGCTAACGGTTAACCGAGCTAATCTACAATAACCATGTAAATTGTGTTTCCGTGAAAAATAAGGTGAATATAGAAACAGACAAGAGGTCTGCATTACTGCAACACTGAGCATTAGGGTGGGCGAGTACACACCACTGAACTCGCCCACCCTAACGCGTGTTTTGAAAACACCCCCATTTTCACAGGTAACTTAGCCTGTCCCTCCCGCTGCAGAAAATAATGGATTAATCCTGGAAAGCTATTGATGTAGCACTTTTCTCCTTATGAAAGTAACACGCCGATCATTCGACCAATGAGAATTTGGTTGCACGAGAGCATAGCAACCAAATAATTGACTAGTTGACTAGGAGACTACAGCTCTAGTAAAATCCTCATTTGGTTAGCTGTGTTCAGCCTGGACCGCCATTCTGAGATTGTTCTGTGAATTGTTTTTTTAATAAATAATAAATATAGCAACTTCTTATGAAACCATATCAATTTTAGACTTAAAAGAGCAACTTTTGGTTACACCACACCTACTTTACTTTAAGCCCCACCCCTTTACGGTTTGAACATCGCCCATTTGGAGTATGGATTAAACAGATACAGATAACTGTACTCGCTCATCCCGACACCAGACATTGCTCATGGTAATAATTCATTAAAGGGATAGTGCACCAAAAAATGAAAATTCGGAACTCAGGCTACTGGACGAAGCAGCCGCCGCAGCTCATGAGCCTAACCATCAGCCAGCCGCAGAATACCGGAGTCGAGCACTGGAAACCTGGTGGTGTAGTTGTTTCAAATGCAAAGCAATGCCAACGGATGAGGAAAGTCTTTGCTGCTCAGACTGGGGATTGGTGATGCCTGCACTTGACAATCTGGACATCAGTACTGATGAGACTGCTGCTCTTCAGAGACCGTGCATCACCGATCACCCTGGGCACGCACACGTGAGCACAGAGAAGCAGTCAGAGCTACAGGCTACAGTGAGGCTAAAAACAGAGTTCATATGACGTTTTTCGAAACAACTTTTTGTCGGGCTGCAACACACTTGGATCACTACGGATGAGCAGCATGGAGATACTTTGTGGATTCAATTTTGTGTTCTTGGACGTTAGTCTGGGGCGCCGTCAGCCATTAGGTGTGCTAGCCGCTCCCCCCGCCGGTCTCCGCAAGGGATGTGAGGACTGGTGAAAACTTCACCAGAGCCTCCATCGGCATATGGGTGAGTAGATAATGGCTGAACTTTCATTTTTGGGTGCACTATCCCTTTAACACACAGGGTCCCCAAAGCTTGACATCTTTTTCAATTTTTAATACATTTTTAATGGCGAGATATATTAAATGTACTGTATAAATAAACTCGCCCCTGCAATAAATTGATTTGAGATTCAGTGTGGCTCTCACTGTTTACTCTAAAGTTCGTCTGTTTACTCCAAACTTTGATGAATAAACAGGAGCAGAAATGAGTGTGTGTAGCTAATTTGTTCGGTTTTGCTAAGTTGAATTGTTCTGCGGGGAATTCAAAGCTGTTTGTGGCCACTGGTGTGTACATGTGGATCCAATGTGTGAGGGAACAATTGATATGAACTGAGGGGGAACGACTGGAGAGATCCAGAGAGAAAGGGCCAGGTGGCAGTTAGCCTGGTGCTGCTTTAGCAGGTGTAATGGTTTCAGTTACTTTTGTCTATCAGCAGCTTTGGATTCCTTTTTTTGTGTGTATGTGTGCATGTGTGTCTGGGTGTTTGAGGGGGGTTCAATTTGTTGACATCAACATTTTTACAGAAATAGCAGAAGAATCAAATATTTCTGCTCTGAAGTCATATTTTTCTGCCTTAACTGTTTGGCTGCAGGTCACACACACACACACACACACACACACACACACACACACACACACACACACACACACACACACTCACTCACTTTGTCACGCACCTCTTTGTGTGTCCCGCAGTTAGAGATTGCACCTTCTCCCACATTCTCTGTAATGTTTGCTCACACACTCACACAGGGCCATATGTTTCCATCAGTGGGGGTGTGGATGTAGTAGTCCTTACTCATCCCTCTCTGACACACATCCCCTTTATTTTTTTATTTTTCCTGTGTCACACTCATTTATTACTCTACCTTTCTTTCTTCATCACTTCTTTTTGTCTCCCTCTTTTTCTCCCTTTTTCAGCCATATCTCTTCACTGTCTGTCCACCCCTTCCCCAATTTCTTTGTCCTCTATTCTTCTTCCCTTCTTTTTCCATCTTATTCATTCTCTTTTTCTTTGTCTTTCCTCATTAAAACCAAGATCATCATCATCAAATCAGATCAAAACGTGAAGGAGAGCTATTAACTTTATACCACGGCTGAATCCGTGCACCGTGTTTTTATTGACTGTGATTGTGTCACCTCTACTGGCTTTACTGTCTGTTACCTGTGGGAAGATGGTGGTGGGCATCTCTGCAAGTTTGTTCATACTGTGTTGGTCTCTGTGGTCCTTAATGTCCCTGAAACCTTTTTTTCTTGCCATGGGTAATGGTCTAAGGAATCTGATGGAAAGATTTCTTGGCAAAAGCCCTCAAAAATTAAACATTTTTATATAAACAAATAGACGCGAATGTGCCACATTTGCCTTTACAAGTCATTTAACACAGCAGTAATGACAGCTTGATCGTACGGATTACAAACAACGATGAGAATTCATATCAAGAGGAAATCAAGAGTCATGCTGAGTGGTACGCAGAGAACAACCTGCTACTCAAGGTCAGCAAAACCAAGGAGCTGATTGTTGATTTTAGAAAAAAGGAGATAAAGACAATCACATCAGTGGAGCAAGTGAAGCAGGTGATAAAAACCGCCCAAAACATCATTGGTACCCATCTACAGAAAAAAAAGTTTTGTGTGTAGCAGCATTGGGGTAGCAGCGATGAGTGAGTAGTTGTGAGAATGGGCTGTGATTGGTTTGTGACTGATTAGAAGCAATGATCCAATCAGCTGGCTGTCAACTGGGGCGTAGGATTCCCGTGAACTGCATGAGCTAATGCAAAGCTTCATTTGTATAAAACTCTATTTCCAGTGTTCAGTGTGCTCTCTGTTATAAGCCATCCATTGCTTTCTTTATGTCATCAACTCTCAATATCTGTATAACTTTAGTGGATGGAAAAAATATATAAAATTGCATTGTCTTTTGCCAATTTTATGAAAAATCTGTTAAAATTTGTGCAACATTTGGATGGAAACCCTACTATTGGTGAGGTGAGGTGTCTACAGAGTCTGAAGGATACTAAAAGACCACACTCACCTCATCCACAGCCTGTTCACCCTCCTGTCGTCAGGCAGGTGATACAGAAGTATCTGCTGTGGTGCCACCAGACTACAGAGCAGCTGTTTTTTTCCTTGTGTGGCATTAAGGGACTAGAACTGCAATTTTTGTGCAACCCTGTGTGGTAAAATGAGAATAAATTAACTTGCATTGTGGTAATTTGTGTTTTAGTTACTCTACACATTCCTGACATATATTTTTTCCCACCTAAGAAGATGAACTACACTCTGGCAAGTGTGTATGTTCTAGATTTCCGAGATAAAAACAATGTGGCGTATTGGCAGCTGGTGGACGTGTATTTTAAAAAAATAGAGAGGAGAGTGGAAAGAGTTTCCCCTCTCTGAAGCGCAGTACATTTCTGTCAGCTCATCCCTTCCACAGTTTGTTTTTCTTCTGTTCTCTGGCTGCAGATGATGGGTATCAGCTCTACATTTTGGAGCTTGTAAATGTATTTTTCCTGGACAGCTGCAGGCACACACACACTGACTGACACACACATGCACGCAGCATTATAGCAGTGGTCCGGCCCATCTGTGCCTCTCTAGCTGAGGAGAAAGGGCTGGAGTACATCTGTGGCAGCCGTATTTTAAAATTTAACACACAAACACACTGTACACCCCACATTCCGGCAGAATGATGTGTGTGAAAGTGTGTGCCTTTTTGTGCACCACCAGTACTAGATGAACATAACAGTGTGTATGGCACTAACAAAAACTGAGGCTGACGTTAGTTTGAGTATGTAAGAATGTGTGTGCTTGCCTAAGTGTGTATGGTGCTAATTGACATTGAGGCTGACATAAGCTTGTCATCCATGCCTCTCACTTTCCAATCATCTCCCTCTCTCCTGCTGTCACTTCCTGGTTCCCTCTTTCTCTCCCTTTTTTTGGTCATTTTGTTTCTCCCTCTCTCTCCTTCCTTCTCCTCTTCATCTGCTCCCAGCTCCGCCCTTTCTCCCCGGGCTATCTTCCTCTCTGTCTCCCTTTCTCTCCATCACTTCCTCTCTGTCTCATCTCTCAGTAATGACCTGATCTGATTGGATTTGGTCTCAGATTTCTTCCGTGGCTAATGGCCGTGACCGTTGCTAGGCAGCCTGTGCCAAAACAGCGACAAACATGGCTGTTACGCTGGGCCACGCTGACAACGGAGACGGATCACTTGTTTGCGCTCTTGGGGCTTCTTTGCTTACATTTTTACTGAGCTCCATTAGGACAGGTGACATGACTGTTGAGGTTGGCCTCTGTGATGGAGTTGCCCGGAGTTTATCCATCTATCACACAGAGTGCCAGTCTATTAGAAATACATTTTAGGATGATAAGTACAGATCCTGGATAATCTCCAGGCAGATATGTGACATATAAATGACATTTAACATCAGTCTCAGTTAATTATCATTTCATTTGAATGTGATCTTGGCTCTTCTGCTGAGAATACAGTAGTGCTATGGAAAGGTTTGCCTGCTAGCAGCTGAGCCATAAACATGAATTACAGCGTATTACATACATGATGGAGAAGATTTAATAACGGTATGCTTGAATATAAAATACCACAGGATGACTTCTTATACTTACAAAGATTTATAGCTGTAAGATTAAATAAATCAGGTGCATCACGGCAGCCTTTGCAGGCTAAGAGATACAGAGGCATCACTCCTAGTGTGATGTCAAATGCATAGCAGAAGAGGATTACGTTAACTGTTAGAGAAATGGCCACTAATATATGGAGATTTGTAGTTTAATTTTCAGCGTAACACAACTTTAACTTTAACAATGATCAGGTAGTTGAAGCAAAAAATGCCTGCCAAACACTAGAAGAGCTTGAAAAGACTTTGAAAAGAGTCTGACACCCTCTCACATCTGAAGACAATCTGAGTTTGTAGTCAGACACTATTTGCAAGACTACAATTAGATCCCTTTTGAAATTATTTCCCATCGTGTTCCTTGAAAATATTACGTCAGACTCTCTTTAAGAAATATGATATATTAACAATTCCTTACATATCCACAAAAACACATAACTCGAGAAACACAAGATAAAAGGCGTGACATGTTAGTATTCTAATCAGTTCTGCATCAATAAAGATAAACTGTACTTGCGTACAACTCGCAAACAGTCTTTGTTGGTTAGCCCCGCTGCTTTAGTGGGAGGGGATGGTAGGAATGAGAAGCACACTGTTTAAAAAAAAATGGAGATTTCTAACTAAAATAAGTGCTGGTTGGTGGACCAGTTATACGGCGAATTAAACATTGGCTCTTGTTCACAGTACAAGAGAA
Source organism: Epinephelus fuscoguttatus (assembly GCF_011397635.1). Classification (NCBI taxonomy): domain Eukaryota; kingdom Metazoa; phylum Chordata; class Actinopteri; order Perciformes; family Serranidae; genus Epinephelus; species Epinephelus fuscoguttatus. The sequence goes on from NC_064775.1 coordinate 14,333,250, forward strand.
CTGAGACTGTGTAAGAGCTTGTGCACCTCCCCCAAGTCCCCCCCCCCCCCCCCATGTTTACTGTCCACCTAGTTTGCTGTCTTCTTTTTGGTGCTGAAGAGAGCACAGCTATTGGCTGTTCACAATGTTCACATCATTGAACTTTAGTGTTTGCATGAGCCAAGACTAAAAACTTAATTATTAACCATGTTTAGATTTTTATTTTAAGTCATTTGGTGTAAGGCTGGCATGAGGTTTACTGCAGTGTGGTGGAACTAAACTGTGTGAAAACTTGTTGCGGCGGCCATGCCTCAGGAGTAGAGTGGGTCTTCCACTAATCGGAAGATCAGCAGTCCGATCCCCACGTCCTCCAGTCCATATGTCAAAGTATCCTTGGGCAAGATACTGAACCCCAAATCGCTCCCCAAATGTTCCATGAGTGTGTGTAAATGGTTACTTTGTAGCAGGATGCGCCATGTATAGTAGCCTTGGCCATCTGTGTGTGAAAGGGTGAATGTTACATGTCGTGTTAAAAGGGATTTGAGTGATCCACAGATTAGAAACGCACTATACAAGTGCAGTCCAATTACCATTGCAAATGGGGAAATGTATATGTTCTCAGCAAAGACAGTTTTTCTTGGTGGTCATTTCATTGTGTTTTTGCAGTTATTTTGTATCTCTTCCTGGCTGGTATGTGTTTATTTAGTGACATTTTGCAGGTGAACCCCAGGGAGGCCCCTGACACTTTGGGCCCCTGGGTCTGTGTGCGGTTGGCCTGTTCTATAATCCATCTGTAGTTCCATAGTTAGCATTTTGAAAAGTTCAGGACATGGCATTGACAGTTTCTTGAGCAGCACTGTTTTGTGCCGTAGCAAGGCTGTGTTACATTCTTCCAGAGCTGCAGATTTATTTTAGCCGACAGGTGAACAGACACAGTGACAGACCAGACAATAACTAGGCCATGCTTTAATAGTTTCAGGGCTCCATTACAAACTGTACTATCTGAAACACTACTACAGGCAGTGTGTCCTCTCCGGGGACCTCATTTCTTCAATGCCTGCTGGAGTTCAACATGAAAGCTTTAAATGTGTTGCTGCGATGGCTCAAACAGTAGTTCCTCTCACGTCTATTATCTGCACAGCTGAGAAACCACCACTGGTGTCCATGGCAGTGGTGTGAGACACCCAGCACCCCTCCCTCCCTTTTGTGAAATACTTCTCAAGGCTAACAGCCTTCTTTTTGTCCAAGATCAAAATTATTTAGGAGAATATTACTTCTGCTGTGTCCCTGCTTTATTTTGAGATTTAATATTTTAATATTACATAATCATTTCATTGGATGTTTTTTGTCTTTTGTCTTGTCTTTTTTTTCCCCCCATTTGCAATTTTTATGAGCCAAGACCTTAAGCTTATTTTACTGTTGCACTTTGGTAAGCCATCCTCCACATGAGCGTCTGCTAAATGCCTAAAATGTAAATGGAATGTAATGACTCAAGTTAAAAATGTATTTATGGATTTGTATTTGCTTCCTCTGGAGAGTGCTCTCTTTGTCCTTTTCCATTTTGAAAGCAAAAGCCATTAGGGAAGACAAAAATGATGCCAGTGTTGCTGAAGTGTTCAAACTTTAATCACTTTATTTGTTCTGAACTTTTTTTTTTTTCAGGCAACATGGAGCAGGGAAGATTTTATGTGCAGTTTTATTTATGTGCAGTTTCAAGGGACCAGTGTGTAGGACTATGGGGCATCTATTAGTAGAAATGGTATATAATATGCATATTATTACCTGAAAATAAGAACTCTTGTGTTTTTCTTACCTTAGAATGATCCGTTTATATCTAGATATGGAGGGGGTCCTTTTCCACAGAGACTACCATGGTATTTAACCAGTTGCCCAGGACAGACAAATCAAACAACAGCTCTAGAAAAAGAGCCAAAAGTCAGCCATCGTAGTTGTGCTCCTCGCTAGGCACATATGCTGTGTTCACATGGAATCAGGCAGACGGTAGATGGCACATGAACAACACCTTCTGGACAGCATGGGGAAAACAAATGAACAATCTGACTGAATGGCAGGACGGTAAAATGAAACATGCATGTGCCATGCTGATGCCATATTGTTTACAAAGAATGGCATAAAATAAAACATATTTTGTGTTATTATTTTATGTAGTTACTCTGGCAAAATTCAGATATTGTCCAGATTGTCTGTTTTCTCCTTGTGTGAAGGAGCTACTTAACATCCGGTTGTTATTCTGACACAGAGGACAGGAAAAAAATGTAATATTTTAACTTTAAATGCTAATGCTGTCTACTGTTACCTTGCTGGTATTCTCTGCTGGTCTCACCTAATTTTACTGTCATGCTCTTGTTTACTGATATGATATCTGGTTTGCCGTCTACAAAACATCCAAGTTTTACTCTTTGTCGCATTTTTTTTCTCGCATGAATAATGTTTTGAATATATTCAAAGATAATGGTGTTATTATATTAGCTATTTTATGAACATGTTTGTACTTAGCATTATCATTTAACTTTAGCGAGGCATTTGTCCCAAAAGTTATTGTACCGTTGCCCTCTTATACTGGTGGAAGTTTTTACAATTTACTTAGTTTACTTAATTAAACACTTTTTCCAGAGGATATATAATATTAGAACCCGTGTTTCAATCTGTTTTATAGGGCTAGCATAAATTTTAGCCTCTCTAACAGGCTAACATCATATCATCACTTTGTCTGACATTCACACTTTGTATTTTTTGTACTATTTTATTTAATTGAATATTCTTTTTTGTAGTGTGTTAGGTGTAAAACAATATTTAAAACATATTTAAAGCCTGCCTGAATATGGCAGGCAAACAGTGCTAGCAGCTCTTGCTAATCTACCACAGCTAACAGGCAAACAGACCAATTAGCCTCAATGAATTGATTTCTCTCTCAGGTTTCCCACTTGTCTTTTTTATTTTATTTAAAAATCTCTTGACCTCATATTCTGCCTTGCATTGGGAATGTTTTGGATATATTTAAAATTTATGACCTATAAATGAATGTACATAGCCTGCCTTTTCTGCACTTCCTTTAATAACTGCTTTTACTTCTACTTGTTATTCCGAACTGATGATGCTTTTCTTGAGTCCACATTTTGACCACTCTACCCACCGCTGTGTACCACACAGTTTTTTAGGTTTGGACAAAATCTGCATCCATATTTCATGACTATCAGCTCTGTACTTAGTCGAGGTTAGAGCTCAGATTTTTCTCCTCCTTGTCTTTGTTTTTACAATTGTTTCCCAGGCCTCTGTAGTTTCGCTGTTGACGGGCTCCAGCTGGCTCCCATGATGGATCAAAACAACCTTCCAGTTTCTTTCGCCATCATTAGCTGAGAAACTGATGGGTTGAAAGCACACCCCTTGTTGGATCAAACTCCCACCTAGTTTCACCAGACTCTATTAGCTGGACAGCTGCTTTGATGGGGGCAGCAGCATCTCCGCACTTCCGTTTCCTTTCTTTCGTCACTTGTTTGTCAAGTGCTGAGGTTTGGCAGACGTTAGGTGTGCCGCAGGTCCGGACGCCTGTCTCCTGCTGTCTGACCGTCTAGTTAACTGCAAGTTGTGTTGCCAGCACAGCTTCCTTCGCAGTGGGAGGTGTTCAACTGTTTTCTCGAGGGAACAAAAAACAGTATATTTGGAGATCAATTGAAGAGTTTTGTTCTGAAAAACATGAAGCCCAGTAGGTGTGTAGAGAAATGTTTTGATAAATCTCTTTGACACAAAAGTCATTTGTGCGCTTAAATTACAAAATACTCACTCCGTATACTTACATTACTAAATGACTGTCGGATCAAAAAAATGGAAATTGACAAATGAATTCAACTCATCATATTGTGGAAATTATTCCATTATCTCAGGGCTGCTACACTTAGTTCTTGACTGCACTATAGGATGGCTGGAAACCTATGAGAAAACCTCAGAAACAAACATGACTGTGGGGAAATTGAGTTTCTTGGTGTACAGTTACTCAGAGGGAGACTGTGCAGAGCTTTTAAAACAAACAGGAGAACTGAAGTTGAGTCCTGAAATCAATTAATGGACTAAATGTTTCAGCTCTGATGGATCAGTTTTATCTACTGTTAGGCCAGTGCGCTGCCACAGTTGGTGTCCAGAGTGCTGATCCTGGAGCTGTCCCAGGCACTCACCATCATTCAGTCAGCAGGGTAGAGACCTGCTGGAAAAGTCTCTCATTCCATTTAACTCTTTAACTCACTATCACTTCAGATCCTGTTATCTCTTCACTAAGAAACCACCCAGAGCTATATACGATAAGTATTCTGTATTACCACAAGAAATACTCCTGAATGGTGAAACTAAGAGTTTGTTTTAAGATATTTTCACAAAGCATCTGAGAGCATCTTACAGAGTGAGATGTAAGGATGGACGTCATAAATCATTTGGTCTATAAAGCATCAAAAATAGTGAAAAATGGCCATCACAGTCTTCTAAAGCCCAATATAACATCTTCAAATGTCTGTTTTCCAACCAGCAGAAGCCCCAGGCATTATTATAGTGGCACTAGGGGCAGTCTTTTGCTTTGTATCTTGATGCAGGTGGTCGGCACGTATGTTTAGGCAACAAAACTATTTGGTTAGGGTTGAAAAAAAGATCATGGTTGACATTAGTCAGTCACTCACATGATTAACGACTGACAAAATAAGTCAAAGTTGATTTTTAGTCACACACAGGACACAAACACCGGTTTCCTGAGTAAAAGTCCTGTGCTTGTGGTGCCAATCCACCACCATTCAAGGGGACATTCATGCTCTTAATACTAGGTCCGTTGCTCTGAACGTCTAATAACGCAGATTAACTCACGTTGGAGTTTGTTGAAAGCCCAGTGAGTATCGTACAAGCAGGCACTATTTAAGCGGCATATGTTGCAAAAACCTTTTTGTATCATATTTACTAAAGGTTAGACCAAGTAAATATTCTTAACAGATTCCTTTTCAATGCTTAATGGAAGCCTGAAGTGTCAGGAATCGAGTGACCTTACTCTCCTTAAGCTTATTCTGTTCAAAAGATATGGACTTTTAGAAGCATCTTGAAATCATCCCCCATGATGGGGATGGTTGTAGTAAGTATACATGACGTATTTGACGGTCCTCATCTACCTGACACTCCAGGCTACTGTTACACATTTGAAGCAATCTATTAATGATAGTTTTCGAGGGATTAAAATGAAAGTAAAAAGAGTGACAACCAACCCCCATTCTCCCATACTACTATAGCATTGTTGGACTAATGATGGACAGTAAAATCTAAAAGTAGAACGAGAGATGTTGTCTATTTTATTCCACACATTCTTCTTCCTTGTCAAAACCTGCATTACCCGCAATGCAACTCGAGGACTGACAGTTCAGTCTTCAGATTCTGTTGTGTTATGTTTGTCGTGGCTAATATAGCCTCAAGCCTCTTGCCTCAAGCACAGACGAGGAGCAGGCTACAGTTAGTTTTTCCCTGCCCTACTGGATGCATTCATAAACACGTTTTCCTTCTTTGTCCTTTCCTTGTTACGATATATTATTAGACATATTATGTTATTTTCCCAGCTAGTTCATAGGGAAGGCGCACTCGTATTGAAACAGTGTTGAAGTCGTTCTGTGCTTTTGAAGCGTTCACTTTGTGATGTAAACATGAAAGGAAGGCAGGGCTGAGATACACCGCTCGACATGAACTCAGCGGATTTTCTCAGAGATGTGGGAGCACATTTAGCGAAACTATCTTTTGATCAAGTGGGGGATTGATTCTGCATGCAATAGTAAATGCACAGCGGGCCTATATTTACAGGCTGGTTTGCATTGTATCCTGTTGTCGTCCAAATTCTGTCAACACAAACTGTGACACTGTAATCTTAGTCAAAGAACTGGTGGGTACTTTATCCTCAGAAGATTGTACATGTGTTCCTCAAAGTTTTCTCCAAATCCAGTTAGCTCTAGTTACAGCACAGGCTGCATGATAGTTGAAACACTGCATGTTTAAAGGCTGTTTTCCAGTTTGGCAAAATGATTCTCTGCAGTCACATAGATATTTTTTTAGTTTTGCCTGTGGTCATGGAGACCTGTTTGAGACTGATCCTCCGTCTCCTTTTCAGTCTTTCACTTTGTGTCCTCCAGCTTTCTGTCCTTGCTCTCTCTTTATCCGTTTTAACTTTCCTCTCTCTGCCCTATCAGGCCTTCTCTCCTTTTCTCATGCTGTCTTCTCCACATTTTCTCTCTTCATTTCCCCTCTCCTTACACTCTTTCCTCCTCCTTTTTGTTTCAGGCCTGTTTCATCCTCCTGCGATTTCATTTCCTTCTTTCCTTCGTGTTACCTCTCCACTTGATTTCCTCTCTTACTCTTCTTTCTGACGCCTCTCTGGAACCGAGATTAAGCTCTTAATGTTGCAGCCTCTTTAATGAGATGCATGTGGCTGTGTGCATGCCTCATCATGATGTATCAGTGTTTGTGAGGACGCCGAAGGTTTCAATTGCAGAACAACAGTTTAAATGGACTATTGATTGTGCCTCTCTCTCTGTCAGTCTGTGACGGCTTCCTGCCCTCCCCGCCGGTTCTCACACACTGGCTCATTTTGCCTGACAGCACACACACACACATATATGCAAATTAACACACAGTCTGTCAAACACACAAGGACATGTTAATGTACAGGAGAAAACATCCACGTACTGATGCAGGGAAACTGTCAATCATTTACATTTATACACAAAGACAAATAACCTTTTCGTGTAATTAATTCCACCATGTCCAGTGTATTGTTAAAACTCTGTTGCATTGACATCCAGTGCATTTTACAACTAAATAAATCCACTGCTGATGCTACACTATACACCTGATACTGACTTGTCATCATATCATTAAGCGAAATGGCTGGCTGACTCTCATTTTATGACCCCACAGTTAATTTGCTCACACATCTGTGGAATAATTGTATATACAGGGACATCAATTACCAGGCTACTTAAACCCAATGCAATCATCATATCACCATATGATGAAAACTGAAATAAGACTGTACCGTTACATCCTAAACATGCGCTCAAATGATCAGGAGTCAGGCCAGTTTAAGTATTCTTAGTCTGACAAGTGTCTGTAAATCCAGATGTTGGCTAACGGAATGACAGCTGTCCATTAAGATAACATCATCATCATAATCTCACAAACTACTGGACCTATCAGCCTGATATTTTGTGCACACATTTGACTGTATGCTCAAGAACCTCCTGTGGTTGCGGTGATTCATTATTGTTAAATAACCTGTTTTATTGGCTGTTTTATACAGTCACTGACTACTGACTCCTCATAAGCCACAAGTTTTCAGGAAATCGTCTCCACTAAAACAACAAGCTTTACCAACTGTTGTAGGCAATATTTTGGCCTTCGTTGTGGCTGAAAAAGTGACCTCCATAGCAAAGTTTGGTCTCATTTTGAACCTTGCAGATTAATTCCATACCTGATCCACTAAACTTGGGCATGATACGAGGTGAATAAGTCAACTGATTTTTTATTTATTTATTTATTTTTTTTTCTAATCGTCACCACCCTCTTGATTGTAAGGAAGCTGGGAGGGACAATTCCACCGAGCGCAGGTGCACAGCATTCCGGTTACCGTTGCTTCGCACCTTGATATTTGTTCCAGTGAGAAAGTCAAGTAAGAAAGTAGGCTTATTAGTTAAATTATTTGTTTCCTTGTATGTTCTAGTTGTGTTTATTGTTGTTATTTCCTACTTTGTTGTGCTGTAGCCTACAGGCAAGGTTAATACTGTTAAAAGTCCAGTAATGAATGATATAGATGAAAGATTAGTGGCTGTGTTTTAGTGATGAAAAATACATTCATCCTCACAATGACATCCTATCTTTTATTTCACATACAATGTCTGATAGCAGGACTTGATCTGATCTGTGCAGTGTGCCCTGGCTGCGTAAAAAATAGATGAGACATGTATTTTTATTAGCTTATGGAACACATCTGGGATGCTTTCGGGACGCTTCTGAAATGCGCTGCGCCGCATCTGCTGGAATTACAAGATTTGTCTCGAATGGCCATGATCAGCTCAGGCAGCCACCTGGCAGAGATCTGCACTCTGAGTGCACTTTTCTAGTATTTTTTTTTTGTTAATGCTGAGGTTGAAGAGAGTCTGTCTGACACACTCTCTATGGATGTTAAGTACTATAGGACAAATAGCTTCTCTAATTTAAAGCAGGCCTTTTGTAAGTTAGGCCTGAACTAAGGTTTATGATGCAAGATGAAAACATTTTGTTTCTTTTAGTTTTGTTGTCATGACACACACCACACATTTAAAATATCTTAAAACACTTTGGCTATAAAAGGAACTGTGGATTTCTGGCCTCAGGCACACACACACACACACACACACACACACACACACACCCCCCATCTGAAAATAGTCATTCAACTCACACTTGCAGAACATTGCACTGCATGGGAATACAGACACATACATACACACATACAGAACCACAGACACACACACATAGACACACACACACTGTACATTGATGTGGATGGATTACCTGCTTTAGATGAGATTGTTTGCTACATGCTTCTATTTCATTCATGCTTCACCGCTCGGCGTGCCATTATCTCACATCAGATATATGTGCCTGCACACTTGAGTGTTTGTGTGTATACCTGCGTGTGTGTCCGGCGTCTCACCACAGTGCACTACTCAACGCGGGACCTTTTAATTAAGGGAGAACTTTCATTATCAGCTCCATTAGTCAATGCCTGGGTGGTGTCAACACTCATGCGCGCACACACACACACACACACACACACACACACACACTGATCGAGTACTGTTAGCTGGGCTGGTATAATATTTAACCTGATGTTCTGTTTCAGGATGACGGTGTAATTTATTATCCGTAGTAATGGGAAGTGACCCCATTTCCAGTCAAATGAGAGAGGAGGGGGAGAGATGTTATTATAAGTCATCATGTCGGCATTTGCATTGTAATGCATGTCACAGGCCACACCACGCTGCTCCGCTGCAGAGGAAAAAAACCTCCATAGTGGAGGATAATGTCCCTGCCACATAGGCATCTGTGGAACACCTTATGTAGATTTTAGAGACACAATCCTGCCTTGAAAATCATCATTCAGTATCTCAGTAAACCTGTTCCTGTATCATATATATGTTTTATTGGGGCCTTTATCATTTTAAGTTAGGACAAATGTTTCAGTATCATCATCTTAAAGCCTCCAAATGTTCAAATTTTAACTTCCTGGGAAGATTATGTGCTTTTTAGTTGCTTGTAAAAATTGTGCAACTTCCTTTTAAATCCCTTTGAAAGCCCATGAAACTTGAAAATGCCGTCACGTTGTAAAAGCAGAGCTGTTTTTCTCGGCACCTGAGAAAGTTGACATTTCAGAGAGCAGTGACAGTGGACTGTTAGAAAGCTTCCAAAAACTCGGAAAGTGTTTTCTCACTGATGGCAGACTAATGTTTTGCTGTGTGAATTTTCTGTGTAAAGTGGAGTGTGCCAAATACCAACTGCCAATAAACAAGACTAAGTTACATCAAGACGATGCAAGGGTTGGTTTCATTTTAGTCTCTAACAATCATGGTGAAGTAACTGATAATTAGCTGGAGGATTGCATCAAGAAAAAAATGTTACAACAGCAACAGTGCTGACAGAGCTAACAGTGTTACTCGGGGGTGATCTGGAGGGTTGGCACTATGCTTCTGCAACACTGCTGTCCTGATATTAGCGGTACCTTCCAAATGAGCATGGTGCAGAATGGCAGCAGTTAGTGAGCCAGTAGGATACACACACAACAAACCACAGAGAAACTCAGATTACAACACACACAGAGGTGCAGTAGTGTGACTTTGTGACTCCATTACTCTGCATTATCTTCACACAGAAAACACCAATTTGCTGCTATGTCAATGCTCCGAATGTCACATAACTCTTCTCTAAATGGCGCAACTTAATACATTTGTGAATTAATCTGTGAATTAATTTGTGAAAACTTTAAAATCATGATTTGTTTTGTTTTAATTAAACAGCAAGGCACAACTAATTTCATCAACAACAGCTGAACAGTTTAGAAGTCTTTGAATTTTCAGAACATTTGGCACATAAAAACAGTTTTCTAAGAGTGAGGTTATTGAATATTTGAGAATATGGTTGTATTTTTAATGGGAATTTTTAACAATAAACTAAATCTTGAAGCTTGAAATCTTAAACTATACTGTATATCAGTAAATTTAATACTTTTTTCCCCCAAAATAAGTATTGCAGTATGAGTGAAGTTACCTCTTTCGGGTGTTGCACTTTTTAGACGGTCCCTGCACTCGTCTCACAGCCACACACAGATCAACGTTCCTGCTCAGCTCGGAGGACACCTTGTTTTGATGAAGATTAAGTTGAAGCTTGCTGTTTACCTTACCACTGTTGAAAAGAGGCTTGTTTGTGTTTTAACAGCGTTTCGCTTAATGAGTTATTGATCCGGGAAGTTCAAATTTGTAAATATCTTTACGACTTCACTAAACTCTCCCTGAAGCTGTTAGTGGTACAGAGTAGCAGACACTACCAACCTGCTTTCACCCTTGCATGCAAAGTACAGTTGAGGCTGAAGGAAAGTAAGGGTTTCTGGTACAAACTGACTTTTAAATGTCATATTAGATAATTCTGCGGTGCAGTAAATACTTAATGTAATGGGTTTGATTCCAAAATGAAAGTTGGATACAAAGTAATAATACCTATTCTAACTAAACAGTTCACCAAATTAAAACACATTCAGAAACACCAGCAAATAGGAAACAGTGCCATAGTGACTATGTGATCACTGTAATGATATTTTAATAGTACAGAGGGAGTTGTTCTGTGAGGGCAACAAGTGGAAACAGTGCAGGCTCACTCCAGTTTGTCATGTGATGTGACGGTGAAGGCCTGTAAGTGGCACGCTGATTGATATGATGAGGATGCAATTAGCCCTGAGCAAAATTAGAGGAGCCTCTTATCGTGCTAAGCACCACTCGCGTTTTGTGTGTGTGTGTGTGTGTGTGTGTGTGTTTGAGAGAGACAGAAGCCTGAACTCAGATAGACTGTCAACCAGTCAGTCAGGAAGATTGGAGTCTTGTATGTACTGGTATTTATTAAAGTGGAAATGTGCCCTTTTCATGTTCTCTTTGACTCGCTGCCATACATCTGACATGACACACACAAACACACACACATACACATGTACAGCTCCTTTTTTCTGACTGTCTGTGTTTCTTCTTCCGGCAGATGAAAGAGAAGACGTTCAAAAGAAGACTTTCACAAAATGGGTAAACTCACAGTTGGCTAAGGTAAGACAGCTTCCTGCTTTCTTTCCATTATCCACTCCTTGTACTGTACCTTCTATCGCCTGTCTGCACCAACTGGACTGTGATCGGTTTCTTTCATTTTCAATACTATTTCAGTGTTTCTTGGAACCTCTTTCTCTCTGTCTCTATCTCTTGTTTTAATGGCTGAAGCCCATTGCTTTGAAAATGGACCCTTTGGTTGGAGATACACTTACTTTTAACTACACGTGTGTGTGCACATTATGGCTGCCTTGTGTCACCTGCGTCTGTTTGAAGCATTGGCTGTGCACGTCCTCAATGTTCGCAAGATGTAATACACACACGAACAGTCGGGAGAGTGTTGGCAGAACGAGAGAAAGAAACTAAAGTCAAGATATGCTTTATACATAACACCTATAATGGCGCTGTTGTCACATTTTCTACCATGATCTGTGATCTGCCATGTTTATCATTTACATCATGCAAATCCTGAATTTCTTTACTGTCTATGTTTTCTGGTGTGCCCTCTAGTGAACTCCTAATGTTCAAAAAACTGACCCTGTCTGAAACGCTCTGTTTTAGCACTTGTCTCTTTTAGCCTCCACCCCAAAAAAACCTAGTCTGCTCTGATTGGTCACTGTTTCCAGGTCTTTTACATCTGTGCTCTCTGTGTCTATGTGCTGGTATTGCAGACGCAGAATGACTGTAGTGATACTGTAGCGGCAGTTTCTACCTGTATATGGTATAGCTGTGATGTCACAACTCTACAGAAGTCCTTATGACTCGTTTAAAGGCACAGTTTCTGAATACGGACTGTGTGCCTATGTCTGTAGGTGGAGCGTTTTGACCTGCTTTAATCTGACTTTTTACAGTACGGGACCTTTAATGGAATGAAGCAGGTCTCTGTGTGTGTTATGAGATACTGTCCATCTTGTGGGGTACAATCCATGCACAATGGTGTGGGGGAGCAGGGAGAACACCTACCTGCCTCTTTATTCTGTCTACTTCAATTCCTCTCTCCGTCTTCCTCCCTCCCTCTATTTTGTTTTCATTTATTTTCTCCTCCTATTTTCCAAAGAAAACGAACAGGAGGGAAGGATTTGTTGTTGTTGTTTTTCTTAACCGCTGGCAGCGTCTTCCACCTCCTTTCATCTGGGGCTGTTTTCTGTTCGTCTCTCAGAGTCATGGACAATTTCTGAGGCATTTCCTTTTACGGCTGTGATTCAGACGCACAAACACAAACACACAAAGGTTATTCCTGCCACGTCCATTCTCTCTGGAGAGTGGGTTTGGTAAAGCTAGGATAAAGGGGGCAGGGGAGTGTTGCACATTTTTCACATTCCCCTTTTCCTTGTCATTCTCCATGCTGTATTTGGGATTGTTTTAATGAATATGGATTTCTTGGTTATCTCTTTAGATTTTTGTTGCTTGATCGTTGTCTCCTGCACTTTGTTGTCCTGCAAAACAGTTGCTCAGTCCACCCCCCACCTCCCACCCCAGTAGGGTGGGTGTGGACTTGTTTTGAATGTAACTCTAATTACATTTCAGTGTTTATGTGCCTGTGTTTATTTGTGGCGTATGTGTATTTTGTGCGTGCCGACACATCACTTCTGTCCCTATTTCAAAGTTGATTACAAGGGTGCTAGAGGTGTGCTGTTGCCATGGTGATGGAGACTTAGGTGAGTGCGTGTGCATACAGTTTGTGTGCACGCTGGTGCTCATTTGTGCATGTGTGTGTGTGAGTAAAGCTATTGAAACAAGTCTGATCCAAGGAAGGTGATTAAAGCCAGGAAAAGGACAGACAGGCTGGAGAGGTCTCCTCTCCTTCCTCTTGTCTCCTCTCTTTTCTTCCTCTCCTCATTCCTCTCCTTTTCCTTTCACCCTCTTTCTTCCCTTCCTTCTTTTCTACTTGCTTTTCCTTGCCTTTCATTGCCTTCCCTTCTTCTCTCCCTCTCCTTCCTTCCACTTTCCTGTCTTCCCTCCTCCTATCCTGTCCATCCAGCCTGCCAGATCCCCTCTAACCATAACTAAGAGAAAGTAGGAGGGGGGAAATCTGGCAGTGGGAGTCAAGGAGATAGAAAGAGGGGGATAGAGATACGCAGTAGAGGAAAGGAGAGAGATCCCCTCATCCATCCAAACCCAGCGGAGCATAATGAGTACCCCATCCTAGATAGATGAGTCTCTACGTCTCTCTCTCTTTTTCTCTCGCACACACACACACACACACACATATACACCAGCCTCAGGAGAGTAAGAGGTAGTGAGACAGCAGATGGAAGAAAGTGAGATTATAGGAGAGGAGAAAATGAGAGGAGTAAGGGAAGGAGATGAAGGATGTAGGAAAGAGTGTGGAGAAGCAATAGAGAATGAGTGAGGGGCAAACAAAAGTTCAGACAGGGACAAGAGGGGAGAGCGAACGAGTTATGGCAGGAGGTGGAAGGTATGGTAGCGGCAGGCGTGAGAAATATGGAGAGAAAAAAGCCGGTGAGATGCCTGGCAGTGAAGCCGCGTCGTGTCTGATTTTAGTGTGATTTGCTACTCAGCAAACCATAAAAAGAGGCACTTCAGGAATATATGAGGATCCGTCACCAAGGCAGGAAACTGAGCCTTTTTCTGTTGTTGTTGTTTACCAACCCTAGCTGGTATTTTATTCAAGAGTATCAGATTCCATTCCAGTGCAGGATACACCGCAACATGTCACCTGTAATTTACTTTTCTGACACTTTCATTCCACTTTCAACACACAGATAAGTCTGCCACAGTAACTTCTTTCGTTTGATAATATATTGTCCCAGGAATATCATTTTGAGACCATTTTATGCCACTGGTATAATAATAATAAAATATCCCAGTGATGCAAGTGCACCCTCTCAGCGAGTAATGAAATTTGATTCATAAGAATATTTAGACATTGAAATTAGGATATGAAAAAATATTTAATATATTTTTGAAGAGTAATGAACACCTGTTAATATCTACAAGAAAGTATAAATAACTGTCAGTGGTTGATAAGTGACAATAACTAGCATTGTATCCTACTTATCAGAAATGCCAAGTTTGGAGTGTTTTCATCCGGGTGTTGTTTTTCACTTTAAATTTATAATCAAATATTGTCCATGGGACAAGCCCTGGGTAGCCCTAAACTAAAATGATCGACTTCTTTTATCACAGACTGATATTTACTGAAGAAAGGGAAGATATCTACCAGCTGTGATTGATTGTTCCTTGTCACATTACATGTGTTGTGTGTTGCTGTTGAGCTTTGTTTATCTCAGCACTCAGCCACATTCTACATTAAAAACAATGGATTTTAGGGCGCAAAAAATACTGCATGTGTACAGGCCCCAAAATTACAATTGATGGGCTCGTTGCCAGGGGTTGGCAAGCTAACAACAATCTCTTTGGTACAAAGCGGTGAAGAAACTCTTTGAAAAAAGTTTAATTGATTGGTATTGGTCATTTAGGTGCTTTTTTCCATAAGGACAGAGTGGACAAATAAACTCACATTAGGGAGCCAGGAATGGAGGGAAAGGGTGACAGATGGAGGTGAAGGCAGCACTCGTCCAGTGCCTGGTGTTAATTTCACACCCTGGCTGTCACTGTTTGCTCAGGTCCTCAAAAACTGCCGAATAAATTTGATAGGAGAGGATTTGATAGGGGAGAAGAGGGAGCAGGAGAGGACAAAGAAGCTGAAGAACCAAAAGGAATAGAACAGGAGAGGTGAGATGAGATAAAAGGATTAAGAGCACAGACAGCGGTGAGGAAGGCATAATTTCCTTGTATCAGTATTCCAAGATGCATTGTTATGCTGATGATACAGGCTTAATTTTGTTGAATAACGCTCCCCACATTGCATTACTGATAATTACACAGTACCCAGCCTGATGGTTGTTGTGGGTCATCACTCTGTAGCATTCACATTTAGTGATGTGTTTGTACTACATTGCCATTGTTTTGACATCATCTGTGTTACATTTAAGCCTTTCAGAGGTGGAAAAAAGGACTACAGATTGAAGTGTTGGTCAGTGTTGCTTTGCTCCTGTTTTGTTCCAAAGAAAAGGGACATTTGTCAAGATTTATTAGTAAATCAATGAACTGTTTGAGTGTGTTCATCCACTTACTGACGTGAAAGACCGACATTACATCCGAGGGGCATGGGAGCATTTAACTAGCTTTGCAAACACTGTGAATCTGGAAAGAACCACTATCACACATACAGATTTTTCAGTGCTTTTATTTTTCAACATAATCCCCCTCAAGGGCAACACAATTCAGCGGTGCTGAAGTGTCTTTATCCCAGTGGAAAAGAACTCTTCAGGTTGCTTACTCTCTCTGTCATGCTCGAGTTCTTGTAGCCAGCGTTTGACTGTGGCATATGAAGGGGCTTTGTCATGTAAAGTATTGAGCATATCTTGGTGGATTTCAGATGGTGACATTCCTTTGAGATGGAGATATTTGATAGCGTGATACTCCAATTTGTCCCTTTTCAACAAATCACTGACCACTATTCACTTCAAGAATCTGCAAAAATAAAACAAAAAGAGTTTGAAACATGATCATGGTTAATGATAATAGGGAAAGGTGGTAGATTATAAAAATAATCATTTGGCTTGCCTAGCTACCACCCTTGTATACAGCTAAGGCTAGCTGCTAGTTATCTAACCATAAAGACTGGAAACAGCTACCCTGGCTCTGTCCAAAAATCCAATTATAAACACAGCTAAAGGTAACTTAATAACACCCTATATCTAAGTTGTTGACATTTACAAAAACTTGAAGTTTTAACTTTATAAACATGTGGTTTTCCAGACGGAGAAAAAGAATGAGAACGTTTGAGAGAAAAGACTCTACTGTTTATCAGTGAGATTTATATAGAATTATACTAGAGATTAACCTGTGACTGCTATTTCATATCAACATGGATTCAGTAGATCCACAGACTGCATGTGCAAGACAGTGAGAGAAAGAGAGGTATGACCATGCATGTATCCTCATACAACAGTTCATATACCTAATGGAAATGTACGTACAACGGTTTGTATGATATCTAACAAATTAGTGCCCCACTAATTATTGTTACATTATGTACTTTATATGAAGTTATGTAGGTTATTTTAGAGCAAGTACAGTTCCATAGGTTAGGTTGAGGCAAGTACAGTTACATAGGTTAGGTTAAGGCAAGTAAAGCTATGTAGGTAAGGTTAAGGCTGGTAAAGTTACGTAGGTTAGGTTTAAGAAAGTTAAGTTACATAGATTAGGTTTAGGAATTGTAACGCCTGCCAATGTAATAATGTCCACAAACGTAATAAACCACAAACATAATAAAAATCTGCAGCATTTAATGTAATAAACCCACAAATGTAATAGATTTTCCACAAATGTGATAGCCGCTGCTTACTACAAACGTAACACGCGATTTCCCACAAATGTAATACCTATTACGTTTGCAGGTATTTATTACGTTTGTGGGGAAGTGAAAATCTTTATTGTAATAACTTCCCACAAATGTAAAAATACAATGAATAATGGTCATTGTGGTTGTTGTTTGTTCGTTTGCCTATACCCTACCAATACTACTGACTGGGTGCAAAATCCAGCTGCTGACTCTCCGCTCCACTATCACACAACGGATCCCCCGCCCGCCCGTTATCAATTTGTGATGTAGCCTAGCTAAATAAATAACAAAATGCAATCATTAAAGACTCCTTCTAGACATGTTTCAAGGTTTAGCCTATAAATACTTTTCTTTGAATAACAATGTGACTGATATAGTTTTTCACACACAAAAAGTTAAAGTAGGCCCCTATCTTGTTAAAATCCTTTTCCCTCATTAAAAATTCCATAATCAAGAAATATCCAAATATATGGCATCCGGGGGGATCCGTTGTGTGATAGCACCCACAGTCAGTAGTATTAGTAGGTGTATAGGCAAACAAACAAACAACAACCACAATGACCATTATTCATTGTATTTTTACATTTGTGGGAAGTTATTACAATAAAGATTTTCACTTCCCTACAAACATAATAAATCCCTGCAAACGTAATAGTTATTACATTTGTGGGAAATCGCGTGTTACGTTTGTGGTAGGCAGCGGCTATCACGGTTGTGGAATATTTATTTCATTTGTGGGTTTATTACATTAAATGCTGCAGATTTTTATTATGTTTGTGGTTAATTACGTTTGTGGACATTATTACATTGACAGGGTGTTACAGGAATACAAACATTGTGACATTGTACCTTAGTTTTACATGGGACACACTGAAGCTGAATGAAGATACAGCCATTATTTTATTCACTACCTTTAATATGCTCTTCTTTGACTGCTAGCCTTCTGGCATCCCTAATGAATTATTTCTTTCTTTTGTGTCGAGTCTGAATCAAGCTGTGAAAATTAGGAGCTGTCACACAGCTACAACATCTGAGTGATCCTTTCCCAAGTCAAAACTAGTGTAAACTACTGGAGAGCAGCATGGGAGAAGTGAGGCAGAATTGGTTGCTTGTTCATAACGTGCGATGTGATGATTTAAAGGTCATTGGATGAAGTTAGTTGAAAAGGTGAGTGTGCTTTTTTAAGGGTTTTCTGAATGGCAGCTGTTAGAACTAATTTCCACTGGATCACTGCTGACTGTGTTTTTGGCAAACCGCTGTGGAAAATAGTTCAAAATCATGTATCTTTGAGCAGCTCTGTTTCTAAATTGTTTCTGCTCTTCTTTCCGTGATACTAGGTCGCTTCAATTTATGTAAACTCCACAATCAGTAGGAAGTTGTTGACTTGATTTTTACACTGGGAGAGTCTGTTTGTCATGGTTCATGCTTTTTAAAGTGGAGCCTAGCTGATTAAATCCAACACTTTGTCAGTAAGAATGACACAAAACAGTTTGCTTGCATACTTGTTTGCATATGCCACGAGTTAGGCACTTAAATTACATTTGTATTACATCTTCCATCTCTGTAATATTTCACAGTATCATAGAAGTCTAAGTGAAAAATATACGTGGGAACTGAGAGGGAAAGACATTGTTAACTGTGTGTGAAACAAGCTACTTCACAAAAATATGTTTAAACAAAAGGTTCCTGGAGCTGCAAAAACACACACATACAGAGTATTCCAGGGGATGGTGCACTGGAGGGTTTGATTACCATCAGGGGGAAGGTACAGTCCAAAGTAGGAGTGAGCCACCAGGGTGAAATTAAACTAAACTACACTAATATTATAGCTTTTGTGTTCACTGTCTTGGGGTTTGAATCTTACCGCAAGGAAAAAATCAACATCTTCCCAAATTCCATTTTGCTTGCATTTACAGCTAAGCTCTGTCACACACACACACACACACACACACACACACACACACACACACACACACTGTCTGATCACACAGCATGTAAAAGCATATTAAGATACACACATCTGTCAGAATCAAATCTTACTCGTCGCTCAGGGTGGCTTCAACTTTAAAAAAAAATGCAAAGTTTTGGTCAAGTTATTCTGTCGGGCAGCTTACCTCGTGAAGAATGCAGCAGTCTCATCCGTGTGTCCGCAGTTGATCATTTGCTCTGGTGATCTATGTCAACACTTTAGCACACACTGTTGAGTGATACAGGCTGCTGGCATTACCTCAAAACTTGTAACAACTTTGAATCTAAATGCTAATTTAGGCTGCACTGCATGCAGTGTTTTGGGTTTTCATTTGAAGTAAACATGTACAACAAGAGGTCCGCATGCTAACACAAATGATTTTTAAGTGTCAATAAATAATGAATCTTGAGTCAAAATACTTGACTCAAAATACCTAAAACTATTCCAAAAATAAACCTGGGTTAATAGACTTCAGTCTGAAGTTCATATGTCAAATAACACTTCTGTCAGCCTTCAGTTATTCACCGTGGCACAACCTAATCCCCAGAAAAAAATGCTGGCGTTGTTCTTTTCTGCAAACCACGGACATATTACATTTGTACATTATTATGTAGCTGATATATGGACACTTTATTTCTAATAGTGGTGTGGTTAATGTATGACCATGTTTAGGCACAAAAAACACTTAGGGCTCTAGTTTCCCAGCGCAGCGCAGGTGGCGCAGGGTGGTGAACCCCGCGCAGAGCTAGTTTCGAGCAGCGCAACCTGAGGCGCTCTCAGTTTGGTAGTTTGGCAGACCGAGGTGCGCTGAGATGGGTGTGGCGGCGCAGCAGTGGGAGGTGTCGACAGATCCAGCTTTGCGCAGTGACAGTTCCGTGCCAAAAGGCTTCGCCGAAGGTGCGCTAAAAGCTCACCAGCTGAAACCAGGTCTACTGTCAGCGCAGGGGGAGCGCAGCCGGTGTAAGCCTCACAGGCAGGTTTCCAGAATATCAGGCACATTAATAATGCAATAAATAGCCACAAAACCACTATTCAATGCAACTATCTATAATCAGCACATAAATGTATCTCTATACCGGTTGTCTCGTCACATCTGATGTCAGATCAAAGGGGATTGGCACGTTTGGCACGCGTAATGGAAACCCAACCTGATTTGATTAACACAGCTGCAAACTACTGAGTTCACATCCCTCTCAGCCAACCACAAACAGCCACAGCATCAGATAGGGAGTATATATTCAGCATCTGTCATCTTAGAAAGTCAAAAGAAAAGAAACAGAGTGAGACTGCGAGAGAGAAAGAGAGAGCGTGCATGCGCATGAGAGAAACGCAACATTGATTTACAATTGTGGTGACCTCCTCCCAGGCTACCTTTGCATCATCAGCCCGTGGAGGTCTGCTCGCAGTTCCGTATATTCGGACACTGCGAGCTTGGACCTCCCGGACCAAAACATAAGTTTCCTCCTGGGAGGAGTTTGGCTGTCTGACGCTGCTGCTCTCCTCTGCAATGGCGAATTGAGTAAACTCTCATTACGCCTTTGCGCGGCGCATTTAAGGGCGAGGAGAGGGGCTCATTTGATTGGTGTGATGTGTGTAAAACCCACTCCACACCTTCTCTCCTCCCTCTTTCCAACTTGTGCTGGTAGGAGGGACGGAGGTGGGAAAGAGGAGTAGCTGCGCCAGCGCACACGGTGCGCCAAACTTACAAAATCCACCTGGCCACACCCAGTTGGTGAAGCGCAGATGCGCTGCGCCCCCGCCGCACCCGATCTGCGAAACTACAGCCCTTAATTATGGTTAGGAAAAGAGTATGTTTTAGCTGAAGATAACCACGTTCGACAGCACAAACGCTTCTGAAAATGTGGTGAAAGCTGGCTATAAACCGCCCAGTTAAGCATAAAAGCTGCTGGGAAAGCGTAGATGGTTGGCCAAAAAAACCCATCCACATTCAATGGCATAAAAGATGCTGGAAAAGCATTGACAGGTGGCTGGAAAACACCCATATTTAACGGCATAAATACTGCTGGAAAAGCAGAAACAGGTCACTAAAAAACAACCTGTGTTGTTGTTTGTTGGCCTGAGTCTGCTGCTTGACAGCTGTCTTGTCGACGTCCAAAATCAAAGTCAGCTCATTTACTGTCACTTTAGAAGTGTTGATATGATAAATATGAAATGTACAAATGTAATATATCTGAGGTTTACAGAAATGTACAATGCCAACATTTTCTTCTAGCATCTGGGCTGGATTGCAGCTTACAACCTGAAATGTAACTGTTTCCTGCGATAAGCCATCGGTGACAGCAACTTCCAGTGCTGTTGTTACTGACAATTTCTTTGTCTCTATACTAAAGAGCCCAAAAACAACTTGTGGGAATAATTGGGATAGAAAGACGAGTGACAGGGCGGAAACAGAACAGTTTTATATTTGTCTTTGTGAGTAACTACAAAATCAAATCACACAGAGACTGTCACTTTGTGACATTTAGAAAATGCTTGTGTTTAAAAATTTGTTGTCAAGTGAGGTTGTTATACGTACTGTACAGCACACATTTCACTGGTAGGGCTTCCTTTGTTTCTATTGCATGGATTTCTTTTCCTTATCTTCTTTTCAACATGCATTTGTCTAAACATAATTTTTCTTCCAGAGATACTGTCTCCTGGTAACCTAACAAACTAGGGTCACAACCCTACATCAGAGCTTTTCTTGATTTTTTTTCAAGAAAGTACATTATATACTATAATGAGAATATATTTTATATATAATATATTTTGAGGTGTTGCATTGGATAGTCGAGCACAGGAATGTTTTTCTCCTCATTGACACAAACTAATTAGCTTCTCTTCTTTACCTTTACCAACTTCTATTTGTTGTAATTTGCTAAAAAATGAAGAGAATACAGCCACCTCAGGGTAAGATTTTATCGTGGTTGACATGTTCATTTTGGTTGTACAACAAAAGCATGAAATCTGCGTGAAATCTTGGGATTTAGTCATGAGTCATCTAATCCGAAAAAAATATGTATTTGGAGGCAACGAGAGCATCTGAATCTGTTTAATTCTGATTTAAAGGATACACACTAGACACCATGTTAAATGTTGCTGCTTAAAGTCATGTAAAATCTGTCTGGAAACGACAATTAGCAAGATCCTTGACTGGAAAATCGCTGTGTATGAGTGTGTTTTTCTCTGTGTGTGTTGTGGCTTATAGAGAGAAACTCTGAAACCCTCAGAGAAATGAATTAAATAGATACATTTCACAGCTTCCTGCCTGTGAAATTGCTGATAGCATTCTGCAGTGAAGCTCACCTCTGTGCATCATTTCAGTTTACATCTTGTCAGAAGACACTAAAGCTATCTTATTTGTTTTTATATGTTAGAAAGCTGCTCTGTAAAGATGCATTCTGTAATATTAGATCAACTGCCCTTCTTCCCATTTCCTGGAGGCCTGCTTGTTCAAATGTCTCATGTAGGTGCAGCTTAAGATAACCAACTTACCTCGCATTTCCATACTTTTTAAAAAACCTGCTAAAGGATTCTTTAGTACAGTCTCTCATGGCCCAATTCTCTGTGTATGTGACCTGGAAGCTTCAGGTTTCTACATCACACTTCTGTTAGTTGCATATCTGACCATGGTCGACTCCAGGCTAGTTGTGAAGGCATAAATCCTACAGGTGTGTCTAGGTATTAAAAGATTTACAGTGATCTCAGAGGAACGTCCTCCCTCCACAGATGAATGTGAAAACAAACCCAGCACAGTGAGGTGCACAGGGAACTTTAAAGAATTACATAATTATTTGAGTAAAATTTGCTTCTTCTTATTTCATTTGTCCTTATAAAGTACCAGGAACCAGAGCCCTGGTTTGTGTCCAGCTGAGGGCCTTTGTTATAGACCCTTTTACTGTTAGTTAGCGCTAGCTAGCAAGTTCTGTTGGCTTTTGGCAGTCCAGCAAGAGTGGCAGAGCACACTCTTGCTGGACTGTTTGTAAATGTGTAGAGCTGTCTTAATATACAGTTTGGTTATCCAGAGCACCACACTCTCGGAGTGGCAGAGTGCACTCTGGGCTCTCTGTCTTGGAAAACAGAGCAGCAGAGCATTGATCAGAGTAAATGTTTGATTAACTTAACTGTTACTTAATTCATGTAGAAATAGAATGTTACATTTCTTTGAGCAACAGGGCTCTCATTTTAGGATGGAGAATCAGACTGAACTGACTCCATGTCAGGTCACTCACTCTCCAGAATTGGGAGTGTTACTTGACTAAGTAAACACTGACCAACGGGACCAGACTGGCCGACCCGTATGCTCTCACTCAGTGGATGGATGATGTCACAGGAAGCCTTGTGGTCGATTACTATGCCAATCTTACAAAGGAGAACAACACTTTAATGGTTTCCTCCATTTTGTTTTGCTATTGAAGCTAACATTTGCTATTGCACTAATAATTTAACTATATTACCTCCCCAATTTCTGATTAGGTGATATGATAACACTTAATATACATAATGTTATTCATCCCTACAACAGGAAATACTTTTTCCTGCACCTGATATGAAGTGTGCGCTGCACATGGGAGCATTTGTGACGATTGCCTTCATCCAGTCCTTTCGTCTTATTGCATTTAACGATAGTTGTCTGCTTTGTTGTTCCGGTCAGTGACGGTTAGTATGAGCCATGACTCCTTCTATTCTGTCTCCCAATGATACAACAAGACAACATTTAAGGACCCTGATGTAGCCCACAGCCCTGTGGTGGTCGTGTTTTGCCTACAATTAATAAAATGACCTCATTGTGCCAGAAGTGACCATATTTTGACAAGATAATGGAAATAACCCTAATGCTAGCTGCTAGTTTGATAAGCATGGTGCATTTACTATTTGCTATGGGTAACTGTGATAATGCTAATTCCAATTTTTGCTTGCGAAAAATAGGCTTAAAACCATCAAAACAAAATGTTGGGTGTAACATGGGTGTGTGTGGGGACTGACTTATTTTTGGAGTCAGCCTCCAGTGGCCATTTGAGGAACATTTGAGGAAGTTTTTGACACTTAGCATTGGCTTTATTTTTCAGCCCCAGAGATTGCTACTTCCCCATCTTTCTCTTTCCTCATTTCTGATCATCTCAATTAATTGTACATGTGATACAGTGTGCCAAATTTCCAGCCTATAGGAAATTGAGACTGGATCATTTTTGATATTTTGTTTATTTCTGATGTCAGTTTTGCCTCCAATATAATCACTAGTTGTTATCAGAGAAGCATTGGGAGAATGGAAAGCAGGCACGCCATAGCTATATATAGTCTGGG
The DNA here is from genome assembly GCF_011397635.1 of Epinephelus fuscoguttatus. Lineage (NCBI taxonomy): Eukaryota > Metazoa > Chordata > Actinopteri > Perciformes > Serranidae > Epinephelus > Epinephelus fuscoguttatus. The sequence continues at coordinate 14,357,242 of NC_064775.1, forward strand.
CTACATACTGAAATTATGAAACCCTATATGTTTGCTTGCTTAAGTAAAATTATTTTTCCATGACCCATGTTCTTTACACAAGTCGGAACCAGAACACACATGGCATATTAGATATGTTTTGCGTCAGAGACCAACCAGCTCTCTCTGTCCTGGAATACTTGCTGGTCCCAGGTTGGCTGTTGTGTCAATTAGCTTGTGACAATCTAATTAAATTTTATATTAATTTAATTACTTACAGACCTGAGGCTTTTGGGGCTCAAGTATCTAGACACTTTGCAGTGTCTATAATTTTGTAATTCTTTTCTGCACTCTTAGAAATATAGGTGCTAACTAGGATATAGGGTTCTTCTTTACCAATAGATCTATCTCCACTAATCACATTTTTAGTTTAACAGGTTAATCTTGGGCCAAGGGAACCACGTCCAACAGCCTTGGGCTCCATGAGGCTCCTGTAAGGGGCAGGGCTGATGTAGTCTAGCAAAACCCACAACACTCATAGTTCACAGACATGTTTATAAGAGGCAGAGATTTTAAAAAAAAAAAATATATGACTACTTCTACAGTCTTTACTATTTAAATAGTGCAGTCAGGTTGGGAACCAGATTAGAAGCAAGTACAAAATGCCAAGTGCTGGGCACCTCTTTAAAAAAAAAAAAAAAGCACTTTAAAAGCAAATACTTTTTGGGTAGAACCTCAGCCCTTTAGGAAGAACCCTGTTTTTCTTCGAGTGTATAATGCTAACACAGGGAGTCAGTTAACTGATCAGTCAGACAGCTAATGTCGCTAACAAAAAATAGTGATGACTCAAAGCAGCCATTCAAAACAAGACATAACCATTAAATGTGTCACGTTGACTGTTATCTCAGTGAAATCCAGACACTTTCAGAATGCAGAGAAATGGTCCCTCGGCAGATTTAAAAAAAATGTATGTGAAGCATTCCAGTTGGTTGCAAGGTTGTCTTCCTTTAACTGTCCTCAGATCAGATTGTGCAGGTTCCATCTTTTGTGTCATCTTTCCTTTTTGTGATTTAGAGTTAAGTCGTAGGAGGTCCTGTTACAAAATTCAATTATAGAAGCTGACATCTTGAAACATCCCTGCTTCTGATTTGTTTTCATAGCTGAGGGTGAGTTTGTGTCTGGCATGGAGAACAGAGGACAAACACAGATTTCACCTTTCACACACACACAGTACATAGTGTTGGCTCATAAGTGTTTTGTCTGATTTAGTTGTTGTCATGCATTGAGAATGAAAAGAAATGTGCTCTGATTACAAACAGCATCTGAATTGCATTAATATTTTGCTCTCCTCCCATTCTAAACAATAGGCACTATTTGTTTACAACATCCCACCACGTCCTTTCAGAGTCTGCACTCAGTCAAATCAAAACACACAGGCATCATATACGCTGTGATCTGATAAAATCAACAGTTGTCCATAAATCTGTTCAGAAATTACAGAAAAAAAAGCCATCATAACTTTTCATCAGCCTACCCCAGATTAGTTGGGCAGAGCAGAATGGAGCTAGACAGATGTTCCACAGATGTTATTTTCACCTCATAATCACATATTGAAGCCTGGCATCTTGTGTGCTTTGACAGTGGATGGGAGCGGATCAGCTGAAGTTAGGGACCATCTTAAAAAGTGCAACCAAAATGGCCAAAAGAGCTTTTTAGATATTGGTTAATAGCTTTTTTCTTTCTTCTTTTTTTTTTCATCAAAGGCACCTCATACCAGCCTTTATCATTTGTAGCTTCTCCCATAATATACACAATTTCTGTCTTTTTGTTTTTGAGAGAGAGAAAAATCATGCAGTATCACCCAACACAATTTTGTAATTTCTTCACATTTATTTTGACTTTTTTCTGTTTTTTTGTTGTGATGTGATGTAATTTTTCATATTTTGTGAGTTGCTAAAGTTCTTCACACACGCACACATGCATTCACGCGTGCGCACGCACACACACACACACACACACACACACACACAAGCAGTATATCCAATATCAATCCGGTCACCAAAAGAAAATGTTATCATGGTACATTTCTGCAACAGATATTTTACATTTGTACATTTCATACAAATCACATCAGTGTCTCTAAACTGATGTAGTATATAAGCTGATTTTGTCATTCAGAGGTGGAGAGGATGGTGGATGGCGTGATACCTAGACGAGACACCTGCAAAGCTGCGGACCACTGTTTGAGACCAACACACAACAAAACCGGTTGTTTTTTAGTGAGTTATCATTATCTTTCCAGCAGATTTTTAGTCACCAAACACCAAATATTTTTTAGTGACCTGTTGCTGTGTTTCCACTGGGCACAATGCCACAAAAAGTGGTTGCTTTTTACTAAGACACTGCTGTGTCCCCAGCTAGTAAAGGGCCATGACCTACATTTGTTTTTACCAAGACAGTGCCGCATTTCCTGCCAGGATAGTATCACCAAAATCAGTGTGTGTTTTTTTTTTTTTTTTACCAAGACATGGCTGTGTTTCCTGCTGAGACTGTGCCACCAAAACTGGGTATGTTTGGCCAAAACACAGTCTTCTCCCAACCAATACCAAGTTGTTTTTGTGACTAGGTTTAACCACATGATAATAACCACAGCATTGTTGAAGTGTAAAGTTTCAATGTATCTGCTGCATTCATGCTTTACATAAAGGTACAAGGCCAAAATTGTATCTGCTGTTTGGATTGGTAGTATAAATTCACTACCAGTATGAACCTCGATATTGTGAAATAAACTGATACAGATGGGAGCTTATTGTTACACCCCTACTAAACAGGCTGTCCAATACAGATGCACTGTGGTATCATACACATATTAGAAACAGTTTTTAGTCTCATCATTACTATTGTCAACACTTTTAAAGGCTTTGTGTCCTCTAAGTTTCGCCCTCCAGCTGCCTTATGTGACAATAAACAGAATTTTGTTTTACATTGTTGGTCAGACAGCCTCTTTGTGGTCAACACTTTGACATGCAAATGAAAGACAAGTGGGGAAGAAAGTTAATTTAGTTCACACAGACTTCATGTCCTTATCATAGACATTACTGTCTCTAATTAGCTAACCTCTGTTCGTACTCTAAGCTTCACCTGATTCAAATTGTAACCCAGCAATGACACGTGTTTTCCCTTTAAACGCGAGAAAAGACACACTGTCCTTGATACAGATGGAGTCACCTTGTGATGTCTGGTTTGAAAAGACTAACACACACACGTGAGAAATGAGTCAGTGGAGCTTGGCATTGTGGTCACATGCTGGCAGGTAATTGTAGTCTGAAAATGAAAATATGCTTGTTTGTGTATGGGAGGGGTTTGTCATGCAGTTACACCTTATAGTTAGACAGATTCAAAATGTATTTTTGTGTCTCTGCATCGTGTTTTTGTGTCAGTGGAATACTGATGGTGTGTGTTTGTATTTGTGTACAGATGTAAATCCCAGTTTGTGTTGGAAGAAGATAAAAAGATACATAAGTGCTAAAACAAATCAGGGCTGAGTGTGCCGCAGAAGCAGCCTGTGATTTCACACTTATTTGTTAGCAGATGCAAAGAACAGGCTGCCCTTCACGTTACCCCAAAACTACAGACACAGTCTGTTTGTACATCAAGAAGGGTTTATTTTTGTAAATATGTTTCTTGATTTTCTTTATTTGGAGCGATGTAGCCAATCATCACTCATAGCAGCAGACTGTAAGGTGAGCTACAGTGCTCTCGACACATCACGTCAATGTTATTTCCTACATTTATATCAATGTAGCTCTTCAAAATAATGGTAGTTTTCAACACTGTATAAATTGCCAGGCTGTTCTCATGCACTGTTCTTACATTTTCCTGCAAAAAGTAATGCACCAAAATTCTTACATATCCCATCATGAATATCATCATCAATATCATGAGCCAGAATTTTGTCTAATACTGGAAGGCTTAGATCACGTGACCAGTGTGCTGATGGAAGTGAAGAAAGAAGTGGTCCTGTGAGGAGGCAGGTTGGAGTGGTGGATTGGTCACAAAACATAGGACTTGCCTCAGGAGACTGGTGCTCAGAACCATGTGAACTTTGAGTGAACTTTGAGTCATTTTAAGGTACATCGTCACCATGTTTCTTTTCCTGAACCTATCCTCTCTAACTTTACCTAAGTATACAACTTTACGTTAAGTATGTTACACCTTTTGTGGGGCACTAATTTGTAGTATATTAAACAAACTGTTGTGTTAGGATGCACTGAAATTGTTAAACTTATATATATACACAGTTCAATCACTACAACACTAAAGTGTAAAAACAGTTTGCCATTATAAAGGACTATTTTTTGGCTGGGAGCCGTGACTTCCTGGAGTCATAAGGGCTTATAATTGACATTTTTGCATTAAAGGAGTACCTTTGCACTAGACTTTGGAAGCAGGAAAAACATAGCTGCACTGGCCAGTGGCGTTCCCAAGGAGGAGCCAAGGGGGGCCATGGCCACCATGATACAATAGCTATTTGGAGGTCAGCATTCCTGTCTTTAAAAGGTTGTGACATGTTCTTTTAAGCTAGCGCAAATGTAGTGGTATCTTATGAAACTAGATGACCTAAGGCATAAATTGGCACCAACCATGTCAGCATAGCTTGTCAGAAAGGGGTGAAAAAATGCTCCAAATTTAGGTAAAATTTCGGTGAGGGAGTTACTGCCATGGCCATTTAAAGGGGTCCCTTGAACTCTCACCTCAAGTTATCTGAATGATATTGGGTTCTATGGGTACCTATGATTCTCCCTTAAACTTGAAAGGGCTTGTTTCCAGTAAATGTTTTTTTTCCTTACAATCAATGTAAGGAAAAGGACAAGCAGCCTATTTGAAGAACAATGAATTACCTAACATGTACTGTATAGATGCGTAACACATTAAAAAAAAACTTGAAAGGTTAACTGTACGAGTCTACGCACATCCACTAAATAGTAATTTTAAATGGAAAATGAGAAACCAAGTACACCAGTACGTGATTCCGTGAACTCCCCATTGACATAGTTTTTAGCTTGCCTGTGTACTTCAACAGCATAATCAAATTCCTGTAATTCACTTATGGATTTGGATTTGGTGTGCCAGCCCATGTTGGACCGCCCCTATGAAAAATTTCTGTGGGCGCCACTGGCATTGACCTCTGTGGGCTGAAAGGTACAATAAGCCTCTTGAACCAGTGCTGCCTATGTTGTGGAAAAAGCATTTTGTCACCAGTAATTGGTAAGACAAACTGAATTTTTAAATCGGGTGTAGTTAGTCTTTAAAAGTCTCCTGTAGGAAATTATGGAAATTAGGTGTTTAACAATTAGCAAGTAACTGTTTTCCCCTGAGGATTTATTGCCTGAGGGACTGTTTCACCATCCACTATTTCAATTTTTTTAATCAACTTTGAATAACTCTTCCATTTTCATCATGTATTTCGCTGTGGGAGGAGAGTGTCCATCAAGACCACCCTGAAAAATCGAACCATTTTATATGCCTGCTGGGCTTTAGCGTATGCTTCATTTTGTCATTTTGAATGGAAACACTCAGGGTATGGTTACAAGTTATGGTATGCGAGACATATTCAGCCAGGTTCATTCTCAAAAACTTTTTAAGATGATAAAGTTTCAGCAGATTTTTTGGCACTGCAGAAAGAAGCTTGACAAAGGCAGTTGTTTTGTTTTTTACCCCATGATCCAGTATTAGACACAGGAAACTAAAGTTAGAGTTGGAGTTAGGGATTGTCTCAAAAGTGCATGAAAAATGGCCAAGAGGGCTTTTTGGATTTTTGTCCGAATCTGTACTTGACAAATATGTTGTTTGTCCTTGAAGACATTTTTGGCCTCCAGAAAGAAAAATCATGCAGTAAGCCTTAGTGCATTTCTGACTTGTGTGTTGCCTGCTTTAAAACCTCTTGTTCTGTTTCTATCACTCATTTCTGCTCAGAAAGTAGACTTGGTACATGGACACCAGATTTTGTATATTTAGTGAGCACGTTCAAGTATAGATATAAGGAGTAGCGTATAAATGGCAGTAGCAAACAATGTTACACAGAAGATGAAATGACCTGTAACATCCTGCAAGCCACATCTCCAGTTTTAAAGTTTTAAAATTGTCACAAACTGGCTCAGAGTATGTGACAATTAGGGAGTCCACACAAAAGATTTACTCAAAACAAGCCAAATTTATTAAACTAAAATTAACTTAATAATCAATGGAGTGTGTAGATCAGCAAAGTCAGTCATGAAAGCCATGCATGGGTGAGTGTCAAGTGTTCTGTGGAGGTGTTGAAGGTGCAAACCAAAACCAAAGATGCTCAGTGGACGTAAGCTGAAAGGAAGGGAGAGACCAAGTGAACAGATTAGGCAGCTTTTATAGCTTGGAAGCCCAGGTGAGCCTAATCAAGGTAACGACCCTCCCATGTCAGCCAGCTGCCTGACGAGACTGACTGAAACATTCTCAAAGACAGTGGGAGGGGCGTCACACCCCCCCTCTTAAGATCAAGGTTCCACCTTGACATCTGGAACACGAAACATACAAAACTTGAAACAATGAGAAACATTTCCACTTTTGACTTGAGTCTACCAAGTGTCCCCCTTTACATTGGATGAGCCATCATACAAACTTACTTCTGTGTTACAGTGACCTAAATCTCTCTCTTACCAGATCAAATCCCTCACCCAGCAATCTTGGATCCAGAGGAGCAATTTAAGAATGAGAAATTTACTGGCATCAGAAGCTATTGCATGGTAAAAGGGTCACAGCAAAACCAATGGCTAGTTACAAAGACTTATGGAAAATGTTTGGAACAATACCCACCTCAGAATGCAAATTTGTAGCTTGCACGAATTCAGTAACGTGGGTACAAAGCAGTGAGGTAGAATCAGCAGGAGACTGTTAAACCCACAACCCAAAGTACACATCAAAATGTTGCTCTCAGAATGAGCACCAAAGCTCATCACATTCTTACAAGGTGCCCTGCAACGAGATAAAGCACAGGTCAGAATGCTCTGCCTATTCAGAATTACAGCTTCTCAAAGCACACTGAACTGGTATTACGTAAGTGCTAAACCAAAGTAGCATACCCAAAGGTTCCTCTCAACAAAAGGCTCACTAGCCAACCAAGTCGTCCCAAGACGAGAACCAAGCTACAACAAAGCTCACATGCAAAACCAAACAAAGCATGAGCTGTAGCACTTATCACCAAAATTAGCAGGCCAAGCTACCAAATTGCAGATATGAACAACAAATTTGTCAACCATTTACTCACCGCCACTGTTTACCAACCAAATCAAATTCTACCACATGTCTAGCCATCTTGCAGCATGTCAGGCTCAAACAGTTGATAGTGCAACTTACCATCAAGTTGAGACAGAGGACATTTATTCAGCAAAACTGGGCACAGTTTAAAATTACAAACCCACAAAAACAAGTTCACAGGAACATGTGCAATGGTGAAATCAAATAACCACAGAGCTCAGGCTTCCCAGCTCTAACTGGTCACAGCTAATTAATCTCAAACCTAGTCTTTGGACAGATACTGGTGGTGGGTACTTATGCACTGGTTCCACTGGAACCCAAAAGGCAACCAGAAACTGGTGACCTTCAGGAAACCAGGGAAATGCTCCCAAGACAATGTCTTCAACCACATTCTCTGCCACACTAAGTGAAAACAACAAACTGGTTGATTTCCTGTTGAGATCAACCACTTCAGCCTGCAGAGGGGATGCATGGCTCTTCAAACTAATGTGGCTGTATTCACCAGTTACATGCACCAGTACTTTTGTTTTTCAGTTTTCCAAACACATGGGTTTGCAATCAAAGAAAAGGGGGAAACAAATGCTGCTCCCTTCCAACATCCACAAAAATGAACCACAAAGAACTAAAACAAAAATCCTTGTGTGATACTCCCAAAAGTCTCAATCACAATGCTAACACCAAAACACTTTAAACTGTACTCCTCAAAAGTGCGTAAACTCAATTTAGCATTCACAAACTACAAGTCACAAACCAGACGAGCCCCCATTGGTCACGAACTAACGGATCCCGGACGAGCCCCCATTTGTCACAAACTGGCTCAGAGTATGTGACAATTAGGGAATCCACACAAAAGATTTACTTAAAACAAGCCAAATTTATTAAACTAAAATTAACTTAATAATCAATGGAGTGTGTAGATCAGCAAAGTCAGTCATGAAAGCCATGCATGGGTGAGTGTCAAGTGTTCTGTGGAGGTGTTGAAGGTGCAACCCAAAACCAAAGATGCTCAGTGGACGTAAGCTGAAAGGAAGGGAGAGACCAAGTGAACAGATTAGGCAGCTTTTATAGCTTGGAAGCCCAGGTGAGCCTAATCAAGGTAACGACCCTCCCATGTTAGCCAGCTGCCTGACGAGACTGGCTGAAACATTCTCAAAGACAGTGGGAGGGGCGTCACAAAATCATAACATTAAATTGTACCCACATGCTGAATACTGTCTTTTTAGACCAAAAAAAGCATAAATATAGAAATATAATCAGTCATCGTGATGTTGCAGCTTGTTCTCACTCCAAGGTCATCGAATATCGCTGCATTGTCAGTGATTTCAGTAGCAGTATGATCACAGACAGACAGCTTCAGTTCATGACATGGCCGAACAGCAATAATCACGGTGATATTATAAGGTCAATAGCAGACGCAGAAGTATACCCAGCATGTAATATGTACATGTGAAAAGCCACTAACAAAGTGGCCATATGTGATGTTTTGGGATGAGAATGTGTTGAATGTTGCGCTAACAGCAACAATCACTTAGGTAAGCAACTGGAAATTGACTTCAATTGTGGAGATATGTGAAATCAGCAAACATGTTTATTTCTTGCTTGTCATTTTCAGCTGTAACTGTAACGTGTAAAGATATATAGCCTTGATCCTCCTATCTGACGTTTCTGCTGTGCTTATTTTATATACTGTGTTGCTTTGATAAACTGAATCAAATGGTGGGGAAGCTGTGGATGGGGGCCACAGCAATACTTTTTTTAAAAAAAAAAAAAATCAGTATCATTTTAATTGTACATTATACTTGGAATATTTTCTCTGTTTTACCTCAGACACTAACAGATGGAGGTAGCATAAACCAGCAACTCCCGTGTTCTGTAAAGTAAAGTTAGTTTTTGTCAGTGGAGTCCGGTGGCTTTAAGATAACAGCTTAAGTTCACTGTCGGAAAGGGTTGTCTGACGGCAAGGTAAAGCTTTGAAAATATTCTATATAATGCACAATTCAACTGATGTTGATTTTTAAGTTAGGTGGCTAAAAAAATAACTAATTGAGGCAGGGTTTGCTTTTATTTTATGTACATGACATGAGATTTTCTTCCCAGAAGTTACTGTAAACCAACCTTGTGATGTGGTCTATTTTGGCCACCTGTGTCAGAGTGTTGAAATTTCACTTTTGCCCCAAGGAATATTCTGTTTTCATTCAGTGTCTCTGCGGGTGGTCAGAGGTCAGGGCCATTTGTGGAGCTGCCCCTCCAGCTTATATCGCTAAGTGATACTTTAATCTTCAGACTGAAGGCCACCAGTAAGTGCTGCTTTGTTCAGGCAACAATACGTCACGAAAAAAGCAAGAGAAATAGAAAACACTTGCTGTAATGTCAATAAAACATCTGCTCTGGATGGAGTCTGCGAGTCTGATACATCTGTGTACATTTTTGATGATTCCTCAGTTTTAAGTACAAACCAGTTTCAAAGGTTCAAGTGCTTCCTCTGAGAGCTGCAATTATAGGAACATCAGTTCAGTCCAAAGAATATCTGAAGAACTGTCTTCACTGCTGGAGTGGACTGGAAATTTGAAGGAGGCCGTCACTAAATGGACAAGAGAGGGATTTTTAATGGGTGTGAGTGGGCAGGAGTGAGTGTTCGTTTGTGCGTATTCTGTTTTCCAGCAGCAATATTCAAATGTGCATATGCCTCTTTTTCGTACCTTGTTTCCTTTTCTTTTATCTGTGTTGGCCTGTGGTTTCTTCACTTATCACCTACACCCACACACTGTCCACAGCCCATTCAAATAATACATCTACTCTCAACACACACACTTGCACACATTGCTCTGGCAAATGGAAAATGACTCAATAACGCTCAGTCTCAGGACAATGCCGAGAGGCGTAGGTCGAGGGCAGAGAGGGATGGAAAAAGAGAACGATAGACAGAGGGAGGAAAATAAGAACATAAGAGACAGAGAATGAGATGTGAGAGAATGTTTGGAGGAGACTGAGTGTAAAATATAAGATTGAGGGTGAGGGCAGAAATGAATGGAAAATGTGAGAAAATGAGACAGTGATAGGAAGAAGTTGCTTCTCAGAAGATTGATAACTGAATTTTGTCATTATAGAAAAGTGTTTTTTTTCCTTTTTCACTTTTCTTTCTGTATTGTGTTTATTTTTTTCCCCACAGTTCTGGGTCATTTCCACCTTTTTCTTTCTGTCTCGCTGCCGGTGCTAATGCATTCTAGATGCAGGAGTGGGGACTACATGGCAGCCATCGTTGTAATAATGCATGATCGATGCAGGAAAAGAGATCTCTGCCACAGTAACCAGGACAGTAATAATGCAGGGAAGATTCATGATGCTATTTGTACATGATGCTGCTGGCAAAACATGCAGAAGAAAAGCTTCACTTTACTTACTTTTTGTCTGTGTCCTTGCCCCTTTCCTGTCTTTACCAATTCTTCTTACACTTGCTCATAATTACTGACTTCAGCAAGCTTTTTCTCAGTTTTTAAAATAATACGATAGGGCTGCTCACCATGTTAAATCAAGTGGTGCTGGAAAATTAGTCCAGATTAGCCGATCTCAAATCTGTTATGACACCTCTAATAAACCGTGGGCATGTGAAGGTCATTCGCAATATGCAAGTTAAATTGAACTAATTGATCAGCCTCAAGTTAAGAGCTGTAGCCCTGTGAAGACCACCGAGGTGAAATATATGGGAGAAATAATAGCGATGTTTTAGGGTTTTCTATAAGATACTTACTGATTTTAGATTATTTTTATGGTTTTGTGATTATATCGCTGAGTTGTGCCTTATACCTGCGTACTCCTTATAAACCAAGCAGGGCTGAAAAATGAAGCCAACACAGAAGTGCTAAAAACTGCAGTTCCTTGAATGGCCACTTGAGGCTGTCTCCAAGAGTGAGTCAATCCCCATAGACCCCCACGTTAAAACGCCAAATTTAAAGCAGAAATAAACATGTTTACAGCTTGGGAAAAAACAACAAAACAAACAAACAAACAAACAAAAAACAAAAACAAAACAGTTTTGGTCTACTAAGTTAATTTCCCTATTCATGTCAGCTGTTCAGTGGGTGCATTTTTCTATAAGTTACATGTTTATATTTTATTCAGGCTTAAAATTATGCATAATTAAAGAGGTTGCTGCTTTGAGTGACAGATTTGTTTACTTAATTTCAGTGGCGATCCATAATTAAACTTTGCTTGTAATGTGATATTGTTAATAAAAAACAAGCAAAAGAAAAAACAACAACTTTTAAATCTGCGGAGTTCTGTGGACGCAGATTCCATGTGGGCCTGCTGATAAGCATCTCCTCAGCAAGCTGGTCATATCCACCCCTCTCTCCTCCACATCCTCGTCCAAATATGGTCACTTCTGGCTCCAAGAAATCTAAGATGGCGACAGCAAAATCCCCTATCTCAAGGTTTGAAAATGGGAGACCGCAAACCAATGGATGACTTGGCTATGTTAATTATTTTTACACAGTCCATGTTATTAACACAGTATAGTGGTGGAAAAAATTTCATGACATCAACTTAAACTGGTGATACATTAAAAAAAAAAAAATCTCCAGATACATATCTCTTCTAGCTCACTTAAAGAATTATATTTATTAGGCCCTGTCAGGTGTCTCTTTGGTTAATAATGTATGTAGTATATCTATATATCTATTGGTAGGTTGACCCCTCTTGGTTACAGGTGGGATGGGTGGGGGGGGTTGTATTTTGTTGTTATTATGGACTGTGTGATGGGTTGTAGTTTCCTGCTATTCTTGGCTGCAAAGTGAAAAAACTATTTATTTATTTATTTAATTGAAATATAGCTCCTCGATTCCTGCTTTTCCCTTCACTCTGGCTGCTGTGAAGGCCCAGAGAAGACATTCACTGTATTCAGCCTGAAGTGTTTTCCAGTGTGAAGTAACTGCGAGCTTGTAATCCCAGACTTATCAGCACTGATAAAGAACAACCTCTTGGGTATTAACTGCTATCTTCACATTTAACACAGGGCTGATTTGTGCTTACTCAAAAGACGTCTCTTTATACTCCCAAAAACTGTTGTGGTTCTGGCCATCTACGAGTAGTCTCCAGTACGTGGATTGAAGTTTTGACCCTTACGCGGTAAACTGACCTCATGTCACTGCCTGCAGACTTAAAGAAATGTAACTTTATATTAATAAACCTGTAGAATCTTGTGAATGTTAAGTATTAATGCACATTAATATATTCAGCTAAACTGATAATTGTGTGTGTATCTGTGTTTTAGACAGGGAAACCACCTGTGGATGATCTGTTCTCAGACCTGTGTGATGGAAGACGTCTGCTGGAGCTGCTGGAGGGGCTGTCAGGACATGAGCTGGTATGAATATACCACCACCACATAACTGACATGACTGCAACATTATAATCAACTAATAAATACATTTATATAATGCCCCTTACAAGTATTGAGTAATGATTACCATTCCCCACAGCCCGAGAGGCCAAACTATCACAGGGCTGACACATAGAGACGCTTACATTCACACCTACAGCAGTTTCAAGTCACCAATTAACCGAAACTGCATGTCTTTGGACTGTGGGAGGAAGCTGTAGAGCCTGGAGAAAACCCATTTAGAACATGGGAGAACATGAAAACTCCAGGCAGAATATTGCTGAGGGGAATATCAGCTGAACATACTTTGGGCTGACAAATCAAAGTTTAAACCTATTGAATCTAACCTCTTGGTAGACTGCAGAGCGCCCCCACCCCCCACCCACAAAAAAGTGGCTTTCCCAAAAATTTCGAGCCTAACTCCACCATTGTGGTTCAATAATGATTGAGGGTCACTTACACTTTTCTGGACAGGAGAACAAATTCAAAATCAAAGGGTATTTGAGGATAAATGGCTCCAACATTGTTCTCCCCTGTCATGCAACACTGTGGGGACGTCAGCTAAATGGAAGTATGAATTATTTAATTCTTCTTCTTTTTGGGCCAAAATGGTTTCAGATGTTAATAATATATTTGGTGCCTGAATTGTTGTTTTAGCTATGTTTAAAACAGCCATTATTGAAGGAAAGAAAAAAAACAATACATATATAACGGTTGTGTATGTTGGGTGGTACTGATGGAGGAAATTCCTGAAGAGATGGTATATTGCAGGCTTTGAAATAAGTACCAGTGCTTCTCAACCAGAGGTACTTGTATCCCAGATAACAGTTCATCCAACATAGTAATTATATTCCTTATTAGTAACACTACCAACAACCTGGTCCCACAGAAATGCATGATATGACCCCAACCTAACAGCGCATTACATTATGGTGGCATGTAATGTGTTTGAACAGAAAAACCCGCACATTGCGCAGCTTGACAATTTATTAGTAACACTAACGTTTCGTTCCTCCAGGACCTCGTTAAGAGTGATCAACACCATTATTTGCAACATCGAGCTTAAATAAAAGATGCTTTTGCAGATGTGCCCAGGTGTGGGGGGTGATTCATCAGCTGTGGGTGCGTTACCCAATAGTTGACAACAACCTGTACACCATGTGTCACATACCTCACAAATGAAAGATCCAGGGAACAAGAAAAACACAGGAAAAACCATAGGCTCCACAGGCTATTTACAAGGTTATTTACAGAAAATGTTCATCTTATGAATGAACACATCGGCCTTGCAGCTTTCATTAATCATTCAAAATGTTCAGCATTATATACTCTTAGGCCATGTATTATGAATTGGTCTTTTGAGATCCACAAAGCCATTATAGCATGACATGCCATGCAGATTAAATATCCAGTATACTTCTCTTCTGCTAAGTATTTCTTCAGTGCTACCGCCTCGCTGGTGGGGTATATGACATATGGTACACATGCTGTTTTCAGTTATTGGGTAACACACCCACAGCTGATTAATTCCCCCACACCTGTGCACACCTGCAAAATGGGTGGGCCTATTTAAGGTCAATGTTGTATATTATGGTCTTGAAGGTCCAGAAGGTCTGAATTGTTAGTGTTACTAATAAATTGTGAAGCTGAGCAAAAGCAGTGTGCGTGATTTTCTGTTCAACTCAAGTGATAATTTCTGGCGCACCTGCATCCAAGACAGTTGGACATGCGAATATCTCTTTTCAGACAAATGGCATGTAATGTGTCAAAATTACATGCTGGCACCATGGAATCACTGCCGATGGGAAGTCTATCAGGATCCTTGGTGGATACGCAAATTTCCTAGTTCAACGACGTCACATAATGGGTGGTGGTTGAAGAAAACAAACAAGGAAACAGCTGATCGTGTCCCCTGTAAACTAAAAGTCAACACTGAGTTCTTTGAACTTCACATATTTACATCCTTTTGGGAGTTACATCACGTTATGTAAGACACTTATGCCAGTTTTTGACATACTTAGATCCCATACGTAACAAATGTAGTTATTTCAACTGAAACCACAGTCTTTCTCTAAACCTAACCAATCAGTTTTGGTGCTTTAACCCAACCATTTGGCCCCATACACAATAAATCTAGTTACTTTAATGGAAACCACATCACAACCAAGTAGTTTTGGTGCTTTCATGTCACCACCATGTAATGCAGTGTTAAGACACTCTGGCCATTTCACGCACTTCTGTGAGACATTGGAGTTTGTCCACTTGACTTACTCTGGCAAGTTGTAACCAAATCAGCAAAACTTTCACATCACACTTCATCTTCTATCACACACAGTGTGTACACAGCATTAACCTCAGCTTGACCTAATCATATTTCTAACCTTAATGTTAAAATCATCACTTGAGGAAATGAAAACTGGAAAATAAATGCCAAGTGCCAAGATTAAAATCCTAAACTGGCTCTTAGATGGGAACACACACACACACACACACATACACACACCAGCGCAGCCCACGGCCTTACTGTAATCAAACTTCCACTCCCACCTTGTTTTTCTTTTCCTCTCCAGCTCTCCCCACCTCCTCCACCTTGTCTGTTTGCTGGAATCCCTCTCTCTCTCTCCCTCCTCTTCAACCATTTCTCTTTATTTTTTATTTATCTCTTTTTTGGTTTTCTCTCCTCTTCTTTCTGTCTCCTCCACCTTTCCTCCCTCTCTCCTCTCCTCCACTTCTATCTCGGGGAGAGACATTATCATCTTTGTCCTTTGTTTGATACTATCTCCTTATTATAATGGCATACACACACATACAAACACACACTTTTATTGTAATGTGGCTGTTTGTAGCGCTCATGGATGCCCCTGAGCAAGGTCTGTTTATGCCTCAATAATCTCCTCTGTCTGGGCTGTGCGTGTGTGTGTGTGTGTGTGTGTGTGTGTGTGTGTGTGTGTGTGTAGGTGAGGTTGGAGAGGGGATTCACGCGCGTTCACTCGCTCAACAATGTCAACCGTGCTCTGCAGATCTTGCAGAAGAACAATGTGAGTATACGTGCAGTGACACACACACATATTCCCCTTTATTGTGCAGGAGAGTTTCATATCATATGGATTTGACTACATTAATATACATTAAATGAATCAGTGGTTAAACTCAGCAAACAGTGAAGTGCGTAGACTGGTCCTCTATCTCCTCTCTATCTGTCTTTCCATATACCTTTACCATCATCTCTTGCAGGATGCCTTTACTTTCCTGTCTAAGAAAAGCATTCCTTCTTTTATATCACTGTCTTTCTACTGTGCACATATGTGTGTTGAGCTTTTTCCCTTCCAACAATCTTTCTATTGCCTTACTTCTTTGATCGTCTCTCATTGTGTTGCCCTGCTGTGCTTTTACTTCTATTGTGATATTTCCCTTTGATATAAGAATATCTTATTTTAGTCAAAAAAAAGCGTATATTTATATTTTTTACTTAAGTTTAGCAAATAGTAGGGATCCAAAGATAAATCTGAGCAGTCACCAGAGGATAAAAGAAATCTTGAATTTTGTGACTCTGTTCTCTTTTTTTTTTAAAAATTGTGAAATATTGGAAATAGTCATCTCGTCAGACTTCTAAAGTCTTCAGTGAAAGAGGAAGAACTTATTGGTTGAACTGACAGTCCACTTAATCCTGACCCATTACTTACTGTTGTTATTATCAAGCTTTCTACTCCAGCACGGCATATAGTTTACAGTGATAAAAGTGGGCAGTTGATTGAGCAATTCAATTCAGTTTTCAACTCAGATTTATTTATGTAGCCTAATTTACAACAGAGGTTATCTTGTGACACTTTTTACTTAAAAGGATTGGGAATGGCAGAGTATTCTGGGACAGCGACACCATCCTTAATAGCTAGCAATGGTAGCTGCTGCAACATTAATCATCTGTCAATTGTTAATCGTCAGAAATATTAAACTACATTCCAAAGACCCATATGGAGAGAAGCTCTCGATCCATGAAAGCAAAGGAGCGAACTATTACAAAATTGAATTTAGTTAATGATATTGATCCTTACAGACTTTGACAGCTTGCCACCCATTAACATTATGGTCCCTGATGTCTCTCTGGTGCTTGGTGTTAGTGCCTACACCTGTCAGCAAATCAAAAACATTTAATTTTTGGGGACCATGTCCAATTTACAAACAGGTGGCTACAGGACCTTTTGATTTACAAGTCAAATACAAGCAACATTATCTTATCAAAGATAAGCTAGCCAATGTTATGCTAACTGTGTGCTAACAAAATGTCAGTTAATCATGCATAATTGATCTAACAAAATGAAATACATAATGTTAACCTACCTTTCTGTCTGATTGTACAACATAATACATTTAATGTTATAAATCTTTTTACAGTTTTTTGTTTGTTTAGCAATTCTTTATTTACAGTAAACAACCGGCGGATGGCAGTGTTATGCTGTGTTCCCACTATGAGAGGCAATGCAACAGTGTACCCAGCCACATTATCGCAGAGTCATTGTTAAGGTGTTGCTCAAGCACTCATTAACGTAGATACATCGTCATGGGCTTGTTTGTGTCTGCTATTTGCCATAAAGCACCTTGCCTGAATGTCATATGAAGTTTGTATTTGGTCATTAAATATCTCTGCTTTTGATTAGTGCTGGAGCCACAATTTGACATCACTTTTTGCTGCCCCATTACATCTCAGTGTACACCGCAATGCACAGAAAACTAGCATAGTGTCAGCAAACTGAGATAAATAACACAGCACCACAGCTAGAAACAAACTCAAATTACTTCCTTTGAAAACTGATTACAGCCTGTTGCTGTGTCACTCATAGTGTGACCACTTTACCTTCCAAAATGGCAGCGACAGTTGTTGATGACGACACAGTCCCGTTTTTCTTCAGAAAAACATACTTAGACTTGCAACACAGAGGCTAAGAGAATTCTTTTTTGTTAATATTGTCAAAGAATATGTGTTACTTTTACAAGAGGAAAGGCCTTGAGGATTAGGATTGACCAACAAAGTCGGCAAGTTGCTGTTAGAGACGCTGAAGTTAGCCTAAACTCTAATATACAGTAGTAGCATATTGGCTTAAATTCAGTGAAATATATGGTCCTTAACAGGGATATAGTCCTTGGTTATGATAGTAATTCTAGTGTTAGTCAGCTAGTTAGCTCGGCGTGCTAATGTTGGTAGCTTGCATGAGAGCCAACAAACACACTATTTAATTCGTACACTTTTGCTCAGCAGCCAAAAGGATTGGAAACCACTGAGTCAGAGGAAGAAAGGAGACTGTATTTTCTAAAATGATCCCACCATGAGATTTGACTTTCTGTTCATCTCTCCTCCAGGTTGAATTGGTGAATATCGGAGCGGCAGACATCGTTGATGGGAATCACAAACTGATTCTCGGGCTCATCTGGAGCATCATTCTCCACTGGCAGGTGTGTGTGTGTGTGCATGCATATGTATGTCTTTGTGAGTGTGTGTTGGTTGCTCTGAAGGCATTTTGGAGGCAATAAGAGTTTTCATATGTTGGTAGTGCCTCCAATATTAAGTTATGACATTTGTTGTTTGCAGTTGCAGCTAATTCCGGCTGCATTTCAGGGAGCTGTTACTATTTGGACTGAATATTGTTTCCTTACCTCCAAAGTTCCTTTAATATTTTTGTTTTTCATGATGGAGCTTTCATCTTTTTGCCAATTCAGAACAACAATATGCCTGTTGGCTATTACTCCCCTTAAGCTGTATTTAAAGTTCATTATCTATTTTACAATAGATTCAATGCTTAAAACCAACTTCATGTAAAGTCAGTAGTTTTAATAGCTTACATTACGATACATTTTAATTGTATTTCATTCCTCATTAAGTTGAATAGAGGCTAATGTCTCAATCACGGTAGTTTTGGCATAGACTTAATGATGCGATTAATAGCAAAACACACTTCTATAATGAGGTGTGTGTGTGTGTGTTGGCTGAGTGCGCATGATTATCTGTAGCATGTATGTGTGTGTCTGTGTATATAGTGTGTGTGAATGTGCCTGTCAAAGGCTGCACCGCCCTAGAGGTTATCTTTTGCTTGTGTGTGGGCACGTATGCCAGTCTGTGAGTGCATCTGTGTGTGTGTGTGTGTGTGTGTGTCATTGTGAGTGTGTGTAATCAGCAGTCTTTGTCAAAGCGCCCCTCCAATTAAAGTGGAAATGCATGCAGTGACCTACTCCCAAATGAGTCCCTTTTTTACCCGGCAGGCCACATTCAGTGAGGAATCGCTAACAAACCTGCGTGTGTGTATGTGTGTGAGAGTCCCCTTGCTGGGAATTCACCTCGACACCGAATTACACAGAGCTCTATTAATAGGTTTAGTTGCACATTCTGTGTGAGTGTGTGTCTGTGAGTGTGTAATAAACTTTCCCCTCATCTTTCTTCCTCTATTACTTTACATCTCTCTGTGCAACTGTGTGTGACTGTGATTGTTTTTTGGATGTTTTGTTGACTTGTTTCGAGGCTTTCAACTCGTTTTTTTCCTCATTCTGTCTTCTACTCATCTGTCCCATCTGTCCAGCCGCTGCTCTGAGCTCTGCTAACATTCATCGTACTACCTCACTGCATGAGTGCGTGTGTGTGTTTGCCAGAGTGCAGAAAGTGAGGGGAGCGAGGCAGAGGAAGAGGGTTTAGTGGTACAGTGGGGTGAGAAAGAGAAAGACAGGAGTAGAGGGGAACAAAAACTGCCTTTTTTAGAATGTATGTGTGTGTGAGAGCATATGTGGCTGATAGAAAGGTGAGGGTAAGATATGCATAAGTAATGCACAACCGGGCAGTGAAAAGTGTAATGTCTCTCTCCCTCTCTCCCCCTGAGCCCTGAACAAGTGCTCCAAAACTGTCACTCACAACTGCCAAAATCCAGCCTGCGAGGATGAAACCATATCCACACACAGGCATGTGCCTGGATATGTGTGTACACAAGTATCCTTTGACTGTGTGCACTTTACAGAGTGTCTGCTGCCATGTGGAGGTACCAGTGTGTATGTGAATATGCAAAGTATCCACTGACAGGCCATGCCAAAACTTTGCTAGAAAGCAGCAGATATTTTAAAAACGGCTCTTTATAGTTATGTGGAGAGAGAGTGGTTGTGGGTGTGTTTGATGGTAACTGCTAACAGTAGCCAACTGTTAACTGTGCGTGTCTGTTCTCTCTTGGTGGATATTGTGTTTCTACAGGATTTGTTGTGTGTATTTTACAGCCAACTATCCTGTTCCAACTGACTGACAAATCCACTGTTTGCATGTGTTTTATACGAATGATAAATGCTGGAGGACAAACATAAAAAACTTTACTTATAAGCCTCAAAATTTAGCACACACTGTATACACAGCCAGTTCTTATTCCCAGGGTGTTGCTTTACCACGCCAGCTGGCGTATGACGCCAAAGACACTCTTTCACATCCTTATGGGATGCACTGGGCCTTCAGATACCTCCAGTGTTAACCTATTTGTTGGCAGTACTTGGTGGTGAGAGAGACTGGTGTAGTATAAGGTGTAAGAAAGCCTGCGTAAGGTGGGACAGAGATGAGGTGGATGGCTCAAACAAAACTGGACTTAAATCGAGAAGACCCCAGTTTGTGTCCAGTGTGAAACCAGAAGTCAATGTTATTTTAATCTAATGGGCAGGGACCGGTTGTACAGAACACCTTACGTTTTTTCCTTAAGTATGACACTCGAGGCTTTATTTCTCCTTAGCTGAGGGACTCACATAGTTGCACAGAGTCCCTTAAAAGATTTCCTTAGTTAATAAAAAAGCGTTACAGTCACTGCGTTGAAAGAGATTTTACAGCGCTAAAAGATTCCATGGAGATTGTTTGTTTGCTTGGACCCATGCTTGTGATACCTGTCTTAGCTGTCTTATAGTTAGATAGTGAAAAAATTGCATAAGAAAAGAAGACAAGAAAACCACAATGGTCAGAGGAGGAAAAGATTAGACTTCTGGAGGAAAACAATCTTAGAGAACACACACTACAAATTCAATTCAATCCCCAAATACCAGAAAACAGAAAACGGTGGAAGGAAGTCATGTTGAAAATTAATTAATTCAGATCTGTAGTGTAAAATCAAAAGTGTATCCATTGGGTTCTCCTGGTCGCAGAACACTCTTCCCAGGGTGTGTTAGTTTTTTCATTCATCACCATATATTCAGTCATGTTGCAAAAGATAGAGTCAAAGGTACTTTAAGTTTTTTTTTACCTTGCTTTGGTTGCTAAAGTCTTTTGTGCAATGGTGGACCAAGAGAAAGCCATTAATACTTAAGTGAACATTCCAAGGTAATCTTAAGGAGAAGACTTAAGGGTGTTTTGTGCAACTGATTTTATTTTGAGGAAACCTAAACCAGGAATTTAAGGATAATATTAACTTAAGGTGTTTTGTGCAGCTGACCCCAGATTCCTAAATTGATCAAGCTCTCATGCTTCTCAGAGTATAAACTGTTTCAGTGATACCAATTTACTTTCCTCCAGTGCTGTCCTATGAACAAACTTCACTTTTTTTGTGTGTGAGAGTGTGTGTTTACACCAGCTGTACTTTGTATTTGTGTGCAGGTAAAGGATGTGATGAAAGATGTGATGGCGGGCCTACAGCAGACCAACAGTGAGAAGATTCTGCTGAGTTGGGTTCGTCAGAACACACGCCAGTATCCTCAGGTTTGTTCCCTTACTCATTCAGTTTTATTCTCAGTCTGCAGACTGTCACACTGGCCCCACTGTTACCGAACTTCTCCTCTAATGCAGGCTCTTCTGTGTTTTCAGGAAACTTTAGTCCTGTGACACCATTAAAAAAAAGCTGCCTTATTAACTGACCATGTATGTAGAGCATGTCTTCTTTTAAAAGCAGTAGCTTCAGGTCCTGCCTCTGTTTCATCTTTAGCGGTATAGAATGTTTTTACCACAGCCAAAGACCTTATGTTTTTTTTCCAGTAGTCTGTCTATCTGTCTGACTAGATTACTAAAACCCCTCATGAACAGATTTTCATGAAATTTGTTGGACAGATAGGCTGGGGGCCAAGGAATAATGGATTAGGTTTTGGTGGTGATCCAGATCTGGGATTAGTGCCATCAGATGATTATCATTTTATAGCCCTACATATGAAATTAAAAGACTTGAGCCGAAGTCCTAAAAATATGTTTTCAGGGTGGAAAAAGAATCCAATTAATTAATTTTCTTTAGATTCCTTTGGAGTATTTATAGAAGTTTGTACAGTCCATTTTGTTTTTTCTCCATTTCTTTTTGTAACTTCTGGTATGAACTGTTTACTACTGTATTAAAGCCTCTAATCCAAAATGCAAGAGCACTGACAACACAGCTTATGCCACTTTTTTCGTAATGTGACATTATATAGTTTCTTTCATATATTCTCCAAGGTGCAACTCTTTAAAGTGCTTGATTTCCTATTTAGCAAAATGGGTCCTGAATTACCTTAATTATTTTTTATTGTTGGCACACTTACTTGACACCAAAAGAAACATACGTAAATGAAAATATTATTCTTATTATATAAAAAGTGGCCTTTTGTGTGTGGTTTTTGCAATATTTCCTTTGTATCAGAGCCAGATTTTAGACCATGCTTAATTTTGACCTTAATTGTGATCTAATATTAACTTCAGAAACAATTAATACATAAATGCCCATTTTAATGAAATACATCATGTGTTGTATTTCATGTCTTTTGATACAAAAAGAATACCTGTCCCCTGGAGTCACTGTCGTGTCCTCCACACTGTGCCAAATGTAAATTCAGGGAAGTCTTTTGGTGACCACAGCAATAGTCATGTGACAGTCAGAGCGCACAGCAGGAGGACAGTTAGCTTCATGGAGGGCAATAAGAAAAAAAACTGAGGTAATTTTTTGTTGAAATAAGAAATATTTTTGTTGGCTGTCCTTTCCAAACAGCTCATATTTTCTTTGAATGGACAAATATTAAGAAAACATTTTATAGTGTGTATTTTGTGTATATTTAATGCTAATGCTAAAACGGACATTAGGATTAGCAAGCTAACATATTTTATAAAAAATGTGACATATGGCAATGGAAATGACAGTGTCAGTGTTATATAACTAAAAATATTATATCAATATATTTCTGTAAATATGTGTCAGATTTTTTAAAAATTCTCAGACCAAAATGGACCGTAGTTGAAGAAGAACTCTTTGACGTACAGTACAGGCCAAAAGTTTGGACACACCTTCTCATTCAATGCGTTTTCTTTATTTTCATGACTATTTACATTGTAGATTCTCACTGAAGGCATCAAAACTATGAATGAACACATGTGAAGTTATGTACTTAACAAAAAAAGGTGAAATAACTGAAAACATGTTTTATATTCTAGTTTCTTCAAAATAGCCACCCTTTGCTCTGATTACTGCTTTGCACACTCTTGGCATTCTCTCGATGAGCTTCAAGAGGTAGTCACCTGAAATGGTTTTCCAACAGTCTTGAAGGAGTTCCCAGAGGTGTTTAGCACTTGTTGGCCCCTTTGCCTTCACTCTGCGGTCCAGCTCACCCCAAACCATCGCGATTGGGTTCAGGTCCGGTGACTGTGGAGGCCAGGTCATCTGCCGCAGCACTCCATCACTCTCCTTCTTGGTCAAATAGCCCTTACACAGCCTGGAGGTGTGTTTGGGGTCATTGTCCTGTTGAAAAATAAATGATCGTCCAACTAAACGCAAAGCGGATGGGATGGCATGTCGCTGCAGGATGCTGTGGTAGCCATGCTGGTTCAGTGTGCCTTCAATTTTGAATAAATCCCCAACAGTGTCACCAGCAAAACACCCCCACACCATCACACCTCCTCCTCCATGCTTCACAGTGGGAACCAGGCATGTGGAATCCATCCGTTCACCTTTTCTGCGTCTCACAAAGACACGGCGGTTGGAACCAAAGATCTCAAATTTGGACTCATCAGACCAAAGCACAGATTTCCACTGGTCTAATGTCCATTCCTTGTGTTTCTTGGCCCAAACAAATCTCTTCTGCTTGTTGCCTCTCCTTAGCAGTGGTTTCCTAGCAGCTATTTGACCATGAAGGCCTGATTCGCGCAGTCTCCTCTTAACAGTTGTTCTAGAGATGGGTCTGCTGCTAGAACTCTGTGTGGCATTCATCTGGTCTCTGATCTGAGCTGCTGTTAACTTGCGATTTCTGAGACTGGTGACTCGGATGAACTTATCCTCAGAAGCAGAGGTGACTCTTGGTCTTCCTTTCCTGGGTCGGTCCTCATGTGTGCCAGTTTCGTTGTAGCGCTTGATGGTTTTTGCGACTCCACTTGGGGACACATTTAAAGTTTTTGCAATTTTCCGGACTGACTGACCTTCATTTCTTAAAGTAATGATGGCCACTCGTTTTTCTTTAGTTAGCTGATTGGTTCTTGCCATAATATGAATTTTAACAGTTGTCCAATAGGGCTGTCGGCTGTGTATTAACCTGACTTCTGCACAACACAACTGATGGTCCCAACCCCATTGATAAAGCAAGAAATTCCACTAATTAACCCTGATAAGGCACACCTGTGAAGTGGAAACCATTTCAGGTGACTACCTCTTGAAGGTCATGGAGAGAATGCCAAGAGTGTGCAAAGCACTAATCAGAGCAAAGGGTGGCTATTTTGAAGAAACTAGAATATAAAACATGTTTTCAGTTATTTCACCTTTTTTTGTTAAGTACATAACTCCACATGTGTTCATTCATAGTTTTGATGCCTTCAGTGAGAAACTACAATGTAAATAATCATGAAAATAAAGAAAACGCATTGAATGAGAAGGTGTGTCCAAACTTTTGGCCTGTACTGTATGCTACAAACGTTAGCTTGTCTGGCTAACATTAACTAGCTTAGCGTGCTACCTAACATTACAGTTATAACGTGGGTTACCTCCATAGCTAAGGAGCATATTATTAGCTTACTACATAACTTTTTGGGTTACTGGTTATGTAAGAAAAAATCCTCTTCAGATAGAAATATTCACTGCAAGGGAGCCAGGATGCTACGATCTGAATATAAGCTAAAAGTTGCCGCTTTTAGCATAACATTTGCCAAACTCATCAGTTAGTCTTTAATGTAAAGCCATATGTAAGGAGCCTAACATGTTATGGTAGTGTTTACCTATGGTTTACTTAGTGTTCTTTAGCATAATATCATGTCATGGGTTCTTGTTTTAAACCAAGTTGACATTAAAAAGTCAGCACATTTTCATAGTTGAATTAGCTAATGTTAGCTAGCTACTGCCACTAACATCTGCTGGAGACAATCGTCATTGCAGCCGACACAAACAGTGGTCGTTGTTAGATATCAGGGCTGCCTCTAGGTACTACTGTGTCCTCACTTCCCTCACTTCTTATTACTTCCAGAGCTCCATGCAGCTTTGTATTATGTTTAAAAGCCATTTTTAGCCATTGCAGTCTGTCAGGTCATATATTAAAAGCTCAGACTGGCAATTTGAGAGAGAAAAGATGCCTTCACTCTAATATACCCATGAAAATGGAAACCAGTATTGGTGCAATCGTGTTTCAACAGACGGTGTCATACTGCATTCGCAGGTTGGCCCTTTAATATCCATTATCTCTGTCCTCAGGTCAATGTGGTTAACTTCTCCAGTAGCTGGAATGATGGATTGGCCTTCAATGCCCTCATCCACAGCCACAGGTATTGTACAATAGGTAGTGTGCTGGTGTGTGTGTGTGTGTGTGTGTGTTAGCAGAGAGAGAAATAGAAAGAAAACAAAGCAACAGACAAAAGGAAGTGGAAAAGGAAAGGGAAATGTCAAGGGCGT
Organism: Epinephelus fuscoguttatus; assembly: GCF_011397635.1. Lineage (NCBI taxonomy): Eukaryota > Metazoa > Chordata > Actinopteri > Perciformes > Serranidae > Epinephelus > Epinephelus fuscoguttatus. Next base: position 14,382,682 of record NC_064775.1, read on the forward strand.
ACAAAGGGAGACGCATTATGAAATTTATTTGGCTGCCTAAACTGAGGTCTTGTTCACACATTTTATTACATTTATATTCTTGGATGTGGAGAATTAGTACTAACTACTCACAAAAGGAAAAAGAGAAATAGAAAAGGAAAGACACAGAATATGTCAGGTAGTGCCAGTTGGTATTAGTGGTGCACGGCTATAGGAAGCCATTAAAACCATAGCTGTTTATAAGGTGGACACTAAAAAGACTCCAAGCCAGTGAGCCAGTATACTGTAGCCTATGGACAATTCTGGCAACCAATTTGTGTGTTCTTGCACGGCTATCATCACTGTGGCAAGTGGCAGTGTCTGCGGCTGCCTGCTGACAGTAACAGCAGCAAAGCTTGCAGATACTCAGATTATCTCAACTACTTGATGACAAACTGTGGCATAAAATGTAGACATTATTGACTTGGTGTTTTGGTTTAACAGCTGCTTTAACTGGTGACTTTAGCCATATGTATCTGTCGTTGCTTAACTTACGTAAATGGTTGGCGAAGTTGATAAACACAGATGAGTGTTTAAAATTGATTCAAGAAAAATTGGGGCTTTTACAAGGACACTTAAATCTGATCATGTTTTCAACAGCTGTCATTATTACGAGCAACCACGCATTCGGCTGAGAACGAAACACCAGACAATATTGTGCCTGTTCGTTTTGTGATGCCAGCCAAATGTTTTCCTTTGTGGTCATTGCCTTAGTTAGAGCAGCTACTGTTTACTGCTACTGTTACTTGATTGACTTAATTTATTCTGTGGGACCACCACAGCCTCTAGACAGTCATGTTAGCCCACTAACATTAGCTAAGATAGCAAGGCAGTGTTACAGTACATTAGCTGACTTTACTTGTTTCACAATCCTTTTTCCAAGTTTGCCACTACTGTTGGAGCAACTGAGAACTACATAGGTTGTTCCCAATGTTGTCAAAAGTAGCATTTAAAGTAGAAAGTAGAAGTAAAAGCAGAAAATTCTACACTTCGTAGGACAGCTTGCATTCAAACATATGTGTATTGTAGGGAGACGCTACTGCAGTAATGCAACTTGTTTACTTCGGATACTTCCTCGGATATATCTATATATCTAGCATAATTTCTTATGTAGTGTAGTGAAGTTGTATTATTACATAGAAAAGCTACACTAAATGATTAAATGAACAAATGAATGAATAAATACATAACTAAATGAATCAATGAATGGATAATGGATGAAAGCTGGGTGAATACATAACATGTAGAGGAGAAACAGTGTTTATCTGCCTCTATGGTTTCTCACGAGAGTCTTGGTCTCAAGCCTGGTCTCATGTAGTTATGAATTAAATCCTGGCTAGCTGAAAGAACATCTGTTTGCAGTGTCCTTACTAGAATACAGAGTGGAAGATCACACACACGACAAAGCCATCACCCTGCAGATCATTTCCTCCGCTGCTCCATGCCAATAGCATTCTGTTTACTGATTGTGGAATTACAGCAGATTTCACAGAGCAAATGTTTAAATCAATTAACATACACAATCAACACACTGCTTTGCATTATCATGGTCTAATTTCACTGTTTAATGGTGGTTGACTGGAGAGTGCAGCTTAGAATCACTGTGCAACAAATGGTCACATGTTTGCTGACTTAAAGTTGCTCCAAAAATAAACCTGACTGCATCAGCTGAAGTAAGTTAATTACAGTGTATTTCACATTTAAGAAAATTAATCTAAAGGCTGTGTAATAAAAAAAAACATTTTTCATTACTGCAATGTCAGTCTTTTTACTTAAAGAATGCTCTTTGTCCCCTTTTACTCAACATGTGCTGAAGCATTTACATTGAGCAACGGAGAATATGTGTAAGTGATCCTTGCTGATTTCCCTTTGCCTCTGCAGACCTGAGCTTTTTGATTGGAGCTCAGTGGAGAAGAAGACGTCTGCGATCGACAGACTGGAACACGCCTTTAATAAGGCAGAACAACACCTGGGGATAGAGAGACTGCTGGACCCTGAGGGTAACTTACACACACACACACACACACACACACACACACACACACACACACACACACACACACACAATATTTCCAGAGAAGAATATTTGAGGTGAGTTACGGCTCTCATCGCATTTCACGCCTTCCAATCATGCACCTTAATTGGCCCAGTTTAACTTGATGTGTCATGCTGTGATTGGGTGTTGCTATAGTGATAACTGTGGTCACCTTGGTGGAAGGACTTGATCAGTGATGCACAAACTGACCGAGCTCACCTCCCTGGAAAAGCCCTTTGATTTTGTACAAAATAACACACCTCCTAACAAGTGTATTCATTCCAGATTTGTTGACATTTGTGGCATCCATCACTGCCAGGGTTGCTGCTGTGACCTAAGACCAGTATACACACTCTTAATAAAAACTGTCAGGCAGGGGTAAAGTGAATAAAGCTGGGTCAAAGTTTGTTGCAACACTGTCTTTGGTGGGCAGCTCTCTGTGATAAATGTTGGTGGTGTTTTTTGCAAACACGGGCCTAGATTTACTACACTTACCAGGAAAATTGTCAGTGATATTGCCTCTTAGAAAACTAGAGAGATCGATAGTCGGGTGAAGGCAAAGTGATCGATCAATGTAAGTGAAAGGGCCACAGTCCTGAATAAAGTTTGTATATCTAAATTTTCCTTTTATTATAAAACCATTTAATATTAAAAAATGATTTTTTTTTGTCACCCTCCTCATCAGAGGACAAATATATATGTTCTTTATGACATTTATTTCTTTTAAAATAGTCTTCTCCCACTTCTTAATAATTTGATCATGTAACTATTTGTCTTATCTGGATGCCACTTGACACACACCACCCACCCAAACACTGCTGCAGACCAAGTATACCTCTTCATGGCAGCGACACTCCCCAATGGAAGTGGCCCCTTCAACAGAACAGTGTGTCATGCCACACCGCTAAAACTCAAGGTGTTTACCTTGCCTCCAAATTCCCTAGATAAAAATCAAAATGAGCACCTGTGAGACATGCCATACCCCAGAGGTAGATCAGACATGGCCCTGACTTGTCCTGTGGGGATTGTCCCGTGGTATCTGGAACCGGGGTGTTGGCGGCAGATACTTGGGTCCTGTGAGTTGCGATGTTGGGTAACAGCAAATCTTGAAGATGCTTGATCAGATTGTGTCCTGCAAGGGGGGCCGCTGCCATCAGGAAGAGCTGTTGCCATGAGAGGGGGCGCTTGGTTTGCATCAATGTTGGGGTGGGTGGTGTGTATCAAATAGCAAATTATGGAGGCAGATCAAAAACCAGGTTACAGAGAGGAGCAGTCAATATATGGTAAGTAATACTAGTGTTAGCTGCTAATGCAAATTCTAACTTGGCCCTCGCTTCTCCCAGTTAAAAGCAAAAATGTTACTGAAGTTGTGCATTTTTATTCACAGGTGCATCATGTAGAAAGCTAAATTTATCAGGATGGTACTAACTCAGGAACTGAGGTAAACAATACCCAGTAAGCAGCATTCTAGCTGCGTAAGGTGTATGAGCTGTGATGAACTGGAAGATTTAATATGCTGAAATAAATCAGATCAAATAAAGAAATTCAGTTAAATATTAAATACAATACACATTGTTGTATGGATTTCCTTTATTTTTGTCCTTCCTTGTCTTTTATTTACTGTGCATTTTTTTTCAATGTATCCTTATATAAACATTTTATATTTTTCATATTACCATAGAATAAACTAGGGTTGTTTTTTTCATATGGTAAAAATGTTTCCTCTCCACGTGTGCAGTATTTTATCAATTTTCTTAATATCTTGCCACGTACATGTCTGACTGGGCTTTTAGGATTGGTCTTGATTGAATGTGAAACCAGAAATTGAGAGGCATTCCCCTTTAATCCCCCCTGTTGTGAGTGCTGTGTTCAGTTTTTGAGCCAGCACGATAGGGGATGTTGTAATCCCTCGCAGCTCGCTTAAGCCTTGAAACGACACATCACGGCAGATGAATTTCCATTGATCTTACTATAAACAATAGCCAGTTTTGAGCAAGTGGGGTGAACGTGTATCATTATTATGCCGTGCATCAATGCGCAAAAACCCATTAACCCCCCACCTGGGCTTTTTGAACAGTTTCTCATGCTATAAAGGATTTCAAGTTGTGTTTGTCTGAGGATTGTTTGGCTCATATCTCAGTGAAGAGGAGCTGTCAGGATTTAGGAAGTTGGACGCTTGTTTGAAGTTTACTCCTTTGAAACAGCTCATTGTCTGTGATGCCATCAGTAGTTTTGCTAGCCGTCAAACCGTGATGATGGATACTTTGGTGTAATCATAAACTTCAGCCTTGTTCCCTTGGCTTTTTTATTTTCTTCATGTCTCTTTATTCTTCCAGTTAAATCACTTGCTGGCTGTTTAGAGGGGGATTATTACCAAAGCTGTAAACAAAATGTTTAAACTATATTATAGTTGTAAATATTTTTGTACTGAAAATGTACTTTTGACTAGGGTAGATGTAAGGTCATGGGGTTAGGAGATATTGGAAATATACCCTGACAAAACTATATTACAGTTCTTTAAGGCTACAGTGAGGAAAAGCCAATTCAAACAAAGCAAGAACAGTCAATGTCTGATGTGAGAAATGGGGCTGCCTTTACTCATAACATTTTAGTTATTCTGCCACTGCAGCAACATCTTGGCTTCTTATATAGACAGCTTGGCAATACTTGAAAGGAACAGTAACCTCACTGGTCAGTAAGCCTCCTACTGGCATCCAAAAATCGCACACAACTTATATAATACAAAAGTATTTCTTTTTGTATTATCAGGATGAACCATAGGCGTCATTCACAATGGGGACATGTCCCCACCACTCCATAAAATGGATGGTCGAGTTTGTCCCCATCGCTTTTAAAGTCTCTAGCACAAACTGGAGACAGACCCACAAAGCAGACTCACAGACTCGGATAAAAGTTCAGGGTCTTTAATCAGGCTCAGGTTGGTACACGGGTAATCACTCACACAGGCAAAAGTATCCGAATCCACAGGACAAATGGTCAAAAGGCAAAAACTGAACCATACACTCACAGGAAACACTAGGAAATGCTGCAACTCTCACTCAAAGGTAAAGACAATCTGGCAACAAAGGAGGGGAGGACAAGGACCTAAATACTCAAAGACAAGAGAGACAATGAGACGGAGGTAAACATTAGGGCAAGTAATTACAGAGGAGGAAAACTTGACAGAACGTGGGATCTGAAATGAGACGAGACGATGGTTACCAAAATAAAACAGGAAACACGAGGATGACAAATAAACATGAAATCAGGGAGCTTGATGGGTCATGACATAAAGCACAATTTGTTAGAATTGCTCTGTGAAATACACAGCTTGCACTGATGTCAAAAATATCAATTTAACTGATACATAATGATTCAGTTTATTTGAAATGGCTTCAATACTACAATACTACTAATATATTTACTACATTCATTAGTTGCTGTTCCCTGCAACTAACCAAAAAGAGAAAACTTGTTGTGTTATGTTATGTTAATAAATGAGAACGCTTTGACAAGAGTTCATTTGCACATCAGGAAAACTTACAATGCAATGTAAAGACCGAAGAAACAAAGAAGTAAAATCAGCTACAACAAAATCCCCCCCTACCCTACTGATTCTAAAATAACCCAAAAATCCACATGCGTTGATCAGTAGCTTTAACAAAGTGCTGGCACAGTTTCTTCATGCTCAAGTTTTCCATTCTCTCCCTGTGAACCGGACAACGCATAAAAGCTAATAAAATCCAGGGCTTTATAAATTAATTTAAACAAATTAATTTGTCATTGATGTGAATATGTGCCATGTGCACATTTAAAAAAGTGACTTCCCCTGACAAAAGAGGAGGTAGGAGTAAATCATGTCTGCATGTGTGTTGATTTAGCAGAGACAACATTAAATGAGAAAGGTCCATCTACAGGAGGATAAATATTTGAAGCAATACAGAATGCCCGAGAGCCTTACTGTATTACATTTCATTCTAGTTTTGTATTTTGAATTGTCACCTGCTGCCTGAACTGCAAGACCCTTTTGATGCGTTGTTGTGCTTTTTTCCCCCCAACCTGCTGTAATTATCTCCTTGGGCCTCATACTGATACCCCCCCCCCCCAACATCACATATTTTGAAGACAATTTAAAAGGTCTTTTTTATCCCCACCACTTTTCAATACAAGTTGGTGCCCCAGGGATTCACTCTCCAGTGAGTCCTGTGCGGGTTCACAGCAGATAACCAATGACTACATATTAAATGTAAAACACAGAACACACACAGGACAAAGGGCAATAAGCCATGAATGATGTGCACTGGTGCGCACACCAGTTTCTAAAGTGGGTATCTACAGCTTCATTTACTTGGGCAGGTCATTTCAGTGGCTGTGGGCCCTGACTGCAAACACTCTGTCCCCTCGAGTTTAAGGCCAGATGAAAGACCACTTCCCTTTTCAGACTACATATATGCTCACAGGGTATAGCAGGGAACAAGACAAATGTGTGATTAGTGTTTTTGGGTGAAATAAATAAAATTGAGTTGAAGCTCAGACCATCATTCAGCATGTTAGGCTGAAAAACACCCCTCGGGCTGTGTTAGTCAACAGCAGCAGTAGCACCAATTTGTAATTCACATGTGTACTAGTGATTATATGATTCAAACAGACTGTGTTGTCCTTGTGAATTATAGATCTCCACACGGCCGGCAGAGGATACAGAACTGACCCCAACGTTTGGCATGCTCGCCAGTCACGTGCACAGCTGTTGTGTTCATTGTTGTTGGTCGACATTAGGTAGAAGCTCAGTAAACACTATTCAGCCAGTACACTGGGGAGTTTAAAACTGAGTTGGGAGGGATGTGATAACACACCTGGTCATTTGCAGTTGTTAGTGGGACAAATCCTTGTATTTTATATATTGGATATATATTGTGTATTTATCTCTCCAGCTTCTCCCACTTAATTTCCTTTTCACTCCTCTTTCTTGTCTTGTCTTGCTTTGTTCCTCTGTTCACTTCTTTAGCCTGGAATCAAAGCTGACATCCAGCTGCTGCGCTGCAGCTTGGGTCTCAAATTCCATCTTTTTTGGAAACCACACTCTTCACATAGTCCTTGAACACATCAGCACAGCGTGGAATATTGGTTAGACATGTTTCTATCGAGCTGCGACTCTGTAAAGTTTTATGTGACCTCGCACGGGTCGTGGCAACTTGGAGAAGTCATGAATGGAATATTATTGTTTGTTTTGTACAAGAATAGAATTTCTCAATCATAAGTTAAATATCACGGAGGAAACCGAATATTTTCTAGGGAATTATTTGAGAAGCTATTTTAATCCAAACTAATGACATTTCTACAGTGCGTGCTTACAGAGACAGATGTAATCACTGCAGGGCAGGGACACACACACACACACGCACACACACACACACACACACACACACACACACACTCATACAAGCAGAGGCATATAGACACCTGTGAAGCAACATGGAAAAAAGACATGCAGACACACACATCAATAAGCATAAATGTGGACACTAAACGCGTTGTGCAACAACTTCTCCACCCATACAGCCCATACATAGGTCATGTGTTTCTACCCTTGATTACAACACTCAGGAGTTTTTCCAAAATTAACGCTCCTACCCATGGACAGAGCTCATATATGACCATGTAGCATGTAGTAAAATGTCTACTTCATCTGATCGAAAATGTCAGAAAACCCAGTAATATTATAACTTGACCAAAAAATGTAATAAAATGTTCTGATTGATATTGTAACAAACACCTAACAGTAAGCCTAAATATAGATTGTAATTGCTGCTTGGAAAAATGACCTTTATGATCGTGTTTTGGAGGACAGTCTGGCAATCTGACGTGCTTATACACACACATAACATAACACACAAAAAACACACACACACACAAAAAATTGTACTCCCAAACACAATTATCCACACATGCAAACACACACTCCAACATCCATACACAAAGACGACCACAGTCCCTCATAGGTACGCACACACATATAGCTGTTGTGGAATGACTAAAATGGAGATGATGGGATGGAAAAACAAAGTGGACTGCACAAGTGAGGGATGTGCACACACTCAGACACAGACTTGCAGCTGGTTGCATTATTTACGGAGCTGTTTGTCTTCCTCAGACAAACAATAACATCCTCAGATTTCTGTGATGCTGATAAATCAGTATTCCACAGCCAAATATATGACGAGCTTTATCTATCTATCTATCCACTGACACATATATCTTTCTTGGCACACACTTATTTCTGTTGCTTTGCATCTGGCTATTTTTCTTTCTGTCTTTTTCTTCCTCTCCATTGTCTTCGTCTTCCTCTCTCTTGTTCATTATTCCGACAGTCGTGAGCTAACCACGTACCCACCATCAGTTCATTAGCACTCTGCGTCTTTCTCTGTCTGTCTTTCTTTCCTCCCTTTCTGCTCTCAGCCTCCTCTCCCTCAGCTCGCCCTCTTTCTTCTCTCCTCTCTCTATCTCTTCATTTATCTGCTGTGTCTCAGCGCTGCTGTGATCTGTCTCTATTAGTTTTGCCCCAGGTTGACTGGCCGGGCCACAGGCTCTTGGCCACCTTTCCTGAAATTATCGCTGTTATATCTGTCCTCCACCTGTTGGAAAACTTTGCTCGGACTTAATTTAGCTGTAGGATTGAGGGCAGACAGGCGGATGCACACTGATGCTATGGGAAATAAGAAGAGGCCTACAGCTATTCATGAGCACAAAGAAAAATGTCTGTTTTTGCAGTCGAGACATCGGCTGCCTTACCCTGCAGCCTCTTGGATGCCCTATAAGAGGCCATCATATACTTGAATTCATTTTCAAGCTCCGTCTCACTGAAACAGCTTCCTCAATGGATTCAGATTTGTTTTCTAGGGCTGCAACTTACGACTCTGCCAATTATTTTTCTGATTAATCCACAGAAAATACTAAGAAATGCCTCTCTACGTAAATGTTCTTAAACCCAAGTCAACATCTTCAGATTTCTTGTTTTGTCAAACCAACAGTCTAAAACAAAAAAACATTTAGTTAAGAAATTCACATTTAGAAAGTGGATCCAGAGAAAATTACTTAAACAATTACTGAATCACGTAGTTCTTGTTGCAGATGGATTTCCTGTCGATCAGCCACCAAACAGTAGTTTCAACTTGCTCATTTATATTACTTTAGAACTTCCTTGCTAGCTTATCTGATATTACCAAGAGGCAACCTCCCGGGCTGAAAAATGAAACCAACGCAGAGTTCCAAAAACTGTAGTTCCTCTAATGGCCACTTGAGGCTAAACTATCAGCTAGCATCAGGGTTAGCGCCACCTTCTTCTCCACAGATGCTCACTTTAGGCTTCAAAAACCTGAGATGGAGCTGAACAAAATGCCAAACTCGGCCACGTCCATTATTTCATAAGGTCTATGGAATTAATTAATATAAATGTGTGTAAATTTAAAATGTGATCTCTCTCTCTACATTTTTTTCTGTTTTTAACTGTTCTAAGAGAAGATATTTTTAAAATGCTGGGCTATGGTTTTATTGAGGAAATCAGTTTAATTTGGAGGACTTGCATAATTTCTTTTGAGTACATGTCCCTCTCCATTTTTTAAAATCCTATTTTGAATTGATTTTTTTGTGACTGGATATATATTTAATGAAGGTATTAAAAATGATGTGTGGTTTTGGGTTTTCCTTCCTCATTGTTTTTCTTTATTTGTTTGTTATGTGAATGTAACTTTCCTCTGTGTCTAAAGCTCCCGTAAAAACAAGAAAGTTAATCTTGAAGGGTTTACCCTCGAAATTTAAAATGACTTTTTTTCCTTCTCTAACTTCCCACTCTTCAGATGTGGCGGTACCTCACCCTGACAAGAAGAGTGTCATCATGTACGTGACATCACTCTTCCAGGTGCTTCCCCAAAGCGTCTCCATGGAAGCCATCCATGAGGTGGAGACGCTGCCACGGGCGACCACAGCCAGCATCTCCCGGGTGACAACAGAGGAGCACTACCAGATCCAGACCCAGCAGCGTTTCTCTCAGCAGGTTAGACACACAAACACAGACACGGGTGGAACCACACACACACACACACACACACACACACACACACACACACGTTGTCAGTCTTTCCTGCCATTGCATTCTGTTGACTGTCACTAAAGGTGCCACGTGGGACTGCTACACCTCACTGATTTTTGAATTTTCTCCGAAACAGTTCTTGTATTTCATCACTTTTATTAAAGTGGAAAAAGACAAGCTTTTTACTTAACTGATCATTATGAAGAAAATGTTGATTGTACAATGTAATGGCTATTGAGTAATGACACCATCAACCTTTAGATTTATTCCCCCTAAACCTCACTTTCACTATGCAATGCTGTCTGTGCAATGAAGGTTCCATGTGCAGCACAAAGGACGCGCATCAACCATTACTCATCCAAAACAGGAAGTGGATAGCGCTTTCAGAAATACCACGTTTTCCATGGTAGCTATTGATAGCTATCCCATGTTAGAAAGCACGCATTGTTATGTAATAAGTTTGCCTGTGTATTGCAGCACAGGTTTATTTGCTTCATTCTGATTGTAATTTTCTTTGTCTCACCTGAGTGATGTCATCAGAGCTGCTGTGATTATGAGCCGCAGCACAAGATGTAGTTTCAGTTAGATTTGTTAAGGTTGATATTTTTGAGGATTGTTTATCCTTTCCTGTTTTTTTCACCATTCAGCGATACTACATTTGTTTATTGCTGTGAGGAAAAGCTTAAAGGTAACTGTGTTAATATTTATAATTAAACCCCCGGTATTATTGTGACTATTTGCCAGGCTGTGAGGAAAAAAATGGAAAGTGATCCAGTTGTGTTTGTGACAGAGGCGCCAACAATTATAACAGTTGTCTAGTCCCACTTTAAATCAAGTCATAACAGCCATCTCTCTAGGAAACAGAAGAAAGGAAAGGAAGGAAAGAAACCAAAATGAATGTGCCCTAGATATTGTCATAGAAGCTCGGCGTCCTGTTACCATAGTAATGTGCCATTGTTGTTTCTGTGGTAACAGATCATGGGAACTAGTTGAATGGTGATAGTGGCAGCTTCATGCCAGTGATTCTTGTCATTGTGTCTGTGCAATTTGCCGTCACTGTTACCATGACTGCTTCATGTGGTCATGATAGCAATATGCCATGATTGATTCCCCATGGGCCTTTGCTATGCATGCATTGTGTCTGTGCTGTACACTCACTTGGTCATAGAGCTTCACATTTACATTTCATTGCTTTGTTGTTGTGGTAGTGCCCACACTACATAATCATACTCAAGTAGGCTCTGTAGTATTGCATATCATACAGCTAAATTACTGCAGTTGTTTGTCCACTGCATATTATCAGCTCCAGAACAGGATTCTCTAACCTAGTTACAAAATGAATTTGCACTCCTTCGAAGCATCAACACTTCCGTCCCGCCACTCTGCCAACCTGCCACTTTATCAAGATTACGAAGTGAGCTTGTGGAATTCCCAGCAGGGCCCTCTGTCTGTTGTAGTATCCCAGAGAAACTGAAGGGGATGAAAGAAACAGAGGGGATGATCCCTGCTATCAAATATCCACTAAGTTGTCCTAAATCAGCACTGTATGGCAAGAACAGAATTAATCAAAGAAACTCTGCAGAGATTTGGAGATCTTTTAGATAATGAAGGGTCAGGTAGGACACCTCATTCTTACATCTCTACAAGCAGTAAAGGAAAAACATTAGAGAGAGGTTTGAAACTCCATCTATCCCTGTACTTTTGTAAAATAAAATGAAGGCGCTAACCAGTATCCACACACGCTCACCAGCATAGTTAAAAAGAGAATCACTGTTCGGATTCTACTTTTTAAATTGGATAACGAACAGTTTGAGAGCATATTTTCCTCTCAGTGGTGCCACAAACTGCGAGCAGGTTTCCTGGAGGAGCAGATTATCACAACCATTTTAATCACAAGGCGTGATTAAGAGGAGAAAATGCTGCAAATTTATGTAAATATTATGATTATATCAGCAGACGTTTTGGCACAGAGAGCCAAAATAAAAAAAATAATAATAAAAAAAAGAAAAGATCTGCCACAAGACAATAACCTCTCAGCTTTACTGCTCCTGAAATTGTATTAGACAGAAAATACCTTTTCAGGTCAGCCTCTTTTTGTGGAGTGGCATTGTTGTGTGGGAGTACTTTGAAAAATAAACAATTTTATCTCCGCCTCGAGCCTCTAGAATTTTGGAAAAAGCTGTAATATACAGTATTTGCAACTGAATGCTGATGAAGAGCACTTTCAATATCAACTATTATATAGCAGGAATGTTATATCAGTAAAGTAATATTACCTGATTTGCTCTGTAGTAGGGCTGCATATCAGTACCTTGCGTTGGTGGTCTGACCCTGGACCGTCCCAACTCCCTGCCGGATCAGCAAACTGTCAGTTGCTACTGTCTCTCAAGCAGCTCTCCTCCCGGCAATCACTCAGTTTAACATTTTTTTAATAGTTTAAGGTTTATTTTTCCACTATCAAAAATAAATATTAGCATTATTATTATCACAGTTGCAGGCCCTTAATGCACCTTGCTAACTACGGTAGCAGCTAGCGTTAGGATTTTCTCTGCCATTTTGTTCAAATATGCGTAATTCTAGCTCCAAAAAAGCAAGGTGGGAATGGCCCAAATTTTAAACTGGAGATTTCAAAACAGGAGTGCAAACAAGTGGGTGATGTCACGGTGGCTATGTCCTCCACAATGACACCCAACCCTTCTCTGCAGTAAACCTAAGATTGGAACAGAGCAATGCATTTTCTGGCATCACAACTTCTTCAGTAATAGAATTAAAGTAACGGACCATCTTAAGACCTTTGACACACAAAGCATTAACAGTTTATGTTCCCAAAGCTGAGTTTGAAATAAAACTTCAATTCAGCATCCACCTAATCACCATCTGTCCGTTCATCTGCTCATCCCTCCATTTAGTCATCACATGTTGAGGTTAGGCTCTCAGAGGCAGCAGTGCAGGCAGAACTTCTTCCTGCTGGGATTCCCAAGCCCTACCAGGTATGCAGGGAGATGTAGTCACCCTTCAGTAAGGAGAAGACAAATCTCCTATCTTGTTCTTTCAGTCACTCTCGGAAATTTGTGAGCATCGGAATGAAAATTGACGGCTAAATTTAGACAGAACCTCTCAATGAAAGTGCTGTAAAAAATGGACCAAATCTCAAGTCACAAATTAGATCCACCAGTGCTGACCTTTCGAGCTGAGTTAAGAAGAGGTCAGTGTCATGCTATCGCGCTGAATCGCAGCAGGATGGAGTGAGCTTCCTGGAGTAATGGCTGGTAATATTATTATCTCAGTCAGTTTAATGGCCGCCACCCCCCCCCCCCCCAGTTATCTGAGTAGAGGAAACTGCAGGCCTTTTCCCTCTGAGAATTAGACAGACAGAAAAAGAGATGGAAAAGAAAGGCATAGATTTTGAAGGAAAGATAAGAGGGCAAAGAGAGGAAGTGGGGAGGTGTAAAGATGTATAAAGATGTACAGAAAGATGAAGAGGTGGAGAGGGGGGGAAATGAAGAGTGAGATGGAGCAGACAAATAGGGAGTGCGAGGAACAAGTCAGATGGCAATAAAACGAGAGAGGGATAGGAAAGATGGGAGGAAAAAAAAAGGAGTTACTGACAGCGGCTATTATCTGCCTCCTCCCTCATCTGTCATCATCAAAGCGGTGCTGTCACCACCTCCTTACATCAACACCATACTACCACCACCTGGGACCCAGGGAGGAAGGGAGCTTTTCATGGAAATAGAGTGGGAAAAATGACTAAATCCAAAGTTTGAGACAATTGTTTCAAATTAGAAAAGTCAGCTTTTTTGTGACATTATCTGAGGTGTCCTGATGCTCTAAAACCCCACCCGTCTGCTGCTCCGAGCTGGTGCAAACAAACGCTAAGAGTTATTTGCCAGGAAGCGTTTGATCCCGGGCTGGGTCGCCTCTGGCTGTCTGCTCTTTACAGCAAGAAAAACACCTAATCCACCTTGAAAGATAGAAAGGGGAAAACAGCGAGGGGTAAAACAGAGGAGGAAGACAGACAGAGAGATGATGACAGGTGAAGAGACGAAAAAGAGCAAGGGGAGAGAAGAGAGACAGGGGATGGAGGTGAAAGGGGAGATTGATAGCTGGGGAGAAAGAGCCGAGACAGCGAGAGATTAAACTTTTATGATGTCTGAGGTGGAATGGTTGACTTGGTGTTAGTGATGCAGCAGCTCACTCGGCTGTCATCGGAAAGGCAGCTTGGGAATGTCAAACTAGTGAGAGAATTAGTCGTCAATTAAAAGTTATTTGTCCCTCCAAAACAAGAGCTCAGCTGTTTGAAAATGTGGCACCTGTACAGTTTGACTACTGTGTGATTTTACAGGTAAAATCCTAAACAGTGCACACATTCATCCACCTGCATTTAATGTCGTGGTGCTAAATTCCCATGTTACACCGTGCCTCTTTTTCCAGCAGCACAATCGCCTCCCTGCACTAGTTTGGTTTCCTTTTTGGTTTTCTTCTTATTTCATCACACTTTATATTTTAATGCTATTCATATATTGTATACTATTGATTTAATTTCATGTTTAATCACATGTGCTTTTGCAGAATGTTTTAAAAGTCTTTGAGAAGCCAGAAACCAGATGAACGGAGGCTGTTAGAGCAGCATATTATTTCCCATGGTTCTGGAGTGAGGTGTTCAGCAATCACATGTGGGTTTGTGTCCACATACTTTTGGCTACATAGTGCCTTCACTGCAGTGACAAAATTAGATGGAATTAGTATTGTCAGTCATGGAGAATTTTTTAATAAGAGACCTCATTTACTTAGACTGAACTAAAAGATTTTTAATAAATCTTGAAAGTCATGGCTTTGCTCTGACTTACAGATTTTATATGTCTGCTGTTGAGTCATAGACTGAGTAATGAAGTATTTGTGTAATTGCCTCTGTCTTTGATAGACCATGTGATGCATTAATACACATGAAGAGGCAGGACTGAGAGGCACAACCAAACGCAAGAAAGGTTCCTCCCCACTTTTATATCTAAACTTCATACAGTACAATAGTTTTACAGTTGACTGTGAAGCATATCCACAAGGCTTCATCGAAAACAGTGTTTGCACCACACTTAATGACTCATTAGTGGACTGATTTCAATAAGCCGTCCCTTGAATTTTTAATGTAAAACATTTGTGAGCATGTGCAGCAAACCTACACTCCTGGTCAACATTGTTTTCCTGGACTTTCACTCTACTGCTAAAAGCTGCAGCCCTAACCCCAGTCCAAATGCTAAGGTAGACTACATTAACTTGCTACTGGGGTACTGTTGAATAACTAAATTGATTATGAATTACTTGCATGTTAAAACCATTAAAAATTTATATATTGGAGCTGTTAATTAGTGGAAAGGTTCAACGTTTTGGGAAATATGCTTATTTGCTTTCTTGTGAATAGTTAAATAAGAAGATCAGTACCAGTTTCATGTCTGAGAGTTAACTATAGTGTGGAGCTACACCTGGGAGTTGGTTAGCTTAGTTTAGAAAAAAGAATGAAATCAGGAGAAACGGCTTGACGTGCAAAATATGTGTTAATTAGTGAGCTGTAAAGCTGTTGGTCGACATATTTTTAAACAGTGAACCGAACCAGGCTAGCTCCTTTCATTTGGTTCCAGTCTTTACACTAAGCTAAGTTAAGTTTAGCTAAGCAAATTGCCTCCTGACTCCAGTTTCATAGTCAGTGGTGCCCCCAGAATTTTTTCATAGGGGTGACCAGATGGGGCCACTGAAAATCTTTGAGTGGCACACTAAAACTAACAGCCATGATTGAATTTCAGGAATTCCATTGTGCTGATGTAGTATATACCGTAGGTTAGCTGAAAGTTATATCAAAATGACAGTTAAGCAATCACACATTAATTTGACTTTTTTTTTTTACAGGTAATATTAATAATTATCTGATACACATCATTGTTATTCGAGTAGGCTGGTTGTCCTTTTCCTTATGAAGACAAACATACAGCTTTAATTAAAAGGAGCAGATTGATTGTAAGGAAAAAAAAAACATCTATTGGGAAGTAAAGTTAATGGGAGACTTGTGGGTATAGAACCCATTTTCTTTCAGATATCTTGAGGTGAGTTCAAGGGACCGTAGATCAGAAGACTGTGTATATTCTTACCGTTCTCGCAAAGTAAACCTGTAATGAGATCTAATGAAACTAAAAATCAGTCCGTTGTTTGTTAGGCAGTAAATGATAGGTGATGATAAATTGCTTAGGACTGCAGTTCTACAGAGCTGCTGCTAGTTAGGGATAAATGTGCCAGAGTGAGTGTGAAGATGCCAAACAGGCCAGTGATCTCTTTCCCAGGAGAGAAAACAAAGTGTAAAACTGTCGACATTTTAAACATCAGCAGGCAGAAAGAGAGTGTCTGCATGGGTGTGGTGGATCTCGAGGATGGAGGGTTGTTGAACGGGAGCTGCTCACAACAACATCAGCTTTGACTCTGCGCTACTGTCTGTTGTCCATTCTGTCCACATCTCCTGCATAACACATCTGTTCTCTCTCTCTTTCTACCTCTGCGCTCTCTCATGTCTGCATTATCTGTAGCCGGGTTTCCATCCAAGGAGTTTTTCGAAGTGTCAGATTTGAAAGCCATTATACATTTTACAAATACATAATCAGCAGTGGTAGAAAGTATACTTGAGTTTTTTCTTTTTCACCTCTGTTATACTTCAAATCCACTACATTTCAGAGAAAAATATATTTTGATGATTATATTTCATGGAAAATCCGCCTCTAAAATAGGATGTATTGTTCACTGGAAATTGCTACTTAAACACGAATGCATCACTAACAATAATCCGATGTAATGTGCAGGAGCAACGCTGCCACGGGTGGCAATAGCAAGATAATAGGAAATGCTAAATTACAGGAAAGAGTCATAAAGTCAGCAAACTGACTCAGTTATGTGCAATACACAACAGTATTCTTTTAAAAGTTGTCATGAGTGTCTTGAAATGAGCATTTATTGCTTTTGAACTTTTCACTCGTAAGAAGAAGAATGTGTTGTTTCTTTATTTCAAAGTTACATAGTCTGACTTTAAGTACATTTTGCGTAATTATCTAAATAAATGCTTCAGTCTACTTTTAAAACAGTTCATTATAGTGACTTTGGGTTTTACGAGTCCACCACAATCTTCCTGAGCTGCGTAAGATGCCTGATAAAGTTTAGTTTGTTGCAGTATATCTCTGTTTTCATATTCAGAGAGCATTAGATATGGCAACATTTATAACATTTCCTGAGATGAAAGTAAATAACTACTTGCCCGTTTTAATTTTGGAGACTTTCCATTTTTCTTGTAAATGTGTTTTTTTGACACTCTGTTGATGGAAACACACATAATCTGTGATTTATTTTTTATTCATGTCGATTCGAAAGTTCACCTAAAATTAGCTTGACATTTGGATGGAAACAGAGCTTATGTGTGATTATTCATGTTTCCTTTTTTTTCTCCTGTTTTCTGCTTCTCTTTCTCATCTCTCCTCATCTTAATTTCTCATCACCACTCGCTCCCTGTTGCATTTCTCTCACTCTCTGCCTCTTCATTTTCTGCCTCCTCTTCCTTTGTATAATTTGGCTTTTGGATCTTTTTTTGCTTCATGTTTTGCGTCCTTTCGCTTCTCTTTTTCTCCCTCTCCCTCCTCTTTTCTGGCCTCTCCTGCCAACTCGTTCTCCCTCTTCCTCTGTCCTATTCTTTCTCTGTCCCATTCTATCTCTCCATCTCTCTCAGATCACAGTGAGTGTGGCTCAGGGCCGAGTGCGGAGTCCCTCCCCTCAGCCTCGCTATAAAAGCTATGCCTACACCCAGGCTGCATATGTCAAGTCGCCCGAGCAAAAGAGGAGGCGTTTTACTGATCAGGTCCGTGTCTCGCAGTGCTAACACTCCATGTCAAGCGTCCATCTGTCTGTGCATGTTTTGGCTGCACATTTGTTGTTTTGTCTGCTCTTGTTTCTCTGTGTCATTGACAAAAATTGTCCATCACACCAAGTCTGTATATAATTTTATGCCTAAGAGGTGGTGTACCTTGTCCTACCATGGTACCTGCAACAAGTGAAAACACATTGAAAAGTGGAATTAATGTTTGAATTGTTTAACTTATGGTAAAGAAAAACAGTATTTTAAGACTGAATATGAAACTACAGGACTTGTTGAGTTGGATACTTTTTGTTCATGCCTGTCAATCACATTACGTTTCATGTAATTCATGGTTTAAAAACTATTTTGCTCTTGATGTGATACATTAATTTTAACAATCCAGTCAGAAGAGGTACTGGCTATGCTCATGAGGTCGTCTTTTTTATCAGTAGTGATACCAAGGCTCCCTCTTAATCAATGCAGTTGAGCAATATTATAATTATGATATTTATATAATGAATCAAAATTTGATAAACGTCCTGTTTTTCAAGATCAATACCACTTTGTCATTAAAGGTTCTGTGTGTAACTTTCAGAAAAGCCTTGTATATAGTGACCCCCTATGTCTTAGGCTGTTAAGTAAACTGCAGTTAGCATCCTGTTGCTCGTGCTGGCATTCTTGGGAATTGGCCAAAAACAGTGCCAACAAGAAACTGACCATGACTGATTGACCGTAAAATAAATTACATTACTGTCTGCAAAGTTGTGATATTTCATTCGGACCATTGTATCCAAGGAGCTTGCCATTTGCAAATTATTTTATCAGTTAATGTTACTAAGCAATCAACTAATTAGCTAAGTTACAGATAGCTGGCTAACCTTAGCTCAGGTTCAGGTTAGCTTATAGGCAACCCCTGCACTGCTCTTGGCTAGTAGAAAGCGCTAAATCAATACCGTCATATGCATAAGTTAGTATAATGGATCACATAACCTAAGGGCAGTAATTTGGCAAGTTAGTCAACTGACATATCAACCCTTGAGTCTGAATAAATTACACAGCGATAATCAATAAAGACAGTATTTTGCTAAGTTAGCTAGCAAACAGTTTGTCTTTGTTTGCAGTGCTGGGACCAACCTATGTAAGGGCAGCACCTGAAAGTTTGCTGATCCAGCAGGTATTCGGAAAGGCAGTTCGTGATCAGACCCCCAGCACTCTGGCACTCAGTCTTACTCTGGCTGAATTCGAGTTGCTGCAGGTTGCTAAATAAAGTTTTTTCTCACTGCACCACCATTGCAGAATGTATATCGTGGAAAAACACCCTGCGTTGACTCTGTGTTGTGGTGGGTGCCAGTGGTTTGTTGACGTTAGCGGGCCACACTGTTAGCGCTGTAGCAGAACTGAAGAGAAAATTCCCAGAAAATTTCTTTACATAGAGGTCAGTCCATGGGCTGTCACAGGCAATTGAGAAAGTTGAGGAAAGTCCCCGTTTTGAAGTTATGACCTGTTCACCCATTAGCAACAAAAAACAATTGATACATGTAAAAAGTTACACACAGAACCTTAAAATATTAAGCCACAACCAGGAGTTGATTAGCTCAACTTAGTATAAAGATTAGAAGGAAGGGTAAACTGGAAACTTTTACTGAACTGTTGCTAATCTAAACTAAGAAAAGGTTGCTCTGTGCCTCATTTTACAACCAAAAACAAACTGACAAGTTTGCTTCTTATCTGTCACCAGTTAATGCAACAGCTCTTACAGCACCCTGCAACACAAAAACAGTTAATGTGCATCCACTCATCTTGTACTTTTTGTTTTTGATACGTCCCCTGTATTCCCCAACATGACATTTCAAAAAGTTCAGATGCATTTTCAAAGCCGTCACCCTGCGCTGCGTGACTAAATGTGGCCCATAATTTGCTCCGGCTCGAGTGAATGTATTCAGAGACTGTGTCAAATGTTTAATATAACAGCAGGGTGCTCGACTTAAATTGGCTGGCACCTAAAAGGCATCGCAAGAAGAGAAGATAATTTGTCAGATAAGCTGTATTCAAGCACACCCCACTGTTCTCTGAAAGTAGGATGTAAAGCAGAACCTTGGATAAAAACCCCGGTCTCATTGCAACAGGGTTCACCAAAGTACCCCCTTGAGAATATGAGGAATAGACTTTTACAATGCACTGTCCTCAGTTTGCCCCAGTCAAACATGTTTTATATGGACAGCTTAGTATATAAAGATGAGTTTGAAAGAAAGAGCATGCTTTAAACTGTCAGGGAGCTGAATATTCCGCATTTATTTTATATTTGATTACTTCACAAGCTGTAAACTCTGTCAGTAAAGAGTTATTTCTGAGTCTCCACCATCAGACAAAATGGAGCACATTTGTAATACAAAAGAGGCATAAAGAGAGAACGGCACTGACTGAGGCTGGACAGTTATCAGCACCGTGGATGGGCCTTGTGTATCTTTTCAGGACCTTATTACCAGACAGAAGAATAGAGCGAGAGGAGGAGCGTGGAGCCGAGATAAAAAGAGAGAAGTTGTTAGTGTCCAGATCAGTAGTGTGCACACAAAGAGAGATACGGGTAGAGAGAGGGAGAAAGAGACCCAGAGAGAAAGAGGACAAGTTGTTGAGCTTGGACAAAGGCCAGAACTGCTTGTCAGCACCGGTAATGGCTAACACTGACAGGCCTCTCCTCATCTCTGTCTATCTTCTCTGCCCACCTTTCTTCCATGCTGCCTACTGATCTCCTTGCTTCCCTGCCCCCTTTTTCCTCACTCGAAACCTTCTTTTATTCCCTCTTCTCCTAACCCTATTTCCATCCTACCTTGTAACCTTGACATCCTCTATCCCTCTGCTTCTCCTCATATCCCTCCCCACAATCACGCTCCATCTCCGTCTGTTATCTCTCATCCATCCCTTTCTTTTGTAGTTCCTAAGTCCTGGTCACGAGGAGCTACAGCGGGGCCTCAGTCCTCTGCTTCCAGGCTCCACCAGCCTGGAGAGCTACCAGGCTGCACTGGAGGAGGTATGTCACTACAGTGGTGATAAAAAATGTTTCATATCCTCTATTTAATGTACTTTTCTGTTAAAAGACAAGTCTGGTGATATTCTATATCTTTCTTATTGTCAGCACATCCCATGTGCAGGGCCAGAACAACAATAGATATATCCAGCTGCATTGTGTGTATCAAAGCCTGATATATCTCTTTCCTCTGCGCCATAGAGCTCTATTGTTGTCCAAAAGCTATTAAAAACACATCGATGAGCCACACGGTTGTACAGGGTGACATGTTCCTTCATTCCCATGAAAACACACACTGTAGTTCATTTTGACTCAATCCCTCATACGCTGTCCTATTTCCTGAAATTCTCACTAGGGCACCAAATATGGATTAATCTGCCTGCTGAAAATAGTCCCTAAAGAGCGCACTATTTCCTCCTGTTTGAGTTGTATTTGATAAAACTACAGTGACCAGATGTTTTGGAAATAACAGACTCCTTTTTTTAAAGAAACTATATATGTGAGGCATCTTTAAAAGATAACATATTCAGTAGGAACAGTGGTCTTGGGGCTGAGAGCTGTAGACAGGATAGTGAAGTCGGACAGTATTTAGAAATGTTAACACAGTGTTGGTTTAGATGTTTAAAGGGACTTGTTGACAATAGAAAAAGCAGAATATCAGCAGACTTATCCTTTGGCAGCCCCTCCCTGTAATTTCAGTGGAAATTGTGCCCCCAAAACTGAGTATTTTAAGCCAAAACATTATCTTTTCCTAACCATAACCAAGTGTTTTTTGTGCCCTAAGCTGAACCAATCATTTACTCCAGAGTTGTTCAAACATAAGGAAATGTACAAATGTAATAAATCTGTAGCTTTCAGAAACATACAGTGCAAACATTTATCCTGGTGACTGGATTGTTTTTCTGTGTGTCGTGTTAATTTGAATTTTTTTAGGTGTTGACATGGCTGCTGTCGGCTGAAGATGGGCTCCAGGGCCAACCTCCCATCTCCAACAATGTGGAGGAGGTGAAAGAACAGTTCCACACACATGAGGTGAGAGCTGGAGCAGTGAATTCCTGGTATAACAAGGGGGGCTGTAATTAGTGATGCTCCTGGAGCAGCCTTTTTTTAGCAGAACATCTGTTTTAACACTCCACTGTAAACAACAGTTCATCCATGATGCTTAGCAGAAAAGCACTTCATTATGACATCTAGTGTTCCTAAAATGCTTTTGCTTTTTTTTTTTTTTTTTTTTTTTACTCCCAAGTTTTTCTGAATTTTAACCAAGCAGCAACCTCTGAGGCTGAAAATGGTGCCAAAACTGCAGTTCCTCTAATGGCCAGTTGAGGCTGGCTCCAAGAGCGAGTCAGTACCCATAGACCCCCTTGTTAAAATACCTAACTAGCAGCATAAATTTTAGTGGTTTATAAATATTTGCCTTTATAGGAGTTGTTATAAGCGTTGTAATGTTATTAAGGAACACAAAATATCATCCAGCAAAACTTTGCAGTGAAGTCCTGGACATTTTTATGGGGCTGTAATGAGTTATAATATTAAAAAAGCATTTATTTAAGATTGTTTTTCCCTAATAGAGCATCAGTTTGACACTACTGGCAGGGCTCTTACACGCACGATGCTATAACGAGATGTTAATTGTAGTTATATAATGAGTTGTGATTCTTGTAGTGGTAACAGAGCAGCAATAATGTGCCCCTGTTGGAAGCTGTAAACAAACACAATACACAGTCTTCTTGTTTTTTTGCCTTTAAGTCAGTGTTGCACGGCCGAAACCTAGCCAAAAACACAACAAAGAAGTTAAAGTAATAGCAGCCATCAATCCATAACAACATACCATGTCCAATAACTAGGAGAACTGTGTAGTTAAAGAAAAGAATGAGCCTCCCTCCCTCCACTCCACTGAAGGGCCAGGCTTGAAAAGACTGCAGTAATGAGTGTAAAGTGGCCCATCACCAAAAAACAATCTCTGCTGTTTGTTGATGGAAGACGAACAAACATCTGAAAAAGGCAGAACACTGAAGAACAGTAAACTGTAACAAGAATCTTCCAAATTAACAGTTTAGGGATTTAGCCAATTCCTAAAAATACTAAGATGAGTCTCCTTTAGGTAGTGAAATATTCCAGTCTTTGTAACTTATTTTGAATTGATCTGTGAATTTTTAAGTTGTTTACTTGCAGAGCTGCTCCAGCACTGTGCAGCTGTTTTACAGCAAACTGTAAGTGTTGAATTAACTCTGATGGATGTGGACTTACAGGACCACGGGCTTACTATCGACTTTTATGCTCTGAAAATTAAATTAGCCCTGACCATTTTGCTGTGTGAGATCCTAGAAGGATCCTATAAGTGTGCTTGGAGGAAATAGATTAAGCAGTGAGGTGAGAGGTGGAAATGTATTTTGAGAGTAGTTAAAGTGAATGAGGGTCGTTCAGGGGGAGTACTGATGTGAGGCAGTTCTCTTCTTATGGAGGGGTAATTAGGCAAAATGAGTGGAATTGTTGCGAATATGTGTGTGAAATGTCTCTCGCCAGGGGTACATGGTGGAGCTAACCACCCACCAAGGCAGTGTGGGGCGGGTCCTCCGAGCCGGCGCCGCCCTGCTGGGGGAGGGGAACCTGAGTGAAGAGGAGGACACGGAAGTTAGGGAGCAGATGAACCTCCTCAACTCCCGGTGGGAGCACCTGAGAGTGGCCAGCATGGAGAGACAGAGCAGGTAGATAACATTCTTTCAAGGGCTTCTAAGTTGGTCTTTATGTGTGTATGTCTTTAGTTGAAATATCGTAGCAAATGTTGGATGGATTGCCGTAGAATTTGGTATGGATATCCATGTTTCTTTCAGGATCAATTGCCATTACCTTGATCGTCATCATGTCAAAATTTTATACTTTGGCTTATGATCAAATACCTGTAAAACTAATGACATTTCCTTCAGCCTCAACTGCACTAATAGAGTGCTCCAGGGATGACGTTTTTCTGGAGGTCGATGTTAGTGTTGCCCTGACTCCCTCTTCAAAAGACAATTGGATTTTGACATTGGATTTTGAATCATTATAGAAAATAAGCTCTGTGGCAAACGAACGTTTACGATATTTACATGTTTTGTTCAGCAAGATAATCTTCACAAATGAACAATGTTTGAAGCCTAAATTCAGTCGCCAGAAGTAAAAAGCTAATAAAACAACACTAAAACTACACAACAGTTGCATGTCTCAACATCACCACCGCAACGAGGCTGTAAAGTTGTCTTTGTCGTGATAATGTTCTGTAGTCTCGTTAAGCCACTTGTTAGCAACCACCTTTTTTAAGACACATAAAAGCTTCAGAAGTCATAAGTGGGGAATTTACTGACATATTTTATGTCGTAGAACAAAACGTAAAAGTCTCTTCAGCTTGTGTTAACCACAGACCTCATTTCAGTCACCTAACCAAAAACCCATTGAAAAAACCCACTGACTTCAATATGAGGGGACTACTAAAATGTAAACTCATTTCCAGGTTTTAGAACTCACACCTGGAGCACACATTCGGGTCAAGGCTGTGCCCTCTTTTAGGGGATAGAGAGCCAAAGATCATGTTCGTGTCAATGCAGTTTGATGTGTGTTTGGATTATGATTTTAACACGTCTGTATGCATTAATTTCTTTAAAACAAATGTTTGTTTTATAGACTGTTCAATAATTGTTTTGCGACCTTGCCTGAACCTGAGCTTTAACGATACCTTAAGTTAAAGAGATTTAGTTGAGACGAATCATGCTGCTGTAATGTGAGACTGAAACTAACTGCAGCAGCTCCCATTCAAGCTAACGAAAAGCTATCCATCAGTAGTAACTTTCACCAGCATCATTTACCACAATGACAGTGAAAATTCATGTGTATTATGTGCCTTAAATCTCAGTGTTATAGTCTTGGTTAACTCGATACACAACAGCTCCTCTGCATTATCCCATTTCTCTCTGTATGTGAAAGCGGATTTCTTTCCCACCAAAAGGGGACACGCAGTTGGCAATGATGTGATGTCAACCAGTTAGTCTGTAGCTTGGAGCTGCCATCTTCTGTCTTTTTAACAACACGACAGGGAAACAAATTTATTGTTGGTACACCCAACTACACAGCAACTCTTGGGCTTGTGTTATTTTTTTAGGCCAGTTTGTTTTAAGTAGAAATGTAGAGATATGTTTCAACCTACTCTGTGTATACTGAACTCTGGCTTCTTTTCCTTCAAAAGGGGGCGTGGTGATGAAAGCTTGCTCTGGATGATATATTGCAACCACAGTCTGAGGAATTGGAATTATTACGAATATGTGATGAAGCTATAGAGTCAAAGGTCTTTAAGACATGTTTTGGGAATATAAACAAGAAGACAATGAAAAGATCAAAAAGCTCAGGGAGTGTGTCAGAATATATTTGCCCACTGAGACATAATGATACACATTCAAACACACACACACACACACACACACACATAGCTTCACATGTTTTATCCGATCTTAATTTAGGGGCATGAATAAAGTTTCATCTCTTTGACACAATGAAGATCTCCACAGTACCCAACATTCATGGATACAAAGAACAGCGGCCTTTCTAATTATGGTGGATCCAACGATAACTGACACTGAGCCAAATTTAATTAACTGTTCAGCTATCTTCTTTGATAATCTTGTTGATTCAAGCACAAAGCTGTGCAGACATGGCCTTGACTACCAAATACCACTTAGACAATACAGCGAGGGTCTGCTATAAAGCATGGGTGCATATAAGAGCAGGTTAGGTGGCTTTTACCATTTCTACCAATTAAATCAGCAGCACTGCTCGGGGCATGAGCTTGTTTAACCAGACTTTCATCTGCCCTTCTGAACTGTTCTTGAGCAAGACTCTTTTTGATGATGGCTAACCCTTGCAGTATCAACATGAGATTGACAGCTCACTGAACTGTCTCTCACCCCCAGACTCCACGAGGTCCTCATGGACCTGCAGCACCAGCAGTTGCAGCAGCTCACAGACTGGTTGGACGTGACGGAGGCCCGGATTAAGAGGATGGGGGCTCAACCATTGGGACCTGACCTGGAGGACGTCAAGCACCAAGTGGAAGAGCACAAGGTGGGCAGCTGCTGGCCTGATTTTCAGATGGCACCTAACTAATCCAGGCTAACATGTTGTGATTGAGCTTAAATTATCCTGCTGATTGACAGTTGCTGAGTCTGTCAAGCTCTTCTTTATTCGCAGGATACGAATGCAGTGTACATTGTTAACAGTGTCAGATTTACCATCAAATTTTTTGACATTTTGAAATAAATGCTGGCTGATTTCTGACAGAAGTAAACAAAATCAGGTATGGCCAGTTATCAGATTTTATCAACTTTAGGTAGCTAGTTAATTAAGCTAACATTAGTTCCCTGAGTTGGTTAAAACTTTGTCTCTGTGTGACTTTCTAATGTTTCCAGCTGACTAGTTTGAAAACGAAAACTATGCAAAAAGGCCCGTAAAGGTCCAGTGTGTAGAATTTAGCTAGATATACTGGCAGAAATGGAATATAATATAATAACTAGGGTTTCTTTAGTGTATCATCCGCTTAAAAGAAGAAGAAGAAGAATTGTTGTGTTTTTGTCACTTTAGAATGAGATTTAATATCTACATAGAGAGTGAGTCCTTGGCTATGGAGTGCACCATGTTGTACTGCCATGTTTCTACAGTATCCCATAATGGACAAAACAAACACTGACTAGAAAGGGCCATTCGCCTTTTTTTTTTTTTTTTAGTTTTTTTTTTTTTAGTTTTTGTGTCAGCCACTATAGTTGGCAGCTTCAGAAAAACACTGATTTTGTTACATGAAACTGGTTTATCCAGTGTTTTTACCAGTTAAAATCTGAGACTTGAGTGGATAATTTGTCTCTCTAATAACCAGTGTGGCAGTGTTATATTAATTAATGTTGGCTGGGGTTGCTGGAGGGCAAACCTTGTTCCAATATAGAGCAGGTCAGAGCTGCTAACATTAGCCAAAACACTAATGTACACTTTTAGACATAAAGATCCAAAGTTTAACCACAGGGGGTCCTTGGGCCTGAACTCAGAGGCCTGTTTTGGTTCTTTATACAGCCTTTTATAAAGGTTCCACCTGGAACCTTTTCAGAGGGCTCTACCAAGAACCTAACTTAACAGGTTATGTCTAGAACCGTCTGTGAAAGGTTCCACTTAGAGCCCAGTATGAGACACATTTCTTTGGTGTAATGGTTCCATCCAGCTTTTCTAGAAAAAAAAAGCGTGGTTAGAATCTCAGCCCTTCAGGAAGAACCCTTTTGAGTGTAGCAGCATCCTGGATTGACCTTAAACAGCTAGGTATTTAAACATACATCACACCAAGGCTGTGCGAGAGTCTCAGTTGCCTTATTAGAAATGCATAAAGCAGTTTGTTAAAGGTGATAATACCCAATTATGACTACTGACAGGAAAGCTGATGACACTGCTCCTGTTTATTGCTTGAACCCATATATTCCATAAGTTTTCTTGCCAGTAGAAGTGTGACAACTAGGAGGCAGATAATAAGACATTGGGCAAGATACATGCCCCCTTATCCTACATATCTCACCAGCCCCCCACCCAATTTTAATTTCCATTAATTGCAATGCATTCAATTTGTCACATGTAATCATATAAGGCGCAGCTCCAGTCAAATGTAGTCTCACCAGTTCTTTCAATTTGTTCATTACAAAGTGTCTTTTCAGTGGTGACATGCAGATTAACAAACTCTGAGTGCTGCTGTTGATTGAAAACTGCCCCACGTACTTCAGTATTTTGTTCATGTTGGAGAAGAGAAGCTGTCTAAATCCCTTCTAAAGCTTCCTCTTGCAAAGGATCCTCACTGACACCTCTCTCCAACTATTATACAAAATACCAAAGAAATAAAATGTACTACATCCCTTGGGCCCCTGCTGGGTCTGTGCCCAGTAGTCCAATAGTCAGTAATCCATCCATGCGAGCAAGTCTTCGTTCTTTGAAAGCAAAGCGCAGCAAACTGACCAAACTGTGGCCTGGATTCTTGCACGTTCAGCTTTTATCTCATGTGCTGTTACTGGTATTGGGAAAGCAAAGACAGGTACAGAACACTTTG
The DNA here is from genome assembly GCF_011397635.1 of Epinephelus fuscoguttatus. Lineage (NCBI taxonomy): Eukaryota > Metazoa > Chordata > Actinopteri > Perciformes > Serranidae > Epinephelus > Epinephelus fuscoguttatus. The sequence goes on from NC_064775.1 coordinate 14,410,824, forward strand.
CTGAAATTCAGGGACTAGGATTGATTTTGGGGTTGTTGTTTTTTTACTTCCCTGCAGCCAAAATTTCTAACCTGACTTATACTGCTTTCATTTTTTCAATGACACTTAAAGGGATAGTGCACCCAAAAATGAAAATTCAGCCATTATCTACTCACCCATATGCCGATGGAGGTCCTGGTGAAGTTTTAGAGTTCTCACATCCCTTGCAGAGATCGGCGGGGGGAGCGGCTAGCACACCTAATGGCTGACGGCACCCCAGACTAACGTCCAAGAACACAAAATTGAATCCACAAAATATCTCCATACTGCTCATCCGTAGTGATCCAAGTGTGCTGCAGCCGCGACATAAAAAGTTGTTTCGAAAAACATCATGTGAACTCTGTTTTTAGCCTCACTGTAGCCTGCAGCTTTGACTGCTTCTCTGTGCTCCTCATTTTTGGGTGTACTATCCCTTTAACATTTCAACTTCTTTCAAGAGTCTTTAACTTTCTTCAACTTCATTCACCGCTCACTTCATTATCCTTCATCATTTAAACTGCCACTTCAACTTCAAGGAGTATTATATGCTATTGTTAATGTTTCAGTTGCAAATTTTGAACTGCAACCTTGTCCAGTTTTAAGGTATATCATCCAAAATAATGTACATTTCATCATGATAACATAGTCAACATGTCACCATTTTTATCATACTTCATATGTGTATAGATCGTATGCCCTTCTTGTAATGGATATTGTAATGTTTTATTGTTCTGTGAAGTACCCTGTTAAAGCTGGGATAGGCAGTTTAATTTTGGCGTCAATGGGCAGAATTCCATAATAGACTTTGAGCATATTGTAAATTAACTGGACTGAGAAAACAAGACCTCTGCACCTCTTCTTGGTTGTAATGGGAGACTTAAGCCAAGAGCAGGTAACATTAGAGAGAGGGTGTTCGTATTGGCTGGTCTACAAATGCAGATGCATGTGCATGTCCCTCTTGTGAAAGCCTGATTCAGTGGCAGAGAATCCTGCAGAGGAAATTCCAACATTGGCAACAACTTCCTACACTGCAAAGCAACCCCAAAAAGGAAGACAGACTTACTGAAGAGTGAGACTAAAAGAGAGTCTGACAATAAACGCAATAATGAAAGTGTCAGTATTGGCTAAACTTATCACAAATAGATGGAAAATGTTGCTAATAGTTTTTTACTTTTATGTTGCTATGTCAGCTAAAGCTTTGAATCACAATCTGCCCTCTGCCTCACTCCCCCTGCCTCTACTGACCACCTCGCCAGGAGAAGAGCACTAGAGATGGACCCAGAAGGGGGTGGCTAGCTAGCTAATTCTTGTCTCATAGGTGATCTGATAAACAGAGAGAGCAGGGCAAGAAGGTTGACATTTTGTGTATATCTTACTCTTGGGTTTGGCCCTGGGTGGGAAAAACAAAACAAACAAAAACAAGAAACGTGGGTTGAAACTTGGAAGTTAGATATTAAATATATTAAAATAAAATGAAATGAATGTGTTATCCATATCTCCCACCTGTTTGCTGATTTAGAGGCTGTGAGCGAATGCGTCCTTCTGCAGCCATCAGACTCTTTTTAAAATGGTGTCGGACAGTCGTCTTCAGCCCATCTTTACAGCTTATTACTCTTTTTATTACTTTTTTTAAATGAATAAGAGTATAGCCTATAGGCTGTATGTTTCAGTAAAATTTCAGTTCAATAATTTTGACATTAAAGACCACAGTCAGAGGATAAGGTGCAGGTAAATTTATTCAAACAGAATAAACAGTTGGTCAGTCCACAAAAGTTACACAATAACAGTAGCCTATGATAACAAATAAGTAAATATAAACAAAGGACATTGGAAAAATAAAGTGCAAAAATCACACAATCACATAAAATAATGATGTCCACTCCCTTTGTGCTGTCTTTATAATAATGCCGTTGCGGACATGGCAAAAAAAACTTAAGCTGTTATAGCTGTTCTAAAAGCCTCTCGTAGGCTTATCGCTTGAATAAATAAATACAACTAATAATAAATATAGGCTAAATGAAGAACAATGGAAAAATAAAGTACAAAAATCACATAAAATAATAAAGTCCCTTTGCGCTGTCTTTAACTCAAAAACACAGTGTTTTACATGTTTTTGGAGAGGAAAACGAGCATGTGAACCTTATCTGGCTTAAGCAAAGTGCGCATATGGTTAACAATGTTACCAGCCGTGCTAAACACCCTCTCTGATGGCGTGCTTGTTGCCGGTAGGCACAGATATTTCCGTGCCGTGTTGGACATGAGTCGGCTCGCAAAGCACGCTGCATTTTTTTGCTGCATTCAAGTGGTGTCAGAAGATCCGAGTTGCCGAGTTGTTTTTCTGACATGAGGTGGCGTTCATGTGAATTATCCCATTCTGAAAGTCATTTTTAGATTCTTTCCGACATCACATGAATGCAACATCCCCCCTCTTTTTTTTTCCTCCGCCACACACACAACTGCCGAATATATCGGCAACCACCGGTGGATGGGCTGATGGTGGCCCGTTGGAAATTTTTAACATATCGCCCAACCCTAATTCAAATAAAGCTTTTGTTAGTGTTGTTATTGAAGAAAATGAATATTTGAACATCTGTATTTCCATGACAGCTGGGACAGGACTGGAAGCTCCACAGCCACTAAATTGACTTTGTGGTCAGGTTATTTTGCCAAGCACTGTTTCCAAGGTCAAGAATGAATTATCACATCAGTGGTGTGAGGCTGCTCTGCACACGTTCACTCCATATGTTCATGTGGCAGTTTTAAAGATCCCTGACAACTAAAAAGCTTTAAATTAGCCGACTGTTTACAAACTCATGTCAAACCCATGCCTGATTTGGAGGTTTTACTTTCTTCTCACAGCAGGAGGCTCTTTCAAACTAGATTCAACACAGCAAAGCTGCGGTGGCTCAGGCTGAGGGGAAACAACAATTAGCCACCCCACAGAAGCTGCTAAAAATAAGTTCACTGGTAAACACTTAAGCAGTACACCGACTTAAATTTAAGAGTGCTGACGATGAAAACAAAAACATAGATGTACCTGTTATCAGCAGGTTCGGTTATATCTCTTTGTTTTGGCTTTCCTGCCACTTGAAGGTGGGAAAATAGAAAATGCACTCTAATTGGCTAAATTGCCACCAATCATATGTTGCTGTACAATTTTACCCCAAGAGTAAACACAGATGCTAAAAACAACATGCTGACACTCACTGAGAAATCACAGGTTTGCCACAGAAACAAACACAGTAGACTCAGATAGTGTTTTATTTGTATGTGTGCACTTTTTGTTGGTTTTGTGACTAGTTCCTCTACTGCACTCGAGAATCTCATTCTGACTAGGATTGCAACCAGTGGAGAAATCATTTTGAGAAAATGGAAGCTTTCAGAGAGGCTTTGAATTGAATCCTGTTACCAGCAGCAGGGGGTTTAAACAAACACTTTTACATCTGTGGCAGCAATTTAGTAGTTTTAGTTTCTTGCTGAAATACCTCTAATTCCATGTTGCAATTGGTCGCATTATCATCTTGAAATTTGTTGTATACAGTATAAATCTTATTGATCTTGATTTAATCATCAATCCTAAATATCTCATATAAACATATCTGGGGGAGCGATGAGGCCTGAGTCTAGACGCTAAACTCTGACTATGTTCTGCTGTTGAAATACACATTAAAGCCATGAGTTGTCTGAGTGAGCTAATTTTTCAAGCAAAAATGCCAAACATTAGCTGGGTCTTGGACAAATATTATTAATATCAGAAAAACGTGGAGAAATTGAATAAATTTTGCATGTGTGCTGCTCAGTTAAATATCTAAATTTAAAATACTGAAAGAAGTTGAAGTGGCAGTTAAAAAAGAAACCTAAAAGACACTGAAACGGCAGTTTCAATGGAAGGGCTGGATGAATTTGAAGTGTCAATTTGAAAGTGAACCGTGAGTGACAATAAACCATCAATTTAAATGAATGTGTCCAAAGAAGTGGAGGATTAAGTTGAAGCACTTAAAGGAGTTGAAAAGTAAAGTGTAAGTGATAAATTCAGCTGGAGGCCTCAGTTAAAATGAGTGTCCTAAAAGAAATAAGTGCCACTGCGGGTGTATAAATTGAAAGAAAATGACAGTTCAAGTGTTGGCTGAAGTGTAAAAGCAGTGAGGATAAACTGTGCATTAACAGTGGAAGTTGTGGGAGTTAGAAGAGCTGAGGTTTTTGGTTGAAAGATAAAGATATGAGACCTGAAAGGCAGAGTTGAGACCAAGTCACTGGTCACAACCAAGTGTCAAGTCCTGAGTCAAGTCCAAAAACCTAAACTTTTAGTTGTGAGTCCTGAACAAGTCATAATGTGCTTTCATAGCTTTCAATTAAGGAAATGAAGGGAAATGACGTGACTCGTGGAGCCTTTTTTTGAATAACATATGTTTTAATCCCTGATCTTGGGGGAAGGTATGAAGTATTTTCAAGCCAAAAGACTCAAGTCTAAATGAAGTCATGAGTCATCAGTGTTAAAACCCTCGTCCTTTTTGATTTTTGTCAGGGCGAGTCATCAAATCTTTGACTTGAGTCTGACTCATGTCCAAGTTGTATGACTCAAGTCCACACCTCCGCTGTAAGGATTTGAAGTGACAGTGAGTCACCTGTTGCTTTGAAGGCTAAAATTGAAATTGTCACACATCTCGTGCTGTCGCGTAAAATATGACATTGAGAGACAGCATGAGTTTTCTAATATATTAATGCAAACACTTTATATAAAGAGCTGAACATATTGAAGTTTAAATACAGAAAGTTTGTATCTGTATTGGTGACTGTAAATGTTCTCTTTACTGCCTGTGTTTAGGGAATATACTTGAAACATTGCTCTGTTCTCAACTCCTGCGGTCTTTTGGCAAACCAACAATGTTTACTTTCTATTGCTGCCAGCTACTCTCTGTCACTGGGTCACCATAATTAAAACTTTGCATGTGTTCCTGTGCTGCAGCTCCTGCAGGAAGACCTGGAGCTGGAGCAGGTGAGGGTGAACTCACTGACCCACATGGTGGTGGTGGTGGATGAGACCAGCGGAGACAGCGCCACCGCTGCTTTAGAGAGCAAACTTCAGGTGAGGACAGACACACATGCTTGCACATTGTCACACACACTAAAATCTGAGCCAAACATGCTCACATTGCACACACTTTGCTGATCACACAGAGCGTTCGGGGAAATTTCGTAGAAGGACAAATACCTTGTGGGCCTTTTTCATCTCTTCTTATAAAATATTTCTCTCTCTCTCCCCCTCTCAGTGGGCTCAGCACACTCCGCTTGTTGTTTCTCAGGGAAAATAGATTGAACGGGAGATAGTTTTGTCTTTGGTGTTGCGCAGTAATTAGACCTTGCCAGCGAGATGGGCCTGTGCTGTATGTGTGTGTGTTGTTGCTTTCTGCTGATTTTGTTTACTCTAAGTTATCATCACACAGACTCCAGCCAGGAGCCAGACTTCGCTGCCTGTTTGTGCGGTTAATTCTCCACGGTTGTCTAGGCGTCTGATGTATGGGCCTTGGTTCCACTTGTTAACTCCCATACACTGCAAACAATATAGCTGAAATCTATTAAAACTGTAGCTGCTGATATCCACTGCTTTCAAATACACTAGCCTTAATTATAGCATGCTGCTTCATGTTAAAGCACCGCCACACTTTTGCTGTCTTTGTCCAGGATTTAGGTGCTGGAAGGTTCCTCACTCTTAAATTGATTGGATGTGCTGTTGATACAAGAATGTTGGATAAACAAGTAGATTAGTGTCTGGACTGCCGAAGCACTTCTTGACAAGCTACAGTGCTTCTATCTTGACCTCTGACCTTGCTGTGGTAAAGAAAAGATCTTTTATGCTCTTGGCTCAATAAATAATTGCTGCATTAAGGGTTTAGTTTTGTAAGTTTAAAGAAGGGCTGGCTGTATGGCTGTAGTTTCTGATATCAGCAGCAGAAATAGGCATGTTTACAGCCGGGTGCAAAATATGGTTTTGGTCTCCATCGTTATTTTCACCTTTTGTGACTACTGTAAGAGGGATGAATTTTTATGTACAGTAACTCACCTGCTAACATTTTATTAAGGCTTAAAGTTATGCATGATTAAGGCGGTGGCCACTTTGACTGACAGGTGGGTGCCTGCGTCTGTTGACAAATTGATGCCACAGCAACAAAATTGGTCACATAATGTAACCATGGCATAACCCTAGACTCACAGAGTATGGGTGTAGCTGAAGCCATAGGAGTCTACAAACCAGTAGGTGATATCACAGTGTCTACGCCCATTATTTAAGAGAACCCTGAGATAAACATGATGATTTTGTGTCTTAATTTGAGGAAGGTTACAGTCGACTCAACGCTCCACACAGATCTGATGTTTTTATGGAAATGTGAAATGTAAAAACAGGTGGATGGAAACTTACTTTTTCTGGTCTCTGTCACACCTGCAGTTTGGTTCATTTGGTCCACACCAAGGGATAAAAAGATAAAGGGTGTGTTTGTAAATCTAGTCTGATGCTCTGCACTAGAATCACTTGTCATTTGAAGTAACACAGCATTCAGTTACTACATGAGTTGGCTTAAACCAATCTCTACTTTGACAGTTAACAATCACCAGGTGGATTTAATAGTAATTTAGTTTTTTATTTCATACCTCAGTCATCACAGACTCCTGTGGTCATTCTGCTTTGCTTTCACACCACAAAAGAACTGCATCAGAGTATGAGAGATGTGGAACAGGACAGAGATCAGTGATGTACCACCAATGACAATACTTTAACAGCAATGTCAAACTGCAGCCGGGATTAGAGATGAAAGCTGAAGCGTCCACGTTGAGCTACATATGATGTGAACTGTGATGGAGGGTTGCCTTAGTGGAAAATAGGAAGCTGATGTGGGGAGAAAAGGGGAGGTCATGGTGATTTTGTCTTGGGAAGTTCAATCTGTTATCATTGGGGAAGGTGCGAGTGAGTGAGCTGAGGTAGAATTGGGCATCACTGGCGAAGAGGAAATGAAGAAATTTGGATAATTGGATGTGACTGAAGCTCCTCCTTGGGGAGAGCAGGGTTGAGGAGATGTGGATAAAATGATTCTGCTCCATACTGACAGCAGATTAGCTGAAAATTAAAAACTCAAGTCAGAAATACCTTCGAAAAAAAGGAAAGAATAATGTAATTTGTTCTAATATATCAAAGACACAATGCTGCTGTGTTTTATTTTAAGAAATCACAATACAGAAGACACATTACTGCATGGAAAAGTATAATCACACTTAACATCATTAGCAATACAACTTTATGTTTGACTTTCTGGAGGTTTGCTGGCGCTGTTTCCTGCAGTGCGGTTTATTACTAAATACAAGATAACAGAGATGAATAGATGAGAGAGAGTAGTGTGTGTTGGAATGTGAAAATGCAAATAGAAGGTGCCTTCCCTGGTTTCTCCCCGCTGTAGAACTGTCGCTTGATTAATTACAGGCCATTCATCTTAAGATTAACCTGCTGAGCCTCTCTCTCCAAGTCTGTCTTTACCCGCTCACTTGTCTCTCACTTTTTTTTGCATCTCATTGTCTTTTCATTTCCTCTCCTCCCTCACCGCCCTCCCCTCTCTCTGTCACTCTGATGACTTTGTTCAGTGGTCACACTGTGGGTTTTGTCTATGCCGGTTAAATGGAACGGAAGAGTGTCTCTCCCATTTGACTCAGCTAACAGCCAGCTGCCAATATGCCGATACAATGGAGTCAGGAGAAATAAACTTTTACAGCTCACAGCCTCTGTGTGTGTTAGTGTGTGTGTCAGTGCGCCAACATGCTTTAATGCACATACTGTGTTCAGATCTGGAGGCTGGACCCAGTAAAACAACTCCAGTATATCATATGAAATATGGCCAAAAGACAGGAACGAGCAATGGGAACTATATGTTGATTCACATTTTATTCATCACTGAATATTTAATGTCAAATTTATATACCACTGAATTTATAGCACTGAATTATTTATTTTAAGAGGAAGAGTTGTCGTCCATTTATCCCATGGTTGGTGGTTCAATTCTCCTGCAAGATACTGATCCGCAAATTGCTTCAAGGCCAGTACCTTGCATGGCAGCTCCTCAGCCACTGATGTGTGTGTGTGTGTGTGTGTGTGTGTGTGTGTGTGTGTGTGTGTGTGTGTGTTTGAATCAGTGAATGAGAGGCATATTATAAAGCGCTGTGTCTGTTAAGGTAGAAAAGTGCTATATAAGTGCAGTCTAGAGATGTCTTGATATTTATATATGTTACTTATATGTTTAATACATAATTAAATTGTTATTATTGTCCGAATCCTTATTGATTTTATCATTTATTATTATTTTAACCCCCCCCGTCACATGAGTTTAAAACTGTGGTATTTGTTTGGGTGAATCTTGTGGATTATGTTGACAAAGCAGTCTGGTGAGAACATGGCCAAAAGTGTATGGAAAACTTTCAGTATAAAGAACAGTATGTTTATGAGCATGTCCTCATACTTTTGGCCAGATATTGTTCAGTACCTGAATTGTTAAAGATCAGTGGAATAAAATTTGCAGATGTTTAGCACTTAAAAATATGAAAAATTGTTAAAATTCCTGAAAAAGCACAACTTGAAATGGATCTTGATGAATTAAAAGTGTTCTTAACATCCAGTTATTTATCCTTTATTTGATCATTATGAAACTCCAGATTTTTCATTGTTTATATTTTATTTGTACAGTTATTGCACTCCATTCACTTGGCTTGAATAAAGAGATATTTTGTCCCTGTCGTCTCTGAATTTCATGCCCTTCAACAATCATGATCAGCCCGGTCCCTCTGGGAGAGAGAGGAACGAGAATCAAACTGCATTTTTGGCAGCTAAAAAAATTAAACTGGCAAGTGAAGATGTGAATCCATCAGCCTTTGAGGCAACATGATGAAAATGTTTCAGTCCCTCAGGGGAAATAATCCAAAAGGAATTTTTGTGCTAATGCAGACATTAATAGATGATTTATGTGTGTGTGTGTGTGTGTGTGTGTGTGTGTGTGTGTGTGTGTGTGTGTGTCTGTGTGTGTGCAGGTGCTTGGTGACCGCTGGGCAGCCATTTGTAGATGGACAGAAGAACGCTGGATTCTGCTTCAAGAGATTTTACTGAAATGGCAGCACTTCACTAATGAACAGGTATGAGCACAAGTGTGTGTGTGTGTGTGTGCACGTGTATGTGCTTGCGTGTGCGTGTGTGTGTGAGGAGCTGAGACAGGATCACAGCAGTATTTGCTGCATATATAATGAGATTAGATCATCCAGATCGTGTCTACTCCCACATTCTGCGGGCTTTAAGAGAACTTTAAAGCTGTAGCAGACTTCATATTCATGGAGGGAAAGAAACAAAAAGAGTGAATTTTGTTCTTAAATGTTTGTAACTTGGGAAGCCACCACATAATTTGTCTGACTCACACTGTTAAAGTCTCATATTAACTTCAGATAAAATTTAGAATACATCTTTGTGCTTCATAAAAGTGATAAATCTGTTTTATAGTTTACAATCTGTTGACATTATATTTGACAGTCTTATCAGCCTCAGCTGTAATTTATGTTTAGTGCTAATTTGCAAATGTTAGAATGCTAACACACTGGACCAAGATGTTCGCAATATCTAGATTAAGTAAGAGTTAAACAAGGCTGGTGCACTTGGCATGTCTGGAGTCCCACATCAAGGGAAGCAAGACCATGACTTGCCATCATTCACTTTTTGTAAGGGCAGAATTATAGCAACAGCTTTTACTTGTAGCTTTTGCCTGACTATCTTAAACCACCAGGAACATTAAGAGTTAAGTGACCTTTCAACTTGACGGATGGATTTTCTCTTAAGAATGTAATCATGCTGTATGGATTGCATTTACACCTGCAAAGATCTGATCACAGTGTGATCCAGATGGGATGTGGGTGGCCCAGTCACATACACCTCCCTTACGCCTTGCATTAAAATGAGTTTGGGGTGATCGGACTGTTGTGGGTTGAGGCTCTGTCACATGAGTACAGGTGTAAATGCTTTTTTTCATGAAACATTGCAGACCTATACCTTCATCTGAAGACCAACTAGGACACGACACCTTTATCTCATTTTGTATTTTGATCAGAATTATTAATTAGATGCTCTTTTTAATGACTTTCATGCCATCATATTTTCTCTGTCCCTTATCAGCCTCTTTGCAGTTCATATTTTTAGCCACAGCAGACATTGTAAAGGAAATTAAATGTGTCATGATATCCGATTTGCTCATGTTCTGTGATTAATAATTGAGGAAGCTAAAATCACAACATCGGATTATACACGATTAACTGATCAGCCTTAATTAAAAGTCCAAAACTGGATTTGCTTTGCTGCCCTTTGGATCACAGTCAGCCTTTGTTTACTGTTCAAGTATTTAGAAAAAAGAAAGGCAAATGAATGCTCTAACGTTGGCAGGAATCAACTCAAATATTATTTATTATCAGTATACCTTTGTTACAACAAAAAAAGTGATTTAATAATTGCTTTCCTGATTTTTTTTTTGCTCAGTGACACCATAATAAAATCTAGATAAATCTGTTTTTGCATGTTGTTGTCTCACTTTTAAAAAGTGTCTATATTTGCATTGCAGCTCTGCCTAATGTGCATAAAATGTGAGACTCGGGGCATCAGGCGCCCATTTGATTAAGTGTGATTACCTAGTTACATAGAGAAGTAGAGATTCATCATGAAATAACCTCTCCACTGTGTTTTATAATGATGTGCCATTGGCTGCAATGGCTTCAAGACATCCATAAGACCCAAATTTAATTTGATTAATTATTCAAAACATCAGGAAATACATTGAATTCAATTTTCCCCCGTTCTCTGGCTAAATGCTTGTTGAACTAGCGCCCCAGGCTCTGGTTGCAAATGAACTGTCCGTGCACTGATAACAGAAATATTCACCTTGTAATCCCGGGCACAGGGAAAGATGCTGTCACAGACAATAGGCCTGAGGAGGATGCTGCAGTCAAGAGCTGTCTGTACCAACAGGAGACAATGGCCTCAAGTGTGCCGCCTCCCACATGATAAGATGTGTTTCTCCTCCTGCTCCCTTTCTTCCTGTCTTCTCGTTCCCCTTCTCTTCCCCCTCTGCCATCCGTCTACTCTTCCTCCTCCTCTTTCTGTGTTCTACCGCTCTCTTCTCTTTGGATTTCTGCTCCTCTTACCCCTACTTTGTTCTTGTTTCACTCTCCTTCCCTTCATCACCTCTCCTCATTTCTCTCCTCTCCTCTCCTCTCCTCTCCTCTCCTCACAGTGTTTATTTGACTCCTGGCTCACTCAGAAAGAGGAGCTGGTTCGCTCAATCAAGACCTCCAACCTGAAAGACCAAGCAGAGATGGTGGCCTGCCTCCGCCGTCTTGCTGTGAGTCTCCCTGTAACAGATCTACTGAATTTTTCATTAAGGAAAAAGGAGGAACGAACATGAAGTAACTTCAGCGTAAGTCCTCCTGCACAAAAAAACAGAAATGTTTAAATCACCATCCTCTGTGTGTATCAGACGGTGAAGGCAGACCTGGAGGTGAAGCGTCCCACCATGGACAAGCTGTGCTCCATGAGTCAGGACCTGCTGTCTAGCGTCAAGAACAAAGAGGTGGCCAACAAACTGGAGGCCAGACTAGACAGCTTCGCCCAGCGCTGGGACCGACTGATACAGAGTCTGGAGATGAGCAGCTCCCAGGTACATCAGTTGGGTTTTTTAGCATTTATATACCAGGCTGCCAAGGACATGTTTAGGTGTATTGTAAGTGGTGCCCAGTTGCAGTATTATATGCACTTGGACAGACTGGTCCTGGATGTGCTAGCTTGGTGCAGTGGCCTGAGATGGAGGGAAGTGGTTAGTCTCATACTCCTGTTTGTTGTGTTTTCCTCACTGGCCCGCTAATGTTAACAACTAGAAAGCCTACCCTAAGATTAAATCACTTATGAGTTATTAGTTAATTTTTTAAGTAACTTGCCCAACACTGGCTGCCACAAGGTTGCCGGGCAACCAGCGGAGGACCCTGCGCCCAGCCAAGAAATAGTTACAGCATTTTTTCCATAAACAATGGACCATTTTTCAGCCGACATCATCAAAAGTAAGTGCATGAAGTGGCATTTTGCTCTGTCAAAAGCTGAAACATGTTTTGGTTGTTGTGTGTTAGGTTGTCAGAATCGATTTTCCAACAGTGAATTCAAGTTCTACAGAATTTCGAACATTTGTGGGCATCAGGTGTGTTAGCTGGTGACTCACCTAATGGGTCATGGTTACTTGTACTGACAGCAGCTGTTTTTTTAAACACATGTTCCTCTGTGTTTATTATCCACAGTAACCATTTACGCAAGTTAGTATGAGCAACCAAGGACGCATTCAGCTGAGGGTCACCAGTTAGCACGGTCACTCTTTCTGGTTTCCACTGGACTGAGGACACAATCAAAACTTCTTGTGTTACAGTAAAACAGAGGCGGAATTCATGTTTGCATAACAACCACATCACTGAGTTCTGAACTACACTAGCTAACAAGCCAAAAACACAGAACATTAATTCATTATAACTCAAGCCTCATACATACATTGTGTCGTTGTCTTTGGCGAGGGAGGATTTCTGATGTTAACATACAAAGCTCTGAGTCCACAGATGATCGTCGTAAGCTTCTATTAACTTGTATACTTGTAATTGCTTGCTGGTGTGCACCCTACCAACTACATACATACATACATACAGAAGAAGATTATGCTACAAAAGCATAGAGCGGACATGTTCGTGACTCATGGGTTTAAGTCGTAGGTTAAAGTAAAGTTAAGTCAGAACAACTTTGCTTCAGCCTTTTGCCAGCTGTCTGCTCAGGTCAGTCTCAGCTGTGGTCCTCACGGCTCAGACTCTGCTGAGCTCTTTCTCCATCCTACCAACTAGATGATTGCACTTCATTTCATTCACTCAGTGTCCCAGGCCTTAATCAGTTTGTGATTAGGTAGCGGAATGAAAACCAGCAGGAAGTTGCGACTCAGGGACTGAGATTAAAAAACAAAGGGCTGATTAAAGAACAGCAGCTTGAACGGAAGAAGAAAGTTACGATTAAAGGCAGAATGAGCGTCACCAATGTAGACAAAGGCTATGAAAACATGAACCACGAGCCTTCTTTCTAAGACAAGTCCTATCTCCTCTTTTTCTACTCAAACATAAAAGCTGTCAGTGTGCTCTGCTGGTTCACCAAACTGTTTTGTTTTGCTTTATAGCCCTACAGATGACTCACTTTGGTTTTCTGTCAAAACAAAATCCATGTAGCATCTAGACGCACTGCGGTCACATTTTGTCCCGCTAGATAGAAGAACACTGTGAACAAACTGAGTCCTGGTGGCTGCTAGTGTTTAGCCTGAGGGACAGAGAGAAATAAATGGACTGGCTGGGTGACAGAGGTCACTGAACACCTAGAGAGGTTAATGTTACAAACCTGTGGAGAATACTGAGGAGGGAAAGGTGAAATTAGGACTGACACTTGTGTGAACAATCCTTTGGCATCTGCACTGTCCTGAGCACAAACACAGTGATGATGATCACTCTTCATTATCACTTCTCTGATAATGTTTGATTGCTCAATTGTCACTTTTCCCCGCTGCTCTCTCATCTCCTCCTGTAACTACACAGCTCCTCTCAGTCTTTATCTCCATTGTCATATCTGTGCTTTTAAAACTGACATGCTCAGTGACAACTGATAAGATAAAGACAAAGTGTGTCTGTGGTTTTGGACTTTGTTGATAAAGACACTGCACTGTAATGGTACTTTTATGCTCCCTGTGGGCAGCTTCACACTGAGAGTTGAGTAAGTGATTGGAATTATTTATATTACAGGTTTGCAAAGGAACATTTATGCCCTGAGTGCTCCTTCTCAGGCACCACTCACTGTTCTCAAAAGCTCAAAAGCTTGGACTTAAAGGAGCAGTGTAACTCTTTGGAAATACACTTCTTTGTAAAGGGATAGTTTTCATGTGATACTTTTCCATTGTCAGTATGTTGCCCATATTAGATGTCAACTGGCATGCCCTCAGTTTGTCATGAGCAAGAATGCCAACACTGAAGCTGTGGAGAGGGTCAGCAACAAAACGTTTTTCAGCCACTTGCAAAAAACCCAAGCCAAAAACAATAACAGTTCGGGAGTGCTCTCACCGCTTTACATTTCCGTCAGAGAGCCCTTTTCCAACGGGAAGTGGTTTACAGCCTCAGTTACCCGTCTATGCTTGTGTCAAAGCCACCAGACTCCATTGATAAAAACAGCAATTTTACATCAATCAACACAGGGAGCTGCTGGTCTCCCACTGCTTTGATCACTTAGTTTGTGACACTGTGTGATTTTAGTAAATCCAAATCAACCATTTAAAACCCCAAAGTCACACAATAACACAAAAAAATTACTTGATTTAAGCAGCAGACCAGCATCTCCTGTGTCCATGTTAAATCACTGTTTTTCTCATTGGAGTCTGGCTTTGTAGAAAACGATATATTGGTTTTTGTTACCTGTCAGAAAATGTGACACTTTTCCTTGAACACTGCTTGAGAGGTTCATATCAGAGCAGAGAGACATTAAAGTGATTGTCTAAACATAAGTGTTTTCATGCAGTTCATGCAAACCCTCAGCACTAGAGTGGATCAATCCACCGCTGTAAATAGTCCCAACAAATGGGCTATTTTCTTCTGTTTTACTGATTTTTGCTAAAAACTACAATGACAAGCTGTTTTAGGGGACTATTGAGCCTTTTTAAAAAATGAAACTATGTATTTGTGAGCTGTTTTAAAGGATTTTTTTTCAGTAGGAACCGTTAAGAAGCACTCAAAGACGGAATGATAGTGAAATCAATAAAACCTAAGCATGGTGCACCTATAATAGACTTTTCTAAATTGAAATAAACTAAAGTACAAGTACAGTATGTGACTCTTGCACCATCCCTCTGTCACTCCCACTCCCCCTCTCTTTGTCTCTCTCTCTTTCTCAATTACATGTCCATTATAATCAGTCAGATAATTAGCAGATTGACCTCTGCAGGCACACACACTCTCCACCACTTCAGCTGCACACACACACACATGTTTCCATGGTAGCAAGGCTATCCTAGTAGTTGTACTCACAGCTTAACTGTTATTAGGCACTTCCCTGCCGAAACAAACCTGCACGCACACACACAAACACACACACACGTTATCACAAGAAGACAGAATTTGCTCAGAATTTGAATAAGCACACACCTTCATCTAAGCATACAACGCCCACAAAAACACACACATGCACATGCACTCTGTGTAATATCTCTCTCACACCCCTCCTTTTGTGCCATTACAATCTGTCAGAGTCACAGAAATCCCAAGTCGCTACTTAACCGTCTCACAGCTGTCTGAGTTCATACTCACTCAGTGACACACACACTCATCCTCACATCTGTAGCTGTCGAAACTCCGCACACATCACGTCTTATATATTTGTTGAGATAATGTATGATTGATGTAACTGATCTTTGACTCATCGCCTCTCAAGGACACTGTTGCATTCTGAGTGTGTGTGTGTGTGTGTGTGTGTGTGTGTGTGTGTGTGTGTGTGCGTGCAGGCACTCAGACAGATGTGAGAGTGTGCTAAGTGGTGATTTGGGATCTGTATAGTTTTGACAGGTCCTTGTAAACTGATACAGCGCCTGCTGTTGTGTGCGGTTTGTCTAAATGTTTTTTGTGTGTGCGTGTGTGCACATTTAGCTATCATCAGCTGTCAGCGTGGCCCAGCAGTCTGAGCTGACCCACTCTGTCACGACGACCGTTACCAAGGTGACGACGAGGGAGAAGGTGTCAGCTGTACGCCAGACCCGAGAGTCACCGCCACCACAGAAGAAGAGACAAGTCGTGGTGGATTCAGAACTCAGGAAAAGGTGGGCATGTGTTGCTACACTGAGGAGGTGTACTCTGAATTGTGTTATGACTTCCTAAGTTTCCTTTCTAACTTGTGTGAAATGTTCAGTTACATGCACCCCTTTCTGCTGTCTTATCTCAGCAGGTAGGTGATGAAACACTGCAGATACTGATAATGAGTATTTGTGATGGTAGTAATAGAGGCCGTTTTAAAAAGAACCTTTGATAATAGTGAAGTAGAAGTTGGAAATCCTTTTGCGTTTTGTAGAGTAGTGAAGCAGGAAACCTTAGAGGAGGATCTGTTCTGCAGTGGTGGAAAGTGTTTTCTCAAGGACTGAACTTCACTAGAGCTTTTGGGAACTTGTACTATAATAGAGTATTTCCATTTTCACACGTCTCTGTCTCTCAATAAAGCATAAAAATGCCAAAAAATGTCTTTAAAAAAATATATAAAATAAACACTGAAGGTCAGAGGAATACTCATCACGCCAGGCTCACACTTGACGCCGAAGTACCCCAGTTTTCCATAGGGCCCTGCCTGCTCCCTTTTGGCAGCCATGTTAACTAATTGAGCTATTCCCCCGGGACCGGCGCGGAGCTCCATGGCCGTCTCATGATCTGCGGCAATAGTTTCGCCATCTGGTCTGTTTTCTCTGAAAGCCATAAGTGAACCTGGCAAGAAAACAGACTGATAATCTAATTATGAAGGATATAAAGGATATATTAGATATGGTTAGATATTCTGATCCCTCTCCTTGCTGTTCTTCCCAATTTTTAACCCCCACGATGAAATTGATCAGAAATACATATGGTATACATAATACCCCTAGTGTTTGGGCAACCTCTAGCTCACATAGAGCGTCCGGGTTTGATACCAATGCTTTGTTGCGTGTCATTCCCTCTGTCTGTCCCCTCTTTCCTGTCACTCTCCAGCTGTTCTAAAATAAAGGCAATAAAAGCCCCAAAATAATCAAACAAAAAAGAAAGAATAAGCCTAGTATCACTGCTGTTTGTGATTGTTTTCTTTAAATTACCCCTCCAACTTACTCCACGAATTTGTCAGTTGTGTCTAAACAGAGCAAGAGAGACAAGCAGACACACATATACACACACATACACACACTCAAGCTGACAGACAGAGACAGAGCTCTACATGTGATTAGAAAATTTCAAAACAGCCAGACTGCTGCATGCTTGCTTGGCAGTCGGCATACTGTGGTACTTTCACCTCAAGTGTGAACATGGCGTCCTGTGAAAACAGTTGTATCATCATGTGTATGTCTGAGAAAATAACTGATGATGTTATGGTGATGTCATCAGGGTTTTCTTAGCTTGGACTTAAAGTGTATAAATTTATAACAGAAATTCTACTTTACATATTAAGGAAACGTTTGAAGAGCAGGAGTTTGAAAGACGTGGGCTTACTAGGCAGGGAGGTTTGCGGGAGTTTGAAAGATGTGGGCTTACTAGGCAGGGAGGTTCAAAGAAAAAGATTCTGCTAAATTGGATTATGGCGAATGTAGGATTCAAGGTTTTGGGTGCTTCTTGCTGACTTTAGCAAAAAAAAGTCCCTAAACTTAATGGAATATGAAGTATCTGGAGTACTCTTTTAAGTAAAGGATCTGAATACTTCTTCCACCACTGTGTTAGGGTAGTTTTTTGTGTTTACATACAGCAGATGACTTCAGAACTGTAGAGTTTAGACTAACTTAAATGCTAGAATACAATTCAAGTTGTTCAGATTAACAGGAACAACACAGGATGCAATCTTGAAATGTATAGAAAACAGCAGCAACAAGTATCATATGTGCTCAAAAATATCAGCATAGCAGGTAACAGTGTCTGTCTGTGTTTGTGTTCTCAGGTTTGACGTGGACTTCACAGAAGTCCACAGCTACATGACCCGCGGCGAGGCCATCCTACAGAGCCCTGAGTTCTCCGTGTCACGCAAGGACGGCAGCATACAGGAGCTGCATGACAAAGTGCAGGTAAAAACACATTGTGTGTGTGTGTGTGTGTGTGTGTGTGTGTGTGTGTGTGTGTGTGAGTGTGTGCGCGTGAGTGTGTGATGCGATGCCCCGCGGAGCTTAATCTGCTGAGACCTGTGATGCTGAAATAACAAGGTTCCATCACACAGTTGGGTTAGAAATGAATTTTACCTTCCATATAGCAATCATGTCTGTGAGGACATTCTGAGCAGTGATTATGCATACAGGACAACGCTGATGTGGCACGGCAGAAGTATGAGATGCAGTAAAGTGTCCATAATGACTATGGAGTTTTTAAACTTTTCTGCAGCAGCTACCTATGCATGTCAACTTGCTAGGTTTGACTTCTAAAGGGCAACACAAACATGATAAACAGGAAAATGAAGGTTCTACTCACTGTAGCAAATACAAAAAATATAGCAACAGCGTGTTGTTGTGATACAAATGGGTACTTCTAAGTAGCTTAAAAGAATAGTTTAGCATTTTGGGGAATGCAGCTCTATGGACCAGGAGTGGGATGAGAAGATTGATAGCACTCTTATATCTGTATGCTAATTATGAAGCTAAAGCAACAGCATAGCTTAGCTTGTTATATCTGCACATTCACATTTCTGTCTCGCTGCTGATTGGATGTAGTGGCCTCACCACTACGAGTAATGCCTTTAACATTACTGAGTGATTAATGGGAACAACATTGAAATCGATGAAGTATTGAGACGGCAGTGCAACAGGCTGCAATGTAACCACACAGTAAGTTTATGCCAATTAAAAGTGCTTATTTTTGCCACTGACTGGCATATATTTTTAATATAAGTGTCTGCCAACATTATGGAAAGGATACAGAGGATTCAGAGATAAAGTGAGGTCTTTTTTGTTTAACCAGAAACAGCCCTGAAATTGCCACCCACCAGACACTGTTTAAATAAACAGTAATGTTATCATTGTGAAAACACACTTTTTTCAAAGTTTACAGAAACAAAACTCACATAAACCTTCTTGGTTTGTCTTTCCACTGTTACAACATTCACCAACTGTGGGTATGTTGAAACTTTAAATTCACCCAGTTAGGTGTGAAAACATGCTGGCTCTATACACACTTAAATTACTGTTGATTTAAATGAAATGTGGTGGGTTTAGCAATGGCAATTCTGGGGCTGATTCTGGTTGAACAAAAACAGAAAGGTCTGTCTCTCTACGGATCCTTTTAATAATGTTGGCAGACACAAAAACAACCACTTCTAGCAGACGTACATTGACGGTGCAAACATGCCCCAAGTGGTTACATTGCAGCCTTATGTGCCGCTGCTGGCTGCAGCTCTCTTTCAATATTGGACCAATTTTGAAAATCTTTGTTCTCATTCATCACATGAAAACAAAAAAGAAATAAAGGAAAACAGAGTCCAGTTGAAAAACACCAGATTCACCCTTTAAATAAATCAAATTAAGAACACTGACATTTTGTAAGAATTAAGAACCATTAGTTTGACATGAAATTAAAACACCTTGATAACTAACTATATTATCTTTTCTAAATTAGTGCTTGTCCCCGACATGAACCATTTGCTGCAACTTTAAATTAGAGGCAGAAAACAATTTATATATATTTACTCATGTAATTACATTCATCATGAATGAGAAATACTTATAAATAGATAAAGCTTATAAGGGGCTCACAATGTGCTGATGCATGCTTTGTCAATGATTACAGTTAAAGCTGTAGATAAGGCACAACACAAACTGTGTGACTGCTCAGCATTTATAAATGTGCCAACAAATCATTCATAATAAATGAGTAAAACTCAAATCCACTGCAGCCCCCATAAACAGTGTATGAAGCCTTTAAACACTGTTTGTGAACAAAATCTGAAACTTTAACTACTGGCATTACAAGTGATGCACACACTGTGGTAATAGATGCAAAGAGATGAATTTTAGGTAGGCAGATTCTTCAAAATCTCCTCTGATCTCAGTTGCCTCTTCAACTTTTCTGTCAGATCGGCTCTCTGCAGCAGCTTATAAAAGAAACAACATTAAATTCCTTTAGAACACAGTATTAGGGAGCAAAGTGAGTCTTGATTTTACTCGAGTCACATGCTAAAGCTGTTGGGTCTCTCTAACGGAGGAGATATTTAAGTCCTCATAACTTAACTCAGCTGTATTCTTTACAGTTTAAATAATTTGTAACCAAAATCCTTTAAAACGCACACATGCACGCACACACACACACACAGAGACACACACACACTGTATAGATAACTGTGGTGCCTGTGGATATAACTGCAATCCCTGCACTACTAGTAGTGAAAGGCGAAAATGAATGAATCTTTTTGAACTGTCCGGCGCGTACCAGGTCAACTCTTCCCACTCACTCTTATTGTGAGGTGCTGCTCACGTTGCCTACTATGGCGAGTGAGCGAGAAACAGTTGAACACAAGTCGAGACCTCCGCCAGCCAAGGTCAATGGTGCATTCACATGCTCTTTGAATGGTTGTTCTTCTGACTTCAGTGTGTTCATGAGCTTTAGTCATAACATGGAAACAGCATGGACACTACAAAGAAGACGTTTTGAATTTTTATGTTCAGAGCATTTGAACAATTTTGAATGTTGAACAATGAATTTACCATTTGAGCTTTGGTGTTAGCTTACAGGAAATTTTAACTCCCTAAATGTTTTTTTCTACTCATCCTTGACATAAGAATTTGAAAAGGTTATTGCTGAAAGTGTTGAACTTTTCCTTTTCACATAGTACAAACCATTTCCCACGAAAATCTTTAACTTTTCAGAATAATGCTATTAAGTGATCAAGGACCAATCTGTTCCCCTCAGACCTTTTCACTGTTTGCCAAAAACATACCAGGCATGCTCAGGTTGTCTTAATGTTGCAGCAGAATAGTGTCAGAGGTTGATGGAAGCTGCAGGAGCTTGTTTTCTTGGAGAGTAACAATCTGTTGAATTTGACATTGATTCTTGAGATTCTTGAATCTTTCCTTGAAATAAATAATAATTCTCTTGCTGTCAGCCTGTTGTTCTTTTTGTCTTGCTGCCTCTCCTTGTCTGTCTCTTGTCCTTTAACTTCCTTTATCTTCCTCTGCCCCATCACTCTCCCTCTACCTCTCTTTCTCTTTGCCATAGGCGATAGAGAGAGAGCGGCCAGAGAAGTACCGAAAGCTTCAGGAAGCAACGCGCACGGCACAGACCCTGGTCGAGCAGGGTAACGTGCACTCGCACACTCACACACACTTCATTCACATGCATACACACACACGCACGCACATACCCTGTCTGTCCCCATGGCAACGCCTCCACCTGTCCCACCCTCTCTCCTTGTCTCCATAGAAACACTGATAGAGAGAGGAACAGACAGAAAGAGAGAGATGTTTCTTCTCGTTCCGTCCTCTCCTCTGTCCTTGTGCAATTGTTGGGGCTTCTGAAAGCAGAAAAGCACTCAGTTTATACTTTTCACTTTTAGTGCTTTAACCACAATCCAAACAGAACATGCCAGAACATCCCCCAACTTACTGAATGGTGTGTGTGTGTGTGTGTGTGTGTGTGTGTGTGTGTGTGTGTGTGTGTGTGAGTCTCTGTGTGCTTGGAAGTGAGGGAGAAAGAAAAAAATAATGCTTTTGTGTGCAAATAATATCATAAATAAATATGATGTAATGTGCTATATTTACTCTATAATGTGTTTTAATGTAATATGACTAAAAGAAATGTTAATATGTGAAATAATGTGGTTAAACCCAGGGCGAACTTTGATGAAGCTCATGAATAAAGCTCCAAAAACATCACCTCATTAGAAGTTAGCATTGAGTGGTGCAGGAGTCCCAAAGCCCATAAATGAGTTAGCATTTTTGCACCTGTGGTTCACTCATCTTGAAGTTGGTGGGTTTTCGGAGTGGGTTTTTGGTTAGATGCCTGAAATAAGGTCTGGGGTTAGCACCAGCTTGAGAGATTTTTGATCATTTATGTGTCTTAAAAACAGGTGTCTGCTAACAAGTAGCTAAATGAGACTACATAATGTCATCAAACACGGCTTTACAGCCTTGTTGTAGTGGCAACGCCCAGATATGTGACTGTGGTGCACTTCATTTACAGCCTAACATTAACTTTTTACTTTGGGCCAGTGCATTTACACTTGAGAAGTCATGAATGTGGTGTTCATTTGTGAAGGTTATCTCATTGAACAAAATGTGGCAGTTTTGTTTTCAGAGTTTTTTCTGCAGTAATCCAAAATTCAACAGGAAAATACCATATGTGTTTTGTGAGAGACCCAACTCGATGTAGTCGTTGAGGTTGGCCATCATTGCCAGCTGTTACAGTTTTTGTAATGTGATAGTGTTTTAATTAAAAAAAGGCATTAAAAGGTCAGAGAGTCATGGTGGGGGCACTTTCTTGTAGGGATGCACCAAAATGAAAATTTGTGGCTGGACCCGAATAATATTAACACACACAAAACTATTTTTAGTCTCAAATGCGAGTGCGGTGATGGACAGAGTAAAATATCGCCACACTGCCAACATTTTACTCTGTCCGTCACCGCATGCTGCTTGATTGCGTTATCAAAACACGCCGCTATTATTCGGCCTCGCTTTTCACTTATTCCACTGAATACACCCCCTCCCCCAATCTCACACACACACACACACACACACACACACACACACACACACACACACACACACACACACACAAATATGGCACACAGTCATCAAATCTTTAAGAACCCCTGATTAAAGATTTTTGTGTCAAAATGCTCGAAAATGGTTTAGCTGTGTCATATCTGTGTCATATTGGGGGAATCCCAACCAGACCCCCCTTATGGGTTGTGTCACAGAGGGTGTAGACTGAAAATGGTGATTATGGCCCTGGTTAGAGATTTTGAGAAATGCGCTCACTCACATTATTTGTGAGTGAAGATAAGAAGTTCGATACCAATCTCAAATCTGTCTGTTCAACATAAAGCTCTAGCATATACATACAATTTAAAGAAATGAGATGTTACAGAGCCAGGCTGGCTGATTGCTCCTGCTTCCAGTTGTTATGCTAAGCCAAGATAATTGGCTGCTGGCTGTTTACCATACAGACATGAGAGTAGTTAATGATCTACTTATTCAACACTCAGCAAGAAATCAGATAAGCATGTTTTACAAAATGTCAAACCATTATATGATTTATTATTTATTTACCAAACGTTATTCAAACAGGAGGAAATGAGTCACATGTAATGCCACTTGTCTAGCATTAAGCCTATGCTGCTGTATTTATAGTAACCTGTACTGGAAACCAGCATCAGCCAAATTCTTGACGTAAATCTAAATGGAACCTAATGGAGGTGCGATTACAAGAAGAAGAAGAAGCAATCTTGAGTCATGCGAGCCAGGACGGTGCCTTGCAGGTTCAATTATCATCCAGCCCATGGGCTTCACTTTGCCCTTTTAGAGGCAGGAGCGTGAATTCATCTTTGTACAACTTTAGCATTGATTTTTCCCTCCTGGAACCTCATGGAGGTTTTCATTTCCCGGGCATCGGACTTTTACGTGCACTTTAAATTGGCCATTTACATCAAAAAAATGTTGGCGCTGAGCGTGAATGCACAGCGATATGTGTGTATGTGCCCCTGTGTTCAGTGGGCAGGCAGATAATCAGTTTCTGGAGCTCTTATTTTGTGCAGAATATTGATGGCTCGCCTCATCTCTCCTACAGATGACTTTCACCACATTTTGTGCGCATGGAGTGTGTGTGTATTCATGTCTGTCCCCAACAGAGAGGCCAGTCGTGCTCATGTGAACTATGAAGCATGTATCACTGTGTGTGTGTATGTGTGTGTGTGACAGCCGGCCCTTTTTCTCTGTCTGCCCCCTCCAGAGGGGAGTCGTGCTGATGACATTGCCCAGGCAGCGGATCAGCTGAACCAGCGCTGGGTGGGATTCTGTGCCCTGTTGGCAGAAAGGTTGGCATGGCTGGCTTATCAGACAAAGGTACACACGTACATACATGTCCACCCCTGTTGTGTTTTTTCTTTTCTTTACTTTTAACCACAGTTGCCTGCTGTAAACCAGTTTCACTCACCAAATTCAGTATGATATAAGTTGATGTTCGTAACACCTTGTCTTTGGCAAATATACCACTCCAGAAAGTGACAAAAATCCCTTGAACAGCTTGTAAACGGACACCTGCACGAACAAATTCAGCTTTATGGGATTGTCATGACAATGACAAATGACTGAACAACAAAAACAACAGCATTTTAAAGCCATACTCTAGCATGCAACATCGCATTTCCATGATGTTGAGGGACCTGTTCGAGACAGATTTAAGAAAGAATCATACAAATATGTGCTGCACAGTATGAAATATTCTGTTTCATCCCCACTATGTATCAAGCTCTATAGGAGATATGATACTGTTTTCACAAGCTGCACAGCACTCAACAGGACTACTAAAGTGATCCTTATGTGTAAAATTGGTGAAGATTTCCTTTATTTTAAGTGACTTATTGTCTAATGGCCAAAAGAGTTTATAGTAACGATATTACCGCAATAGGTGTAGAAAATTTAAAACACAAAATATTGTCAAATTCATCCTGAAAGCTGGTCGGTTACTCTTAAAAGAAATAACTTTTTGTCATATTTGTGAAAATGTAACTATATTCACCCCACAGTAAATGAGAAAGATAGTCTGTGAAAAATGTTCCTCTGCCTTCTGTCAGTGCTTCTAATGGCCTTACTGCACATGAATGGAAACTACCAGTCAAAGCCGAGAAGTCAATCATGGCTCATGATATGCAGCCAAACTGTCAAACTCGGCAGCACTGATTAGATATGAATCAAGATTCTGTCACTACATTGCCTATTTCTTGCCTTGAATATGTTCCAGAAACATATTTTAGTGTACTGTTTAGCTGTAAAATGACAAAGTTTGTGACCCAGCTGCCAAAAAGAAGAAGTCTGTTGGAAGAAGTCAGGAAAATGAAGCACCACCCACTGGCCAGAGCAAACTTTCTCACTTTACAGCTAAACAGTACACTGAAATATGTTTCTGAAAACATTTGAGTTGAGGAATAGGCAATGCTGTAACAGAATCCTGATTCATATTTAATCAGCGCTGCCTAGTTTCACAAGAGGTGATCGATATGATTGACAGCTGCGTTAGAGACTCCTCAGCTCTGATTGTTTTCCCCCGGCTGCGGTGAATTCTTGCAAATGACATTAGGAGCACCAGGAGGAGGAGGAACATTAATCTTTTTACTGATTATCTGTCTCATGTGCTGCTGTGTGGATGTAGTGACAGCTTCAGCAAATATGACAAAGAGTTATTGTCATAAAAGTTACCAACTGTAGCTTCAACTTTGTTTCTTGTTTTTCTTTTTGGCAAATGGATTTCACTCAAAATATGAGCGTAGGGTGGCGGAGAGAGAGTCCGTCACCATAACTGAACAAAATTGTACAAAAAGAGCAATTACACTTAATGGATAGTGAAAAGGCAAGCAGATGGTGTTGGGGGAGGGAGACAAAGCAAGATGGAAAAGAAACAGAAGTGATTAAAGGAAAGCTGGATTATTCACATGCTATTATCATATATGTATTATTTATGTGATATCAGTAATTCAGGAAATGTCTCTTGTAATGTGGACAGGATGCTTTAACGGTGGGCCTTAAATATTCCTGGAGGTGTCCTTGAGGCAGGTGAATAGCACTGATTTACTGTATACAAAGATTTTAAGTATCAAAATTGCTACCCAGGTACAGAGTTAGAACTGCAGTGTGATATGACTCACTCTCAGGTTATCACAGGTGTGGAGAGAGTTTCATTCACACTCATCATGCAGCTCTACTGCAAACTAGGAAAGAGTTTTCATGAAACAAGACAGATGTTGTGTGGGTGTTTGCTTGTGTCTTTGTGGGAATGGAGGCTTTTTTATCACCTTCATTCAAAATGTGTGTGTGTGTGTGTGTGTGTGTGTGTGTGTGTGTGTCTTGCAGGTGCTGGCCTTCTACAGCTTGTATGAGCAGTGTGAGCAGGCTGTGGACAGCAGTGAGAACTGGCTCAAAGTCCAGGCGCCTCCAGCATCAGAACCAGAGCCACTCAAAGTACAACTGGACCGCTGCCGGGTGAGTGAAATCACGAGACCAAACTGTCTCCAGGATGATCCAGTACTCTCTGCTCA
The DNA here is from genome assembly GCF_011397635.1 of Epinephelus fuscoguttatus. NCBI lineage: Eukaryota > Metazoa > Chordata > Actinopteri > Perciformes > Serranidae > Epinephelus > Epinephelus fuscoguttatus. Next base: position 14,436,904 of record NC_064775.1, read on the forward strand.
GACCCACACTGATTAACATCATGCAAGCATTTCATTTTGTCGTAGTGTTTTTGTTGAAGTCCATTTGTTGTTGCATAGTTTTTGTTTTGTTCCATTTTTTGTGTCTTCATTTGTTATTTATACAGCATCTTTATTTATTTGGCTTGTTTGAATTTCTGTTTCTTTTCATGCATCTGTTTGTCACAGCAATTTTCTGTAAGTATTTTTGAGTTATTTATTAATTCCAACACAGATTAAATGAAGTGTACTTCTTCCCTATTTTCCACTTTGTTCTTTGAACACTTCCCCCACTCCTACAGAAAATACAGCCAGTGATGTGTTCCCACTTTTGTTAGAAACAGCAGAATTATCCCTCCAAAATATTGTCTCTACAAGTACCACACGTAGCTTAGCTAAAGCAGGGGGGAGAGCTCGACTGGCGCTGTCCAAAGTTGACCTAAAACAACAACTTTTTATTAATACTTTTCTATTGGTGTACACATCAGACAAACCAGACATAACTTTGGACAGAAACAGGCCAGCTGTTTTTCTCTGTTTCCATTGTTATGCTAGGTTGAGCTAATTGTCTCCTGGCTCTAACTTTGCACAGATATGAGGATCAATCATGGTATTGATCTTCTCAGCTAACTGTGAGGTGGCATCCTCCCCAAGGGAGCATGGGAGAGGTGCAGAGGGAGGTGTGAGGGGAGAGATGACAGGTGAATTTGTGTCAAAAATTACATTCCTTGGAGTCATAACTCAGTCAGATCTCAACACACATGGATGAGTCATATATTTCTAGATTCAGTGTGACTTACACTGAGACACTTTCCGATATCACATTTTGTAAAAAAAATATTGATGAATCCAATTAGAAATCCCAGATTAAAAATTACTCTTTATGACTCCCTAACTTGCCTGAGAATGATCAGGTTTTTAAGTTTTCTTTAAAGCAATCCAATAATAGTTTTCTGTACGTTTATAAGTACGCTGCAAAAAGGAACCACTATTAGGTAATTTGGCGTACCTTTAATGGTGCCAATCTTGTATTTCGAAACAGAGAATTGATTTTCTGCCTGTCTGGACATGATTTGGACCAGGTGGGCTCAGGCTGCTCCAGGCTGTAATTTATAAAGATTTCCTCAGGCTTGAATCCGATCGGCTCTGTACCACTTTTTTAATTTTTATCCATCAATTTATGTATTTTTAGGCAGACGTTACCTCTGTGTGGTTTCATGAATAATGTGTGGGCGGCCATCAACCCATTATAACTAATGAAAATGTTGAGAGTTAGATTAGATTTAAATTGAAAAACATTAGAATTAGGGGTCATTTGCTTAAATACTGTACACGAACTCCAGTTCACTGCAAACGAGATGCAAGAAACTGGCAGTCCATGTGCATAAATGGCAAGAGTTACATTGGACTGGGGGGGAAAAAGAGAATAAGCGAGCAGTGGGAGAGATGTATGTAACATGCAGCGCAAAGCAGTGATTATCATCTGCACGCCGTATTGCTTTAGACCACTGTGCTCACTCGAAGACAAAGACACCTTAACATGCTGCTGAGGTTTGGACTTGGGCAGAAACTATGTGAGTTCATGTCGGGTCAGTTCTGATTTTTTGTGCCCGATCAAAGCTCTAATTTGGAGGGAGTGTCAGACTTTGAAATCTGCTGCTTTAAACCAAATGTGTGTCCAAATGAGTGGGCTGCTTAAAGAGCAGGAGTATTGACTTGCATGAAACACACAAATAGGTTCATTTCGATAACATCTAAACAACAGGCGAAGAGAAGAGACAAGCAGGTTTGGAAAAACAAACTTCTAAAAGGAGAGATGAGAGGAGGGGACGCATAATTAGAGTGAAAGACAGGACTTTAAACAGAAAGGAGTAAATGCCACAGACATAAGAGAAAGGGAGACAGCTTTTAAAGTAAGACAGAAAAAAGAATGAAGATGGACAAAGGATGGAGGAAAGAGAAATGAGCAGATAAAGCTGTGAGGAAAAAAGAGATGGGGTGCTGAAATTCGATTTTTCTTGGGAGATATGTCTGGCTTCCACTGCAGACAAATTCACACAAACAAGGTTTCCCTCAGAAGTGCGCCCACATATAGACACAAATGAAGAACACACACTTGCCCCCACACATGAATACTTTCTGACTTCCTATCTTTATATTAAACAGGAGAGACTTCAGCGAAAATAAAATATTTACTGAAACTTTTAAAACAACCTTCCCATCGGCAAAACCATGCCGCCAACTGTCAGCTTATGAAAATATATTTTATCGAGGTTATAAAAGCCTGTGTTTTCTAACATTATTCATGAATCAGGAGTATGTCTCTTGGCTCCAGGCGAGAGCGTTAACTTACTCAGTGTTACAAGGGGATAAGACTGAGCTGCATTCAGAGCCTTCATCCCCAAACAGTTCAGTGAATATTAACCCGCCTTACCTGCTACTTTCGGCAGCTCAGCTGGACTGATCCTCCACACTTTTTATGTGATTTCAAGAAAACTACTTGAAGTTAATTCATTGCTTTAAAGTATACGCCTGGTGACATATTGTGTTTTTGTTATTGTCAACAAATCTTACTAAAATGCAAACCAATAATGAACAATCCCACTAACAAGTATTAAGGCGAGTGCTGCAGCCGGCAGCTGTGAAACAGACTGCAGTGTAATGTTTATGGGCGATTGCACCATCAGTTCATATCCATTAAAGGTGGTTGTTTTTGCCACAAACAGGCTCAGGTTGTTATTAGTGTCTGACAATATTATGGAAATAATCCCTGCAAAGATAGACCTTTTTGTTAAAGAATAAGATCCTTTTTGTTTAACCAGAAACAGCCCTAAAATTGCCTCTGTTGATCCCACTAGACTCCATTTAAATAAACAGTAATTTTATTATCGTAAAACACACTTCATTTAAAGTCAACGGAAACAAATGAAAACTCACAAAAACTAGCTTGGTTCATCTTTCCACTGTTCTAACAATCACCAACCCTGCTTTGGTTAAAATAAGCCTTTAATTAACAAAGTTAGACGTCAAAATTTGCAGGTTCTACACCCAGTTACAGTAAATTACTCCTTATTTAGATGGAGTCTGGTGGGTTTGGCGATGGCAATTTCTGGTTAAACAAAAGGGATCTTACTCTTTAACAAAAATGCCTGTCTCTGTAGGGGTACTTTCCATAATGTTTTCTGATACTGATAATAACAATCTGAGCCTGTCAGTGGCAATAACAAGACCTTTTAGTGGATGTAAATTGACGGTGCACAAATGCCAAGGGGGGTTTCACCGCAGCCTCCATTCAGATGAGGCTCTATGTTCAGGCAAATGTGAGTTGTCTGATAAATGATGAACTAAATACACTGATCTCAAACAACATTGTATTTAGCTCTGGTGAAGATTCATGATAATGGTAGTTTACAAATGATGGTACACAAAGAGCCCTGCAGCTCAATATTTTTAATCAGGCCTTTTCAGTCTATTCCTGCCAGTTTTACTGATACTGCCACTCTATGTCAGTGTTATCTGTCGCTGATAGCATTTTAACTCTACAAATGTCAGACAAGTTTAAGTGGTTAGGTGGGGTGGGATTGAAGTTTATGTCTGTATGTTTGTGGATTGAAATAAACAATAGTAAAAAGTTAGATAATGGTTTTAACAGTTTGTCTGCTCTACTTTGCTCCACGATTTTTGTATAACTCGCCTGCTTAAATGTTATCAAGGCTTAAAGTAATGTATAACTAACAGCGTGGCCACGTAATTGTAGCTGTCTCTATTTTTAGTGTGTTTCCAGTTCATGAGAGTAAGGTTTTGGTCGCCTAAAATAATCTTGCTCAGCGTTTGGTTGAACTTAAAGACCCTCTAGATCTCAGATAGTCTGTTTTTGCGGTAAGTACATTGTGTTTTAATGGTTTTAAGACTGTTTTTTCCTCACGAAAATTAGCACTAGCATTATCACAGTTAATTAAAGCCATAAATCCACTGTGCTTACCAAGCTAGCAACTGGCGTATGGGTTAGCTCCACCCTCTCAATGACAACGGCCAAATCGCTGAACTCAAGGCCTCAAAACGGGAGTCTGCAAACCAATCGGTGAGGTCAGTGGCTTTGTCCATTATTTTACACAGTATATTGTTTTAATACATATCAGCTGGAGGCATGATGGAATTTTCATCAGCTCATAGACCCCCTTAAAGCCGCCCAGTTTTTCCTAGTTGCTGCTTCTGGTATTGCAGCGTAAAAAAGCTTGTTCCCCATAGACCACACTGTAAAGAGACATCTGTAAACTGTTGATAGAACGCCTTGGACTGCAAACAAGGTCAATAATAAATCTTTCCATTGTATAGCCAGGGTGGTTTTATATTCGTGAAACTTTCCTCAAGCTGATGGGAGAAACACTACTGCGCATATTCAGTGGGACCCATGCCACAGAAGTAAATCCAGAAGCTAGAAACCTTTTTTGGTTTGTGTGTTAAGGGAGCAACTCCACTGGAGTGAACTGGCACCATCTTAGAGTATGATATCTAGTTATTATTAAAATCTATGGTTTAATTAGGTAACAAGCTACAGCTAAAACAATCAGTCAGAGATTGTCACCATTTCAGCTGACAGTATCAGTGGTTGACTTCCAGAAATGATTTTTGTCTTCTTTTTGACCCACTGGTTTGACATCAAATCATGATTCTAACTTACACTTTGTCTTTTTAATGTGGTGCTTGCTCAACACAAACCAAATGTTAAAAAGTATAGAAAAAAGCATTCAGCCACACTCTGGTCTTCAATCCTCCTCCTGTGATGACAAAGCAGTGATTTCTTCCTACAGTCGAGGAGGGAAAGTTTCACATTTCGGTTTTGCTGAGCTGGTCCAATTTCCTGCTTGGCTTCATATTCATTAACAGTTGAGAGTGTATTTAAACATTTCTGTAAAATACAACTGATTAAGCAAAAGGCAAATGGAGTGGAGCTTTAAAAATGAAAACACAATACTTTTCCTCAGATCAGTTTTTATTGAATTAGAATGGAGGGTAATACTTTCTATGAAGGTCACGTTTATAATGCATTACGAGTCTGAGTCCTGGGTTACGCAGCACATTATGACTACTATAACTCTAGCCAATTATGAAGGCACATAGAAAACAGTCTTCCATAATGTGACTGTTTTCTGAATCTTGTCTGAACAGGAGGAGGTCGCTCGCCTGGCCTCCTTGCAGCCTCAAGTGGACCTCCTGGAGAAGCAGCTGAAGGCGCTGAAGGAGGAGAAGGAAGGAGAGGAGGACCCTTCAGCCTTCCTGGACGCCGACATCAATGCCTTCAAAGAGCACTACCACAAAGTCCTGGAGGATCTGAGGGCCAGAGAGAGGCAGTTACAACTGGGTGAGAGACGAGAGATGGTGATTCACCGTAAAAAACCTAATGCCAGCAATGCATTTTGTGCGGAGTTGAACTTTTTTACTACACCTCCTGGCCCCTGCTTTTGTCCCTTCTATTTCAGAAGTTAGTAGCTAAGTGCTGCAGTCTTTAAAGCCTGAGGATTTTCCATTTTTCAAAACACAGGTCTTATTTTTGGACACCATTTTTATCCTTTATGACACTACACTTGACTGTTGACATATGGTGAATCACCCACCACCAAAACATGAATGTGAAAGCTTTTAAAACAGCAAAACTTTGCTGTAAAATAATGAATTTCAAAAGAATCACTACGATTGCTCAGATGAGCAAAATCAATCAGCACAAAATGTTCAAGTGTTCAATGACTTGAGTTAATGAAGAGTAAGCCTTCTTGATAGTGTTCAACTTTGAGGGAATGAGGAGCCAGAGTCTAAAATGGTAGAAGCAATCATAGATTATCAGCTGTGTTTAAACATCCCGTCCTATTTAAACTGCTCCACAACAGAGGCATGTTTGCAGACATATAAATAGTAAATAAAACATTTACAGGCAGAACAATATGTTGCGCTAAAGAAAAAGTCTTCTTGGTACCTTGGCTCTGACGTTTGCTGGTGTTTGCTGGGATCATAGCTGAACTTACCAGTCTTTACAAATCTTTAGAAATAAGGTATTTTAAGGTGGTGCACAACTGTCAGACTTCAGTAGTCAAAATATCCTTCACTGAAATGTAATCATTGTCAAGATGATTATCCAGCAACCCAAAATCAAACAATAAAGTAATATTCCCTCACAATTTAGTGAGGTTTCTTGATTTATATGGGACACGGGTAACGTGTTTTACACTTCCTGTGAATACAATATAACAAGCTAGCCGTCACTTGCATTCCTGTTCCACACCAGCTGCTGCTTAAGTTGGAGACAGACACAGGCAGAGCAGAGCAGACGTTGTAACGTCACTTGCAAAGTAACACACTCATGCCAGTCCTCGCTTAATCCTGTTGTTATGATTTTAAAAATCACATCAAAATAGTGCGGGCCATATTTGCAAGTCGCATTGGTACACATGGTTATAAATGCCCTGATCATGATTTTGGCCGACTTGCTGTAGCATATTCCTGTCTGGCTAGCATGTTAGCCTTTAGCTCGACAGCTACAGTGGTTTACCAGCTGGCCTTTTAGTCGCTACATTACTAAGCCTATAGTACCACCCGCCACCCCAACACTGTCAGCCACATGTGGGTACATGTGGTGAAGAAGCTAGACTGAAACCTAAAATACAATATAATTTAAAATCAGACTAGAATACAATAAAAACAGGCAATATTACCCAAAACAATTCAGCAGTGACTCCAGGCTATTTCAGTTGCTTTTCTCAATACAGCACAATCAGTCACTTCTGACTGATACATAAAGTTTAACAGCAAGTATTTAACTTTTGGAGACAAATCCTTGGATCTTTGGATGACAAATGACAGTAGATTTGCAAATTGGCTGGCCTAGAGATGTTAAACAATAAACTTGAAGTAATGAGTTGTTTTCAAAATGGATATAAAACTTCTCTGAAAAATCTGTAAAAGCCTGGGCACTTTATCAAACAAGCTATTTCAGGTGTCACATAAAAACAAACTTTGCATTCCAAACAGAATTTGTTTTGCGGTTATTGACCGAGTTTAAACAATGTTTCAGAAGATTGTAAGATAGCAAAACAAAGAAAGATTAGACAAAAAAATTAAAAAGACAGACTCCTTTCAACTTTAGTATTAAGTTTTCACTGGCGATGTGGTTCACCTTCAGAAAGTCAGTGAAGTAGACACAGAACAGCCATTTTTAAACTCAAAGCGGCTCACACTGATGATCTGTGCTGTCTTGTCATTAAGTGTAGCTGTTGGCTGCTGTTTCTGTATCGTATGGCTTGATGGGTCACTTCCTCACAATGCTGTAGACCCATTACAGGGCGCAACTGGGTAGTTTTTAATGATAATAATTTGGACATTTTAAGACAGCAATAAGAAAGAAATGATAGGAAAGAAGGAAGAAAGAGATGCAACAGTTCTTGGTTGGCTCAATCCCAATACTAAGGGGCTGCCCCAAGTTTGCTTTTGTTCCCAGAATGAACATCTGGCTTTAATATCAGTTCCTATTAATACAAAAATGCTCAGATTGGCTTTAATCTCACTCCTGTAGATTGGCCCAGGAACTCCTCAGTTTAATTTTCATCTCAGGGTATGGAGGATTATTCAATTTACTAGTGTGTACTCCTTATTTATACCTTGTTTTTTGGAGTCATGTACAAAGTATGAACTAGTACACAAAAACCTAAACCTAGCTGTCACAGGTGACCACTTAGAGGACACACATATTCCATTCTACCGGTAAATAGTATTTTTGAAACGGAAACAGACCCACCTGAACTGGTGGATCTCCTATAATAAAAAAAGTGCTGTTAATTTAGTTTTGGCTGACACTCAGTGGCCCTCTCATGACACCGGGACTTCTACTTCTTTTGGATTTTCTGAGATTGATGTGGAGTTCCAGTTCTCAATCTTTGAAAAACCAACAGTATATTTTTAGTACTATTTGTTCCCAGGTCTGTGTAGGACTCTGGATTCAGCAATTTAGAGGACATAAGTGACTGTTCAGTTTCCCGCTGCAGAAAGTCAGCCTTGACAGCCGGCTGTAACCCACACACTGTATCAGACAGATTTAGAGTGGCAAATGTCTCTACCCACAACAGCAACAACCACCCAATGTTTAGTACATGCACAGCTGTGGTTGTTTGAAAACGGAACAAATGCATTGAGATCTGCAGCCTACAGCGACGTCGCTCAGTGTGGGTAGATGCAAGAATGAATACAGTACTGTTTCCATATGATCTGCTCTCCAATTACCTCCACAAGGCATTAATGTACAGCACAGCATGGTGCAACGTAGATGGCTGTTTAATAAATTAATCTGCCAGGAAACATCACTCATTATGCTGTGCTGCTTATATTACAGTCATTATTTTATTGCCTAGGCTGAGAATCAAAGTCAAAAATGCAAACATTTTTACAACACTCGCTATAAAAAGCCTTTTTCAAAACGATACAATAGCATGGTAAGACTGCCTTTTATGACCTGGCTGCGACAAACATCCACCTCGTTGACGTATCCTCGGGGCAGAACACTGAATCTCTGTCAGCTCTGGTACTGAATTAATGCTCACACTGACCGCTGACGTCTGTTAGAGAGGGCAAGACAAAAGAGAATTTCTATTTTGAGATCTGTCAGGAATCACATTATTCGATTTTACGCTGACATCAAACACATATTTAAATGCTGGGCCAAAGTCCTGATGTACCTGACATTTTATATGCCTCTGAGAAGCAACTAAATACATTTGTCGTGAGATCTAAATGCATGAAATGACAAGTGAAGATATTCACAGTGAAGGAAAAGCTTCAAGCCAGACTCCATGTTGACAACCCCCCAAAAAATATCTAATGGGTATTTGCAAATGGACACAATAACATAATGAAGCGTAGATTTCCTGAGGAGAAACAATTCTGCCATTGGACACACGCTTAGATGAAAATGCTCATTATCAACCAGAGCCTAACAGTAAGGATTGCCTGATGACCTGGGGGCAGTAAAAAGTTTGGTCGGGCCAGCAAATACAATCGGCCAGTTGCACGATCAGGCCAGTGTTCAAAAAAGTAAAAAGAATAAATAGATTTAAGTAATTTTTTAAACATTACTTTGCAGACACATCTGTGCTACTCACCGAGACTTAGTACAGCTAGCTCACTTCCCTGTGGTCAAAACAGCTGCCAGGAATTGGAATTCCCCCATATTCTAACCTTTATGGTATGCACTGAAATGGCCCAGGACACGTGTAACTTTGTCCACCTTTTAATGCAGTGGTTCGCCAATGGGTTCAGCGACTGGGGTGGCGAAAAGGCCTCGAAATATTTGACCCTTAAGGTTGGGTTAGAAGCAGAACATGTTTACTAAGACCTTAAGCAACCTTGAATGGAACAGAGTGACAAAAACAGAGTGATCTAAAACAAACATTGTGTGACATTGGGGCAGGAACAAGTTGTGATAAAAAAAAGTGTATACAAAACACATTGAGATTAACTGGATTTAATTCACAGGAAGTATAAAAACAGGTAACTTGTGTCCCATATAAATGAAAAAATTGACTAAATTATGTGGGAATTTACGTCATTCTTTGATTTTGTGATGCTAGAAACAAATCTTAACAATAACTACGAAGACTGTGTGTCTTCTAGCTAGCCTCACTTCACTGTCTGCCGGTGTTGTGTCGATGACTGTTTACCCATTGGTATTTATTTCCCCTACCGAAACCTGAACCAAACCTGAACCATATTCCCTCTCTAACCACCAAGGGGAGTGCTACAGTTTAACAGGAAGAAACACTTTTCGACAAGGAAACAGACTTTGATACAACACAGGTGGTTGTAGCTAACAGAACAGTATGGAGAGAGATAGGAAGAGATGTGTTTTTAATGTCAATGGGTAAAACCTATGCATGTTTTCATTTCCAAAACAATGTAGCGGAGGTCTAACTTTTTTCCCCTTCCTCGTCTGCTGAAATATTTAGTTTCACTGGGAAATGCGTCAACAGAAGCTAAAGACGTTCTAGTTTGCAGTCAGAGGTGACCTGTCAACAGTTTACAGACACCTCTTTTATAATGGAGGTCTGTGGGGAAAATGCTTTTTGGAAGGTAATACTATTCAAAATTAGGTTTTGATTTACCTCTCTGAGCACCTGCGGGGCTCTGACAGTTCCTCCTGGCTATCAGGTTTTGCAGTAAAGTTTCAAGCGATCTACGTTCTCAAGTCAAATGAAAATGTCATTCAAAGGTTCTAATTTTAAGAGCTGTGGGTGTCATCTTGACACTACATACGCTCACATCACATCACAAGGCCAATTTCAGAGCTGGTTTATAAGGCGAGTGACTCATGTGTAAACAGTTAGTCAGTGCTCACCTGGTTAGACCTTTTCACCTGTCGTCATGGTAAGCAGCTAGTGACAGTGAGTCATTTAGTTAAATTTGTAGTGCTCCTCTCTCTGTGCATGTGTGTGTTAAGATGCTCTCTGTGACAATGAGAATTAATGAGATAAAAAAAGAAGCTGAAAGCTGCGGCCATCAAGACAAGAAAAGCTAAATCAGACAGACGCTGAAACAAAATGAGAGCAGATAGCTATTTATATCAGTGGGGTAGAGACCAATGGAAAGAATATAGCTACTGAGAAAATGACGCTGACATTGAGAGAGGAAGATGTAGAGGGTGGGACAAAAGACAGAGAGAGAAGAAAAGATGCTGACAGCCAACCAGACAAACTATACTTTTTTACTCACTCAGACAGCCTCTTCCATCGTGCCACACACTGCGCTTTTCTCGCCCACGCCAGGGGTGAGATTACCAACATACACATGAACTGGGTAAGGACACACAGACAGAGCACTGTGCTGAATTCAAGTGCAGTTGAGAACATATAGAAAAGATTTTTTCGAAAAGATGCAGCACTTATTTAAATGAGACATTTTCCTTTTGTGGCATCCTCTCTCTCTGCCTCGGAAGTCAGATCAGGTCAGGTCAGCACATTTCTCGAAGTCACTTCAGATCAAATCAGAATACCTTAATTGGAACGAATTCAAAGGTTATGAGGTGAGGTTAGTACATCATAAAATATGAAAGTCATAAATTGCTGTAAATGTAAGAGTTGAAAGTATTCAAAATAAGGACAACACTGCACATGTGGAACATTTAGATATAGAAATATCTGATTTCCAGATATTTCATGAGGGATGTTAAATATAAGGGCCCAGACACGACAAAGCAACATCAAAGAACTACCGGCGACGAAGGCCCACAGTTGCATCACCTCATGTCGTCTGTGTCTCGGCACATCGGCAAAGTTGCACGTAAACACACAAAAAAGACATCAGCCAGTGGCCAACTCACTTGCATGTTCTGCATTTGCATGAGAGTAAATAATTCTCCGTACCAGCAGGCAGCAGTCGTCTGTATTCGTCATTCGAAAGTAAAACTAGAAGACCCAAAGGCTGAACTCAAGGTGCTAATTAGCCAGGCAGCACATAAACAACACAACAAGATGTTGAAAGAACAAAATTTATTCACTGTGTGCAAGTGAACACTAACACAAACAATTAGGAACTATTTCTGCGAAAGAGCTCAGTGACTAAAGAAATAATCTTACCTAATATAACAAGTTCGTTTCAATCTCACGCCCTCTTGACTCTAGTTGCTTATTTGCTTTCTTCACTTCCTCTGCTCTTCACGTGTACTGAGCTGAACTGCCAAGCAGAAGGATTTCATTTAGCGCTGGGCTCCGCCAGCTCCAACACTGATTCAGCATGACTCAGCAATAGCCAACAAGGGCGGACTGGTGCCAACAGTGCAGTACACACCGCAAAAAATGAAGTAACGCCCACCAGCGGCCCTACTTGGCCGACCATTGGCTTCATGTGTCGGGGCCCTGGCATGTAATATCGTTTTTCACATGAATAACTTCACTCAAATAATAATAATACTAGATTTTATTTACAATGCACTTTTCTTAACAAAACTTACAAAGGATGTTACTGACTAGAACCAACTCAATATAACCACAATAAAATAATCTACAGCAGTGGTGGAGGAAGTATTCAGTTCCTGTACTTAAGTAAAAGTACTATACCACACTCTGTTATATCTGTTTATCAAAATAGCTATCAAATGGCTAATTGATTAATCAAGTAATTGTTTTAGCTGCACTTGTATTTACTGTTGGGACAGTTAATTTATAAGAAAACACTATAAAAAAATCTTAATTTGTATCTTCTCAGATAAATGTAGTGAAGTAAAAAGTACAGCACTTGCCTCTGAAATCTAGTGGAGTAAAGTACAAATACCTCAAATCTGTACTTAGTAAATGAACTTAGTTACATTCCACCACTGGTCTACAGCCACACCATTAATGGCTGTACTTGCCCTAACATAAGTATGCTGAAATGTGCAGCATACCAGGGTCAGTGGGCATTATTGAAACTCATAGCTGTATGTTGTCAGCATAAACATTTGATGTTCCTCAATGGTGTTTGATAACTTCACCCAGATTAAGCATATATAGGGAAAATAAAATAGGACCCAAAATTGACCCATGAGGCACCCCAAACCTGATTATGGCCAAGGAAGAGAGATGATTGTGTTTGGAAGCACAGAACCAGTTCAGGACAAAGCCAGTAAGTCCAGCCCAGCAACTCAGCCTGTTAGTTAAAACTGAAATAGAGTGCATCCTAGCAAAAGATGGATTTTGTTCTTTTTAATTGTACACAAAGGTTGAACAAAAGAAAATATGTATTCAGGATGGTATTTGTCCACATGTTTGGATGCTCAATTAAAAGGTATAAATCAGTTTTTATAAGTCTCTGCAGTTTGCAGCGCCACATCAGCACTGATAGCCTGACTGCCTCACTGACATATATCTCTCTCTGTCTGTCTCTAGTTTTAGAGAGCTTGCCCCCGGCTCGTTATAAGGAAACCATATCAACACTGTTGGCATGGTTACAACAGTGCGAGGCCAAGCTGGCTGTCCCATCCACGGCTGTTACAGAATATCCTATCATGGAGCAGAGACTGAAGGACGTTCAGGTAAATACACACACACACTTAGTAGCACACATAAGTTCCATACATAAAACAATAGGACAACACACACAAGTTTCATACATAAAACAATAAAAGATACATATACAATGAAAACATTCATTCATTCATTCATTCATCTTCTAACCGCTTCATCCTCTTGAGGGTCGCGGGGGGGCTGGAGCCTATCCCAGCTACATCGGGCGAGAGGCAGGGTACACCCTGGACAGGTCGCCAGACTATCGCAGGGCTGACACATAGAGACAGACAACCATTCACGCTCACATTCACACCTACGGACAATTAGAGTTATCAATTAACCTAGTCCCCAATCTGCATGTCTTTGGACTGTGGGAGGAAGCCGGAGTGCCCGGAGAGAACCCACGCTGACACGGGGAGAACATGCAAACTCCGCACAGAAGGGCTCCCACACCCGGGATCGAACCGGCAACCCTCTTGCTGTGAGGCCACACCACCGTGCCGCCCACGATGAAAACATGAAATATAAAAAATCAACAGTAAAGGGCAATCTTAAGTGAACATTAATTAAAACAACTGCATGTTTCCTGAAGGGCTGATTTTAAAATACCTTTAAACACATTTACAGTAGGGAGGGAAGTCATTCCATAATGAGGGGGCATAGAAAGAAAATGAGGTTTTACCAAGATCCGACTGCATCTGGGGAAAATTTAAAAGCATCCCATTTGCTGCTCGTCTAGTGCTGTAGGTGTTCGTATAAAAAGACAGAAGTCTGGAGATATAAGATGGTAATTTACCTACTAATGTTTTAAAAGTAAAAGTCAACATGTGTGCTTTTCTCCTCTGGTATAGGGAGGGCCATCCTAACGATTCATATAAGTTGCAGTGGTGTCTGCGTGAGCCTGCACTCGTTACAAAACGGATTGCTGCATGATAAACAGAGTCCAGCTTTTTAAGCAGGGAAGACGCTGCATGCATATATATCACATCTCCATAATCCAAAACAGATAACAACAAGCTTTGCACAAGTTTCTTTCTGGCTTCAAATGGCAAACATTTTTTTAGACGAAAGAAAAAACCCAGTTTCGGCCTAAGCTTCTTCAGCAATTTGTCAATATGTACATTAAAAGACATCTTGTCATCAAGCCATATACCTAAATATTTATAAGAAGTACTCATTCAAGACATGTACCGTCCAATGTCGAGATCGTAGGAACAACTACACTGGAACAAGAGCGAATGAAGGTCATAAATTTGGTCTTCTTTGAATTTAGAACCAATTTTAACTTCAGCAGGGAGTGCTGTAGTGTTTGAAAGGCATCCTGCAGGAACTCTAAGGCTTGGTTTAAAGAAGGTGCCATTGTGTAAATAATTGTGTCATCTGCATATAAGTGAAAATGTGCTGGACTTATTCCATTACCTAAATCATTAATAAAAACTGAAAATAAGATAGGTGCCAAAATAGAACCTTGAGGGACACCTTTGTTTACATTAAGAAGGGCTGAGGTGTAGTTTTCTACTGAAACACACTGAGTTCTTTCAGATAGGTAGTTTTTAAACCAGTTCAGAGCCCTTTCACGAAGGCCTACGCAGCAAAGTCTGTGCAGTAGTAGTTCATGATCCACAGAGTCAAATACTTTGGACAGATCAACAAACAATGCTGCACAGTGTTTCTTACTGTCTAGACATCTGATAATATCATCTGTGACTAGCATGGCTGCTGTTGTAGTACTATGGCCTGATCTAAAACCGGACTGAGACTCATTGAGAATATTTCTTACGGTTAAAAACGTCTTCAGTTGCTCATTTATAAGTGATTCAAAAACTTTGGCCATGACCGACAGTCTGGAAATAGGGCGGAAATTATTTAGGTCAGAAGGGTCTCCGCCCTTTAACAAAGGGAGGACCAAAGCCGATTTCCATGAGCTGGGTATTTCATTGGAGTAGAGACTGAGATTAATAGGCTCTGCAATAACACCTGCAGCAGTTTTAAAGAAAAACAGCTCTATCTTGTCTGGACCTGAAGATTTTTTTTACATCTAGGCTCATGAGTGCTTTCTTAACTTGAGAGGCCAAAATGGGGGCAAAGGTGAACTGTTGATCAGGGTCACAAGGAACAGGGGGAACAACAACAGTTAATTAATAAAACTGAGAAATGCTTCCACACATCACCCTTTCATACCTTTCTTGCTTTGGTTTCTTACACTTTCACTGAAGCTTCAACCACTTTCACCCGTTACATGCCACCTGACCAGCCACCTTTAGATTTTTGACTTTGATTTCAACTTGTACAGTAACTGCTGCCGTCACTGCTCACATAACAACTGACCTGTGGTGCTTTTTATTAGTGTAGATTGTTTCTGTGTGAGTTGCAGAGTGTTGGAGATATTGGCTATAGAGATGTCTGCCTTCTCTCCAGTATAATGGAACTAGATGGCACACAGCTTGTGGTGCTAAAAAAATACATTTGAAAGCTTAACAGCAATGTCTCTTTCCGGAGATCATGACCTGGTTACTCAAGATAATCCACAGACCTTGTTGGGAGCAGCTTTATGTAGGAACTGTTTTCTTTCTATGTAGCTATATTTGCCAACCTTACACTGCCCAGAAGGAAGTGTACATTTACTGCTAGTTCATGTAGCACTGCTGAGCTACCTAACGTTACAGCTCAGCCAAGGAGGTTGCCATTAATGTTTATGTCTCGCACCATCACGAGCAAGAGCCTCTCGTCCATGAGTAGATGCACGCGTGATGATACGGTTGGCAGGTGTAGTTCAGTTCAATAGTTCCTACATGAAACTGCTCACAACAAGGTCTGTGGATTATCTTCAGTAACCAGGTCATGATCTCCGGAAAGTGACATTGCTGTTGAGTTTTTCAAATGTATTTTTCTGGCACTTTGAGCACCACAATCTGAGTACCATTTACTTCCATTATACTCAAGAGAAGACAGTAAGCTCTACAGTTGATATCTCCAACACTCGGCAACTCACACCAAAACAATCTAGACTGATAAACAGCACTACAGGTAAGAGGAAAAATATATATTTTTGATTTTGGGGTGAACTGTCCCTTTAACTTATCAGGGCTTGAATCATGTAGTATGGTGTAATGTTAGAGGCTGGTATAATAGCACCTCACATCTGGTATGAATCAGAGGTAATTATGCTGTTAAGTGGGTATACTCTAATCCCATCATCCACTAGGAGTCAACAGTGATTCAGCTGATAGGTGGATTTGCTCTGTATCATTCTGTGTGCTCTTGACAATGCTGCTGCTCAGATCTATTTACAAATTCCCATAAAGTGCCAAAATGGTGCTGGCTCTCTAATCCTGTGGGGCTGTATAACACTGTAATCAGTTTTTACTGCGTGTAGTAAAGTTATATGGCCACTGGCGATGCCAAACTGCCAAAGCAGCACTCTTTTAAAGGATGCTTCTCTGCTGCTCTTTGAGGTAGCAGACAGAGGATAAAGAAGGGAGAGAAAACAGATGACATGCCCCATTAACCAAGAGTCTGATTCATACCCACAACCTACTGAGTAAATTGCATGCATCTGATACACTAGGACATCCCCAAATCACTATTGTAAACATAAAACCCTTGTAGAACGAATCATTAAGGCAGCTGGAGTATCCTTTTAAAAAGGAGAGGTCGTTTTAAACTAAGTTTGCTTGAAATGTAACCCAGTATTAATAGCAAAGGAGTCTTTTTAGGTGGCACAATACAGTGTACAGATATATTATCCTAAGTTCTGTTTGTAATATTATTATACTTATTACAAATAATATTATAATTATACTTCTGGGGTGGACTTCCCCTTTTAGTGCTCCCCTCACCTGGCATTTTACATTTCTGCAAACTACAGATACATTACATTTGCATATTATTATATGAAAATGTAATGAAACTTAACATGTCAGCGATGTTGTTGTTCAGATAGAGCACAAAAACTACTCTGTTATAGTTAGTAAAAGATAAAGTTTCGGCTTAAAATACCAGGTTTTGGTCTCACAATACAGTCATAAATGCAGCAATGTCTCCGAAAACATTTTCTGCTTTTTAATCACTATATACCCCCTTCAAAAACAGCAATGGGGTGCTATAAAACACCCATGTTTGGTGCCTTTAAACTGCTGGAAACACAGCAATGGCTCACAAAATCACTACCAGTTTTGTTGTTTGCTGGTCTCAAATAGTGGTCTGCAGTGATCTGCACCTTGGCAGGTGTTTCACTGAGGTTACATGCCATCCCCTCCACTTCCCGATTACAATGTCAGTTTATATACACTTTAAAAACACTGACATGATAGATATAAAACGTAAAAATGTAATGTATTTGTGGTTTGTTCTGGCGACTGGGCTGCCCTGCCTGTGTGACCCAGGCTGTTGGCCAGGCTTGTTTTGGAAACTACAAAATTGTAACCCCACTGATCCATCTTGCCTCCATCTCCCAATACAACTTTGATTCTTTATTTTTTCTTCCTTTTACCCATTTATTTATTCACACCCTCACACACATACATATATGTATATGTAAACAAACATACTTACCCCAACCAAACACACAACACAGACTCACCTCACTACCCATGTAGGTAGTGAAAGAGTTGTTGCATCTGTTGTTTTCTCCACATGTGGTTGTGGTGTTCTTGCTGGATGTTGTTGCTGTTTTAATGAAAGCTCAGTTTGGGTAGCCACAAGCTTTTAAGGGTTTGCTGGAGATGTTTGTGCTCCATTTCTTTCAACTAAGTACATGTACCGGAAGTGTAGACGCTTTCAAGAGAACAACAGAACCCTCATTATTATGTCATGCAAATGTTTGATTTTCTTGTTTTATTTGGCATCATTTTTACCTTAAGTGTAAATTCAGCCCCTCTCTAAATTATGTTCTGGTCCTGTTTTAAGAGTGAATTAACAAATCAAGATGCTGAGCAGGATCAGAATAATAATCCGGTTTACTGCTAAGTAAGTTTTCGCATACAAGTAACACACATAGTGCAGAAACAGACATAAAAGGAAAATTATAATAAAGACATGAAAAGATACTATGAAATAGGAACTGTATGTCTGAATAAAAATGAAAGAGTAGTGCTGTTTTTAGAAGTTGTACTTTGGGCAGCAATGTGCATTGTCCAAGGACTGAACTGAGGCCCACAGTACAAAGTTAAAATTACATTACAAAGTATAAAAGTATAAAAAGGATGTGCAGTTCACATCACAGTATTTTGTAAAATGTAAATAAAATACAATCATAAGATCCTCTTTCATCAGACTTTAAAGCTATCATTATACAAACAGTATACATTCACACCTTGCACCATATTTGCTGTCCTGTATCCTCAACAGCAGTCTTCATTGAAAGCAGCAGCTCCATCAGCAAGCTAAACTGCACATTCAGAAGCCTAAAAACAAGCAGATAGAATTTCAATTTCAGTGAAAATCGTCGATTTCCTGAAGCCAGACTCGCATCTGCATTAACATGCAGAGAGCAGGCCAGAGCCAGTCTGCTATTGGTGTGTGTTTGTCTACAACTCTGCAATTATGAGAGGCGGGTGAGCAAAATCCCAGTGGAGCAAATCAGTGTCTCTGTTTATCACAATATCTACCTACAGATACACACACACACACACACACACACACACACACACACACACACACACACAGAGCGCCAGTGCAGTTTGTGTCAGTATGCATACAATACGGAGGTGAGTACATACGCATACACAT
Organism: Epinephelus fuscoguttatus; assembly: GCF_011397635.1. Lineage (NCBI taxonomy): Eukaryota > Metazoa > Chordata > Actinopteri > Perciformes > Serranidae > Epinephelus > Epinephelus fuscoguttatus. The sequence continues at coordinate 14,455,650 of NC_064775.1, forward strand.
TTTCCATTGTGTCAGTTTTAATCCGTAATTCCAGTCAAAATCATACAAGGTCGTTTTTTTTATGATTCATGTTGTTTTAAAAGTGTTTATTTCTATCTTTGACTAAAGTCAAGGTTACACAATAGGGGAAAAAGTGTGTGTGTGTGTGTGTGTGTGTGTGTGTGTGTGTGTGTGTGAGCGCACCCTCTTTAAACTTGATAATGGTCTTGTAGCATAGCAGGGAGATCAAGCCTTGTAGCCTGAGATTAATTAAAGTTGATTGTAGATAATAATTAAGAATTCATTCTGCATACTGATAAGCTGTCATTAATTTCCAGCACAAGTCTTTCCCCTCTCGTCACTCAAAGAAACTTCCGCGTGTGTGCGCACGTATGTGTGGTTGGAAACATTTCCTTTACCCAGGTGACGGTAGCACGTTTCTCTCGACTTACTTTGTTCATTAAAGTAATGAGCGCTCCTGTCGGATGGGAACTTGGTTTGAATCCTGACCTAGTGTTAGGAAAACAGAACTCTAGCAGATATTAAAACAGCCCTGATTGGTTGAAGCACATGACAGATGATTATTAATATCATCAACAGCACCTGGGAGAAGTTATTAAAGAGCTGATTGCAGCATTCAATCACTGCTTATTATTTTGGTGTTATTACATTGTGTGATTGATTTGTGACTTTGTAGTAGTGATGTAGTGAGAAGTGAGTAGGGGTTGATTGTATGGATAATTGATTGAAGACTGCAGTTTTGAGAGTCACATTCTCCCAGGTAAACTGTAATTTAGATTGGATTGTCAGTGTTGGTGAAGCTATTTTGAAAATATACCTTTGCAAGCTACTAATTACTTTACACTGGAAGAAGGTGAACTTCAACAAAGCTGCCCTCAGGATAAAATGTAGTTTGGTCAACCAAAGCTACTTCGAGAAAGTAGCTCAAACTACTTTGTAAAAAAAAAAAAAAGATCATCTTGACAGTTTACATGGGATTTGAAATTATAACAAAATATAATACAGAAAAGTCACATGCCAGCAAAAAAGCACAGTTGAGTTAAATGCAAAAAGTGCCCACTTATTCACAGGTCATACAAAAAAGTTAACCAAGAACCACTTTGGAAATACGTGTTTTTAGCAATGCTTTTAAGGGCTGTCCTCTGGGACTTTGTGTCATGATACTCTTTTGAGTTGTTGTGCTTTTAAATCCCTAATAAAAATAATAGAAAAAAGGGAAAGAAAAGAAAATACCCCACTACTCATGACAGAATGCTCAACTTTAGATGTCTCTTCCTGTGCTCCGTATAAGATTGTCTGTAGTTTCAGTAATTTACTATACAAAAAAAAATAAAAAAGTAATTTATCTTCTTGAATCACCATGCAAATACAAATGTAGTAGAACCATTAGCAAACTACTGCAACATGTTGTTTCAGCAGTGACCAACATATATTAAAAAGGTGGCTAACTCAGTAGAGACTGTCCTCTCAAGAGAAACAACAGCACTGGTCATTTGCTAAAATGATTGAAATAACTCATGTTTGCTTAAAGAAGACCATATGTGGCAGTAAGAATTATGAACGTTGTCAAGCGTGACGTTGTAGCATTCCGAAGAACTCTTAGGTAGGACATTGTGGTACAGTTGGACGATATGGATAAAATCAAATATCACAATATATTTTATCAAATAGCACAATAACGATATTGTAGGGCTGACTCTTGGTACTTTCACCAAATATTTTAACATTGAGATTTTTGATACATTAAATAATCAACAGTAACATTGCTAGAATGACTGAGTGGGTAAAGCCAAATAATTGAACAGCTATAACAGTCTGATAAGTTTAGAAAATTACATCACTTTACTGTAATGCAGCCTTTAAAGCCAGGAAAACACTTATTATATCTAAAATCTAAGACAATATCTAGTCTCAGACAACATCTAGTCTCATACCACGATATAGTATCACACCACAATAGGGCTGGGGAATATATCCCAAGCCTTGTTGTTGTGGTGTATTTTGGGTCAACAAAGCCAGAGACTTGGACACTGGAGCCCACGGTTCAAATTTCATCCCTTACAGACAAAAAAATGAATTGAAAGCATTTTGTCTGATAGTGAAAGTAAAGATGCCTGGGTTGATTGTGGTTTGTTATCTGGTTGCTGGTGGATTGTGAAAGGAGGATGAGAAATTGATTTGGTCAGGCATGTCTCAGATCAACATGAAGCCATGTGCAGTTAGCGTGAGACAGTCCCAAAACACTTGTGTGAGACTGGAGTACGACACAAGCTTTGTTAAGAAAAAACACAAATGTATTGCTTCTGTCTGACTGACACAGTCTGGATGTAAAGGTGCTGTGAAGTACACGCCAGCTGGCATTACGAGCATTGATAGTATAAATCATCAATCCTACAATCCATGATTTCTTACACTGTAATCAAACATACACAGTGAACCTCAAAAGGCAGTTTGTGTATTTAACCTTTGTGTGAATGCCATTTTGATGACTGTGTAACAGGTTGTTTAGCGTCTGCTGGATATATTTCTTTGCAAAAGCTGGTCAAAGGTGCATGAAAACAATATACATTCATTACAGTGTTGAGATGCCACCACAGCAATGACCCTAAGACCCTCCACCATTGAAGTAGGAGGCAGCATAAAACCAGAGTTACATATGACTGTGATATAGTAATATCTCTGTTGTCTAATGGTATATATCATATTACATCTCTCCTATTACTCAACCCTGTGGGTGGAAGGCTGTCCATCAATAGGTGGTCATGGGTTCAAAGAGAGTCACAGGCATTATTTTTGTATTATTTTGCATTGTGATGTATCACCTCCTCACCTTTCCATTGGATCTTTAATAAGAGAGCTCAGAAGTGAAAGTGGTAGTTTACAGAAAGAGGCTCGTCCATGTGTTTCCCTGCTCTCCACTGGAGCTGGATACAAATCATTGAGCGAGAGAGGGGGAGGAAAGAAAAGAAAAAGCCAGAACTTTGAGCAAAAATAGTCTCTAATGCCTCCCTGCTTGGGATTCAGTGTTGCAGCAGAAGGATTGTGGGTAAGCCATAGTAACTGACGGATGTCCTGTCCAGGGGCTGTGCTTGAACTAAGCTAAACTAAGCCTCTGAGCCACCTTGGTGTGAACGAGGCTTTCTTGCCCCAAATCTTCCACTGCAACCCACCTAAAGTTCACCAGGAATTCCCTCACCTATCCACTTGTAATTCATCCTGCACAGCAGGGTAAGCAAAATCAAATAGTGTGAAAAGGCTTTCGTTACAAAATGTTAACAGTGGCAGCCCTGTAACCTCTCATGCTCGTCATCCCTCACTCTGCTATTTCCCCTGCTTTTCATAGATCCTCACACACACACAGTCAGGAGAATAGAATCTATTTTACATCTGGATCTCCTCCTATTGCAGCAAACGCTGTATTTATCCGTTTATTTAGTCTTGGCCCAACTCAGCACCCTACTTTCTACATCTGGACCTCCTCCCACTGTGTACACAACCTCCACCTGTCAGGCAAAGTGGCCAAAAGAGCTCTTCTGACTTATATCTTCTCTCTATATGCTTCCCCCAACCATCCACCCTGCCTCTGCCTTTTTTCCACCATGTCTCTTTTCACCCCTGCAGAACCTCCAGGTGGCTCTGGCTGAACACCAGGGGGAGGTGGACTACCTAACATCAGCTGTGGAGCAGGTCTTCCAGAAAGCTCCACCAGACATCAGCCAAAAGTGAGACATGGAAAATAACAGAGTGCTATGTAATCCACTGAAGGAAAGTTTGACACAAGAATGAATTTGGTGCATTGGACATGTGGGATATGCTGGTAGTATTTTGGTTTTGGGAGCATTCTTTGGACATGTATACAGCAAATTCAGAATATATGTTTTAACTGGGGATTTTACCACATTGAGGGAAACACTGCCTCTTGCCTCTGTGCTTTGACATGAATGTGTTGCACACAAACCAACTGTTTGCAAGGCTGAGGTAGAAATGCATGCCCAAAAGAAAAGCCCACATTTCTGGTCTGAAGGAGAAACACACCTACTTTTAAACTTCATGAAAGACGGATATCAACAGGCTTTTTTGGTATGCTAAAATATTGCAAGGATGAGCTTCTCAAGGAGGTGATTAGAGAAATTAAAGAGGGAAGCTGTGTTCTCATGGTCAAACAAGTCCGCCACTGGTGGAAAACTTTGTAAATGTCCTGGCACAAGGGAGAGCTGTTTCCTTATTTTGATATTTTTGGAGTATGCACAGATGCATGTAAATCAGAATATTAGAAGGAGTATTCATTTTTATTAGCATTCTAAACAGCGTATTAGGAATGAAGACGCAAGCCAATAAGCCTCTTCGATTTTCTGCAGGTATCGTATAGAAATGGATGCCGTCATGGCGCGTTGGAGACGACTTGGCACCACGCTGGCAGACAACGCCCAGAGAATACAGGAGCTCATGGCCAAACTGATGCAGTTTGAGGTGCGACTGATCACAGGGAGTATGATTCGTTGCTAGATCTGCTCATGGACATATCTTTATTTTAATACCCATTTCTTTTCTGTTGACCAGAATGATGTAAAGACTTTAAAGAAGTGGATGGCAGATGTGGATGTATTTCTGAATGAGGAATGGCCGGCGCTGGGAGACTCTGAAGCTCTGGAGAAACAGTTAGAGCAGTGCACAGTAAGGAAATCATGCATCTTGACATTACTTGACATTAAACTATTGTTTCTCACCATGAAGTTCCTTTTTTTCCTCAGAAATTTCTTGGAATAAAAATGCCTCAGGGAATTCATAAAATATCCCAGAGTCTATAAAATATCTCTCAGTGAAGTAAAAAGGCAATTGAAACTGAGCAAGCACCTTTTTTTCATGACTTTTTTCATGACTACTTGTAAAGAAATTAAAGGTTTCTCATTAAGACTGGAATTATGATGGTAATAATTTCACCTGCGTAACCTCTGTCCTGCACTGTGATTGGTTAGGCTCTGGTGAACGACATCCACACCATCCAACCCAGTGTCAACGGCATCAATGAAGTGGGTCTGTACCTAAAGAAAGAGGCCGAGCCACCGTTTGCCATCCACATCCAGAAAGAACTAGACGAGCTCAACGGCCAGTGGGAGATGGTCTGCAAACAGGTGTGTAACCTTCATCCAGAGGATGTTTTTTCCTGCTTTAATGTGTACATGTAACCTTGAGTGTTTGCATTGCTATGTGGGATTTTCTTCTCTGTCTAGGCCTACGCTAAGAAGTCTGCTCTGAAAGGCGGCCTTGATAAGACCATGGCTCTGAGGAAGGAAATGCAGGAGATGCAAGAATGGATCAACCAGGCAGAGGAAGACTACCTGGAGAGAGATTTCACATACAAGACACCTGAAGAGCTTCGCAAGGCCGTGGAGGAGCTCAAGGTGTGTGCGTGAACAGAACATGCAGTACATTTCTATCCCCTTCGCTTGTGGCTAAACTGATACGGGTCAGTACCAATACCAAAATCTTGAGCATTTCAGCAAGCATTCACCCGCCACCAGGTAGTCAAGTCCTCTATCCTTTACTTTTTTGCTCTCTCATTCAGTCAACCAGTCAAGCAATTTACCTTTCACATGAAATCATGAGACACATTTACAGTGAAATGTTTTCCCATCAGTCTCTTCAATGTATATATGTGTGTGACTGGGCAGACCTTGGCAGCGTCTTCATTTAGGATCCAAGTGGCTGAGGATAGAAGCTCGTCCTGAGCCTCTTAGCACTGGCTTGGAATATTCGGTTCCTTCTTCCCGACCTTGGCAGGGAGAAAAGGCAGTTATCCCTGTGGCTGGGATCTTTAATGATTCTCCAGGCCTTATTTTTGTGGCTATTTTTTTTTTTTTTTGAAGGTTATGACCACTGTTCCTACGGTGGCAAGTTTACACAGAGTAGTCGACTGTAACCATAAAATGAAAGGATGTGTTGCTGCCTTTTCATCTTTACTAGTTAACAGCTGGCTGAAGACTGATAAAAAAATAATTTGATTCACTTTGCTGCTCAAAGTCTACCGCCGGCAACTACCGGCAACTTTATAGTACATAACTCAATGCATGAATTGACGTCATGAATCAGTCAACGCAACTTAAATGTCAATATGACAACAAACCACTCCATTTGTTTTTATTGTCTTTCTTGCATGACACACACTTTAGTAATAATTGGATCTTCAAGCGCTTGAAACAATGAAACACTATATGAATTTCAACCAGATTATTGTCTGTCCTTACTTGATGAAAAAAAGTGGCAGCAGCACCACACTCCCAGTCTGGGGTGAAACAGCCTCTGCCTTGCCTTTCTCATCCCTGAGCAGCGCCCGGGTCAGACCCTCAGTGATGTGGACACCAAGGTACTTGAAACTTTCCACCTCCTCCACCAAGGACCCGTTGACACTTCACTGTGTCTACAAAAAGTGAAATAATTTCTTTTCAACCCTGAACTACTTTATACTGATATTTCTCTCACTGAATATTTGTCCATTTTTACACCTGTGTACTTTTTCTTGTATTTTGGCTTTCTGGCAGCCCTTACTCTTTTAAACTGGCAGAATAATAATTTAGAATACTTTTCATACAGTCCCCTATTGAACTGAATATTGTCTGCCAGGTTTGAAAAGGTCTGCATGGTTTCATGGCTTGGACAGTCGTCTTTCCTTTTTCGCCAGGGTCATCCATATCTTCATTTAAATTGCCTGTGTATCTTAGCTGTAGTTCTGAATATGTAGAGTTTGCTGGAGCCCTGTTTGGATTTCCCTGACATGTGGGCCTATTCATTAAAATCATGATCTTGGTCTTCTCTATATTCACAGCAGAGGCCCACATCTGACCAACTTTATGCAACTGCTTTGCTCTGTCACTCTCTTCTGATCCCGGTTAATTCCAGGTCGATAACGCCCCCGTCTGCTGCCTCTCTTGTCATTGTTGAAGTTGAAAACCAGCTCTCTTTCTTTCTTTTTTTGGCCCTCTCTTTATCTCCTCCCCTCACTCACTGCTTCGAATCTGTTTTTTCAAACCCCCTCTCCACTCTCGTTCCCTCCGCTCTTCAATTTTGTATAAAATTGCATCAATTCTCCTATTCAGGGCTGTACATTTTTGAGCTTTCATAACTTTAATGCAATGTGTTTGTGATGTAAATTTATTTGCTTTTTGATATACCCAAAAAGCCTTGGCAGTAGTAGTCCCCTTCCATTCACCCGTGTGCCTGAAAAACTTTGCTTGAGAGTCGAGTTGAAAATTAAAAATTGATTTCACTCTGCTTGCTCTCGCTAATCTCCCCCCTCCCACTCCTCCCTCCTTTCACCTCCTCTTCCTTTCCTCAACTCCCCCTTTCTACTCTGAGCTTAAAGGAAACTCCATTCGTGAATCCGTTCGCTCGCTTATTCTCTTAATCCCCCCGTCTCCTGCTCCCTCCCTCCCTCGTTTGGGAAAGTATTAGCTACACTCCTTCATTCATTGATTCGTTGGCTTACTTGCTCGCTCCGTCTCTCTCTGTCTCTTTACACTCGGTGGCTTTGTCAACAGAAGATACATTGATTCATTTGTTTGTGCATCCATCCCTCCATCCATTACACCCTCTCTTACTCTTTCTTTCTGTTCCTCTTGCTCTTTATCTCTTGCCACCTGTATCTCTTTTCTTTCACTGTCCACTTTCACTTTTAGGATTTTTATTGACACGACGAGACTTGTTCATGCTCACAAACTAAATCAGCTGAGATGCTAAAGTGTCTCCTGTTCAACTCATTTACTCTGTCTCTCCATCAGAGGGCCCAAGAAGAGGTCCACTCCAAGGAGTTAAAGGTCAAACTCCTGACTGACAGTGTCAACAGTTTCATCGCCAAAGCCCCACCCACTGCCCATGATGCCTTGCGGTCTGAATTGGACGTGCTGACGGCCAACTACCAGCGCCTGTGTAGCCGGCTGGATGGGAAATGTAAAACTCTGGAGGTACAAACTCTCTCTGCTCATTTAGAAGTGTTAATGGATAACCTCGGCATGCTTAAGTAATGACAAACTATTAAAAGGGGGAAAGGATGGGAGGGTGTGTTTGTGTGTGTGTGTGTGTGTGTGTGCCCAAGGTAAAAACACCCTTACATGATGTGTCAAGGCCGTAGTGCACACATACATCAGTGCCAGCTCTGGAGGGTATGTTGTTGTGTATGTGGGTAGATGACTGTGTGAGTGCACATAGTTTATTATAGATGAGCTGAGGGTAAAGGAGATCAGCCAAGCAACACCGTTTCAGGCTCTTTTTCTTGCATTTTAGATGTTACCTCATGACCTTCAAATTGTAAGTGTTATCAAAAACAAGTCAATTTGAATGAATGCTCAACGTTTTAATGTTTAATGTTCAGGCTGGAGGTGATAAATATGATGGAGATACAAGCTGGATAAATACATGTTAGCAGAAAATATTCCCTGTGAAAAGCATAGACAGTATATTCTATGGTTTGGAGGCAGAAATCGCAGAGGCGGATATCTGAAAGCTATTTGTATGGCCAGGTACCACTGTCATGGGATTTTTTGTCTTTTAATAATTTGTGTGTCTTTGAATAGGCTTATTAAAGTGCTTATTATGTAAAGTTTTTTTAGTTTCAGCAAAAGCAAATGGTGTATTATGTGCTCCTCAGATGGCCGTTCTTCCGACTTTGGTGTGTTCATGAGCTTTAAGTTGTAAACAGTATTACCGCTACAAAGAAGATGTGTTGTATTTTCTCTGCTCAGAGCGCTTAAACACACCTTGATAGTGTCGAGCAAAAGAAACTGATCAGGTGAGCCATGGCGTATGACTGGAAACTAATTTTTAAGATTATTATTATTTAAGATATAACTTGCACCTCAAAGATGGACAGATTGTTGGTCAGTAGCATTTGTGTAACATCATAGTAAGCTTACATAGCCCACCTAGGTAAAAGTTAAATGCTGAATCAATGCATTAAATTGAATATTTTATCTTTATTAATGTAAACTTATACATGATGACTGAGAATGTATTGAGAAGTTTTGTGGGACGGGCAGCACTAGAGTCAAACGTGCTTGTACTACAACAAAGTGTCATGAACATCAAAAAGACATTGCAAAAAGTGTCAAAGCAAGAACGTTTTGATCTGTTTACATGAATCAACTCAAAGGAATCAATACTGTAAAAAGAGTCAGTCCACCCATAAATACTCAGATGGAACTCAGGGCCCATCCTGAGGATGGCTGCAATGTTTCAAATGTGTTTACTGGAGAAAATCTTCCCTGTCTGAAGCTCAGTTACCGTTAGATTAGAATAATACATAAAGTTACTGCTGCTCTGTGATGTCCACCAAATGTTCTGCACAGTGCCTCTTATTTGGAGTTGCTTGTATTGTTCTTGCTGCTGTGTGATGGCTGCAGGTATTTCCAAGCTATTATCATGGTGTACAGGGTACAGATGACTCCAGCCCACGTCCTGGAGGGGGGGTCCATAGAAAGGTTTATGGTTGACCCTTAAATGATCAAGAACAGCAATTTACTTACTGACTTTTATCACTGACCATTCAGGTGTCTGCAGGTTCTCAAAGTCTTAAAATGTCTTCAGTTCAGTTATATAAATATTAGGCCTCAACAGTCATTAAATAGTCCTAAATGTGAATTTGTGAATTATAACACTTTATCTAATTTCATTTATCCATCTTTTAATTTCTTTTTGTCAAAATGAGTCAAGGTCTGCTGTTTAGAAGTCCACATTTTTAATGCTACAAATCTTTTAACCTACCACTTAACCTAATATTGTCATTTTACTTCACACTTGCCCTTTCCTGTTGGCAAAGTGTAGATTGATTTAACTCACTCTAATAACCATATTCCTAAATAAAACCCACCTCTGCACAGGACCACATTGACACTTCCTACCTTTATACTTACCTGCAATACTTGAACAACAAAAAGATCATTTGTCTAAAAATCAATCTTAAATTTCAGCCTTGAAATGTTAAAATGATCTTGAAAAGGTCTCAAAAAGCTGAAATTCGAGGAGCAGAGGGGCAAGTTTCTGGCTAAAAAAAAAAAAAAGTATGAAGAAGCACCAGGTATGTCTGGTGAAGCTGAACGTGAGGAGGTGGGGAGTTAATGTTAGGCAGGCTACCAAATAAAACTAGAGTGAAAATATTGGTGTTATATGACAATATAATAATGCTTCAAAGTTAGGCAACATTTTTACTCACAGTACATCAGATTTTCTGCAGAAGCCTGGGTTATATTTAGTGATCTAATCTTATTTTAATTCTTCTCCTCTCTACTACTGAGTCTTTTTTTTTACCCTCACACCCTCCCATTAACAGATACTTAATTTTTTATAGTTGTAATATCTGACGACATGTTTCTGATGAATGATGGGTGAAACATTTTGGGCAGGGAACACCCTTTCAGAAGGCGCATGACACAGAGCAAGAAAAGGAAAAGAGCCCCCTGTTAAAAATAATAATAATGATAATTGAAATAAGGCCTGACATCCAGACATTGTCCCGTCTGCAAAAGAAGCCTGTTCGGGCAGTGTGAGCACAAGTGGGTTTCTCTTCTAAGCTTTTGGCTTCATGAAAAGCTGCTGTCAAAATGTCTGTCCACTTGTTGATGCTATACACTACATGCTGCCACCAACGATGTCTTACAGCCATCAGCTGGTGCATTACAATGTTGGCTAACGCCTTTACAATTTGCTTTTTATGTGTTTGTGTGAAATCTGCTTTCTTTTGTTGAACATATTTCCAGATTTAGCTGCATTTTACATTCCGGGAAGCCAATTCAATCTTTTCAGCCAGACAGAGGCAACTGTTGCTAATTTGCAGGCAGAAACAAACTAATCAAACATGTTGATGTTGAACAGATGCTGCTATGACAGCCTGCGCCAAAGCTGAATACGTGAATAAAAAAAAAACCCAAACACCACGAGAAAGTGGCATCTATAGTTATCTGCTGCTACCTATCCTTGTCTCTCTCTTCTTCTCTCTTTGTGTTCCCTTGACGTGAGTCTCCTCCCTGTCTTTCCACTCTCCTTTGTGCCTCATTTTCTTGAGACATAATTACCTCTGCGTCTTGGCATTCTTGGTAATTCAACTTTATGGTTGAAGACACTCTATCTCTCTCACGGTTTGTCTTTTTCTGCTGATGTCCAGCTGTCTTTGTTGTTTGTTTGTTTGTTTTTTATCAATCAGTTCCTCTTCATCTCTGTCTGTACCTCCTGGTGATTGTGTTGTATATGTGTGTGTTTTGTAGGAGGTGTGGGCGTGTTGGTGTGAGTTGCTCTCCTACCTAGAGCAGGAGAATGCCTTCCTGGACCAGTTGGAGCAGAAACTGGATGAGACGGAAAACCTTCAAGGAGGCGCAGAGGAGCTGCAGGAGGCGCTGGATGTGAGTATGAAGAGAAGGAGAAATGAAGTGAACATGCATGCAGTGCACAAGTTTTATATTGCAGAGAAAATGCAAGAAGTTTTTATGATATAAAACGTGTCATAATGGGACTGGGGGGATAAGGAGGAGGCAGGTTCTGTTTTTCCCCTCTATAAAGCAGGAGGCAGGGATGCTCCTGCGTAGCTCCCACCCAGACCCTTGTGCTAAGGGTTTAGCCTTCTTAAATCCTGCAGAGCCGATCACATCAGTGATCCTATGTGTTTCCCTTGCGCCCTCACAGCAGTGCGCACAGCTGTTGGGCTCAGACAGCAGGACCGACTGTAGCCAACCTGGGACGTCTCCTCCCGCAAAGCAAAGCCGTGTCTTGCGCTAAACTGATTGGCTGTAAACATTTGTGTTTGTGCTTGAGACTAGAGAGTAAGCCCTGTCTGTCTGTATTCATCTTTCATCATATCAGTCTTCCTCTACTGTTTACTGATCGCTTTCAGTTATATTGGAGCTGTATGAAATTACTGCTGATGAAAGCAGGAGCTTTTCTTGGTTCCAGTGGTGGGAGAAGTCCTCAGATATTTTACTTACGTGAAAGTATTAATTATAGAAATATTTTGTTACAAGTAAAAGTCATACATTTAAAGCTAACTCATAAAAGTCCTACGGAGCGCTGTCCACTTGATTAGTCAAAGTTTTTGTTACTGAATGTGTCCCCTGTCTACGAACTTAGACACTGCACATCCATGGGTCCCCAGCAATACACCCGCCAAATGTGAAGTGGATCGGATCGGGTGATTCTTGAGATATGTGAAGGACAAAAAAACATACAGAGATTCTTTGCTTTATACTTAAATGATGTAATTGGATTGTGATTAGTGATGCATTAATGTGTCCATCACTTTAACAGTGCAGCTGTTAATGTAGGGCTATTTCTAATCACTTTATATATTTATAGATAGTTTAATCAATAATAATACACCATAATGTGTATGAAGTAGCATAAAATTAAAATGCTAAAGTAAAGTACTTCAAAATTGTAGTTAAGTATAGTGCATAAGTAAAAAGCTACATTCCATCACTGCTAGTTTTCTTGTTGTTAGCGGTGCTATTCTTAGATTAACATTATAATTTATTATAAGATGAGGACATATTTGGTTTTTAAGTACTGCAGACAGGGATAGTACAAGCAGAAGCAGCTAGACAAGCTTTTAGGTGAAGAGCTGCAGGCAGCAGGCTCTTAATGCAGTTTGGGACCAGCACCAGCACTTGAACACATCTTCTACAACGTTCGCTGTGCCCTGCTGTGTTGTGCAAATACACTCAAAGTGTGCCAGCACAGCTCAACCATCGTGGTTGCTCACGGCTCCGCTTGGCATGAGATTGCTCAGCTGTATTGAAAAAACTGGATTTTGAGGAGGCTGACCACTTTGAGGCAAAAGTGTTTCCCACTCTGAACAGACACCAGACCATCAAGGAGGGAGTTTGATCCTTGTGGGCTTCACAGGGATTTCTTCTTTTAATTCAACAATTACTAGGAGAGCTCAGGCCTCCCTCAGCTATGAGCCTGGCCAAAATACAACCCCTACCACCACCATAAAACGAAAAGAACACCCGCCACCCTACCAAGGAACCCAAAAGGCTTATGTTGAGGAAACATGAAAAACAAAAAAAGACAAAAGGAAATAGAGAGGGAACAATGAAATGAGTAAACAACCAATATTAGGAAGACTGATGAATAGGTAAATAGAAGGCGGGATTGAGCTGTAAAGTGTGGAGGATGAAAGCTGCCAAAATAAAATACAATTAAATAATTAGGTAATTAATTATTTAAATAAATACAGATAAAAATGAATAGATAAATGTAAAAAAAACAACAACATTTGAAATCAATCAAATAAATGCAAACGTGCATTAATACATTTTTAAAAAAAAATAAAATGGATAAATAAAAGGGAAAACTAAATAGGAATGTAAATAAAAAGGGGAATTAATAAATAACGATGTTAAGTAAAACAGAACTGTCCATTTATGTAATATTTTATCCATTAATAATGCCTACATTTATTTTTAATATTAATTTTGGTACATTCAGTGGCATTTTCATTCATTTATCAAGTAATTTATTTAATTATTTTTTACTTTGGCAGCTTCTGTCCTCCATTGAAAAAGGCATATGTGCCTTTATTTCAGAATAAACTATTTTAAAAGAACCAACAAGGTTTATGTGAAGCCATAAGGCCAGTAAACATTCTCATTTTTCCATTTATACTTTACCTAGAGACCTACCATTACCTAGAGTAATTACAAAATTATGGTAATCATTGAACACAATCAGATTCTCAAACTAACATATCAGCGGATGGAAGTATGGGTGGGATGCAAAGAAAGGACAATTACACTTTAAGGAGGAAAAGAGACTTTTTTTTCTCCTCATACCTCGAGGAGTCAGTGGGGAGAGATAACATTAAGAAGAAATATGTGATGTGAGATATTTCTGGAAAAGGTGATTTTCATCAGATAAAAGCATATATGAAAGAGATTATGTTAGGGAATAAAGAGATCGAGTGTGTTGGCCTCTCTGAGGATGTTGATGTTATGTAAGACACACAGATAAAAAAAAAAAAAAAAGAAATCTTGAATCCAATGGAATTTATGTTGAATCTTGCAATTAGAGACACTGAGGCTTCCTGGCCTTCCCGAGGAAATAAAGTAAAAGGCTTATGTGTTAACCCTAACTCATTAATTTGCTTAAACTGTGCTTTTGCAGATTGCCTTAGATGTTACATCCAGGGATTTCATGAGATTAAACAATGCAAAAAGCTTAAAGCCTCAAGACCACGGATGCATTCTTTCATTTAGGTTTGTACAGAGCAGCAAAATGCAAATAACTGCCCACTCAGCTGTATTCTACTACGCTAAATGCTCTACTGACATCGGCCAAAGAGACCTTTATGGGGATTTCAGAAGATGTGAAAAGCTTTTAAGCACCGAGGTCGGACGAACAAGGGCTGCTTGACCTCTTTTAGCCTCTACATGTCAGCACCTCATATTCTTATCCTGCATAATTTTCAATATGCTGCTGCTGCCTCATCATGACTCACCTTCAAACAAAACATCATCACTGTGTGTGCATATTTTTCTGTGGTTTCACTTAATGGAAGCTACCACGGTAGAATTTTTAACTACTCGTTATGTGGCCAAGTGTGACTGATGATGTCTTGTGTGTGTACAGAGTCTAGAGGTTCTTCTGCGGCACCCTGAGGACAACAGGAACCAGATAAGGGAGCTCGCCCAGACGCTGATGGACGGAGGTGTTCTGGATGAACTAATACAGCAAAAACTGGATGCTTTCAATACACGATGGGATGAGCTCATGGCAAGGGTAAGACATACAGTAACATTTAAGAGTTTGGGTTTAATATATTTTTAGCAGGAGCATTCTGCATCACTTCAGATTGTGTTCTGGTGTGTTGGTTGGTGAACATGAGTTGTCACAACAGTCACATTGTGAGACTTTGGTCCCACGTCTCTGACACTGTCAGATTGTTGCTGCAGGCTGTCTTTGGTTTTACAGTGCATTGTTGGACCAGAGTTTTGATTGACAACCATAGTTTTCACCAGCAAAGAGAACAAAGCTTTGGGCACAGCATGTACTTTTTGGCTGGAGATGCTTGTGACTGCAAGATAAACACACATTCAGAATCTGTGCATTTTCTTTTCTGATTAAGATTTCTTTTGCAATAGTCGCCTTTTGTTTGGAACAGCCAAAAATCACACGATCGAGGGGGCCTAAGGCTTGCCTATAGAGCTGCCATTAGCACAGCACCCACCTGCTTGGACTGCCTCACTGAGTTGCAACAAAATGGTCCATATTCCACAGCCAAGGTCCCCTGTATGTGATGACAAAGTGGCAGAGTAGTTCTACATCTTTTATTGTGATTGTGATTCTGTTTTACGTTTAGACGAATAAATGTCTATAAAAATCTATACATCCTGATACAGGTCAAAACACACACTAAAAAATACATATACTGTAAAAATACAGATTAGATTTTTTTTTTTTCATTTAAATCCTTCTTTTGAATCTTTAAAGTAGAATTCTACTCCGTTCAGGAATTCATGTAACTGCTGCAGCCAAGGACAGTCCAGGACAAGGACGGTCATCATTTGAAGGCTTTATTCCAAAACATTTCTCGAATAAAAAATCTTAGGTAAGATGTTGAGGTGCTTTGATTTGTTTTAATTTCTCTCAGCCACTTCAAGACAGTTAATCTTTTCACACTGAGGATATTTATCTTGTAACAAACCTCGTCTTTTTTGTTCCTGTGAGAATATTTAACCCATGACATCATCAAGAGGTACTCTATTAGATCATGGCTCAATCCCAATACACACCTTGTCCCTACCACTTAACCCTTACCCCTCTGTTTTGCATGCGCAGGTCTAGGTGTAGGGTGTCCCAGTTCTAATTGGGATAAAGGGGGAAGGTAAAGTGTTAGGGATACTTTTCAGAAGCACACTCCAAACTGAATGTTATGAGTAATCATTATTACTAAAATCTTTAAAAAAAATAATAAAACCTTACAATAACCATCATTCTATCTTAGTTTAATGTTGTTTCAATGTATTTAGGTCCTTTTACAACAAACAAATCGCTTGTGGTATGCTGATGTCTCGGTAGCTAAGTAGGCAGGAAGCTAACTAGGCAAGAAGCTAACTAGGCAGGTAGCGAACTAGGCAAGAAGCTAACTAGGCAGGAAGGTAACTAGGCAAGACGCTAACTAGGAAGGTAGCTAACTAGGCAGGCGGCTAACTAGGCAGGCAGCTAACTAGGCAAGAAGCTAACTAGAAAGGTAGCTAACTAGGCAGGCGGCTAACTAGGCAGGCAGCTAACTAGGCAAGAAGCTAACTAGGCAAGAAGCTAACTAGAAAGGTAGCTAACTAGGCAGGCGGCTAACTAGGCAGGCAGCTAACTAGGCAAGAAGCTAACTAGGCAAGAAGCTAACTAGGCAGGAAGGTAACTAGGCAAGAAGCTAACTAGGCAGGAAGCTAACTAGGCAAGAAGCTAACTAGGCAGGAAGGTAACTAGGCAAGAAGCTAACTAGGCAGGAAGCTAACTAGGCAGGCGGCTAACTAGGCAAGAAGCTAACTAGGCAGGAAGGTAACTAGGCAAGAAGCTAACTAGGCAAGAAGCTAACTAGGCAGGTAGCGAACTAGGCAAGAAGCTAACTAGGCAGGAAGGTAACTAGGCAAGAAGCTAACTAGGAAGGTAGCTAACTAGGCAGGCGGCTAACTAGGCAGGCAGCTAACTAGGCAAGAAGCTAACTAGGCAGGTAGCTAGTTTTAATTTGTTTTGCTGATTTGTGCATAACCGTCCCACATTTTGACATATTTCCATATCGCATTCCTCCCATAATGGCATATGATGCCTGAAATTTAACTAAACTCCTCTGCGCTCCTCTAATATCAGGGCCTAATGGCAAGGTATGCTGAAGCACAGGTTGCTAAATTAGCCTCCAGACCACTGCTAGTGACCTGATAATGAAGCTAAATTAAGTTGTGAACAAACCAGAAGTGTCCATGCTTCATCAGATAAAAAGCAAATATCATTATTTTGGTTCGAAATAAAGTAATTCAGTAATTCATTCATTTTGTAGCGTCCCTTCACAATGAGGCTACAATGAGGCTTTTTATTCCTTGACTTTACACAGGCTCTTGTCACTGTTGTCAACTCCTCAGTAAGAAAAGTAGCCATTGGCTGTCCTAAAAGTCACTAAAAGTCTCTAAATGATGTCATCGCCCAATTTGCATAATTTTGCATATGTATGTAATTGTAATGGCTGCTGTAGGAGAGAGGAATAACGTCGTGGGAGAGACAAAAACTGAGTAAAAACACCCTGAATATGTTTAGAACTACAAATGAACCTTCTTTCAGTGATTTATATTAGCCAAAGAAAATTTTACATTTATGTCCCACCCTGACTGTAAACCAGGTCGGGATCAGCCAGCGGCGGTTCCGCACATGCGCGATTCACTTACAGTCTGGATGCAGAGAGGTTAACATCTCCTGCTCTGACTGCTGCTGGGAGGGAGGACTGGGCTGTCTGTGAGTGCTTTGGGCCGAGGGAAGGGCCCACAGCAGCATCCACTGCTCGTTGAGAAGAATAAGAATGAAACGTGCTCTCACAACAGAGTCTCCAGAAGTCTTCAATAACATCAGAAAAAGTCGCTAGATTTGTTGCTAGTCGCTTAGAGGTGCTAGTATTGAATTACATACCTCACAACATCTAAATACACACAACTTTGCTAAGAGTAACACGTTCCCTGACATTATGGCAAACTCAGTAACTGCCATAACAGACCTTTCTACTGTAGCTGAACATAACACATTTGTGTTTGTCATTTAAAAGCTATAGAACACATCATCGATAGATATCAGGAAAGCCAGCTCTCTAAACATTTTAAAAGAGAGCTAAAAATGTGTTCACTTAGCCTTTAAGGAGCTCTAATTTTCCTAAGGTCTAAAACTCTTCTTTTTATGTTTCACGCTGCTGCAACTCTTTAAAATGTTTAACTTTACTTGATTTTATGATTTATGCTTTTACAATTCTATGACTGTATGATGTCATGATTCTGGGACATTTTGTAACTTAGGTCATTTTGTGATTTTTTCACGATTTTAAGATTTGTTGTTTGGCTTTGATCAGTGGGTGGTGGATTTATTGGAGAAAGACTGTGGTGAGTTTTATTTGATCCACAGTGCCACAAAGAGGGCAGATTCTGTGGCAGCTGTGGACTGTACCCAGCATACCCGCAATGTGGTTAAGTCTTGAGAAGACTTTCTGGGGTAATCCAAAATACGCTCATTTCAGTTAATCAGTGTCTGTTGGTGAGTCTTTGCCCATTGGGAATTATAGGCTCTGATTGGTAGTGACTGTTTTCAAGTGTCCTTTTATATTTAATTTGTTGCCTTGTTTGTCTGTTTTATGTTCATCTGTTTTCATGTGTAGCACTCAGTGCTTATAATGTCTTAATTGTAAAGCACTTTGTGCTGCATTTCTTGTATGAAAAGGGCCATATAAACAAAGTTTATTGTTGTTATTATTATCAAGGCCTTGAAAGATTGTCCCATTTCATCGGGAAAGATTTCAACCACTGCCTCTTAAAACTCTCCTTCGAGGGACAAATGGGCACTTGAAAACAAGGGGTAGGGATACCATGTTTGTTAACCTTAAAGATACACATGATGTGTGTGGAGTGATGAGGTATACTCAGTGTGAGCAACATCTGAAAACAATGCAGATAAATTGCTTCCCTGTTTACCACCATTTAGGCAAACAGGGAAAACACAACAGAAAAACATCTTTATTTATGTTATAATATGATTGGACAGAGTGACACATTTGAAAGTTGCTCGTAACTGCGATACAAAAACAACGCTTGTTTGCCGGTAACAGTATTCTTACATAATACACATTAATTAAGAGACCTCGGCACATACACCAAAGGCGCAAGCACGTCCACTTGTTTTATTTCTTTTCCACTCTTAATCCCCCACCTTTCCTCTCATCTTCCCCTTCCTCCATTTGTCACACCTTTCCTTTTCTTCTTGAACTTTATCATCCTCCTTTCTACCGTTTTCCCTTTATTTCATACCCTCTCCTCCTTCTCTTCTCCCCATTTCTCCCCCTGAGTTTTCTGCCTTTTCTTACTCATTTTCTTTCTCCTTCTTCTCAACAACTTCACTCTCTCGTCCTCCCTCCTCTTCCTAATTCTCCTCCTCTTTCTCCTCCTCCTCCTCTCCCAACATCTTCCTTTCCTCCCTTCTAGCCATCATCAGCGGCAGCAATACATTCTCAGCCTCTTGTGGTGATGCTCAGTGACAGATTAGACACACTTGCACCCACACACACACACACACACACACACACACACACATAGCGACACATGCTCATTGCCCGCTGGGTTGATCCTCCCTCACAATAGAACCAGATTAATGTTCTCCTTGCAGCCTGATAAGCCTCCCTTTGTTTGTCTACCCATCAGAGACGGTGTGTGTGCGTGTATGTGTGTGTGTGAGGCACAGTCTTTTATTTCAGACTTTTTGTATTTTTTGGGAGGAAGTGTCACTGTGTGTATTGTCTGTGCGTATGTGTTTGAAAGCATTACAGAAGCTGGTGTCCTTTGTTTCGGTGTGTATGTCAGCATGTATGCATGTGAGGTGAGGCCGGGCGGCTCCGAGCCCTGTTTGTTTGTCATCTATAAAGGGGACGAGGAGCTCAGAGACAGGACGCGGGTGTTTGTGAGTATCTCTGGAAAGACAGATGGAGGAGCAAAAGCACACTGAGACCAAAATATTGCCTTAATATTTTTTCCTTTTTTTGACCTGAGGGGACTGTATCCAGGGAATTTCTTTTTTAAATCTGTTTTTTCTTTCTTGATCAGTGCTGTTTGAAGAACACATTATCAAATCTCTGGGATCGTTTTGTGGGCCAGTTTTAGTGACAGCCATTTTTTAGCTCTCCAGACACTTAAGATGAAAACTAGACATCTCATTTCATTTAGAAACAAATTGACATCCGATGTAATTATCTTTTATTAATTAAAACAAGAACCCTAAATGCCCTCTTAATACATTACATCAAACTAACACCTTTAAATTGTAAGAATTGTAGAATTAAAAGGCACTATATTTATGCTTTGTTGTAAAATGCCAATGTAATATATTAATTACTCAGAGGAGTTATGATATCATAACTAATAACTTTAATTATGGCTGTGTTACCAGGGCCCTGTCACTGAGTGGAATGCAGCCATTAATCAAGTTATTAATAGCACCAGTGCTTTTCCTGTGATAACATGTAGAAATGTCTTCTGTGAAAAAGGCCTTGCTATATTCAACCCAATCGTCAGAATAACATTTGTTATGTTATTATGTAGCAGATATGTTGCGACTTTATTTCTCTTTACAGTATGTTTAAACATATTTGATGATCACATTTTGGCTTAAAATACATGCTGTTGGTGGTACGCTCAAGGCTATAAATGCTGACAATGTCTTGTTAAAAATCCCCTGCTTTTGGTGGCACAATCACCATTTCAATGCCATTTGAAATGACACTGGAAATGCAAAGACCCATTAAAAATGCACGGTTTTGGTGGCATAATTGTCGCTGGAAATAAAAAAGATTTCTAGCTAAAAAAAAAAACACCCTAAGCCACAGCTGGATTCCTGCCAATGTCCCTCTAAAAAACAGTTTTTGATGAGTCAAGTCAAGGCTGCAAATTCCACCAATTTTCCGTTAACTTTTGGTAGCACAATCACAGCTGGAAATTCCATTGATTTCCTGCGGAAACAGGATTGTTTTCATGGTACAGTTGCTACTGGAAGTCCCATTTTTCTATTGCTATAAATTACCTGCTTTTTGTAGCAAAATCATGGCTGGAAATGCCGCTGATGTCCTGCTAAATATCACCTGCTTTTGCTGGCACAACTGCTGCTAGAAAAGCTGCTGATATCATGATATAAAACATCCGTTTTTAATGGCATAATCAGGGCTGGAAATGCTGCCAGTGTCTCACTAAAATCAACCAGTACTGTTGTTTGTTGGTCTTAAACAATGGTGCAGCTTTGCAGCCACCAGCCAGGTGTCAGTCCTTTTAGTTGCTGTAGCTGTATGTGGAGCAGGAACCCTGACGAGGATAAAGCCTCCTCACTCCATCTGGCATTGACACTGTTTTGATTGCCTTTATGCATAGAAATTGTAGATGTCATTCAATTCAAAGTTAGACATCAAAGAAGTCTATTTCTTATCTGTTCCCTACTTCTTATCCAAAGAAAAGTATTATAAGTTCAAGAGTCAAATAGCTGAATGTCAACATTTCCCCAGCATCAGATTGAACCAAGTTCAGCGGAGTGCAGGGGTCTAAGTAAATGCAGAGACAGTAAAATAAGTACATAATCTTATTATATCAATGTCCCACTTTAAACCTCATGTGGAGATAAATCCAGCCCGCACATGCAAAAAAAAAATGTTGTCTTACATCTCCGTCTGCACGACTTCAGATCAAAGAGGCATGTTTGCCATTTTAATTTCAGCTTCTTGTAACAGCTGAAAACCAACAAGAGGAAGTGTGGTGCAGAGAATGCTGCTTGCGCTTTGCCGACGGCATTTCCGACACAAGGCAGTTAAGCAAACAGTGATTCTCTATCTCTCTTGTTCACAATCACTGCATTCGTGACTACGTGTCTGCGTGTGTGAGAGAAATAAGTAATAAGGGAAAACTGAGTGTTTAATGAGAATATGTATTCATGAGCCGACAATTGCCAGGGAAATGGAGTACATGGCCACAGGGAAGGTTGTTATCAATGTTTGTCTAAATATTTAATCTCACTCAACTTCTCATTTCATACATTATCAACTAAGACACATCCACTGGTAACATTAGGAGAACGTGTGTGTGTGTGTGTGTGTGTGTGTGTGTGTGTGTGTGTGTGTGTGTTGGGGTTAGACAGGCTCAGCGCTATACTTAGAGTCGTTATCCTTCCACATGAGCTTAGCATGCTCACCTGTAACCACATACACCCTCTCTATCTCTCTTTAACATACGCGCTCATACAGGTTTGTGATGTAACAGGTCAGTTCACTAGTTAATCTTGTAGGCAGTCACCGGGGAAAAGGAGAGAGGAAACACTTGAGCATTTGCCACTTGCCAACAACAGGCATCAGAAGATCATTTGTGTTGGTGAAGACAGCGACGTTGATGTGGTCGGTCACACGGAGACGACATGAGAGAAAAACCCCGGAGGCCGTCCTTCAAGAGGGTACACACAGGGAGTGTGTCTGTGTGTTTGTGTGTGTGATGGTTGGTTGGGGTGTGTGTACATATTGCTCCATCTTGTGCCTGTGTTTGTGTGTGTCTGCTCGTTTGTAGGTACATGGAGGGGAATTGCAGGAATGCTGAAATGTTGCAGCTAAACCAGTTCATTTCAACAGAATCACTGCAATTGGTGGATTTATTTGTGGAAGCAAAGGAAATCTGCACAAATTTTCAGCATCAAGTTCAACTTTGGTGAAATCGACATGGCAAATTTGCACCTTTGATCAGCAGCAACCCAGCCGAGGAAGGGCCGAAGACTCTACATGGAGGAAGCTACTGCAGCTCATTTGCTGTATTGCACCATTTACTTTAATTTAATTACCACGGTCAACGTGACGTCACAAAATCGCTGCCATCTTTGTTTGGGGAAAAGGGGGGCAGTATTCTCTCGTCTGTACACTCAAGTTCAAGTTTAATTTCACAACCTTGAATTACATTCTTAATTACAGAATATTGAGGCCAACGTGGCCCTTGATTACTTTGAAGCCCTTTCTGGTGATTCTAAGGCAAGATATGGGAGGAAGCGCACCCTCGCACTTGCTAGCATGACATGGTTGGTAACAAATAGATGCCTTGGGTTGTCTAACATGATACCACATACCTACAAGTATGGTTAAAGTACTGTAAAGTACTAAAGTAACTGGCCAGGCCTGGGCCTATAATGACCGCCAAATTACAAGACCAAACGTATCAACATAGAGTAATGGTATAACTATTATTCCAGTACTATACGACTTGTAAGACTTCTCACACTTGGGGGACCAGGGTCTGTTTTGACACTCCCATCTGTGATCATGTGATCCTTTCTGATGGCCGCCAGCCACCTTCTCCTTCAGCTGGTGTAATATGAAACTGAAGGTTTAAATTTTCGGTCTTGTTAGTTGTGCACAGGAGCTTTATAGCATGTTGGCATTTTGATGTCACAAAGAAAACCATCAGATAATTGCTTTTTCAAGCAGTTCTCTGCACTGCCACAGACAGTATCAGAAGCCATCTTTTCCAAAGCAACAGCAGAAAAAGTTGAAATTAAGAATCTCTTTTTCACATAGTATTACAAACTGCTCAATAGAAAAGCAATTGGTTTGCAGACAGTTTTGAGCTGATGGTAAAAATGCGCAATGTGTGAACATAGTGCCTTGTTAGCAACCAAATCAACCAGCTTGCAAATTGACAGTTAGCAGGCATTTCTGAGGTTTGCTTATTCCCTCTGCAATAAGACTGTTTATTGAATAAAAGTATGTACAATCATGAGAACAAAATACCAGAGAGAGAATAAACAACATAGTCCAGAAAAATTTGACTGTTGCCAGCATGTCCCAGACAAGCAGCAACATCTGGGCTGAAAAATAAAGCAAATGCGGAAGTTCCTCCAATGGCCAACAATGGCTCCAAGAATGAGATGGCGATGGCCAAAAGCCCTCAATGCCTGACCTTTACCAGATTGGAGAGGCAGTCTCATTTTTAACTCATCTATTGGCCTAATTTCAGCCTCTAAAATGCAGTTGGCTTTGTGTGCACACAGTTGTAGAGGCTGTGATGTCACTCAGCATAGGCTTTTTATACACTGACTGCAAAAACTAACAGTACACTAGTTTGGGTATGTGAATGAAATATCCCAATCTTCCCCTGAGGATTCTGTAAAAATGCATCTTGTCTGAATCTCATGGGTACGTTATCCAGAATTTCTAAGAGATTATTCAAGCTGTTGTTTGTGGGGAATTACTTTTATATACATGAGTCAGAAATTTTAATGTAGGAATACATGAAAACATCTACTGATGTGTTTCCTGTATTTATAGTCTACTTTATGTGTTTGTCTGGGTTTCTTTTGACGAGATGTGATGCATTTCCTGTTTCCCCAGGCGGCGCTCAGGCAGAAGGAGCTGGAGAAGAGTGTCCAATGGGCTCAGGAGAATGACAAGTCGCTGAAACAGATCCAGGACTCGCTGGCCAACACCGACCGCCACCTCACTGCCTACCTGGCTGACCATATCGACGCCCAGCAAATACCACAGGAGGCTCAGGTAGCCATCAGTGTGTGTGTGTGTGTGTGTGTGTGTGTGTGTGTGTGTGTGTGTGTGTTTAAGGGCTTAGAAGAATGAAAGGTGAGCCATTATACCTGGACTATTGTGACAGATTTCAGCACTGTCAGAGACAGCTGTGTGGACAGGTATAGAGAGAGGAGAAGGACAGCAGTGCGGAAATATAATACGCAGATTTTCCATGTATGTGTGTGCGTGTGTGCGTAGAGTAACCCAAGAGAGAATGGCAACTGCTCTTTTTCTCCCCGTGGTCCTAATTAAGCCTGGAGCTGCTTTGGACACGGACAGCCGGAGCAAACACACACTCACTCACGCACTCACACACACACGCACTTGCACACTCTTCCTGTCTCTTCCTCTAACTCCGTCACCATATCTCCTTGCTTTATCTCTCTGACACACACACACAAAGCCTCCAGACGAATCAGATGGTAGATCCTGAAATAACGACCCGAGATGATAGAATAAGTGATGGAAACGCAAGAGTGTGTGTGCGTGTCTGTGTGCGTGTGTGTGTGTGTGTCTGTGTCTGTGTCTGTGTCTGTGTGTGTGTAAGGAGGGGATGGCGAGATTACCTCCACGTGTGTTGTAGAACACAAGTGCAAAGGATGACTCTCTCACACACACACACACACACACACACACACACACACACAGGAGGATGAGAGAATGATTGGATTAGAGTGGTGTGGATGAGCATATGTGATTACAGGGCACTTGGTATTTAAAAAGAGAGATGGGTGACGAAGGCCAAGTGTGTCTGTGTGTTTGTGTGTGTGTGTGTGTGTGTGTTACAGAGAGAGAGAGGATGACAGATGATTAAACTTTTGAGCTTCCTCTCCTCTCTCCTTGATGTCTCCTGCCCCCTTGTGGTCAGCAGAGGGAGGTACACTTTCAATCCACTTAAACTTTATTGGCTTTACTTACACTTTCAGAACAGATCTTTTTCAATTTTGTAACTCTCTATACTTTATAATAATGATATTAAAAAAATCATTTTTAGTTGAGAGATATTTTGTGTGTGTGTTTAACAGAAAATCCAGACGGAGCTGAGCGGCCATGACGCGACCCTGGAGGACATGAGGAAGAAGAACCAGGACAAAGAGCCGTCCCAGAGGATGATGGGACAGATAGACCTTACCCAGGTACACACAGAGAGATGGAGACACATGGTGTATAAACGTGCAGCCAGTGTGTCCTCAGCTCCTTAATTAAGCACCTTGGACTCCCTGTAACCCTTAAAATCCTATTTTTTTGGGTCTGTCTTACCATTAAGCAAACAAATTCAAGATGGGGCCTGAAGATTTGCTAGTCAGCGTAAGAAAGATCAGTTGAACTATTAGCAATAAATCCTGGTGTCTTGTCAGGAAGTGTAAATGATTAATGAAGGTATCCCAGTTGTGCCAGCTGTGTGTAACATAAGCAGGAGAGGTGTGTGTGTGTGACCCTCCGCCAACGAATTGATCTGAGCAGGTGGATACAAAATCCATTGGAAACACGGAAGATGCTTCTGCCTCTGCAGTCTGCACTTAACTGTCTTGTTATTTATTTATTTGTCTATTCATTTATATCATTGACTTAAT
The DNA here is from genome assembly GCF_011397635.1 of Epinephelus fuscoguttatus. Lineage (NCBI taxonomy): Eukaryota > Metazoa > Chordata > Actinopteri > Perciformes > Serranidae > Epinephelus > Epinephelus fuscoguttatus. Next base: position 14,481,531 of record NC_064775.1, read on the forward strand.
TTCCCAACTGATGTGCCCTCCTTCAGTACCACAGCACCAAAGCTTTTTCCCATAGCTACTGCCCAGCACAAGCGCTCAGCCTGTATTTGATGATCTCTGTTTTCCTCTCACAGAAAATGCTGACAGACGTGTGGACGAAGTTCCGGCTCTTCCAGAAGCCAGCAAACTTTGACGCTCGGCTGGCCGAGTGTGAGCGCTTGCTGGGTGGGGTCAAAAGTCAGGTGGGGGTGCTGGACATTCGCAGTGTGGAGCAGGACGTGGTGCAGTCGCAGCTGGATCAGTGCATGGTGGGTTTGTGGCAGATAAATGGATAAATGGATGGTTTGAACCGATGTTAAGCCCCATGCTCTCTGTATGTGTCCAACAGAAGCTATACAAGGTGCTGAGTGAAGTGAAAGGGGAGGTGGAGACGGTGATAAAAACAGGCAGGCAGATCGTCCAGAGGCAGCAGACCGAACAGCCCAAAGAGCTGGACGACAGGGTGACCGCCCTCAAGCTGCTCTACAACCAGCTGGGCTCACAGGTTAGAAGACACACACACAGACATAGTTAGATACACATGATACATGTCACGTCACATTTAGATGTTGTCGTTTTTTATGTGTGTGTAGGTAACTGAGAGTAAACTGGAGCTGGAGAAAAGTCTGAAGTTGTCCAGGAAGCTGCGTAAGGAGCTGAACGGGCTGACAGAGTGGCTCGCCACCACTGACGCTGAGCTGACCAGGCGCTCTGCTGTGGATGGTATGCCCAGTGACCTGGAGGCTGAGGTGGCATGGGCACAGGTATGAAACTCACAGGCAACTGTTTATTTGAAATCTCGAAATATAATGGGGAAAGTTTAAAATGGTCTATAGGAACATACACACAGAAATATAAAGTTCACACTAAAAATAGGTGTAATTGACCTTTAAGAATCTAATGTGTAACTTAACTCTCCTCTTGTGTCCTTTTCTTCATCCCATCAGTCCATCCACGGGGAGACAGAGAGGCGTCAGCCGCAGCTGCAGGCTGTGGTGGACCTTGCAGAGGCCCTCAAGGCAGTGCTGCGAGGCCACGGGGGCCTGGTGGATGACAAAGTCAGCCTGCTGCGCTGCAACTGGATTGCAGTGACATCCAGAGCAGAAGAATGGCTCAACCTGCTGCTGGTCAGAGACAGTAAAAAAACAGAATTTAAAACACCCTATAATACTAATTTGTCTGTCTTATCAGTGCTAAAATTAAACCAAACTATAAATAACACATTAGAAGTGTCACTGTTTGCAGCCTCAACAAATTAATCCTTTCTTCCCTCTCTCTCTCCTCTGTCTCTCAGGACTACCAGCGGCAGATGCAGAAGTTGGATGGAGAGATAAAGGAAGTGAACGGATGGATTGACGGCGCAGAGAAAAAGATGGACGAGATGGACAGCCAGGGACCCAACGACGCTGTGCTTAAGGTTGTAATGTCTATCATTATGTATGTCGCGTTTAAGCTATGTTACTTGGTGTTTGTTCTGCACTAATTATCTGAATGTGTTTGTAGATTAGTTGAGAGGGAGGTCGATTTTGAGAAGACATGCAGTATTGCTTGAAAGTACAGATAATTATCCTGTTGTTATTAGCTGTGAGAGAGAGTGATAAGTCATTAATACACACTTATCTTTAGTTAGTTCCCTATGGGAGGCAGCAAGTGTTCAGTCCACAGTGTTGTTTAGGGCTTAATACCTTTTTAATTCAGTGGAACAGCCTAAAAAAATGACTTTAATCTTGCTCTTCGATCCTATAAATTCAGATAGACGTTTAAAATAGGGACATAATTTTCATCATTTATATCATAAAACATATTCAGGATTTGTCTCAAGCCTTGCTCTAGATGTACCTTGAACTTTAAGCGATGAAGCTGCAGCTCCCAAGCCTCAGGAAGGCTTCTTTTTCTGTGTGTCTCTGTCTCACAGGTGCTGCGTGCAGAGCTGGAGATGACAAGGGGTAAGGTGGAGGAGGTGAGGGCTCTGGCCCAGGAGCTCATGTCCACCAGGGGGGAAAACTGCCAGGCCCAGGTGGGACCCAGAGTGGAGCAGCTCAACCAGAGATTTGACACCATCGCACAACGCATCGCCTCTGGACTGGTAGGGAAAAAGGACAATATAACCTCTGAATACTATTATTTTAAAATTCCAACAGCAGTGACACATAGTCTGATACGACTGAGTTAATATGTCAGTCGTTGTCATTTTGACTCTTTCATCTTTCTCGCTAAATACTATATTCCAGCCATCCCCATAAATTTACTTCAAGCTCTCTCCAAACATACTCCGAGCTCACTAAATTTACTCCAAACTCTCCCTAAATTTACTTCAAAGTCTCACTAAATAGACTCTCTCGCTAAATGTACTTTAAACCCTCACTTAACAGGCTTCAAACTCTCACAGTAAATTTACTTCAAACTCTCACTAAATCTGCTCCAACCTCTCCGACTAAATTACTTCCACTAATGATCTCTCTTTTTTTCATGTGTCTGTACGCCCGTGCATCTTTGCCGTGGGTGTGTGCGTGCACATTTGTGTGTGTGTGTGTGTGTGTGTGTGTGTGTGTGTGTGTGTGGCAGACGGCAGCATCGGCCAAGGAGCTGGAGCAGTACCACAGTGAAGCACAGATCTGGCTGGAGCTCCTGGAGGAGGAAGTCAAACAGGGGGAAAACCTTAAGGAGGAGGACTTCCAGGAGGACAAGGTCTCACACACTGAGATGAATATTTTGACCTCCTTTCCTTATTATATGTGCACCTCTAAACAATGTGTGTATTGTGCAGGACTGTGAAGAAGGTGCAGTGAAGGAGTTACTACTGAAAGGAGAGAATCTACAGAAGAGGGTCCCAGATCAGGACAAGAGAGAGCAGATCAGACAAAAGCACAACCAGCTCAACAGCAAGTACAACACCGTCAAGGTAAAACACACATACTATTAGAATGAAACAAACAAGTAATGCAAAGACGCTTGTTTACTTTCTTGCCAAGGGTTAGGCCCCAATCACACCAACATGTGTCGCTACAGGGGCAACACCTTGGCAAAGTATGTTAGGTAAAACACCTTGGCGCACCTTTGGAGCGGGGCTGCATGTGCAACCAGGCAATGCAATGTTATTAACAGAAAAACAAACACAAACTAATCTCCTGTAGTCTTCCATGGCTCGCTCTTTCTCCTTCTCTGCCTCTACATGAAACTATTACATGAAATTTTAAATCTCCCTTCCCCCACATACTCCATAGCTCTCTCAAGGTTCAACTGCTAACTAGCTAGGGAGCCAATTTACTTGCATCGCAAATGGTATTAAACTCACCAGAGATTCACCTGACTACTCATGCAACTCCATGCATGCGTTCGATGATTAGGATTTGAATAATGGGTGAGCTTTATTGTAATTAAATACCGCGAATATCAACTTCTTGTCTGCATTTGCCATCACCCCACTGTTCCTACCACATCTACTGACATTAAAACATTAGTAAACCTTGACTCTTGCTTGATTTGACTGACTGCCTGGGCCAAGTTTGACATTGATTTGTGGTAAGATTGTGCCTTGGATACAAAAGTCAAGCATATTTTTACTTGAGCCTCTAAAATCCACTAGAAGAACATATACGGCGCTAGATTTCTTCCTATGATCATCTGCTCCAGGCACATTACTGCAAGTGTTTATGTTATGTCACCTACACAGCTACATGTAGCTACATGCTGACGCCAGGAAAAGATGTCATCTTGGTTGCAGATGTTGTCAGTTTCTCCCTAATTTTAGATTATACTCCTGCTGTAACATGTTGATTGTGTTAAGAGGCTTTTATTGGTGATTTTTTTTTAAGGTAGAAAGTGCTGTTATACTCCTTTACAGTCATTTTGGGCACCAAAATATGGAAGACCCAGATATGCTGACCACTCAGAGCAGACTGGGCTTTTACATGAGTGGGGCTGAAAGAGACGGGGGCTAAACTCTCAGACAGAGGTGTTCCAGCACAGACAGTATGAACCTGAAAATTAGCATAATAGCTTCCCTTTTAGGAAGAAGTGAGAGCCAGGAGATAGTTAGCGTAGCTTAGCATAAAGACTGAAAACAAGTGGAAACAGCTAGACTTGGTCAGTCTAAAGGTAACAAAAGTCTCTGACCAGCACCTCTAAAACTTGTTCATTAACATGTTGTGTCTTGTGTATGTGTGTGTTTGTGAAGGACCTGCGTTTGCTGAGAAACCGGAAAGCGTTGGCCATTGCCCCCCAGTGGTACCAGTACAGGAGGAAGTCACATGACCTGCTGGCCTGGCTGGATGACATCCAACGCAGCGTGGACCAACTGCCTGACCCCCCTGAAGGAGAGAGGGTCAAGGTGATAGCACACACACACATTCATGCTCACATACATAATAAACAGACACACATGTGCATATATACATGTATACAGAGACAGTAATATCTTTGCTTTTCTGCCATGTTGACAAATAAGCTTGATATCCAGCCTGCTGTTTATCTCTGCCTTCCTCGTCATCTCCCGCTGTCTGTCTCACACTTTCTGTGTCTTTAATCATCTCTCATTCTACGTTTTCCCAGTGACAGTGGAAAAACCTCTCTTTTCCCTTTGTTTATACCGCTCCTCTTCCCCCGCTTTTGGACAATGGGTTGGTGTCAAGGCTTTTGCAATAATTCACTTTCTGAGCAATTGTTCCAGGACATCATCCTTGTATCTATTTAAAGAAATAATTGCAGATCAATTTTTGTCCCCAGTAGAAGACTGCAGCTTTTATCTGTTTTTTTTCTCTGTGGCAGGCCCAGAGTGAGAAAGAGGCTAATTAAACACTGTTGTGTGTAGCATTTTAACATCAATAAATCATTACCAAAATATCTGTGAAACGGCAGTATAATTATTATTTATTAAAGCTCACTACAGCTGATGACCTGCACTCTGTGTTTTATTGTTTTATCAAAGTGCAGAATTTCAATTAATATTATTATTATAATTGGTCAAGATAAAAGAAAACATGGCAATAGCATTTATAATAAATGTATTAGTAATTTATTAATACTTTATAGTACACTGTAACAGACTCTGGTTTACTGTAGTTGTAAGTGGATATAAGGATCTAAACTATTTGAAGATGCTTCATATGACATTATATATAAATATATATATCTATATATATCTATCTATATATATATATATATATATATATATATAAAAGTGGAAATAGACAAGTTTTTTTATTGCTTTTTCCAAACAGCCTCTAGCCCTTGCCATTGTTGTTATTAATTCTCATTGATTGGTTGCGGCGTAATACTAAAGCTAATTTACTAATCAGTCCTCCCAAATTGCTCTTTGGTGGTTTTTGATTTTACCCGGGAAACTGTTGTTAAATGTCACGATGCCAGACAAATCAATCAACTTGAACTCTGTGGAGTGGGCTAATTAAAAGGTCTGGACCCAGGCAACACTTACCAAAGAATAGCAAAGGCAGAAACTGCGGATGGAGGAGCAATCGAAGTAACCGTGGAATCTCTACCCATTTAAAGAAGAAATAGCGATCTGGTTGTCTTTGCGACAGTGGCGCCAACAATGATACCATTTGAAACTCTTGGGAGGGGTTTAAAAAAAGTTGTCTGTTTCCACTTTAATGTGTGTTATAAATAGCTTCCACATTAGTTAGACTTTAGTTAAACATTGATACATTGATGGTAATGCTACATACTGATGCAGCTCAATTTTGAATGTGTTGATGAGGGAAAAGGTTTGACGGAGAAACCTTGCACTCCACCTTTTTTTCTGCCCCCCACCCTGACTGTGTGTGTGTGTGTCTTTCACTTTCAGATGATCACTATGACATTTCGCTAAGCGGACGTCTGACTCGCTCGCCTCAGACTCACCTGTCATTGCCGCACCTGAGATTCCTCGCTGTCTGTCTGTCTGTCTGCTCATCTATCCGTCTCTCTGTCTCTCCATGCTTCTTTTCACGCTCACACCTCCCACTTCACACACTGCACTTACTCCTCTGTACTTATTTAAAAGGCCAGTGATTGTACTCCTTCTCAATGTAAATAAAGTCTGAAGGCAGTGTGCGCCTCCTACTTATAGCACCACGTCATGATTTTCTAAGGATTGTTGAAATGGAGATACTATCATACAGTATGAATCCGCTGTGTATGTTTGACACTTACAAACATGATATCTTGTCTCTTTTATTAATGTGTTGTGTCTTGGTCTGAGTGTGTGCTAGTGAGTAAATTAATGTTTTATTATTTTTATTATGTATTAATTGTCAGTGTATGTGTGCGTGTATGAATGTGTATTATTTGACATCCACATGCCTCTCTGTGCTCACTCCCCCCGGGTTCAGCCAATAGCGAGTGACCTCCTGGTTGATTTCGTCCAATAGGAAATTGGCTCAGAGTTCGACAAGAAGAAGGAGGAGCTTAAGGAGGTGCAGGGCTTAGCCAATCAGCTCTCAGAAGCTGGAGCCGCCAATCTAGTGGAGCCCCGCCAACTCCAGCTCAACACACGCTGGGTTGAGGTGGAGGGCAAGTTCATACCCTTCAAAAGACAATGTGTGAGTTTCAGTAGGCACGACTTCTATGTCTACAGTACTAACAGAAAAAACTATACTAATCAGACCAGTTCATAATACTAATACTACTCTCTGAGATCTAAACATTTGATAGACAGTGTGTGAGACGTTCTAAGCAGGTCTAACAGTTGATTTCACTAACTATTAGCATGAGACTTGCTTGAAAAGCTTCTAATAACAACTATCTTTACTGAATCCCATTTGAAATGTGGTATGCAATCTGCAGCAGGCTGTTTATAAATAGTTATAGAATCCTAAAGCCACCAAAATAGTGCAACAAAAAACAATTATGGCTCCATCAACAGTCAATGTGTATTCTAATTAACTGTGCAGTTTCATTTCTGAGCTGAGTGCAGGCTAATAATGATGCCAACACCTGTCATCCCATTTTGGGAATAACATCTATTGGCTATCTTGGCAACACTTAAATTAAAAGATTCATACCATTCATCTTCTCTATTATCTATCTTAAGAGCAAGTTAATAAGTGTATTTTGCAAAATGTAGGGAATATACTCGAATTAAGTTAGCTGAAGAAGACATTTCTCTACATTCTTCTATAGCAGGGATGCTTAACTTGCTTTGCCCGGAGGCAACTTTTGCATAATGACAGACGGCCAGGGGCCAGTTAATAAACAAACATTAATAATAGTCAGTGTATATAAGAAATGAATCGCCTGTTCCTTATTTTTCTTCGTCTGCTGGGGGGGGGTCCTCCGGAACTTTTTTTTTTTTAATAGATAAAGAAGCTGTATTTGGACGTGTTTCATGCACTTCAGGCACTTTCTTTACAAAACAAATCCCTGTGTGAATCAGTTTATTTTAATTGTGAATTTGAAAATGATCGTCAGGACAGCTGGCACCCTACCGCAGGCCAAATCTGGCCCATGGGCCGTAAATTGAGTATCTCTAATCTATAGCAATAAATGTCTTACGTAAAGGTCAAAGTCTGGTGTTATTCTATAGTCTATATTTTCTTTTTGTCAGCAAATCCCATTAAAACACCAAAACCCAACAATGTTTTAATGTCTTAACTTCTATCCGTTACCCAGACAGGAGAAAATTGTGCTTACTTGGAGACTGTTTTGAACTGCGGATTAATCCACATTTGGTGCTTTTGTGAGTATTTAGGGCAACATGTGTATGTGGGATTGAGTTAAATAAACTACAGTGTGTGTGTTCATGGTATGGAGGAACATCACTCAGTAGAGTGGCTCATTGATGTGTTTTTATTAGTTTTAAACAAGAGTGGAGCTCTACGGCACATAGGAAGAAGATATATCAGGCTTTGATACACACACAATGCTTGTATTACATACATTCACTGTTGGTCTCATAAGATTTGTTGACAATAAGAGAAACATTGGATATCACCAGACTTATCCTAACTCCTTAACTATTAGTGACGTACATCAAATACTGTTAGCCCCCAGTTACCTTAAAAAGATACTTAAGATTTAAGTCAGAATTAGACTATTCCCTGGAAAATAAAATGTGAGTTGCTTTTTTTGTTTTTCTTTGCTGCATACTCATTAACATGTCCTATGTATACATGTGAAGCACGCTCACATGTCTGAATCTCATTGGTTGCTCTGTCTGGCTCTGTGTCACCGCATGCTGCCTCCTGCCAACCAATCACATTACACCCTTGCAGTTCCCTGATCTGCCAATCACTGAAGATGTATGTATCCTGTCAACCAACTACATAAATCAACTCACGGACACTTACACCACATGCTACCAGCTTGGACGAATACACATCTGAACTGTCAGGGTTCAGACTTCAGCATTTCTTTGGATGCACTGAGAGAAATCATGAGCTCATATTTAGTGTTATCTTTGTGTCCCAAGAGACTGCAGACTGAACACACTCACTGTTTCTCAGTGATGATGTGCTCCAGTGTGATACAGTAAGGCCTCTAAGCTGCTCCACTCGAGTTGTTTAGGAACTTTGGTGCATTGCTTAAGGACTCTTGAGCAGTAATTGGTGCACTTCCTTTCCCATGGACTGCAGCATCACAACTTATGTAATACACATGCACTTCACTTGCAGCCTAGTCCCAAAAGAAAATGTTAACACTATATGTCTCTGCAAACCTCAAATAAGTTACATTTGCACATTTTATATGTATCATATCAATGTTTCTAAAGTGACGTAATTTGATGGTTTATGTGTCACGTTTCCCAGGAGCGTTTGTGGCAGCAAACCTGGGCGTAATTTCTGGCATGTCACCTTGTTTCCCAGTGGCATTTGAGCCACTGAATCTGGGTGCTTTTCACCGACTCTGTCCCTGCTTTTCCAGCAGTTTTTGAGCCTCAGAAATCAAACAAGAAGTTTCAACTTTTGTGAGTTCAGTCCTGTAAGATTTGAAACTTTTACATGAACAAAATAGACTGAAATTGCAAATGAGTGACAAAAACATTGCAGTACTCTCTGATCTGCTTCAAGATGGTCAACAGTCATCATTGGTACCAAGGCTGCAGTGCGTTGCTGGATTAGCAGTCATAATAAAAATACAGAACCGAGTATAAGACGAAGCAACAGCCTCAGTGCACCCCAGTAAGAGGCCACCTTGCTGTGCCACACCTAACTGCACGCCAGCACCAAAATAGAGCCCTTAGTCATTTTCATCTCGTCTCAGTGCCTGAGCAGCAGTGAATCATGACATGTAGCATACTGTTAAGTCAGACGCTACAGTTTTGCTGCATATTCTCGCACAACGGTTTTACTAAAAACAAATAGTGCAGATGTGTATTCAGTCCAAGTGGTTGAGAAGAAAGAGAAGAGCAGACCAGATTATGAGAGTAGGAGCTATTTTGAGTTTTCTAATATTTCCTGGCTTAGTATTATTTTGGTCAAAACAGGTTTTGTATCTGAAAGAGTGGCGACATCAGGCATTTCCAAAAAATGCCCACCTACGCTGGTCCAGTTTTAAAATGCTGGGAAGGAGTCAGAATTTGCTGGCAGTCTAGACAAAGACATCTAAACAAGACGAGAATAACTGCTTGAGCCAAACTTTCTCTTGAAAGTGAGACATTTCTGACCAACTAACCTGGGAACTAAATCTAATTCCCACACAGTAACAGGCCTCTTTATTGTTTCCCTGCCAATTTTATTTAAATTGAGGATGTCTTTTCTGAGACATGCTACTTAAAGCCTCTCCTTCTCATCGCCTGGATCTGCTCTGCTCTCATATCTCAGCAACACAGATTGAAATCACAAACACATGCACACAATGTCAAAAAAGGCTCCACACGAAACATTAAATGTGTGAGCAGGTGGGTCTATGCGTGTGAGGTTTGGGCCTTTACTATGGATGTGATGAATTCAGTGAGAGATAATGTGTGAGTTTGTCACACTGGGTTAAATCGCTGAGTGACACCCCAACACTTAAAAGAAAAAAAAGTATTATATTAGCAGTCTTTCCCAATAATGTTAAAGGATTAGTTCACATATTTATTAAACAGTACTCAGGCATCCGTATGTATGTTAAAGGAAAAATTGGTAACTGTGTTCATTCCTCCTGTCCATACTGGCTGTCCCTTCTTTAACTTAAGTGTAAGAGATGGGGGACAAAATCCACAGCCCCAGATCTGTGTAAAAATTCAGATGTAGTAGATAAATAATTGAGTGGGAATTATTGGAGTTACGTCCTGTTTGGTACCAAATTCTGTCCTTGTGTTTCCACAGACATTACTTATTTACTCAGCTGCAGTGGAGGGATAGCAACAAAAAATGGCATTTGGTACTTTACTTTTTATATGAGACATTTTTAAATCCTTTACTCAAATGCAGATTATGTAACTTTTACAGAAGAAATTACAGTTTTCTTCTCATAAAAGTCAAACTCAGAAGCAAGAAGACACCCTTGCTCTTATAAGTACTCTCTTGAGCAAAAGTAAAACATTAAAGTACTTGTTATACAGCAGAATGCACCATATCAGAGTTAGATCATTAAGTTGCTGGATCATTATTATTGAAGCATTCACATGTTAACAGCATTTTCCTGTTGTAGCTTTAGGTGTAACAAATATTAACTACTTTGTTGACTGTTGGGTTGTAACAATGTATCATACAGCATCATTTGTACGTAAAATGTTAATTTGCAAAGTAACAAGTAACACCAGATAATTATAGTGCAGTAAAAATATAAAGCAGCAGAACATAGATACATTAAATTAAAGTACAAATACTCAGAATTATACTTAAAGGGACAGTTCACCCCCAAATCAAAAATACCTTTTTCTCCCCTTGACTGTAGTGCTGTTTATCAGTCTAGATTATTTTGGTGTGAGTTGCCGAGTGTTGGAGATTTTGGCCGTCGAGATGCCTGCCTCCTCTCTAGTATAAGAGAACTTGATGGCACTCAGCTTGTGGTGTTTCAAAAAAGTCAACTGCAATGTTTCTTTCTCGAAGTCATGACCCAGTTACTCACTCACTCACTCACTAGCTTGTGAGCGTTTCATGAAGGAACTTCATGAAACTTCGCTTTCTTTCAACTGAACTACACCTGCCAGCTGTATCTCCATGCAGTGACATGGTTGGTGGGTGTAGTTTGGGTGAAAGAATATAGTTCCTACATGAAACTGCTCACAACAAGGTCTGCAGATTACCTTGAGTAACTTGGTCATGATGTCCGGTAAGAGACATTGCTGTTGAGTTTTTTAAATGTATTTTTTTGCCATATAGTTCCATTATAGACAGACAGACATCTCTACGACCGATATCTCCAGCACTCAGCCACTCACACCAAAACAGTCTAGACTGGTACATAGCACTTAAGGTAGGAGGAAAAATATGGACTTATGATTTGGGGCTAAACAGTCCCTTCAAGTACAGTACTTGGGTAAAGTAGTAGCTTTCATTGCACATACGGGCATGTGAGTGTTGTTTTAAGACAGATGTGAAAAAATGTGAACTTCTCCTTTAACCACCTAACAATCATCAATTTAGTAGCTGATCAGATCACATGGCACTATTGTTCATGGAATTGTAGATGTCTTCATGAACTCTTTTGGATTGTCATTGACAAAACAACTTAAGCACAAAGTCAATTTAGTAGCTTTTCCTTAACCAGTTAAAGAACAGATGTTGTAGCAGTGAGTTAAATATTAACAGATTAGTTTGGAGGATTACTATAAAAGTTAAGGGAATAATGACTCACTTTTTTTGCAGAGACTTGGATGAGGAAATCAAAACCACTGAATATGAAGCTGAAGCCACTTAGCTTAATTTAGCATAAAGGCTTAAGGCAGTGGAAACATTTAGTATACTGTTGACCTGGCCATAGTTATAAAAAAAGTCTCAAATTAACCTGTAACATGTTACTTGTTTTATCCAAACAAAAACTAAAGAGATGTGCTAAGCTAAGCTAAGCTAACTGGCTACATGCTCTAGCTTCATATTTAATGCAAAGACATGCTAGTGGTATTGATCTTCTTATCTAGCCCTCAGGAAAATAGCAAGTTATTCCCTTAATACCTGCACCACTACTCTTTGTATTTCACCCAGCTGAAACCCAGTGTGACACAACTCTCTGTCTGCAGCAGACACAATGCTAATATAGTCAGCAGGGAAACTGGGACATACTAAACTCTGGTCTTCCATTTCACTTCATATGGCAACTACATGCGTTACAAACCTGGGTATGGAGTTTGAAAGTAGGCTTTCTTCAGGCTGGGAGAGTTTAACGAAAGATGCTGTCAAGTTGCATTGTGGGAAATGTAGGTTTTTAGTGTCTGACCCTCACTAAGGACCAAAAATCAGTATATCTTGGTCTCTGCTGTCTCAGTTTTGACCATTCTGTTTTTCTTTGGGTCCTCAAACTTTATGGAAGTGCAACACTGAATCTCAGGTGATTCCGAGCTATTTCTTTCCTGCCAAAAAATTAGGGAGCCGCTAGACTGAACAGCTGTACCCCCAGCTAGTGTGTGAATCAGCTTGTGCAATCCACCCCACCTGTTACAGAGACTCTTACTGCCACACCAGGCAAAAGCAAAGGAAGGATGCTAATAATACCAATTTGTGCATTTTATTTTGGGATAATTTAACGAGAGAAGTGATTGCCCAGGTGACAACGAGGTGAAATGGACAGAGCTGAGTGTTAGTGCCCCGGTACCTCTGCAGAAGACAATCAGTGGTAGAGGTAGTTTCATTTGCCATGTTGAGTATTGTGTGTCATGGTCAGAGGAAATACAAATTTTTCTTTCAATTGCTGTTTTAAGAGTTGCTTTATAACCAAAGGCTTAAATAAATTAAAGTTGAGTTAATATGATCATGATATACAATAGGGATTAGTAATGTGTTTGGAGAGGAGTTTGTGAAAGGTCACACGGTATCCGATGGCCTTGAAACAATCTGGTGCTTCATTTGTCAGAGTTTAGAATTCATCATCAAAAATGTATCGACAATAATTAATTAATATAGGTTTTTTATATCATGAAAATGTGTCCTCTATCGATCTGATTGAGATTGACGTCATGTATTTTAGAATTACTTCTAATGTGGAAATTCAGTGATGTCCAGTAAACTTATTTAACAATTTAAGCTCCAGATAAGTTTCTTGAAAATCCAAATATTTTTCCCCATTAAGCTAGCCATTATATGTTGCCTGATTAGAGAGATTAACACGCATGATTTGGAATACTTCGTTTTTTTGTATGAAGTCTTAATATTTTTTTTTTCTGATCCACCTCTCTACTTTGTGTGTTGGTGCTTACATCCTCCTTTGCGTGTGTGTGTGTTTGTGTGTGGGTGTCCAGGACTACCTAACAGAGCTGCAGGCGTTGCTGCGTTCGGTGTCAGAGACGGACTTCAAGCTGAACTCTCCTGAATACTGGTCCGCAGCTTATTATAACCTGCCTCAGCAAGAGCACTGCCTGAAGGTCAGCACTGCTTTGGTGTTTCTGAGAGGACTAGACAACATTTCTCAGGAAATAATGTCATGTACAGCTAATTTTTAAATTATTTTGTTGTTCGTGAAATATCCCGACTTAAGAAATAACCAAAGTACAGTACAGTATGTGGTGAGAGGAAGCACAGTCAGGTCTTCACTGCTGATAGAGAGAGGGTGAGATACTGGGCTTTGATGCTGATAAGAGAGAGACTGTGAACTAAATGCACGTTCAAATAAATAGTTTGACATTTTCGGAAACATGCGAATTTGCTTTCTGGCAGTTAGATAAGAAGACTGATACCAATCTAATGTCTGCCAGCTATCTTAGCTTAGCATAGCAAGACTGGAAGCAGGGGGAAACAGGTAGCCTGGCTCTGTCCAAAGGTAACAAATTCCACCAACCACACAGGACGTGAAGGGGAGCATCGACAAGTTGCGAGGCCCAGTGGAGGGAGCGTTGGCCCGCAAAGAGGAGATGGTGTCTGGGGCTCGGCCTCTGGAAGGTCAAAGGATCCAGGAGACAGCCACCCTCCTCAATACCAACTGGGACAAACTGAACAAGCTCTACCAGGACAGACTCAAGTAAGGAGGGGCTAGAGGGATGTACTGTACATGATTGCATGACTATTGACTCATTTTGTGCCTACCTTTGATTGAAAATCTCTGTGTGTTTGTGTGTCTGTGTGTGCGCACATCAAGGCGTTGGCAGGATTGCAACTCCAAGTGGCAGAAGTTTGTTTCAGATCAGAAGGCGATGGAGGAGTGGCTGAATGATGCTGAGAACACTTTGAAACTGGCTGAGAGTGACCCAGCAGGACAGAGACAGCACCTCAGGGTAACACACACACACACACACACACACACACACACACACACACACACACACACACACACACTTAACCAGAGACACAGGCATTTCTGTACAGATATAAAGAAAATGTTTGCACACACAAGGCTAATTGTACCCAGAAAGCTGCTGAGTCTATTCCAGCTGAGTCTGAGTCATATTTCGTCTCCAGTGTCCACCAACACAGCCGAAGTGCCCTTGAGCAAAGCACACAAGTCCAGACTGCTTCTGTCGGCACTTTCATCTTTCTTTTTCTTAGTTTTCTGCCCAAACTGATTATACAAATTCCCTGCCACAGTATGATGAAATAGCACATGACATGACCTGACAAGATGTGACATATCATGGCCTAACATGACATATCAAGACATAATTTGGCACACATGATAACAAAATGTGTCATCACAGTGAATGTATGGTCTATTTGTGTGCAACATCACATTATAATCTCCTGTACATGATAAATACAAAATAATTACAAGAAATTCAACTGCAGATGGAGTGAAATGATTGGTTGTTAGGGATTTAAATTGACCAATGGGTACCAATGATTTTTAATTTAAGTACACTGTAGGGCGTGCATGTGTATGGGGCGTAGAAGCTAAAAGCTCTGGGAACTTTAAGTGTAAGCCAATCACTGGAGCGCTAAGGGCCAGAGGTTCAGTGCAATAATGAGGTGATATAAGGTGGCAAATCTCCAACAATGGCTTTATAAACTAAGAGATGCCAGTGCATGTCACGCGCCTCTGCCAGAGAGAACCACCCAACCTTGTTACTCAAGGTACAATGGTGAGTTCAATAATTATCCCCACAGATGAATCTGAGGGCAGAGGGATACGCAGAGACCAAAGGGTTTATGAGTGGAGTTCACCCTGAGGGGAGCATGAATGTGTGTGCAACATTTTATGGCAATCTTTTGAAAAATTGTTGAGGTGTTTAAAACCATCTAACAAGAAGTACAAGGGTACACATTTATAGTAAATAATGTATAAAACAGTATGAATATGTCAGCATCTGGTCAAATTTGCAAAATAAACACAGTGATTGGTTGACTCACAGTGATTGAACAAAATTGCAAGGTTGTAAAAAATTCACAGGGGTGGCTTGAGTTTGTGTTAATTGCTGCAGTTTTGCCATTGCAACATCCTTGAGGGGGACCGAGTGGTGTGCTAACTCTATCCACATGAAATGGAGTAAAGTGTCGACTCATTACTACCCTCCTCTGATAGCATGACGTGATGAAACATGACATGTCAAGATATTGATGGACATTTTTTTGATATTGCATGACACAACAACACCTAAAATAACATGCCAAAAAAAGATGTGAAATGATATGACATCACCACAACACGTTTAGTTTCTGTGTGTGGTCAGTAGCACACACATTTATACACACATGCTGGCACACAGATGGCAGTTGTCAAGAGGAAAAGGCAGTGAGTGTCTGACAGTGCAGTCAGCCTCAATACAAACAGAACTCTTTCCTTTTTTAGACCTTATGTAACAATATTATGTCATCAAATTTGACATTTCAATGTTACATCAACCCCAAAAAACTGAAATTGAAGGATTATGAAAAGCAATTTAATACCAGCGTAGAACAATAGGCTTTTACATCACCACCATGACTTAGATGAATAATGTATGAGGAATCAGATTCACAGAGTAGAAACGTACGAGCCGTTGTTTTCACAGATGTGCTGCTGAGTTGACTTTTAGTTTGAGTCGCGGCGGTTAAACTGATGCACTCAACCTTGGATATGAGGCATTGTTATGCGTGTGTGTGTGTGTGTTTGCATCATCAGATATGCCCAGTCCACTTTGGGCTGCATTGATCAGCTCTCAATGTCCACCTGCACAGATGAGGATACAGTGTCCAAGTGCCACTCAAGTACCAACCTGTGTGTGTCTCTGTGTGTGTGTGTGTGTGAGTGTGTGTGTGTGTGCGCATGTGTGTGTGTGTGTGTGTGTGTGTGTGTGTGTGTGTGTGTGTGTGTGTGAGAGAGAGAGACAGAGAACCATCTGGTACCTTAAATCACAAGCTGCCACCTGAACCAATCCTGATCCCCAAGTGTACTAACACACACTCAGACATAGAATTGGCACTGATACATTTATGGGGGGCATTGTATTGAATTATATTAACTTGTGGAGACTTACCCTAACCTTAAATGGTTGGTTTATTTAAAATAAAAAGGTTTTTTTAGTACTTAAGAGCATTTAAAGGCATAATTCAAGGTTTTGGGAAACAAGTTTATTGTATTTCTTGCCAGATTTTGATGAGAAGAATGATATCAATCTTACAGTGGTGGAAAAAAGTTTTCGGACACCCTTAAAATTTTACACAATCTCATGAAATATTTGTGGAAAAATCTTTTTTGTGTTTCAAAAGGTGTGGCTGCATTAGACAGATACAAACAAATACAAATTATATTTTTTTGTTTATTGTTTACAAGAAAAACTAACAAAACTAAATTCTTGACAGTTTCAATATGTCAGTTCTCAACATTGTCGGTATCAAAGTCAACAAATAACAGAGAATGTGTTCAAAACTGAACAAAAAATAAATAAACCATCACATCATCAAATTAATATTTAGTAGTCCTGTCACTGGCACGTAGTAGAGCTCTACTCCTGGCTGGCATGTTCCCCACGAGCCTTTCACACTGTTGAGGGGTAATCTTGTCCCATTCTTCTTGAATTACTGCTTTTAATTCTTCTAAATTCTTTGGTTTATGCTTTGAAACAGACCTTTTGATAATCCACCACAGATTTTCAATGGGGCTCATGTCCGGGGATTGAGCTGGCCACTCTAAGACCTGGATACTGTGCTCCTGCAGCCAAGTTCTACTGGCCTTGGATGTGTGGCAAGGGGCATTATCTTGTTGAAACATCCAGTTTTTACCTCGACGGAATAGTACACGCGCAGAAGGGAACGTGTGGGTTTCGAGAATGGTACAATACTTGGTAGAGTTCAATGTGCCATCACAGACAGTGAGATAACCAACACCAGCAGCACTCATGCATCCCCAAACCATGATACTGCCTCCACCATGCTTAACAGTAGGTACTGTACATGCTGGAGATAATGCTTCGCCTGGCCTTCTGCGTACCCTCACATTAGTAGGAGGAAGATAAAGCTGGAAACTGGACTCATCTGACCACAAAATCTTCTTCCAATTCCTGGCTGTCCAGTTCTTGTGTGCCTGGGCCCAACGACGCCGAGCTAACCTCTGTCTTTTATTGATCAGGGGCTTCTTGATAGCCTTGTAGGACCTTAAGCCATGATCTAAAAGTCGGCCACTTACAGTGCGGGTGGAACACTGGACACCAGTTTGGTTTGACCACTGCTGCTGAAGCTCCTGTGATGTCATTCAGCGGTTTTGCCTGCACATGCGGATCAGGATGCGGTCATTTCTTGCTGAAGAAACCCTTGGACGCCCAGATCTTGGTTTGTCTTCCAAGCTGTTGGTTCGTCTGTATTTCTGCAGAGTGTATCCAACTGCTGAAGGACTGCATCTGCACTTCCTGGCTATCTGGCGGCAGCTGTACCCTTCCTGGCTGAGAATCTTTATCTTCAGGTGTGTTTCCTGCGTTAGGTTCCTTGTTTTAGCCATTTTTGTGTCTGAAGAACTTTCAAATGTGCTGGCTTTATGTAGACATGAAGCTTGGCAACAAAAATTGTGTCTTTTAATAAAAAGAACGACCTTCATCACTGGTACCAAAATGACCCAATACTCAAAATTTCTTATGTATTTTTATGGAACCAATCAATTTTAAGTTTTTAATGGCTTTTTTAGGATTTATTTAGTATTTTGGCTGTGACTGTACTAAAAAAAAATTGCACTTGAAGACCTAAGAGTGATTCTTAATGCATTATTTCACAAATGCACGGGGTGTCCGAAAACTTTTTTCCACCACTGTATGTCTCTGCACTAAATATAAAGCCTGTGGACGATTAGCTTAGCTTAACCACTGGCCAGGTCAACAAGAAGTTCCAGTATGTAGCTCCCAATAAAACCACAGATTGTCACTTTAATGTGACTTTAACCTCTCCGTTTATGTCGGTTTAATCAAAACAAGATGTAACAGGTTAATTAATTTTTGACATTTGGACCAAACCAGGCAAGCTGTTTCCCCTGTTATAGGTCTTTATGCTAAGCTAACTAAGATTACCACCTCCTGGCTGTAATTTCAGTCATTTTTTCATTCTTTTTCTTGGGCTTTTCCAAACACAGCCAGCATCATACACACTGCCACTGTTTGGTTACTTTATTGTTCTTGGAATTCAGCTCCTAGCATCTCCTTCATGAAAGATGACAAGCTTTTATTGGTTCAGGGACCAATTTGCAGTCTTTGCAGTCAAGTCTCCTGGCTAAGTCACGGCAAGAATTTGTGACTCTATAATCCTCTAGTCTGACACAGTTGTCATTGTGACACTGACACAAATATGTAGTCTGTTCCTAGCATGAGCCTTAACCTTAAAATAAGTCCTACAGTGTAAACACTCAAATCAAATAATGAAAAAGCTAATCATTCATTGTGTGTGTGTGGTTGCAGGACCTGACGGAGGCCATACCTCTACAGGAAGTGGTGTTGAGCAGAGTGAACTCTGCAGGAGAGGACATCAGCCAGTTGAGCACACCAGATGATGCCTCACAGCTCCGAACGCAGCTCAAATTCCTCAACACTCGCTGGGCCAACGTCTGCCAGCAGCTGAATGAGCGCAAGAGGAGGTGTGTGTGTGTATGTGTGATTGCTGGTCATGGATAATCCGTGTTTGTCTCACTTTCAAAATCCCCCTCTCTCATGGAATACTTTCTTTAATTTGTCTGTGTGGGTCATGTAATAGGCACTTTTTGGTATTTTTGCTTGTATCTGAGAGTTCACAGTGGGCAGAATCAGGATGGAACTGATACAGAGGGAGTTATTTATTGTGAGCCAGTTGTAGTGTGGACTAACAATATAGAATATTGAGCTTACCTCAGCACCCGCTCTCGCAGGCTGCCTCCTTATCCAAACACACACACTGGTTACAAACAGTTCTGCAGTAGTGTTGTAAATGATTGTCCTCTACCGATTTAGCATTGCCCTTCTATAACACACTCATGATGGACTTTTGTGTTTTGTGAATGATGGATTTTTTTAAAGGATCCAGATCAATGCAGCAGAAAAGGAGATACTTTCTTTTTTATTCTACACATTGTTTTTCATTGTCAAGCCTGCTGCACTACTCCCAAACACCTGGAGACACCTGCTGATGTGAAATCAGTTCTAGTCCCCCTTTAAAAGTTTGAAACTTACATTGTTTACAAGTAGTCTTCTTCAATGCCTTTAGTTGGCACATTGCTGCTTTCTTGGCCCATAACAGCCACCTGTAGATCGTTAGTATAGTGTAAACCATTGGCAGGAATCTGGAACTTGTTGCCCATTGTTTGTGCACATGCATGTGCGTCCTCATGTGGGTGCACAACACAAACGAAATGTGGGCCCACTCTTCAGAACAATGCTGCATAGTGCAGCCACGACAAAATTAACTGGTTAACTTAATTGAAATTTAAAGAAACAATAATTTCATATAGAGGAGAACTAAGCCATAGAACAGGAAGGTATAGTTTATTATCTGTGTTGAATTTATTTTAGTTAAATTGCTTTTGTTTAACTCACAGTCTGAAAGTGAGACCCACTCTTTTGTGGGCCTTATCAAGCTGAGCCATTAGGACTTTGCTCCATGGGGGCATCCCTGTCTCACCCTTTCCTCTTTTTCTCTCCACTCTCTGCAGGTCCGCAGAGGCGCGCACAGCAACTGCAGAGCTGCAGGAGAACATGGGCTCCATGCTGGGTTGGCTGGACAAAGCGGACGGTGTCCTGGCCATCCCTCTGCAGCCTGCAGAGCCACAGCACATCAGAGACACGCTGGGCAAAGTCCAGGTACCCTACAGACACAACACAGCAGTTTTAATGAGCCTCTGAGCTCTCTCTGTGTGTGGCTGTGTACCTGTGTGGGTGTGTGTTGATCAGTGTAATTTCATTTAGCTGCTATCACAGTGTAAATGAGATACGGGTTCTTTATTATTACACCTAGCGTTAAAAGAACATTTGCATGTGCTTATGTGTGTGTGTTGGTTTGTTTTAATTGAGGGTATTATGGTTTCCAATGAGATGCTATAATGTTTCATTCTGAAATTCAACCTTGAAAACACTTTATTGTTTGTGTGTATGTGTGCGTGTGTGTATTTGGTTGTGTGAGTTTACATAATTAGATTGAAAGAGCGTGTGTCCTACATTGAGCTGCTGCAGTGATGTCTTATTAAATTCAGCCTGTAAGACTTGTGTGTGTGTGTGTGTGTGTGTGTGTGTGTGTGTGTGTGTGTGTCAGGCACGTGTGGAGGAGCTTCCTGCCAAGAAGGCAGCGATGGAGGATCTGAACTCCAGACACAAACAGATAACACTTCCTGCTGACAGACAGAAAGACATCAGGATCATCAACGCTCGCTGGGCTCAGGTCAGCAGCCGCCACTGTGAACACCACAGCCAACAACACACTACTGATTTGTAAATATTCATCTGCTCTGGTCAGAACAAAGCTGCACTAGGCTGTAAAATCATACTCGGTGCATAATGCTGTCTGTAGCAGCACCAAACATCTGACAAACACATTTAAAAAATAGCTGGTGAATATTTGGCCAGTGGAGCATTAAGCAGCAAAATAGATTTTTCCCAGGAGCTCATGTACACCAAAAACAGAGCTAAAAAGAGAGTGAATATTGGGTTTACATCATCGGGTGGACACAAGCACCACTCCGATCGATGGATAATGTTACTCTGTGTCTGCTTGATGTGCAAACAAGATACCATATTAAAGGTCCCAATAATGTATTTTTTCAGTCAGCTTCTTAATTGCACTCTGTGGGGAATGTGAATTGAGGCAGCAGTGATGTCCTTATCTGACTCCCTTGTATGGGTCAAGCTCCAAAAAAACTTGATTAAACCCTCCATGCATAGTAAAGTCCACCTTCAGAGAACCGACATCTGAGAATTAGCAGTGATGAAGGCCAAATGTTGCGCAGCTTCGCGTCACCAGTGTCTTGGCTAAAAAGTTGCACCTGAACACACCACAAAGACCACAGCCAATTTTCTCAGACTTGGCAACTATCCAGAGCCATAGGAGATGTTATACAACTGTTTTCACAAGCTGAATAGCACTCCTCACGACAATGGGTTTGATATTACAAGTCATACCTGAAATATCACAACAATTATGAGTCATGAGTCAACCAAAGCCAAACTATCCTTAGTCATTGTCGACTGTGAAGAGTGTAATGCACCTGAATAAATCACAGCCTGTCTTTGTTTAGGTGTCCAAGGCTCTGCCTGAGCGTCAGCTGGAGATTGAGGGTCTGCTGAGGGAGCTGGAGAAGTTTGAGGGTCAGCTGGACGACCTGTCAGGCTGGGCGTCCACCACCCGAACCAAGCTAGAGCACAGCCCAGAGGAGCCACCACCCAGGGTAAGACACAAGCACACTTACACACTATTTTCCCTTAATTACCATAGGGTTAAAGCCCAAACTGACCGAAATGAGTATGAATGGCATTACATATATTGCACAAATGGTGCAGTAATGCAGAAAGTAAATGTCCATCCCTTTGAATAAAATCTTTTACATGCTATATTTTACATTTGTGTTGCCTCTCCATTTATTGCTGGCTGCAGCTTGGTGAGGAAGTGCAAGTGAAGAAGCCAGAAGTGGAGTCAGTTTTGCAGCGAGCCGATCACTTGTACAGGGACAGTCCTCCCAGCCAACCAGACAAGGTGAGAAAATCAAACAAGCTGTCAGTGATTTATCTCGCATATATCAGACATATGTGCTTTTTCATATTCCCCACCTAAAGTTGCCATATCAAAATAAAAGCCTTTGATTGCATCTGTGTTACTCAGTTATCTTTAAACTCATATTTCTCAACACTGACTGTGACTCTGTGTGTGTGTTGTAACAGATGAAGTATGTCAAGCTAAGAGAAGACTGGACTGTGATCCTGGAGCTGCTGCGGCAGCATAGGGAGAGGACAGCTGCTCTGCTAGTTGCCAAAAAAGCCAGTAAGACTTAATTTTCTTCAGTGGGTGTGTCAGTCAGTGTGTACCTCCATGTGTTTTAGAGAGATCTGAGTTTAAGAGATAATGATATTTTGGAGCTAAGAGATAATTCTGTACTCTAAGCTAACGGGGAGGTTGCAATACACCTTGCAGTAATAAACATTTCCCACCTTTTACTTTTGGGATTTATGGAGTTTAAAACACAAAACAACTCATAAACCCTCAGTACTTTGGTTTTATTGTGCAAATTGTCCTGGAAGATAAAGCTAGACAGGGCTCTCCCATTGGTCTGTTGGCAGGTTTACTTGTGGCTTTATGTGCATTTTTTTCCAGTGGGAACTCTCTCCCGAAATCCAAGTAAACCTTGGAAGCCTCTATACTGAGTCAGAAAATGAGCTAGAAAGAGAGGGAGAGTCCCAGTCTATAACTGGACATGAATAAATAAACATTCTGTGTGTGTGTGTGTGTGTGTGTGTGTGTGTGTGTGTGTGTGTGTGTGTCAGATGAAAGTCTGACAGGAAGTTCCCAGCCTGAATCTGCGGCGCTGGCTCAGTTCAACAAGTCCTGGGCTGAGCTCACTGATTGGCTGACAATGCTGGATAACATGGTGCAGAACAAGCGTGTGGTGGTGGCTGACCTGGACGACATCAACGATAACATCACCAGGCTCAAGGTCAGGTCCTCAGAGATTACTGTTCCAACCAGATTACCAGCAGAAAAAACACTGTGGGGCAAATTCGCAAAGATTGCAGCTACTGACAGCACCATGAATTGCGCATCACTTGCAAACGCTATCTGTCCTGATTCAGGGTCTGATTTAATTATCAAGTATATGTGTTGCCTTTGCACCAAGAACACAGCAGGCAAAACAATGGCGGTCAGAAAAAAAAATGTGACTGACGAAGTGTAGAGGCTTTCCTCAAAACTTCAGGCAATGAATATGATTACTGGAAAGTATGGATGTTGACACCATGTACAAATGCACTTCAGTTACCACCAACTCTCTTAAGATGCTAATAATTTCACTGTAACTGTGTGTGGTTAATAGCGCTGTTCTTTTATGCATATTACCTTATTTGAATATATTCAAATAGTACAGGAGCACTGAGATGCTATTTGCTTGGCAGCACAATTAGGGGTGCATTTCAATTTTTGCGGAAGCTTTGAGAATTACACAGTATGTTTTTGTCTTATTTGTGCAGGTGTAGCAGCCACAGTGTTCAATAGTTCAATGGGCTGTGTGAAAATAGGGCCGGGCCAACAGATATATCATATCTGTTTACATCTGTGTGTACACAGATGTGTGTATCTGTGTGATGAATATTTGTATCTGCTAAAAACATTCATTATTCTGTTAATAAACCAAATTACAAATATTGATTATGCATTTTTAGGTGTCTCTGCAGGAGCTGGACCAGCGACGCCCCCTCCTGGAGAGACAAGTCACAGCAGCTCAGAACCTGAAGAACAAAACCAGCAACCAGGAGACCCGCAACGCTATCACTGAACGCAGTATGTCTCTCTCTCTCTCTCACGCACACACACACACACACACACACACACACACACACACACACACAGACATTTTCCAGACTCTCAGAAATTAAAGCAAATGAAAGCAATGACACAGATATCCATATCTATTCACATGTTATTGGTAAAACAAGATAACAAAAGAGAGCTGATTTGATACCAGACTTATAAATCTAAGTCACCTGTCGAAACAAGCATGCGGTACACCACTACCTTATCTGCATATGATTTACATATGTCACATCCTAATGTATGCAGCATGTCTGACTCTTGGCCTTCTAAAAGGAAGGCTTGGTGCAACAAATATACTTACACAAATTGCAATGCATAATTCATTATAAAACAAAATCTGATGTTGTGCAGACTGACAGGATTTCACCCACATGGAGCACATAGGATGTGTATAAACATACTACTAAGACTGCATGTGTAAATGAGCAGCTAAATAACACCTGATCCCGAGCTGTTTTCACTTGTGCATAAATGTGCACAGCTTCTTTTCTTAACGGGGAGTCTGACAGCAGCTCTGCCCTGCTCTTTGCTATGTTCACATTTTAGAGAATGTAATATTTTCCTCATCAATGATGTTTTATTTCAGCCACCCGCAACCCACCTGCACGTCCAATGTGTAGTGTCCTATTATGATTCATCCCTTTTAGATTTTGAGTGGCACGTTTATATTTCAGTACATGAAGTTAGTCAGTGTCGAAATAAAGAAATTTAAACATTCAGCAGCCTCCAGTGGTGGTAATCAAAAACTACATGGCAGCAATGGGACAATGCTGCATAAAAATCAAACAAAAAAGGCAAAGCAGTGTCTTTTTTCTAAAAAAGCAAAGCAAAAACAATGCTTGGTGTTTGGTTTCTTTCTGTCATTGCAGTTGACAGGCTTCAGACTCACTGGGAAGACTCACAGACCAAACTCTCCGACAGGACAAAGCAGCTCCACAACATGCTGCAGGACTCAACCGACTGGCTGGATGCCAAGAAGGGAGTGGATCATCACATCAAGCAGGCCAGTGAGAGGCTTGAGTCCTGGCAGGAAATCACGTACACGATGGATGCACTGAAGAAACAAAATGCTGAACTGAAGGTTGAGTTGAACATCTACTATGCAAGAATGTCTTAAAGATGTTTGTGCTCATATTTATGTTATGCATTTTTACTTAACAAAATCAAAACTTAGATTTGCACATTTTTTCCACCTTGCATGTGAGATTTATAAACAGATGGTTTAGAAATATGATTGTATTTGTACTGGGGATGACTCAAAGGACATTTAGGCGTTGAGAGTGAATCATCACATTTTAAATTGGAATTCTTCTTTCTTCACTCTCCCTCCCTCCTCAGCTCTTTGTGAAGGAGCTGCAGCAGTGGCAAGGTCAGGTGGACAAAACCAACGCACTGGCCGACAAGCTGCTGACATTGTACGCCAATGACGACACACACAAGGTCACCCAAGTCAACGACAACATGATGGCCACCTGGACACACATCAACAGGCGGTAACGACACACACTACTGTGGAATAATCACCATTCAACAGCTTGTTTGAACACAAGACAAATTCAAAAAGCAACCAATATGGTGTGAGCCCCTAAGAAACAAGAAAGAAAGCTTTTGATACTGATACTGTGCCCTACTGAAGTATAGGTTGCTCATTGTAGGGATGCTGCACTCAGTTCAAATTGCCTTACTGTACTTAATGAAGTACTGTGCTCAGTCCACTTTTATTTTTACTTTGACTGCAAATGGAAATTATATTCAATGTTATGCAGATGATGCAGCTTTGTATATCTGTGACAGTCTGTCTGTAATGCCTGGCAATCTGAGCTTTAAAAATTGAGTTTAATTTCATAAATGCATCCCAGAACAGTGCCTCCACATGTTAGGTTTTCTGCCCATACATCAGTTGAGTCATTGGTGTATTTATTTATAAACTCATTTTGTCCATTGTATTTCTGCAAACTTATTTCTCAGTGTGCATCTTGCTAATATACGTACGGAGATGGTAAAAAAAATCCTCCATGTTTTCTGATTTATCCATTCGAAGTAGTCTGCAAAGGGATTACACTGGTGGCACTAATATCTCAGGCAATATCAAGAATTTTGTGTGAATGTTAGGGGAAATGAATTACTTCTAAATCTCTTCTTAACACATGTATTAGCCTTAATTTAGCTTTTTTTTTTTATCTGCGTTTAGTATTGTTTAATCCATTGCATGGTTTTGTATTGTTTGTCTGCAACTTTTTAAGCTGCTGTCTTTGAGAACAGAAGAAAATAAAAATAAATAAGAAAATATAAGTAACATTTTCAGTGTTTGAATCATATTGACCCTGAAAATAAATACATAAAAAAACAAGGCGCTCTGTGCAATATTCAAAGTGAGTCTTCTTAACATGGTTCTCAACAGAGAAGTGACTGAGTCAGTGGCTAGCAGCTAACGGTGCTAACTCCATAAACAGCACTTAACAACGGCAACAGTACTTACGGAGTGTAATGGCGTTAACCATGGGGGGAACCGGAGGGTGGGCGCTATGCTCAAGCGATGACAACATCCCGATATCAGCAGTAACTGCGTATAAGCAGCGGTGATGAGCTAGCCAGTGGGATACACATATGCACTAATCTGCACGCATGTTTCGACAGATTTACCACAACAAACCACAAAGAAGCTTGGATAACAACACACACACACAGTTAGCGTGACCTCATTTTCTGCTCAGGATACCATTACTCCACTATATCTTTATATAGCAAATAGTGGTTTGCTGCTGTATAAATGCTGTGAATGTCGCATACAGAATTTTGGATAAAAATGTTGTTAGGTTTTTGCGTTTTCCACATACTGTAACTGCTAGTTGGTAACATGTATTTTGTCGTGTGTTTCCCCAGCGTTTCAGACAGGGAGGCGGCTCTGGAGGCAGCTCTGAGGCTGCTGCAGCATTTCTACCTCGACCTGGAGAAGTTCCTCAACTGGCTGACGGAGGCCGAGACAACCTGCAACGTCTTAATAGACGCCACCAACAAGGAGAGAATGCAGGAGCAGCCAGAGGCAGCCAGGAACCTGCTGGCACAGTGGAAGGTAGGACACACTGTTATATATTCCTGTTCTCCCGACTGTGCACAGCTCCACTGGGGTGTTTTCAGGTCACTCATATTAAAATGTAAGTGAGTGACCTGGTTATTTATTTTGTTATTACAACATTGATTTCCATTGCAGCTTTAATCTTATTCTAAGACCTTCACAGACAGCTTGCTAGTTGAAGCAAACATAAATTACATTCACATATGAATATAGACTGAATTCAGTGCGTGCAACAGCTGCATTGTAACACAGTGGTAATGTGCTTCTCATTTGGAATTATTGACCTTCTGCTGGAGATTGATGAATTCAGTAAATTAATTGTGAGTCCAAGCTGAATCATTCTGAAGTTTAGTCTTCTCACGCTGTCATATTAACAGTATCCGATCCATGTTATCCATGGTTAACCATTATTTTTACATCGAAAATAGGAGCCATTTTGTGCAGAAAAAGGAGAACACAGAAAGGCTGACCTGAACTGTCCAGTTGAAGCCTTCTGTATGCCTTTTAAACAATTTTTAAGGCAGTGGGGATACTCACAGCAAGCTCAGCCACAAGCAACAGCGGCCATTCAAGTCGTGTGAGCACAGTGGGAATGATTTTCCACAGGACAGCACTGTGACGTAAATGTTTACCTTGACATCATACACACTGTGTCGGCTCCATCTTGTACAATTCCTCCCTGCAACTCCATATTTTGGCCCTGGTTACCCACGCCCCACCTGAAGCGGCTCTATCCACCCCACAGTTTGACAGCCAGTGTTATAGAGTGTTACCCTCAAACCTCAACAGAAAAAGATGTTGTTGTCCTGCCAACAGAGTTTGATTGACAGGTGACAAGTGATTCTTTTGACCACAGCCGTGATCGAGACAATGAAAATGTGAATGACTGCAACATTTTGTCATACAGGATCTATCAGACATCCATTACTGTGCATCTCCAGTTTTTGACCCAGAGTTTAAGACTCTCTTCCTTGACTCTCGCTGCCCTGTCTGGTATGACAGGAATGCTGACATGACAGCATAAAGAGATCTCATTGGCCGGTTGGTGCCTGGCAAACAAATGCAAAAATCCCCCCACTGCATTGTGGGTGTTGAAGGGAAGGCTCTGTTCTGTGAGAGAACATATTTTGACCCTCGGCCCTCACCCTGCACCCACACAAGCTTTGTGGTGGAACGGCGTGTGCATGATGTACGATGCACACACGCGTGCACACACACGCGCACACGCACACGCACACACACACACACACACACACACAAACAACGTACATACTGTAAAGGAAACACACAGGGACTCACACAGCATTTTGGAAATTCATTTTCAAATACACACATCCTTTTCCCTCTCTCACACACACACACACACACACACACACACAGCTCTGTCAGTACAACAGCAGCACTGTATGCAGAGCTGAGATAGTCTTCTGTGTCCAATTATAATGGCGGACAGCAACGCAACATAGCATCCAGGGAGCGCACACACTCACGGGCTACAACGCTGCACACAGATAACGTTTAATTGGAAAATGAGCAAACTCATCATTTTACGCACCCTTTCAAGTTCTCCCTGCCTCTCTCCTCCTCTCCTCTCCGTCTCACCCCCTCTGTCGTTCAAACTCACTGAGACTCACACCCTCCAACTCTGTCTCTCTTTGTATGGGTAACTAACCCTCCCTCCATCTCTCAACGACTCTCCCTCTCTTCCTCTTCATCTCCAAATCTCTCTTTTTGTCACACACATTTAAACAGAGGGTTTTCTTATGCACTCACATTGTGAGTTATTCTTGAGGGACTAGAAGAGGCAGAAGATGATGCCTCTTCTTTTTCTTCTTCTACCCGACGTTGAGTTTTGGGATTCCACGGTAAAGTTTTGAGGATGCTGCGGAGGAAGGTCTACCATGTTCAGGTTGGGAAAGAAAATCAAGAACTGTTTTTTTTTTTTCAAAGTATTGTGTTAGTTAAGTAGCGTAGAAGTTGTAAGAATTTTGACGTTACAACATAAGAAATTTGTTTTTTTTTGAAGATCTATATATCTAAGTATCAGTTCAGTGGGATACTCTGCTGTTTTCAGGCTTTGCTTCTTCAACGAGAACTTGTCACATTGTGGAAAATGAGGTTTTAATATAAACTACGAGTCTAAAAGTACGTTTGTTTAGCTTTTCGTGAGGCGTTTGAGGTCAACTATCTGGGGAATACACTGAACAAAAATATAAATGCAATACTTTCTTTTTTGCTTAAATTTTTCACAGGTTTAAGTTAAAGATCTAAGACTTTTTTACGCACTCAGTAGATATTTTTCTCTCCAATTTTGGCCCAAAAACTTTGCTTTTCAAAGATAATCCATCTGCTTGACAGGTGGTTTAGCCTGAAAAAGGATGAGGATTTCACATGACTGGCACTACAGAAATGCATTTGATGATGGGTCTCAGGATCTCATCACAGATCTCTGTGCATTCAAGAGGCCATTAATAAAACGCTCTTGTGTTTGTTGTCCGTAGCTTATGCCAGCCCATACCATAACCCCACCTCCATCGTGGGGCACTCTGTTCACAACATTGTCATGAGCAACCATCCCCACAACGCCATACACGCCTTCTGCTCAGAACAGTGTAAAGCGGGATTGATTTGTGAAGAGAACACTTCTCCAAAGTGCCAGATGCCATCAATGGTGAGCAGTTGCCACCATCAATGACACACTGTTTTCAGGTCAAAATCCTGGTGAGGATAATGAGCATGCAGATTAGTTTCCCTGAGATGGTTTCTGACAAATTGTGCAAACCAGTTATTGCATCAGCTGGTCTCAGATGATGCTGCAGGTAAAGATGCTGGATGTAGAGGTCCTGAGCTGATGTCGTTACACAGACTGTGTACGGCCAAATTCAAAGAAAGAAACGACATTGGAGACAGCTTATGGTCGTGAAATGAACACTCATTTGACGGGCAACAGCTCTGGTAGTCTCAAAAAGACTTAAGCGAATTTTTCAACCAAAATTTGAGTGAAATACACTTAATGAGTGCATAAAAAAGACTCAAAGCATTAACTTAAACCTGTGAAAAATGGGAGCTAAAACAAAAGTGTTGCGTTTAAATTTCTGTTCAATTTTTTTTTTCACAAAAGATAAAATATAAAGAATAAAACAGAATAAAATATGAAACCATCAGTTAAAAATAAAGACATCAAAGTTTAGGTTCATGTGAAGGCACAGGGCTCGAATTGACTCAGTGTTCAAAGGGATCAGAGGACATTTAGATCACCGAAGAAACTTTCTGGAACTACATTTAATTTAGGAGCAGGTTATCCTGCACTCCACCTTCACTGTGTCTTCAGTGCTTTCTATTTGTTCTATTCTTGTCTGTGTCCTATTCTTTGGTGCAATGACCCATTTTCCCCCTGCAGGTATCATTAAAATTTCATGTTATCTAATTTATCTTAAAACTTCCAGCCGGTGTAACATTCTTTAAGAGGATGCTTTTCCTTTTTTTCATGGCTTTAGTCAACTTTTAACATATAAAAGGGTGAAAATGGCTCGCTCTGATATCACGTAACAGGTTTATCGTTTATTTGGAAAAAAGTTGAGACAGTGGCATGTTTACCACTGAGTTACATCACCTTTTCCTTTAACAACACTTAGTAAGCGTTTGGGAAATGATGATATAAATTGTTTTGAAGTTTTGAAAGTGAAATTTCTTTATCAAGAATCACAGGCAACCCACTGCTAAAATCTTTTAGAGACTTTCTGTGAGGAATTATGTGCACAGTGTTGAAAGACGTTACTGTAAGCATGACAGAAATTTAAATGCCCAGGTAAAAGATTTAGATATATTGACATGATTCCCTAAGATGTGGCAATTGATTCAGTCAGGTAATACTTATTATTTTTCGGATTATCGTTCACAGAAATCAAGCTTTACTTCCTTTGCACTCTACGAAGATTGGTTTGTTAAGTACTTTCTTCCTTTCCAGGGACTTATCAGGAATATTAAGAGCTTCAGTAATGGATTGTCTGTAGGAAAGATGTACACAGGTGGGACTACTGGAAGTTAACTGATTCCAGGCTGAATGGCACATCTTGACATTTCAGTGCTACAAAAGGTTTCTTCCACAATATATTAAGCCCTACATTATGCCTCAATCCTGGTGGTCGCTGCTTTTAGAGAGTAAATCACTTTCTCAGATCCTGATCCCATTACTGAGCACTCGAGCAATGAAAAAAGTGAATTCCTAAAAGACAGCTGCTATGTGTGCTGCAATAGATTTTTTTTCCACTGAGTCTTCATGTGCGTGTATTACCAGGACCTCCAGGCAGAGATTGACAGCCACACAGAGCTGTATCACTCCCTGGATGAGAATGGGCAGAGGATCGTAACCTCGCTTGGGGACTCGGAGGACGGTGCTCTGCTCCAGAGACGTCTGGATAACATGAGCCAGCGCTGGAACGACCTGCGCAACAAGACCCTCAGCATGAGGTGAGGGGATGTTGGAAATGCTCAGGTTTTCTCTGTAAAAACATAGAGTTTATATAAAGCACAAGAAACAGAATCTGTTTGTGTTTCCAGGGCCCACCTGGACTCAGAGATGGCCCCGTGGAAGAGGCTCCACATGTCGCTGCAGGAGCTGCTGAACTGGCTGAGGTTTAAAAGTCAACAGCTGGAACAAGAGCCGCCTGTAGGGGGTGACGTCCCGGCTGTGCAGACACAGCTGGACACACACCGGGTAGGAGTGAACACGCACACCATGTGGGACACTGACAGACGCACTGTTTGTCTCTGCTGCATCTTTTGTTGGAAAATGTGACATTCTGCTGATTCTGGAGGTGTTTTTTCAGAGGTGTTTGTGAAGTTGGGCTGAAAATACGAGGCATGTGTAGTCGCTTTCTGTTCTGTTCTGTTTGGGGGAGGGTTACGTATTTTTTTTGTTTTTGTTTAACGAAGGGTAGTCACGCTTTTTTGGGGAAACAGAGGAGGGACTTTTAATCACCCAAGATTCATATTTTATTCCAGGAATCCCATGTGAGATTTATTTCTAATGCAAAAGTGCAACATTTTGGAAAAAAGCTTATTGTTTACAGACAGTTGGAGACGTTACAGATGTAGGACTGTATCAATATTTTATACATCTATCTATCTATCTATCACTGCTGTTGAGTCTTTCAAATGTATTTTTTTGGCACTTTGAGCACCACAAGCTGAGTGACGTCTAGTTCAGCTATATTGGAGAGAGGGCAGACATCTCTACAGCCAATATTTCCAACACCAGGCAACTCACACCAAAATGATCTAGACTGATAAATTTGAGTTGACTAGCACACTGCTTATCACAGAAATGAACTGGAATACTTTGGCATTCACCTTCACTGAAAGTGCTGCTCAGAGTCACAGTAGAAGAAAACATTTCTAGAAACCTTCAGGTCAGCATCAGTGCAGTAAGCAACCAATAAAGTCAGTGTTTGATTCATTTGTAATAAAAAAGTTGTGAGGTTTCATTGCAAAAGCAGCCATTTATGTTGGAGAGAGACTTCATGTCTCTCTGACTCACATTATGCAAATCAAAGACTCAGAATAAATGGAAAGTATAGTCATGCAGGTTAAATGAAAAACCCTTTTTATGCACCATTTTATGCAAAAATGCGAGATGATTGGCTCTGCTGATTTGGTCATTTCATGTATAAAACTACAATGAGTCTGCAAAATGGGGAGTTCCTGTAGATATGCATTAGGGAAAGGCTTTTAGTCAAAGCATTTCTTAATGAAAGTAGACATGTTTTAGTTTAAAGGGACCACTCAGATACACAGCCCCTTGAATCTAACAGAAACAGTGTTGTGCCTAACTCTACCCATGCAAAGAATACATGAAAACTTTTCAGCAACAACCTTTTCAACATTCCATTCATCATAATTATGTAAAGGACTTGATGTATTACATCTTGTAAAAAATATGTTGACTCCTGAGGCTGCATCTCTGCAACAGGGGCTATCCAAGCTCATGATTGCGTAATTGACCACCATAATATCTACATGAACCTATAATCAAGAGAAGGCAAAGACATTCATTAAAACATGTCATACATCTGACCTTTTTTTTTTTTTTTTACATATAATAAATAACACATTTCCTGTTAGTGGCACAGATAAATTAAGATTGTTGTGTGTGGGTTTTTTTTTTTTTTTAATAGGGCTTCAGGAGGGACTTGAGAGCTAAAGAGCCGGTTGTAACCAAGGCGCTGGATGATGTGGGAGTCTTTCTGTCTGAGCTACCGCGAGACACACCATCACCTGAGAAGAGAGGTAACACACACACACACACACACACACACACACACACACATTGCCAAAATGATTCATTCTACCCAATGCTACATATAACCTCTCCTCCATTTTTCTAACAGGGGTTAGAGAGGACCCACATGGATACTTGAACATGTTTACATGCTTTAATGTTCAAAAAATACTGTATTGTCCTCATACTGACTATGCTGGAACACCTGTATTCGCCCTCTTAGATGCTCCTGAAAAAGCCCAATCTGCTCTGATTGGTCAGTGTTTCCAGGTCTTCCATATCTCTGCGTCTTTCCACCGTCATTGCAGCCTGGGAACAACTGTAACAGAGAAAGGCCACTGTGAAAAATTACCAATAAAAGCTTCTTAACACAATCAAACATGTTCCAGGAGGAATATGTTCTAAACTGGGGAGAATTTTAGATAGATTAAGAATGTATGTATTATGAGCAGCATGAGCTCTTTTGTAGTGTTATTATCAATAAGGATATTATAACAAAGATGCATTTGCATTTGAACACACTATGTGCCTGCCATTTGAATGTAGAACCATCAGAAATAGTTAATTAATTAGTGATGTTTCCTGCCAGAGCAGTGCCGTGATCACCCCTAACACTTGAAATCCTACATAAAAGGAAAATCTGAAATGAAGTTAACAGACCTGTCTCCTACCCCGATGTAAAGCTCCCTTTCCTCTCATCTCTGACTCACACAGTGAACTTTGGACCCTAGTAACAGCCTGGTAACAACCACACAGGGGTCAGCACACACGCAGAATTTCCTGCAGCACCTTTAACACCATGGCAGCAGCCTGGTTACCATGCTTGTAGAAAATAGTGGAACTTTAACTGTGGTCCATTAAACCCATTCAGCTGCCAAGTTAAACACAGACAGAGAACACAGAAAGAAAAGGTGAACTCCAGCTGCTGATCGCTGTCGCACTGGGGGACAGGAGCATTTACTTCCTCTTAGAAAGTTGTTATGTTTCTGTGATGTGACCTTCAAATCGGCAGCGGTTGGGGACGTCTAAAAAGCTGAATTAACACAGCGCTTTTCAGTATATGACATTTTGCTTGGTTTAAATTCACCTGGCTTTCCTAAAAGAGAATCTGTGTCTCCACAAACAGCCTGAGTGCTTTGACATATAAGCAAGACAGTCTCTCAGGAGCTGGTCTTCTTTGTCACAGCCACTGCTTGTGCTTGTGGTTACTTTAAAAGAGGAAATAGGCTTTTAAACTGAAATGGCCAAGTCTTACACAGAGTTAGAGTTGTGCACAGGTAAAGACAGTCAGGAGACAACAGGACGAAATAGGACTGCAGGAACTCTTCTTCTTCTCTGTAGCAGCAGACATTTTCTCCTCATTAGGACATACATTTCCACACTTAGTAATTTCATCTACATTCAATCCCACAGATCTGTACAAATTAATATCTTCTAAAGTTTTATGAGAACACAGATTAATTGCCATAGTTGATGATGGATTATGTGTAGACATGCTTTTATTTAGAGGTCCTGAACAGTTTGGGTTATTTCACATGAGATATTATAGATTCATGCTTTTGTCCTTGCTTTCCCCCCTGGTATGAAGTAGGCAGTGCTCAGTAGGGAACATGTTGTCACCCACTGCCATGCACCAGTCAGAGTTCACATATGAATCAAAAATGAAGTTGTAGCTTCTTAGCTGTGAAAAGCTATCTGCCCATATACAACAGCATTGT
Organism: Epinephelus fuscoguttatus; assembly: GCF_011397635.1. Taxonomy (NCBI): domain Eukaryota; kingdom Metazoa; phylum Chordata; class Actinopteri; order Perciformes; family Serranidae; genus Epinephelus; species Epinephelus fuscoguttatus. The sequence continues at coordinate 14,516,565 of NC_064775.1, forward strand.
CTGCACATAAATGAATTTCACAGTCATACACAGAAAAGGTAATTTAATTTATATAAAGGCTGACAAGGATAGAGCCCAGAATACATCCCACCATGAACTCCTGACTGATAACTTGTTGTTAAAACCGTTGCCCCCTTCTCCCATCCCTCCCATGCCATCAGAATTTTGATCAAAGGCTTTTTAATTAATCCTAAGATATGAATATAGGCATTAAATACTAGATGTAATATATGGGTTGAGAAAAAATAGATTTTATAGATGATGATTTATGATGTGAGCTGTGTGTTGCAGCCTGTGAGGATACAGTTTGCTTTTATTGTCACCAGATGTTTTTATCAGGACTTGTTCTTTCCACAACCCCCAGATATCAGCCCAGAGGAGCGTGCTCAGAACGTTGGGAGAATCCTACGCAAAGAGGCAGACGATGTGGTGAACAAGTGGGACAGGCTCAATAACGACTCAGCCGAATGGCAGAGGAGGCTGGAGCTAGCACTGGATCGACTGATGGAGCTCCAGGAGGCGGAGGACTTGCTGGATGGACAGTTGAGGCAGGCTGAGATGGTGAAGGAGGCGTGGGAACCTGTTGGTGACCTGCTGATCGACTCCCTGCCGGAGCACATCGAAAGAGTCAAGGTCAGATTGAGTGGAGGGGGATGGGGTACACAGGAGGCATGTCCCCCTGTACTTTTTCAGGAGGCAGTGACCCCTTCACTTCTTACCGTCCACAAATATTCCAATAAAAAAAGGTATGAAAGTTAGAATGCTGTTTGTATCTTATAAGTTGAAGGTAGTTACATAGATCATAAATCTGTATTAAAATCTTTAAAAGTGGTAAGAGTATCTATTATAGTGGCGCTTTAAATGCTGTAAGAGAAGATACATTCTGAAATCTCGAGCTTCATAGGGTTTAATGGGATTAAGATGTTATTTGTGGTATTTCTTAAGTACAAAAAGATATAAAAACAGTTTTTTTATGCATACTTTGTTAAATATTACCATGAAAATTGCATTTTACTCCTCACTCTACACAGTTTGCTTTATTGCACCACCTTTATTGTTTTTGTGCAGTGTGCCGGCCTGAACTGTGCCAGCATACCATCATATATTACCTGAGGTACAAGTAACTCTATTTTAAAAAGGTGCCTGTTTGAAATCTCCATCTGTCACAACTTTGTATTTAAAAGCTTCAAGCCTCTAGTTTTATGAGAGATCAACATATTGATCAATTTCATCACCCATAGTTGTTTAGTGTTTTATGAGCATCCATTTAATGTTTTGTTCTACCCCAGGTAAAGGTATCTTAAAAAAGTCCTCAAGGATTTGTTTGTAATTCTGTCTCCTACCAAGCAGCAACCTCCGGGACTGAAAAATGAAGCCAACATGGAAGTGCCAAAAACTTCAAAAATTCCTAAAATGGCCACTTGAGGCTGGCTGCAAAACTGTGTCAGTCCTCATTGACCTCACTGTTAAAATGCCCAACTTAACAGCAGAAATAAACATGGTTACAGCCTGGTCTGTATGGGAGGTGAATTTTTATGTAATCACCTGTTTATGTTTCATTAAGGCATGGCCGCTTTGAGAGACAAGCCACGTTCTTACCGTCACCACAGTCTCAGAGATCCAGAGTCAGACCCACCCCTCCTCCACAGCTCCACTTTCTCATCCAAATTTGGTCATACAAAAAACCAAGATGGCGACAGCCCAAAATGCCAAACTCAGGGCTTGAAAAGAGGAGTCCACAAACCAATGGGTGACATCACTGTAGCTACATCTATTATTTTCATACAGTTTATCCCCTTTGAAATCAAAGGTCTGCCCCTGATTATGTGCATATTCATGAAGCTCATAAGAACCGTCACTGATTAATTTGAAGTTTTGATTTGTACTTTGGAACGTTTGAGCAGCCACTAAACTGACTGACGTAAACTTAATCAGTATGACATTACAGAGTCTTCATTGAACCTCTTCAAAAAAAGCACACCTTAACATTTCAAAGATTATTGAGAATTAGGACTCTAGTCGACAATTCAAAGCAAAAAATGGATCGACACAAAAAATGGATCGACACAACAGCCAACAAACCTTATTTGTACCAACAAGCAATACAGCAGATAACTAGATGTTGATATAGGCTGCTCGACTTCTCAATGACCCTCTCATTTGTTTGAATTAAATGTACCAAGGTGTGAATAATCTGATAATGATTCATCTGTGTTCAAGTGCTCCAAAAGCACCTTTAAGCCATCTGTAACAGTCACACGTGTGCATTACCTTCTCCTTGATCTGCATGCATCACAGCTGAAGAGGAAGAGGAGTGAGCCCACCTTGCATCTATGGGTTATAACTGTTAGCGGTAGCCACGTTTCATTTATCCTACTTAAGCCTGTCAGTGTTTTCCATACATCAGCAAGCATTAAACAAGCAGAAAAAGTGGAGTTTACATGATGGATGCATCTGTTTCTCACTGTTAGAGCAGTTGAGGTGAGAAACGAGTGAACCGAGGGCTACTAACAACCTGTCTGTGTTTCCCATCTGTCCGCTCACCACTGTAAACAATGCAGCACAATACAAATGACCCGAGAATTTGTGTGTGTGTGTGTGTGTGTGTGTTACAGGAGTTTCAGGACGAAATTGCTCCAATTAAGGATGATGTAATACATATGAACCAGTTGGCCTCCACTTTTGGTCCACCCGACATCCAGCTGTCACCTAGCAACCTGGAACGCATCGAAGATCTCAACACGCGCTGGAGGCTGCTCCAGGTACATACTCATGCGCGCACACACACACACACACACACACACTTAAACTCATTCAAGTGTGGAGACATTAATATCTTCTGAAGTTATGTACATAAACTTTACATAAAATGTCATAACTATTGTATCGTGTTTTTTTTCAAGGGATTACAGTTTCTTGAATCTTCAGGCTCCTGGGTTCTGTTTAAAATAAAATGAGAAATTCAGATTCTTTTGTTGCGACTGACTGTTGGCATTCCTTACACTTTTGCGTTGTGTTTGTGGCTCGGCTACAAAAAAACAAAAGACACAACCCTCCCACCCTTCTTGTGTTGGTACAGTTGCAAAACTATGACGATGTAGTAGTGACTGTTGAGGTTTTATGACGTCTTTGACCAACAGGCCAAACATCTTTTCAGGTTGGTTCACTCTCGAAAACAAAAAAGACAGTCTGTACCTGGTGTACCACATCGATGGTTTGTACGTGCTACATTGTGGGAAAGCTGGAACAAGGACAAAACACACACACACACACACACCATGTGTTGGTGATCAGAGGCAGCACAGGGTGCGCCGCCATCAGTTTCAATAAACCCACTGGCAGCCATGCTGGAAGTCAGACAGTGATTATTACCGGGGGTGACAGATAGAGCCAATCAGCTGCCAGAGAGATCAACTAATGCAGAGGAGTCCTGGGCAGAGATGGGTGCCGTGGTGACACCACGGTGACGGGACCAGACGGCCGGTCTCTCTGAAGTTAGCACCTGACCAGATGCTTGAACACACATGCGCACACACACACCTTTATCTTGTAGTGAAGGTGAGAACATCAGTGTAGTTGATGTAGACAGCGGGAGAGGAAGAAAGGAAGACACAAAAAATTACGCAGAAACTACCCTATTCTGTATATACTTTTTTTTTTAGCTCAGGTAGTTAGCTAAAAAGAACTATGTGATTTTTATAACAATCACTCCATGGATTCACCAGTAGAAGCGAGGTAAATCCACACAAATTTCTTGCGTAGAGTTAAACTTTGGTGCACCTTGATCAGTGCATTTGCACGGTTGGTTAATAGCAATTAAGTTGACAGTATTTACCTTTAGAGTCCAAGATGGAGGAAGCTGTCATATCTTCTTAGCTGTGTTGCACTGTTTACTTTTAGTTAATCTCTTTGTATAAAGTGCTGTGTCATGTTGAAGATGATATCCCAGCAGTTTCATGTGGTGTCACTATGACAGTGGGATAAGAGTCCCACCCATATTGACAGGGTACTATCTGCAGTGGAAAATGCAATTAAAAAAAAGGCAAAGGTGAGTCAGGCAGAGTCGAGTTGAGCCAAACTATGCAGTGGAAGTGAGTCATTGTCCTGATAGCGATCGAGCTAACAAGCTTGCTAACCCTACATTCATGGAGTAATATACAACACATCTTTGTAGCGTCTATGTTGTGTCCACATTACAACTTAAAGCTCATGAACACACTAAAGTCGACCCGAGGAACATGTGAATGCTGCATAGCTGAGGCAGTTAGCACACTATTTTGTTTTGAGTGAAGTGATGTAGAGTCCAGACAGCACCACGCCAGGACAGAAAAGAGCTCAGAGAACTGGTGTACCTGACTAGTACTATTGTTTGAGCTGGCTAATGGGTTAGTGGTGAGCTCGCCAGCCACACCAGTTTTGTTGTGACGCTTTCTCACATGCCCGGGCCTTAAAAGACCTCTGGAGCTCTCTTCAATTTGATTAATGGCTTTTATTCTTAAGTTTGCAAGTAGGAGTAAGATGTATTTTTACTTCTAAATATGGCGCTTGGTCAAAGACTGCAAGATACGTGTCTCATTTTCACTCAGGAAAAGATTACCCTCTTTGTTTAGACTGATATGCATGCGCTGATATAAAATGGTAAGAAGAGAATTAAGTATTTAATTTGGACAGAGGATAGGATTTTACTGCCAGTTTTTGAGAAGTCAGTTTCCATTGCAGGTGGTTCATTGGGAGCGGGATGTTTGCCCGGGAATATTGGCATCACTTATAATGGCAGGGTGATGGATAGCAGTGTGTGTGTGTGTGTGTGTGTGTGTGTGTGTGTGTGTGTGCGCCTGCTTAAGCACTGCCTGGTAGTCTGAGTGTGTCCAATGTGTGTTTGTGATTTCATGTTTTCTGGTGCAGTTAATGTGGCTTAAATGAGACTGAGAATGTGGCTTTGAGGTGAGTGCTTGTGTTTATGCATTTGATGTCATTGTGTGTGTGTGTGTGTGTGTGTGTGTGTGTGTGGTACCTGCACATTCAGGTCATTTTAGTTGGTTCACAGTGTTCTTGTCGTGCCTAAAAGGTCGACACTGATTGGTTGATGCAGGGACACAGAGCACTTTAAGTAATTTCGATAAATTCTTCCTCAACAACCCCACTCCTGTCATTTGTACAATTCTAATTAGGTTACCGTGGATACGGGGAAAGGCAACTCAGGCAGAAATGGATTGGGTGAGGTGGACTCAAAGGTAATCTCATCATTTGGTTTCATGCCACATCGAAGCCCAAACAAAAAGGACTGGTCATTTCTGTCATATTGTCATCCTTATCTGTTCTTCATCCCATACCATAAATCACACACACATACACACGCTCTCCTGACAGTGTCTCATCAGTAGCCTTCTCATTTGGGTTATGGATGAAAGATTGGATGGTCAATCAGCCAATCTGTCCACTCAGACTGGATAATAACCCTTCTCAGTCCCTCAGCATCAAGACTTCTATCACAGAAAGTTGAGACGCCTTTAAGCCTCCGATGATTCACTTTTTGTACTTCCTGGAACAAAGTCTGTTGCTAATCAGCAGCTGCCAAAGCTCTGCATGCCGGCCAGACCTGCATGTGTTGCCTGGGAACATCAGATCATTGAACATTGTGTCAGGAAGCATCAGTGGTTATAGACACACAGTGGCTCCTCCGGGGACGGTCAGGTTGCAGCTTGCTGTCGAGTGCTGATGCTGGACTGAAATCATGCCTGCAACCATCGGATGTCTTTTTATGTGAATTATACATCTGATTAGAAAGGCTTAATGGAAGCAGCAGATTTTGAGGAATAATATGTGGTAAAAAGTGATCGTGAAGTATGCACACGGGAACACAGTTTTACTAAGGAGCGCTACACAGTAGAAATGTGCACACACTTACACAAGAGCTACAGGAAAACTGCTCAAACATGCTTACATCAGCCATTACTCCAAATAATGTGTGCTCCCTCACCCTAAACACCACTATTCTCTGGACTGCATGTGTCACAATTTCTAATACCTTTTGAGTAGTGTCGGACATCCAGTTGATTTTTGCTGAAGAGACTCACACCCTCTTGGCAAATCATACCTCAGCTTGTCGTTCGCTCCGTCATTAGCTGCTACAAAACTCCATCCCGTTGGCAATGGAAGTCCCACTGCAGCGACACTCACTGAATTTCATGGATCTAAAAAGCAGCTGCGAAACACTTCTGGCAATTTTCTTTACAGTGTTCAACTCTTGGTTTAGCTGTTCCATGGATGACCCTGACCCTTGCACTTTGACCTTATGTGATGATGTTGTCAAGTCAAATCAGAGACATTAATTAAACTTCAGCATTTTTAAACATCTTTTTGTGTATGTATTTTCTGACAGGCAGCTTATTGTATGCTGTTCAAAATTTAAAACGAATATTCCGATAGTTATGGTAAAATTGTAAACTATCCACAGACTGTATTGTTCCACCCTCTGTCAATAGGAGGTGCTGCACCCACCTTCCTGCACCTATGGGTTCAAGGTTATTTTATTGTCACTGTATAGAATTGCAAAACAAAATACAGCTGTAGTGCCTTTAATGCTATACAAGAAAAACAATGGAAACCTCCAAAGGCACCACGAGACGGCAGACCTCTGCATTGCCAATAGTCCAGTCATATATGGTATGCGGAAAGTAGCACAACCACAATATATGTCTGGGTATTTTTCTAACACTTATGTTTGATTAATTATGTCAAAATATAGCTGTGCCTGGTTGGCGCCTTATTATCTTTGCTATGAATTGATTTCTAAGTTGGAAATATTTAGCATACTTTTCATACATTCGTGAAAACCAGAAGACGGAAATAACATCCTTAACAAAGCAGCTTGTTATCAGAAACAGTCGTTACGACAAACTGTATGTTCACAAGGAAGAAGTTCTTACTTGAGTCAAAAGACATCAAGGCAGCTTCACACTGTGTTTATTGCCGACAACTCACATTTGTATGTGACAAAGCCCCTGCCCCAGAGGATTACTGGTACCTGTGAATGTGGATGTGATATGGAGTCATTGTATCTCTACAATTGGTTGTTTTGTCACGATTTAACTTGACGACCATCGACTGGATTTTAAGATGTATGGTGTTTATTCCACCAAGGCCAAATGCCCTATCTCACAAAGTAAAAGAAAGTGAAAAATAATTTGTGTATCCTCTTAAGGATGTGTGAGCATTTGTTGGTCTATTTAAGTGTTGACAGATTTCTTGGTTATCTTCTTCAGACTGCATGAATTATGGCTGACATTAGCTCATGCGATTTCTCGCAGCTGTGAAGAGGCCAATTAATTTAGATAGACCCCAATGTATATTTTATGGAATGTAATGGACTGCATCGATATAGCACTTTTTTTTTATCGAGAGCACTTTACATTTGTGCACTCATTGAACCCTGTTAGTAACTGCCTTCTGCTGTTTTTAGAAGTCTGTTGAACAGATATTGTTTTGTTTAAGTTTTGTTGACAATGTCCCAGGATAAAGATATTTTTTCTACTCCCCCGCCCCTCCCCAGGTGTTGAATAAAGTTTAAACATGAGAATCATCAAGATAGGATTTTCATGCCAGTGATGCATGGTACTTTACATAAAGTCGATGATATTGTGAAATCAGTGCCAGCATACAAAATAGGTGTTTAGATTTGGATGAATGACAAGCTCAGAGTTTGCTGTTTAGATGGAAATCTGTGAGCCAGGAGACAAGTGTGTGCACCCCCTGGGCTTAGCCCCGCCTCGCTGTGTGTACCTACAGAGCTCTGCTGATTTGGCACAATTATCTCAACTCCATCTAGATAGACAGCTCATTCAGAGCTGAAGGAGACTCACAGGAGACTGCATCCTCTCTAATTCCTCCACTACAAATTCAATTATCTCTTCCATGCTTGTCTTTGTGTCTCCCCCGCCTCCCTTCCTCTCCCTTCCTCTGCCCATCCTTGTACTTCAACTTACTGCTCTTTCTTTAAGTATATCATGTGTCATGGTTCACAGTGACACACACACACACACACAAAATCACCCCCCGGTGTGTCCCTGCCATCGCATTAAAAAGCTATTCATTAGTTCGTGGAAGCATAAAGGCTGAACTTTTACTCATGGCCACAAAACGGTTGATTCTTTTGTTGTGTTGTCATATTCATTAGCACATGAGGACACAGTGAATCTATCTATCTCATTTCTTTCCATCTCTCTCCATCAGATCTCCATCAATGAACATCTAAAGCAGCTGACAGACGCTCACAGGGACTTTGGCCTTCTGCACGGTGAGTAAAAGACACTCACACACATGTGCACACACACCTACCTGCGTACATCAGACTGTTGACAGTTGACAAGAACACTCAGCGTGTGTGTGTGTGTGTGTGTGTGTGTGTGTGTGTGTGTGTGTGTGTGCGTGTAAGGCGCGTATAAGAAAGAACTAAGACAAAATGTCTTAGAGGAGATGAGGCATCCCCCTCCTGGCTCCATCTCGCTCAGTGACACTCAATAAGTGACGTGTTAGCATGCGAGAGAGAGTGACACAGCACTCCACTGTCAACAGGTCACTGAATAACTGAATAAGTGAACAGGCAAAGAGTACATAAAGACTCTCTCTCTCTCCTCTGGCTGCTCATTAGGTCTGTGTTGTTGTTTTTTGTTGTTGTTTTTGTATGTTAAGGTTGTGTTGGGTCGTGTCTTTTTCTTCAGCCTTTCCCAAACCAGAAATACAAGAACAAAAGTGTAAGGAATGGATTAAGCAGTGTGTTTTTTGGCTCTAACATGAGCTGCAAACTCGTTCATTGTTTACAGTGGTAAACTAGCATTACTATCAGGCCAAGGAGCATAACATTAGCAAACAACATTACAGGTTAAATTAGAAAACCCCCATTTCCAATCAGCACATTTATTGTGTCAGAGTGAAAATGCTGCTGAATTAGAGTTTCGGCTGATGTTAGTAGTTCTCTTATGAGAAGTTTACACTCCAGCAACCCAAGATAGTGTTACATTTGCCAAACAGCTATCTATGGAAGCTCTGAGAGGCAAGGTGGGAAAAGAATGTGGGAAATGTTGGGCAAAACCAAAGTTTATCTCCTACGTACAAGATATCATCTCCTCCTACATACAGGATATTATCTCCTACGTAGGAGAATTTATTAAAAACTTAATTCTGTCTTTCCTCTCATAATGTATTCGGGTAGTTTTAATTAGGATGTTTTGAGAGTGAGAAAGCTGTGCAAAATTAGGCACTTAGTACATGTGCAAAAAGCATTGAAAGTTCACCAAAATGCAGCGTGAACCAAAGGGTTATTTTCTGCCCGTAGCTGTACCAGGTACCGCAGTTCGTGGAGCTCAAGGTCCATCTCTGCAATTGCGGGTTGAACACATTAACAGCAAATGTCCACTGTAAATCATATTGGAAATGTGAGATTTCTCCATAAAGAACTGTCATGGCTGTTTGACAGTGGATTGATGCTCAGCTAATGACCATGTGCCACGTCAGCCAAACAGGAAAGGAATGAGACCTCCCTAACAAAAATGAGCCGGCAGCAATTAATAATTATAACTTGAAGAGCTCATTTCCCAAAATACATTACTGTATTTGTGTTCATTTTTATTTGTCTTGTCTCTTTTTCCAGGTACTTTCAATCAGTCAGTCAAACTTATGGGCTAGTGCACAGGAGATATTTGCTTCCGGGACAAGAGATTTTCGATTCAGAACGTATTTTAGTATGCTCATTTAGATGTTATCTAGCCTTCTAGTGCAAATGTAAGACTATTTTTACAGGGTTCTTTTTTAAGAATGGGTCAGCCAAAAACAGAAAACCTAATCATTATGTTAGTATAAATTATCTTGCTGGAGCCGATAAAATCTGCTAGCCACAGCTATCATGTCATCCAACAAGATTTTGCGGTTGCTGGCTAGAAACAAGAAGTCTCTGTGTGAAGTGAAGGACATATTATTTCAGAAATGACTACGAGTGATATATCTGTCATCATTATCATTGTAAATTTTGTGCAGTTTAGGAATGACCCTTGAGGCAAATTTGTGATGTGTGATATCAGAGCTGTATAAATAAAATTAACTTGACTTGAAAAGTTGGATGGCAACGGTGACTCATTCTGGCTATTCGCTAAGCAGGGCTTGGTGATTAATAGACAAGAATGGGAAAAAAAAGACAAGGAAGCAGCCACAAGCAACAATTATCACTTCTTCTCTTGTTATCAAGATCGCTCTCTCTACTGACATATCACAGCTGCTTGTAAAAATGTAGGACAGACGTTCTGTAGAAACCAGAGCTGGAGTGGCATCCAAGAGGAAAACAAAGTGACTCTTGGAATACATTAAACAATGCAGATTAATGATGTATGAAAGTATAATACTACAAGGATGATATTTTTTCATTTAAGGATGTCCACCTGGAGCCACTCATCAAACTGCTGGCTGCCTTTTCTCACCAATTCTCTTTAGTTTAATTACAGCTCATCTGCAGAGTAATTATAAGACCACAGATAACAAAAGATCACAACATCGCTCACACGCTCATGGCGGTGATTAAAATTGACGAACCACAGGGGGGCTTGTAAGAACAACATAAGAAAAGGAAGAAACAAAAAGTGAAATTGACACTTCAGATACAAATGAAGAGGTTAAATAGCATTGATATTCTGTAAGATGGTGGAAAAAAATAGGAGAACAGCAACTACATTTGTCAAATATGCTATCAAAGGACAAAACATAGATTGAAATATTCCTTGGAGGTAATAAGTCTTTGGGGATGAGGCACTACTTACAATGTCACATCTGTTCATATATAAATGGTCCTTCTAGCTTGATAATGAAGCTGTAATAGATACAGCCCGACAGACAGAGATGGTGATGGGGTATAATAAAGATGACAGTGAAGATGATAATGTGAGAACAGTAAGAATGTACACGTTTCTCATATCTAACTGCTGTGTTGATATACACCGCATGTGCTCTGGCAGTTTGTTCCACGATGCATCGTTCTGTTCTTAACTGCAGCAAATTTTACCCGTGGGGCACAATAACGCTTATACAGCGGGTAGTTTCAGCCAAGCAGTCTGATTGGTCAGAGATGCATTCCAACTGTGCTGACAATTCCCAGAAAGCACAGTCTGCTTTAATGGTTGGTGTGCCAACTCTTGTGGGCATAATAAGTGAGATAATTAGCAATATTTCTTGTTTTTCTGCTGTTTTTCATTATCATGTATATTACTTTGAAGAAAACTTTTCACTACGCGTGATGTTTTGGTAACTGCTGCATACACACTTCCTGGATGTGCATGCTCTTGTTAGACCTACAGGATGTTGATCCTGCAGTAAAATGTGTATGTGAAAAGTTTAAACGCCTGCAGACAGTTTGAACAGTTGTTTTGACCCTTGTTTTTCTGTCTCAGCAGGATCTGTAGAGAGCCCCTTCGAGCAGGGCATCTCCCCAAACAACGTGCCCTACTACATAAAGTAAGTACTGACCTCTTAGCTGTGGCCAGCACATCTCTTCACTGCTATTTATATAACAGTTCCACCAGTCCACACACAAATTCTGACCTCATTAGTTAGTACTCGTTCTGGTGATGCTGATGCTGGACACTGGCTAATGATCTGGTTAAATGTCATGAAAGGAGCACAAATTTGTAACTTGAGTGCACTAATCTTCTAACAGAGTGGTGTGTGCTGTGCATTGACACTACAGCAATCCAGCCTAAGCCAAAGTATTTGAAAAAGTTTGAGTCAAATGATGTTGCACATGAAAAGCCAAGAAAGTGCAAATTAAAAATTTTAGGACTCAACATTAAGCATTCCTGGGTGTTTGTGGATCTGTTAGAGCTGTTTTTCACCAAACACTTTGAGGCTATCTTGCCTTCATTTGGATTGTGTCAGAGACTGGTGTTCTGACTTGATTGAATGCAGTGACACAGCAACAAAGTGTCATGGAAGAGAAAGGACATGACCTTTAAACAATTCAGTAAGTGGTGGTGGGAATAAAGATTGCTAAAATTATGTGCTGGTAACGTGAAAACAATGACAATGCAAAGTCTATCACAAACAGTCACAATTTTGTTCTGAAACGGTCACACTTTGGATACGTTTAGGTAAAGATAAACCTTGGTCAGCTGTAGAGAACAAAAACTACTTGGTTGAGTTAGGAAATGATCATGGTTTCAGTTACAATACCTACGTACATACGAGACATTAGTGACATATACTTCTCTACTTTGCATTGTTACATTAAGGACCTACGGAAAGTACTTTGTGCAGTTATCGAAAGTCTGTAAAGTCATGTAACTAGTATGTTGACTTTTGCTTTTACAGGTGACACAAACAGTGGTCTTGTGGTTGAAAGTCCATGTTGGTTTGACCGATACAGCACAATGCAGACTTTCTCACTCTTTATACTTAATCCCTGTGTCCACCATGATCAAGATCCTCACTGACTTTGCTTTGGTATTGTTTTTGTCAGCTCCACCACGTAATGCGTTGTTAAGAGGTCATGTCCGTTTAACGTATTCCGATGACACCTGGGAGGACTCTGACTATGGGCGCAGCAGCTCACCAGCACCACAGTGTAGACAGTCTTATCTTTATCGGCCCCTGGTTGGTCCTTCTACGAATCTACTGGAAGGACATCTCTGGTTTCACCTAGTGGTTACAGAATTGTACATACAAATGACCATAAATACAAAACATACAATATTACAGCCAACTTTTCAAAAATATTCGTTAGCAAAAACAATCTTTTATCTTCACCTATAAGTGGGTAAAAAGTTGGAATCTCCTTTTATAAAATTAAAAGCAGCAAATTCTGTACTTTTTATAACCTCCTTTCTAAAAGTAATTTTTCAAAATGCAGTGTAAGTCTCTTGAAACCTTTTTTCCTGGAAAAGGAGTAAATTGAAATAAACTGAACTGACTCCTTTCTCATCACCAGTCGACCAGAGTCGGCTCTGTAGTAGACAAGTAGGTCTTTATACTATTTTTCTGGTGTGTCATGTTCAGCATCCGGAAGGCGCCAGAAAACGTATTAGTAAACAGTAGATAGCAACGTGGAGGCCAGTGATGGAGCCACTTATACTTTAAACTCAGACTAATTTGGAACCCTATTCAAACACTGTTTGGATAGAGAGGGACTGTTTTTTGTGGTGGTGCTTAGAGCATCAATCCAGGTGTCGTTTCCACGTTTCCATCACTGCCGATCAGAGCTGGGGAACATGTCCCCTGCATTTTTCAGAAGGCAGTACTCAAGTTATTTTAAAGAGACTCTCCTCACACAACCGTTTGTAGTTCTGAAGGTGTGAAGGTTGGAAAGTTTTTTATCTTACAAGTTGTAGCAAATTTAAAAATGGGAAATGAAAATGATATAACAACTAAAATGAATTTTCCAGATCTGTCTAAAATCTTTTAAAGTGGTCACAGTGTTTATTATAGTGGGGCTTGGAGTGTCTAATTTAAACATTCAGGAGGAGATACATTTTGAAATCTTGAGCTCCATGTTTAATGGAGTTAAAACATTTATTCTTGAAAAATCTCCAAAAATATAAAAGAGATTAAAAAAAAAAGTTTGTTTTTGCAAAAAAGTCCATTGTAGTCCTCACTCTACACATTTTGCTGTATTGCACTTTTTTTTTTTTTACGTAAAAAATTCTGAATCAATGTGGCCTGAATTGCACCAACATACCATCATATTACCTGAAGTTTAAATGACTTTTTTTTTAAAAAAGGTGTCTGTGAAAATTCTACCTTTAACAGTTTTGTATTTAAAAGCCTCTGTAGGCTCTAGTTTTATAGCACATTGTCGTATCCATACTGCTTTGAGGTTTGAGGGCACATATCAGGACGCTGTTTTCCCATAACTTTTTCTTATCAGTTTACACTGTATAAAATGTTGTTGTTACAACCATCCATTTCATGAAGGGGACTTATCAAAATTCTGAAATAACATGGTGGCCTTTAAATGCAGCCCCTGGATGTCTAATTGGCTTGTATGATGTCCTGTCCCAACATCCTGTTTCAGCACAGTCACATTAAGGAAGTGAAATCTAGCCAAAACGTTGTTTCATCCTGACTTTTAATACTTTGAGCTGGACTGATGCAGTGTTGCACGTGTCTGCAAAATGTGTTGTTCAGTCCTTAACTGTTGGCTTTGGTGGTATCTCTTAGTGTTTAATGGCATCTAATATTCATTCATTTAGTCTTTGTGTCTGTCTTTCTTTGAAGCTGTTTGTGCTTCCACATTTAGTACATTTAATTCTTTATCTGTTGACATTTTACAATCCATCCATCCATCCACTCAAATGCAATATTTTGTAATTTAGAATAATTGAATCATTTCATTAACATGATCAGCACAACATAAGGGGCTGAAGTCATCGTCACACTTAATGTATTTCTGCAACTCAGTTAAAACTATGATGCAAATTTACCCACATGGGTTAGCTGTACGCTCTCAGCTTTTCCCTCCTGCTGACTATAACATGATCGTCTCCACAAGGCTCCAAACGTGCAAAGACTTATAGGCCTATCAAAACTCTGCTGTTGACAAAAGACTGCATGGTGGGTAAAACTTTTGGATGTTATTTACTTCATTATTCATTGAGCAACTGAGTTGTGCTGCAGTGGTGAATGCTGGAAAACTGTTTACTACTCATCAGCAGATAGCAGAAGTTTTGGAGGTGGGGTGTGTTAGCACAGTTGGAAGTACTGTCTTACAGCTTGTGCCTCAGACGTCTAACTGCTCATGAGTTGGTGCAGCAAAGATATTTCCCTGGGTTAAACATGAGAGATAATTTGGTAAACATTTTATGATTTTTTTGATTTCCTTTGAGCAGTGTTGTCCTCATTAATTTGAGTACTTTAGAGTGAAGCTATGATAAATCTGGAGGGGCTTTAACCTCTTCCTGCCGGACCTCTCATTGTTCAGACCTACAGAACCTAGTGTGTGTTCACACTATGAGCGACAAAGCAACAGAGTGGCCATGTACATTATCCCTAAGTTGCGACTGGATTGTTCCTTAATGAATACATGTTGGTAACTGACAGATAGCATGCGTGTTCCCCTTTAATAACTCTAGTTTGTTAGTGTGCAGTGAGTTTTCCCCAGGGTCACCAAGCTTCCAGGCTCATGGATTTTGCAAATACACAAGGATGAATGTAGTTGTTGCATTTTTTTGATGTAACCAGGCCTTTATCCTGTAATTGTTACATCGTTACTGTAGCAACAGTGGCCTCGGCTTAACTCCCCACCTCACATTCCTAACTCATTGGTCAGAATAACCCCACGATGTGATTGGTCAACCTCACTTCCTGCTTCTTCTGCAGTCAAGAGAGCTCATACAATAGATTGCACGGGTTTGGTAATCAGCAACTAGCAGTTTGGTGTGTTTGAGTTAACCCTTAATGACTGAGTGAGAGAGATTCCATGTCTGACATGGAACTGTAAGTGAGAGAAACGCATTCACCTGAGAGAAAGAGAGAGAGAGAGAGAGGAGGAAGGAGGGAGGGAAAGAGAAGTGACAGATTCTCCTCTCCACATGCAGTGAGAAAGCTGGACCTGACCAGACGACCGAGGCCCTGTGAGTGCCAGCTGACCACACATGCACACACACGCACGCACGCACGCACACACCTGTCCACACACATAAACATCCCCTTACTGTATGCAGCATGCAAACACATTTTAAAGGGAGAAAGTGTACTTTTTAACTCCACTGCAGTTATTTGACAGCTATGGTTACAAGTAAGTAATAGTAATACAATGGTATATGAAAATTTATTTATATTTGCAGAGGTCATTCTGCCTTTATAACAAGTATTTTTACTTTTGATACTATGAGGAAAAAAATATATCCCTGATGATGTCTCAGCTCATCTCAGCTTGGGCTTGTAGAGAACATGTTTATACAGGAAATAACTGCGTTACAAACCGAGTTTGTAGTTGTGGGAGTTTCCTAGGCTGAGAGGATCTAATGAAAGACATAATTGCAGTTAGTGCATTGTGGGAAATGTAGGATCCAATGGTTTGGAGCCCTGACTTATACTAGGAACTAAAAGTCAGGATATCTCTGCCTGTGCTGCTTTGATTTTGACCTTTTTTTTTTTTTTTTTTTTTAAATCTGTCTCTTGTGAATCCCCACACTGCGTGGATGTGCAATACCCTTTCAGTAGAAGATCTGAACACTTCTTCAGCCACTGCCTTCAAGCTGCAAAAGCATTAGTGAGGTTGACTATTAATGTTTGGTGCTAAGACATTTCAGCATTTCAGTTCAGCCAAAACGTGTTGCATTGGGTTGAGGTCAGGACTCTTTGCAGGCCAGTCAAATTCTTCCACACCAAACTGGCAAAATCAAGAGCCACCAAGTTTGTTGCATATTATCATCTTAAAGGGACGGTTCACATATCTTGAAGTCAACATGCCCTCAGTTTGGAGAAGTAGCACAGAAGCTAAGCAATGTATTGCTGTGGGTGGGGGCAGTGGCAAAATGTATTTTAGTCACCTTAAACAAGTCCCACCTAAACACTTTATTTAAGTTTAAGTTTATGCTATATTGAGAGTATTATCACCGCTTTACCTTTCTGTCAGACAGCCTGTTCCGATGTGAAGGAAAAAGATAATAACACGCACATCCCAAAGAAAAATTAAAAGGGTGCTGGATCATAAACTTAACATGCATCAAAAAAGGAAAAGATGATCCGCACACCGATAGAGCTCCCATTAATCCATTTATTTTCTGTCAAGTGACATTTCGAGCAATGCAGGCTCTTCCTCAGACTTGTAATAAGATACAAACAGAAACGCCATCTTTAAATACCCACTGTGATCAGTGACATGAAGATGTGAAGGCCCATCACAGTTTCAGGTATCCATCTATGCTTCAAAGCCACCAGACTCCTTTGAGAAAAACTGTAATTTTGGCTTGCTGAACATGAGAGCTGCTGGTCTACCGCTACTTCAATCAGTTAGCTTGTTTTTGTCATTGTGTGACTTTGGTGAATCCAAACGAACCTTTTGAAATGCCAAAGTCACACAATAATACACACAAACTAACTGATCGATGCAGTGGTAGAACAGCAACTCCTGTGTTCAGGAAGCCAGAATTACTGTTTTTCTCAATGGAGTCTGGTGGCTTTAAAGAAAGCGATATAACGGCTTCAGTTACCTGTCACAAATCACTGTCTAATAGTAAGGTAGAGTGGTAAAAATAGTCTAAATGTAGCGTACGCTTAAACTGACTTGTTTTGGGTGGCTAAAATACATTTGTTTAGCTTCCATGTCGGACTCCGTCATGCTTCTCCAAACTGGGGCATGCTGACTGACATCTACTGTGATAACCTGACTATGGATCAGTATCTCATACACCCCATTTCAGAAAACCGGAACTATCCCTTTTCATTGTCAATGTATGCTTTATTAGAACTAAAGTGCCCACACCATGAAAACAAGCCCCAACCCAAAAGTATGCAATGTTTACAGGGATGTCTGCATACTTTGAGCCATACAGTGTCCATGCACACATTGCATATTTCACACACTGTACCACTGAGGCTATAGCCTACACACACTTGGCAAAACACCCCCACTGTGTCACGCATACAAACACACTCTCATAAACATTCAGGGCACAGCGCGACAACATATGGCTGGCCAACTGCTTCTTGTGCACAATTGCGTGTCTGCTTCTGGAGATGATTTCCTCAAACCTGCAACATCCACCTTGTCCCCCCCCACCCCCACCCCCCACCCTGTCCTGTGAGGGCGTGTTTGATTCGACTCACTGCAAGCATGCTCCCCACGGTGAGTTTAGATCAATGACCTCCTACACAAACACAGTCAGATGCAAAAGGACATCTGAAATCTTGAAATCGGTAATTGGGATTTGTTTTATGTTTTAACTCCATCCCTCTCCGTCCTCTTCTGCGTCTCAATCTGTCATGTCTCTCTGCTACACACACACACACACACCTACACACACACTCAGGTATAAAGACATACTGTTGTGGTGGGATAAAATAACAGTTCAGACTTGCCTATAAATTACAGGCTGTTCTCTCTCTTTGCTGGTGCAACATAGCCTACATTTCTCAAGCCTTGAACACTGATTCCCAAAGCAAAGAGTCCCCCCTCCTCCTCCTCCTCCTCCTCCTCCTCTTCTTCCACCCCTCTCTCTCTCTTCCTGTCTCTCCTCTCTTCTGTCCTGTGCTCCTCGTAGAAGCAAAAAGCGCCCTTTTCCTCTCTCCTCCTCTGCCTCCCTGCTTTTTTGTCTCTTCCTCTTTTTCTGTCTTTCTTCTTCTTCTGCCCCTCTTTCTTTCTCTTCTCTCTATCTCTCTATGGCCTTGAATGTGGAAATATGTGTGCCTTGAAAAGCAAAGAGTCTCCCTCCCTCTCTCTCTCTCTCTCTCTCTCTCTCTCTCTCTCTCTCTCGTCAGGGAGGTGAAAAACCTCCTCGGATGGTGTCGAGGCTCCTTTGCTTTCAGAAACAGCGGGATTGGGGGAAGGGAGGCAGGGAGCCTGAGCTCCGCCTCGTCTATCTGAGCTGTGTCAAGTCTCGTAGAGGCAGACAGGCTTAGATCGGAAGTGTGTTTAGTTAGATTTCAAAATAAAGGTGGCAAATATGTTGGATGGTTCAGTTTTAACATGCCATTTTCTTAACATATCTTGCGTAGCCATCAGTGGTGGAAGAAATACTAAAGTAATGGGGATTTTTCTAGCTGCAGAGTGCAAGCATTTTCATCTTCCAAGCAAGCTTACTGCTTTGTGATTTGCATGCATGATGATGAGGAAAGGAATTCCAGGATTCAATGGATTGTAGGATTTTAAATCAGAAGGGAACTGACAACAAAAAATAAGGTTGTAACAAGTTATTTGCTTTTGGGGTAACTAATATTATCAATTAAATGTCATTAGTTAATTTGTTTACTATTTGTTAGTTGGAAAAATAATAACACAACACAACCTGCAACACATCAGCCTCAGCCTCTAGTCTGACATATAGTATACATGTTAGCAGCATTTTATAAACAAAAACATTGGCACAACATAGAAATAACAATCATTTACCATCTCTGCTATATGTCTCAGCCGCTTCTATTCGTCTTTGAGTTAGCCGCTAACTGCTATCATCTCATTTTTAAATCTCAAGCAATGGGTCACACGCTTAACACGTCATCAAAACGTCACACCCATGCCTCCCATGACTCCATCCTGCTAGCTATCCTGTTTATACAGACATCGGTTCGGCATTGTCACTACCTCCGTTCCTGGCTCCGAGGAGAGACAACTCTGTCCCCCCATTCCGCCATCATACCTTTTATACAGAACTGCAAGACGGGATAACAGTGCAATGTTCCTGCCATGAACAGGCAGTGTTAAAGGGGCTAGGCTTCTTTTTGCAGCCAGTGGAATCACCCCCTGCTGGCCATTAGAAAGAGTGCAGGTTTTTAGCTGTCAGGTATACTTCCAGGGTATGTGGCTCCCTGAATAGGATTTTGTCGCTGCAATACCATGACTTGCCATTGGGAAAAAATTGGAGGCCAAGTCAAGCAGCATTCTTAGGGGCCTGAACCATGTCCAGTTTCTTTATGGTAGCAAGCCAGCTCACCTCCTGTTGGACAGTTAAATCACAATCAAGCCTGCAGAGATTGCGTTGATGATGTTGCATTATTCCATCTACCTAATGCTAGATGACACCACAGTATCTCTGTTAACAGATTTTTAACGTGTGGTTATTCAAGAAACAAAAGCACTGCATCTTTTTTACTGAAGCTTTTATTTTGAAGCGTTAAACGGAAGTGGTCTTTGTTTTATTACGGTTGTTTGACCCTCGTGTCTCGCTGGCCAGTCAGCCTCTGCAACCCACCGCTGCCGCTTGCAGAGGAACACACACCGACACACTCACACATACACACACGTAGACTTCACACGGTAATCTCGGACGCCTCTCGCCGGTGGTAGAGGACGCTTGGTCGGACCGCGGAGGGGTCGGGATATCGCCTCGGTTCTGCCCGGGAATCAGTTAATATCTGCCGGACGCGGAGCTCTCTGATCGGCCGGTGATGCGGGAGCAGCTTCGGAAGTGAGTGCTGGGCTGGGAACTGTTAGTGGTGGTGATTAATAATGGTGATGGTAATTGTGCTGGTCGTAATGCAGTAAACCTGTTCACACAGACAACACACTGGCTGTGGGTTTTCATGGGCAGCAGAGAGGCGGAGAGCAGGGGCACAGATATCCCCCACACTCTGCAGAAACACACAGTATTCCAGCAGTAGTCACTATCTGCGCAAAAATACGCATACAAACTGGACCATTCATTCAAATTACATTTTCCAGATGGAGAAATAACGTTAGATGCTCTCCCTTCTTGTGTGCTGTTAAACCATTTCTGCAAGACCATCCAAAATGCATAACGAATGAATGTCACATAGCATGTTCACATGAATTTTCTGGACAAATCTGAAGCATACTGCAAAAATATTCACTGGTATAAGTAAACATATGTATTTGCATGTCAGGGATGGAGCCCTGAGCGTATGAACAGAAAAACAGGACGTTAATTTTCCATGAAAAGGGAGGAAAACTGTCCTATATGGTAGCCATTAAACCCAGCCAGCCCCTTTCTTCACAGCGGCTGCTGATTGTGATTGTTACCGGGGAATCAGGCGAGGTGTGCGGCCAGTGAGGCTCTTGGACCCGCTGTTCCCTCCGGATACCCGAACCGTGCATTTCCTAATTGTAAAGCCTCCCAGTGCACTGTTTAACTGGCTAGTTGCTGCCATGTTGGAATAAGAAGGGCATTGAATGCTTTAAAGCAGGCTGCAAACGGAGCTCTGTGCTGCCTGCGTTTATTTGCCCGTATGTGTTTGAATTTGGCCCGACAGCGATATGTGTGAGTGTGTGTGTGGTGCGTTGGCTGAGTTTTTGCATGAGAAAAGAGCCCCGCCGAGCAAAGCAGCAATGTATCACTGTGTTGCATTCCTTCACAGTCACAAACCAGTCACACACGGAGGTGCAAACACAATCACCCCCGTGCCAGCAAAGCAGCCCGTGTCTGGATCAGTGCGTTTTTGCACGGTGTGTGCGTGCGGAGGTGTGCGCACCGTGCACGGCGATTTTGATGTGCTGCGTTGGTCTATTTTCGGCTGGAAAAATATCGCCAGGCCTCATTTTTCAGTGCAAACAGCGGGGTTTTTAGGTTCATGTGTGGTGTTCATCCACGGTTCAGATCATTTGCAGATCCACTGTGAAGTGGGATGAGGTTGTCCTGCACTGATATGACATGGACCTCTATGTATATATGTGTGTCTGTGTGTGTGTGTGTGTGTGTGTGTGTGTGTGTGTGTGTGTGTGTGTGTGTGTGTGTGTGCACTTCAGGAGTTGGTTAAATGAGAGCAGGGGATGCGGGCTGGCTGGTGCAGATTTTTGGCACCAATGTGATTGCAGGTGTGTGTGTGTGTGTGTGTATGTGTGTGTATGTGTGCACTGATTAAATACAGCTGATGGATAAAAAGCCTAACACACACATAGATTCAACCCCAGTTGCTGGATAGTGGTGCTGACGTGCTTGGGCATGATTGTTATGGCTCATGTGTGTGCTGTCTTTGTATTTGGTGTCGATGATTATCAACCACAAGCTCTAGTTCAGCCCGATCTTTGTTTTCAGGGGGTGAATTTCTGCGTTGATAGGTAGAGATGGAATAAAGTTGACCACATTCAAGCTGCATGCCTTTTCTGTTCGGGTATCATGTTTGAATGACTTATAATACATGATCTTGGATGACTGCAGCATCAAGAAGATGTTGGTTTCTGAATCAGCATGTGAGAACAGATAACTCTGGCATTAATGTGTTCACTTAGTTGGAATGACTTCAGATCAGACTGGTTTTGAGAGAGAAACCAGAAGCTGTCAGAAAAGTTTAAAGATGATACTTAATAACCATCTTCCTTAGTCCTCAGGGGATAATTAGCCTGCCAAAACCTTTCAGCTCACAGCCCAAAATGTCTAATATGAATGTCCGCCACTAGAGAACAAAAAAAAGAGCTGCTTCTGTTTCCCTTCTTCCAGACTTTGTGGGGGAGCCGTCAGACGTGTGAGCCAGCCAGAGTCACCATTACTGCAGGAAAAGTTCATCCCATACTTCATGTACAAAAGTTGCTTCTGTGCAGAATCGGTTATCAGCATGAATCTACTCATATTCAAAGTAATTTTCTCCCTTCTGAAGGCCTCAGGTTGTATTTTAAAATGATGAAAAATTACTTCTTGTGTGTAGAGCGTCAAACTAATGAAGCATTTAGTCTTGCTGGGGAGATAATCTGCACTCAGCCTGTACACAGATCTGATTGTGGTGACGATGATGCCAATGACAGATTTCAGTGTTTTTAAGAGGGCTGATAAAATCGTCAATGAGCTGTTCCACGAGGGAACAGTTGTTCCGAGTGATATCTATAATCACGTATATTTACCAGTGGTTTCAACCTCCTGAAGCAAAAAGCATCAAAAGATTTTTTTCCCCAGCCTTTCATGCAATTTCACATTGATTCTTACAGCGAGCAGTGGCTGTGAAAACAAAAGATTCGCCAAAGGTCACAAAGTAAAATGTGTGAGAAATGAATTTCTTCCATTTGGGTTCAATCATCTCTTTGTTGAACCACTGCAGTATGAGGACTGTATGTTTTTTGTATTACATGAGGTTTAGGGTGGGCAGCCCCCTCTTCTTTTTCTGTGCGTGCAGCTGTTAATATATAAATGACACTTGTGACAAAGCCACTTTAACTAGTATGCCTTCAGTTCATACTGCAGATAAAGCTCAGCCAGTGCAGCACTCATGGTTGTGATTAAGTAACAAAGCATATGACATGGGGCAGGGTCTCTCACACAGACATTTATTTGTGCTGGGTCTAGCCTATGTAATGGCAGCAACAGAAAGTTTACTAACCCCCCCATGGTTGTGGTGATCACTGATCACTATGTCTTTCAGGTCTGTAAAATAAGTGAACTCACAATTTCCTTAAACCCAAAGTGATGTCATCAAATTGCTTATTTTGCCTTATCAACACACCAGTACCTACAAGCATTTAGTTTAAATCGATTAATCAATTACCAGAGATTAAAGACCCCCCCAGACATGTTTCATGACATGTACAAAGTACTATGGGTATGGGATGCACTCTGGTTTTCGTTCATAGTCTATTTGTGGTCTGAGTAGTATTGACTAACCACATTCGAGCGGCATGCAAACAGCTTTATGAGGAGCAAAAGAGGCTGATGACGATTTAGCTTTTTATTAGCTAGGGAAAAAATGTATCTGCTTTCATGAGCAGATATCTGTTTATAGCGATTTGCCAAACTGACAGGTGCACAAAAAAGTCTTGGCACAAATATCTGCTGGCTTCACTGGAACCCCCAAAATATTGGCTGTTCCCTACAGAGGCTGTATCATTGTCAGACCAATAGCCCATGGATTCTAAGATTGTGGCACAGTGGTTAGCACTGTTGTCTTACACTAAGAGGGTTCTGGGTTTTTTTTCTGGGTTCTCCAGCTTCCTCCCACAGTCCAAAGACATGCACATTGATTGGTGACTGTAAATTGTACATAGATGTGATTGTGAGCGTAAAAGGTTGTCTGTCTCTACATGTATCCCCCCTCTTGGCCAATGTCAGGTGGGATTCATTGAACTGGATAAGCGGTATATCGTTGATGGACGGACACTTTGGACTCTTGGCAAAAACACATAACTTGAAGACGTCCCCTTGAACTCTGTGAAACTCACAGAAATTCCTCCATACACCATCTTGATACCAGTCAATCTGAAAATAGACCTCATGAAATGCACTGTTTACCCCAGTATTCATTAGAGACTACAGTGTCCAGCAGTTTTAGGTTATAATTTTGCCCTTTCAATGAAAAAAATTATACTGTGTAGTTGTAGTTGTTTTTAAAAGATTTACATCTTCACTAGGAACCATTGGGCTTGAGGCTGATAGCCAAAGACAATACAGATAGATCACAAAGTATTTCAACAGGATAATGGTCTTCTTATCGAATTTGCTTACAATAACTAAAATAAATATGAACACCAGAATTATCCATTGAAAATCTCATGATGTTTAATTAAGATGCAGAACTAATCATGGGTCTAAAATAGTAACTCATCATTATGATACATTATTACAAGAAACATAATAACAGTTATCTTTCAGCTCTGTGTGATCCCTCAGGTTTTGGCTGTACTTTTAGGTTCTCTTTCACAAACAGCTTCCTCTAATATCCAGCTGATGAATATGGCTTTTATGCCTTTTAGCCCGCTTTTTCTCTTGATCACATTACATCCCTGAAGGCCATTGTTTGAGATCATTCAGATGCCTGGTGTGCAGGAGACATTCTGTCAGGGCTCACTCTTGCTGATAGGCACTGGAAAACATCGCCGTAGACCATAAACCACCTTTAATCATTCATCCAAGAGCCATAATTGACTGCAGTGAGAAAGTGACACTGGTGTCTCTGTATGGATCCATTATTTAAAACGCCTATCTGTCACCGCCGCAATAGGCTATTCAGCTGCCTTTTAACTGCAATATGTAGTATTGTGTGTTCACACGTGTGTGGGTGTGTCATTGTGTGACGGCACGTGCGCGTAATTGTCTGTCAAAGAGTAACTGTAGTTCAATCCAACCCTACGTTTTGTTGCACTTTATATTTCCTGGACAAAAGCAGGCCTTGAGAAACAGTATGATCAGATTCAGTATAATTAGTAATCGAGTGATTGTTGTGTGTGCAGTGTGAGCAGGAGCAGCCAAAGCAGCAGATTTGCCCAGATTTAAAAAAAAAAAATAGACTGCAGGCCAGGGATACTCCACTTACTTTGCCTGGTGGCTGCTTTGCAAAATGACAGGAGGCCAGGGGTCGCACAGGTCAGATGTGTGCAAGGGCGTTTCTAGGAATTTAAGGATATTAGAGGCTTAGTCTGAAACTCTGTCAGGTGGTCCAGGGGATCCTCCCATGGCACTTTTTCATCAAACAAGCTCTATTTTGATGCTGTTCAATGCACTCTGGCACCTTATTTACAATCAGAGTACAAAAAACTCCCAGCATGAATTAATTTATTTTCATTCTGAGTGAGAAAATGGTTGGGGGTCACCCAGCACCCTGTTGAGGGCCAGATTTTGCCGGTGGGCTGTAAGTTGAGTATCACCACTGTAGGCTAAAAACATGTACGTGAAATAGAAATAGACATTCAGAGAGGTTCAGCCTTTGTTTACCTGTTGTGCAATTCAGTATAAAGCCGGCCGATTTTCCTTATTTAGTATATGTATTAGTATTATTATATATATTAGTATTATTATTCCGATCTTATGATCAGCTATTGAAGCCTGGCACTTTCATAAAATGCCACCACCACTCCTCCTGATCCATTTTCTTTAGCATAAATACATTTTGAAAGTGCTGACATTAAAATATTGCCCATACCATCAGCAGCTTTTTACCATCTAAAAAACATTGCCAAAATTAAAGGTATAGTGTCTGAACCTGACTTGGAGAGACTTATCCATGCATTTGTCTCTAGTAGGTTAGACTACTGTAACGGCCTGCTCACTGGCCTCTCCAAACGGGCCGTAAGACAGCTCCAGTACATCCAGAATGCTGCTGCTCGGGTCCTGACCAGAACCAGGAAGTACGAGCACATTAGTCCTGTGCTCAGGTCTCTACACTGGCTTCCTGTGGCTCAGAGAATAGACTTTAAAGCAGCTCTGCTTGTGTACAAGTCTCTCCACAGCCTAGCACCAAAGTACATCTCTGACATGTTAGTGCCATATGAACCATCTCGGACTCTGAGGACCTCAGGGACCGGCCTCCTGCTGGTGCCCAGAGTCAGGACTAAACATGGGGAATCAGGATTCCAGTTTTATGCAGCTAAAATCTAGAACAGTCTTTCTGAAGATGTGAGACAGGCCTCTGCTCTGACAATGTTCAAATCTAGGCTCAAAACAGCTCTATTTCACTGTGCATGTGACTGAAAGGATCTTATCTGCACTCTTCTCTTTTAAAGTTCATTTTATAATGATTATTTATATTTTTATTTTGTATTGTGATTTTAATGCATTTTCTTGTTCTGTAAAGCACTTTGAATTGCTTTGTGTACAAATTGTGCTCTACAAATAAACTTGCCTTGCCTTACTGTCGAACATTTTGGTGGCATCTCAGCAATCGAATAGGCTGCAAGCAAAACCTTACACATGTCGTTTTTTCCTAGTTCTGGGTACAAAAGGGATCAAATGTAGGTATCATTTTGACTGGAGAAGTTTTGATACTGCTTGATACTGGGTTATTTGGCAGGATACCTTAAAGTTATCAAATGCAGCTCTAGTGATTTGACAGTTAAACGGACCAGCTGAAGTTTGGAACTGTCTCAAAAGTGCATGCAAAGTGGCCAAAAGGGGATGTTTTAATTTTTGTCAGTAGCTTTCAGTGTTTCTTAATAGATGCTTCAAACCAACTTTATTTTAATTTGGATCACCTTCTGCTGTTGCAGAAGGTGTAATGTCTGTCAGACAGTCCTTCCACCACTTTGGTCCAGGCTGAAATATATACTATTTCACACATGTTAGCAATGCTAACACACTAAATCAAGATGATGAGCATGACTCCTGCTTTTCATCAGTCTGTCTGACAGTCGGTATTGTAATTGTGAGCATGTTGTAGGCCTGCTCCTCAAATATCGAAGGAGTTGTAGAACATGTAGGTCATTTACAGTATGTATTGTGAAAAACAAGACTTTTCTTTGATCTTTATTTCAGTTTCTTGTGTTTTTTCTCGCTATTTCATCTCATTAAGATGAACCATCACTGTTTCCACTGGTTTCTATCCCTGTTCGCACTGGGATATGGTGGGTGGGGGATGTGAATGTTGAACGCTCTTCCCCTCCCTCATCAACTTCAATCAGATTGCCCTCGAGCAAGGCAGCGAATCCCTGACTGTTCCGCCGGAGATGCTCAGTGTGCAGTAGTTTATCTTTTGACAGTTTACGATGCATTATCAACACTTTGGCTTGTCCCGGGGCCATGATACATTTCCAAGGGAGACAGTGTCGGCTTTCAAAGAGCATAAAAAAAGAGTCAAAACGAGAGATGCTTAGTTCCTGCAGGCCACCACTGATACATGGTTGTTCTCTCATGTTGTTTTTTTTTGTTCATTAATCCCAATGGGGCATCTGGTGGGAAGTGGTCGGACTGCAGTTCTGGATGGTGTAGACATATTGGAACAATGTGTTTGTCAGGTGTTTTGGCGTGTGTGTGTGTGTGTGTGTGTGTGTGTGTGTGTAACTGTGCAGTATCCTCCTCTTCCTAGGGCTGTCACGATCATGATATTTCAGTTTATGATTAATCGTCATACAAATTGTCAACCAAATAATTGCAATTAACAGTTTGTCGTCTGCTGTTTATTTCATGCCACACAGCGGTGCTGTTGTGTTTGGCTCTGCAACCAGACCTAAGTCCATGTTGTTAATTTCAGTGGCTGCTCATTGAAATGATGCAATTGTCTGCAAAAGAGTGTCAATAAACCTTTAGATAGTTTGCCGAAACACTGTTTCACACACTGAGATTTTCCTGAAAGGACCCACGCTACTCTTACGACACTTTGTTTTCCAAACGTTTTTATGTCCGTTATCTAATCTAATTAGAAAAGCTGAATAAGTGTCAACGCCAGCGTAACTTTCCCATAGCTATCAAACACACAGTTGCACCCGTAGGGGAGACTCTCTGCTATAAATCAAGGGAGCCTTTATCGGCAGCCCTCTGTCATCATCTTGCTCCAGAATGCAACAAATACGGACTCATATGAGCTGAAACGAAAGAACATGCCCAAGAGCTGTAAGGTCTTCACAGCCAAGCTTTTTTATTTTCCATGTTTGTTTCCCAACATTGGAACTTTGTGCTCTGACAGACACTTTAATCGCCCAGTGAATAAATTTGCACTTAATTCCCTTTATATGTTGCCACATTTGTAAATAGGGGTGGGCAATTTGGCCCTAAAATAATATCACAATATGTCAAGGTATTTTTGCAATAATGACATTCTCCATGATATGACAAAACACTGAAAATTATTTTAGTATTCATTTCAAGAACACAACTGCAACAAATGAAGTGTTGTAGTTTTTAATGTCAGCATAAACATAACAGATTGCCCTCAGATATTCTTTGAGAACCTGACAAAAATAATGTACCTGTGAATCTGCTGTATAGATATTGAGGAGTATATATACATTAAATTAAGAGGCAATTCGAATTGTTACATAAAAGTTACCCCAAAGGCTTCAAAACCGTCTTACTCTCCTCTGTCATTTGGAAAAATCCAAAACG
Organism: Epinephelus fuscoguttatus; assembly: GCF_011397635.1. Classification (NCBI taxonomy): domain Eukaryota; kingdom Metazoa; phylum Chordata; class Actinopteri; order Perciformes; family Serranidae; genus Epinephelus; species Epinephelus fuscoguttatus. Next base: position 14,544,950 of record NC_064775.1, read on the forward strand.
AATCTAATCTAAGTACTGGGGTTCGGTTGGTCTCAAGAACATTTTTTGAAGGTGTCAGTCTCGTCTTGGACTCAGCCACATTTTTACTCTGTTGTATTTCGTTCTCAGACAAAGGACTCAGGATTTTATTCCAAGACCGGTCAAGACCATGCAGGGATATCAAGTGTTGAATTAAGATGCTTTAGTTGATTTCAGCTCCTTAGTGTTTGTATTTGTTTGCTCATAGAAAACAAAGGATAATTCCCAAACATAAACTTAACCTCTGCATTGCCTTTTGATTATTTTATGAAGATATTTTTCAGGGTACACTTATATATGCACATGCACACACAGTATGGCAATAAAATTGGTGAATAAGGAGGGATCTTCATTTGTTTTCTTTGGGTGTTTTCATGGATTTGTAGATCTTTTGGAACAACTTGAGAAGCACCTATGGTTCACGTGTTCCACATTTTATTATGTGTTCTGAAGTGTTGGACTCTCACTGGTCTGGTCTTGTACTTGACTCAGTCTCAACCCCTCAAAGTCTTGGTCTTGTCTTGGTCTCGATACACTCTGTTCTTGGTCATGAATTGGTCTTGGTTTAGGTGGTCTTGACTCCAACGCTGCTCTTAGCAGCAGATTGTTCAGGTCCAGTCCCTGTGGCCAATATGATAAAAATCCCCACAAAAGGAAGATGACAGGCCAAGTAAAAAATCAAGTACGAATTAAATGTTGTGTCAATGCTTTGTTTTACAGTATATTGTTTTCTTGTCCAGCAGGACACCAGGTTCAATAAAACAGCTTTTCCTTTCACAGGAAGATGTATTGTTCTGTGACTCATCAATTGGTTCCTGACCCCAGGGTGAGATTCGGCAACTTAGATCACTTCAGCTTTGTATGGAAATAGAAGTGCTCCTCATTGCTGTTTATTTGCTTCTGAGCAGCTGATGTAAACAGCTGCAAGTTACCTGTCTTGCTCGAGGGTGTCTTGTCAGATTTTCCCAGCGGATTCAGCCAGTTAGAACCCCGCATCGCTGCATGTTTGATTCTGCACGGTTATTAGAAGCATTTGTCCGAGTGGCTTGAAGCGGCACACCAATGACGAGCTGAGTGACTGAGCTACTGTTTGCACAGACTCTGAGCTTAGAGGATTTTTAAGTAGCTCTTCACCATGGGACCCCTCTCCTCATTATCTGGAGTGGGAGTGTGGGAGAGAGGCAGTAGAGAGAAAAACAAGGGCAATGCAGAGAAAAAACACAGCATATGGATTATTATTTGTCTGCTTTTCAGACAAAGGTTAACTGCAGGTGCGCTTGTGTGTGACCAACTCGACGTGTGCTTATAACAAGCTGGGAAGGGTTACAGTGTGTACCAGCATGCCTCAGGACAGAATTATAAAGCAGAAAACAGCACTTTGTCTGTGAAGGAACGCTTTTTTTTTTCCACTAACCCACAACTCCCACTCACACCCACCACTTTGCACACTTACTATCCACATGTATGTTAGTCTGATCACACACACCTGTACTGGGGAAATATGTGTGGTCTCACAGAAGACTAAGAATATTTTTAAATTCTTTCTTCACCTCCAGCTCTTGTCTCATTTTCACCTTCACATCAGCAATGAAATGGCTTAATATTTCATTCTAACTGGCACTGAATAGACACTCAACTGTCCTATATCCAACTTAATGGCGAAAGTGTCACAGACACATTGATTGACACACACACTTTATTAAGAAGCCACTTTCTTTTACAGGATTGCAGAGAGACAACTGTCTATTTATTAACCATCTGACGTATAAAGTGGAAGGCCCTGGAAACCATTTCTTGAGACTCCACTGTTCTCCGTCTCCTGTGAAGGACTTTTCAAATATTTGATGTGCTCTGAACAAAAAACCTTAATTGCCTCGCTGCTAAGACATGTGGCTTCCATTAGCTTTATGTAAACAGGCAGCTGGCGCATTACCATCACATTTACAGCAGCGTCGATCTGACACTTCACACTTGTATTTATCGTGGCACAGAACTTCTCTTTTCTCGCTCGAATGGAGACACTTTGTTATTAATGCAGCTGGAATTAGCCGTCCAGACTTTCTTATCATGTTAGTACCATAATTGTTGCAACAGCAGCTAAGTGGAACTAATGACCAGGAAAATCAGCTCTTTGCTTTACAGTAACACAATTAGTTTTTGCTGCCATTTAATGTAAGCAGAGTTAATGTTTCCTAGATGGCATTTCAATTCAAAGTGGGTGTTTAAAGATGCTATGAATTCATCTGGGATTAAACAGCAAACGTCAGGAGGACATATGGAGAGAGTTGGCTTTTGTATGACTGCAAATACTGACACCATATTTAAGGTAATAAAGCAATAAATAAGCAGCAATAAAATATCATCTTAATTCAAGAGCTTCTGTACCTGTATGAGTTTCCATATCGAACGTCGTGCAATATTAATTCCTCTCAATCAGTGTGTGGTGGTGTATTTTTCTGTAGAGACTCTGCCCTTTGCCTGTACTCTCTTATTTTCTGTGTTTGAGATGTTCATGGGCGTGTACCCTGCAGTGCTCAGGTGAGGTCAGGGCTTTATGAAAAGGTCCAGGTGCCAGGCTGTAAACAGCAGACTTCTAAGAAAGACTGCTCCAAAAAAAGAAGCAAATATAGCAAGGTGAAATGTCAAATCAGAGTGAATCTGGGGTTGACTTTTACTCTCATTGTCACGAGTGTGTTTTCAAACCTTTACCATCAATTTTTCATGGTATACCTTTTAACAGGTTATGATAAAGACACAGTAACTGAATGTAATACTAATATGTGAGCACAGTATGGAAGCAAAGATATACCAAAGGATTTATATCTATTCTCAAATACTTAACTGTGAAATTTAACCACTACTAAGTAAGTTGACACTTGAATATCACTAAAATTTCACCATTTACTTGAAACCATTTATCTGAGTTTATGTTGTTTGAAGTAATTTCAAGTTCACTAATTTGGATATATACGTTGAGAGAGATGGATTTCCGGTTGTTAAAAAGACCTCTCTTTCTTGGTCTGACAGAATGTGACCTGACTCGACTGCAGATCACTGGCAGGATGTTCATGTTTTAGATCCAAAAAATGACTCATTTAATTTGGGGGACTTGAATGTAGTTTTTACGCCTCTGCACTGGCAACAGCCATGGCTGGGTGGGTGTCACCAGAGGATCCACAATATTATAACGATACTTAAGTCACGATACAGTATTATTGCAATTTAAAAAAATGTTGCAATATGCTCAATATTGCGACAAAACATATTGCGATTTATTACCTTTTTTCAACTGTAAATGAAGTCCCTAAAGGAAGTTTTGTCAACATCTGTTTTATCTAAGATAAAGTTTTCAGTCTGTTCATTTAATGTCAGCCATTTTTTTGGCTGAATTAAAATGTGTCTTGGGGACTGTAAATGCAATTGATTGTATTATTCTAGTAGGCTACCTTAAGTTTAATTTGTATTTGAATAAAAAATTAATACTCGGCACAAGCCCTTTTTTCACAGGAATTGTGCAAATTTGCAGGAAAGCCCAATCAGTCTTCTTTCAGCATTGGCAGTATAAAAACAAAATTGGGGAGTGCAGCAAAATGCCACCTGCCTACTTTTGTTTATACGGAACGCGCCTTTTGAGCAAGTAACAAAAGTAGCTCAGCGTGTGACGTTAACAGTGATGTACTCCGAGGGAAGCTGCAGCTGGTCAGTCCTTTGGCAATCCTCTCATAAGTTGGCCCGTCCTTCACCGTCCCCATCATCTGCCGGTTAATGGCCTCTTCATTTGCGAGGACAAGGAGGGCACGCGATTCTTTGTCTTCCCAGTTGCTCATCTTTACAGTGTCTGTCAGGTTTATGTTTCCCTCTTGCCACTAGTACTAGCTGTTCGCTAATTCCTGCTATCAGCTGTTTCCTGTTTATCCACCGCCAATATGTCTACCCTACGAGGCAGAAAATTGGGCACCTCGGATCAACTCGTCAATCCGGCTCTGTGTGTCTAAACGCTCGCAGCTTGCTGGCAAAATGGCCCAACATTTGCAGAAAATCTGGCAGTGTAAAAGGGGCTACTGTGTGGTGATATGATATTACCACACAAAAATGTTATACTATGCTGTATCAGTTTTCTTTTCTTTTTTTTCCCCACCCCTACTGGAGGCATTATGTTTTTTAGGTTGTCCATCTGTCCCATTCTCATAAAGGGGATTTCTCAGGAAGACCTTGATGAAATTTTCTCAAATTTGGCACAAACGGTCAAAAGACAAAACATGTTTTCACCCATAACTCAAAAATTCATTCACTAACCATGACATAATTTCACACAGATGTCTACTGAGATAAAATGATGAAGTTATGACGTTTTATATCCACAAGGTCGAAGGTCAACTTCACCATGACACCATAATGTTTGCTGTCTATTAGTCAACACCATACCTTCAACACAGAAGGGGAGACATTCGGTCAGATACTGAATTGATGACGCTAATCTTTGAGCTGTGCTGAGTGTATAGATCTTCTGTGCTGCCAGGTTGAAGATATGTGTGAGGCATCTACGTTTTAGAATTTGTGGCTTCTTTGCAGCAACATCCACATTTGAAGCACTGTCAGCTGTCATGGCTACATATGGCTCTGGACAAACATGGATACAAACTGTAACTGCAACTTGACAGGTGGGCAGAGGCATACAACTGCGAGGCGGTAATTCTGTCTAGACATTGCAATATTTGAAACGACCTCTGAGGAATCCAAGAGACTTCAAAGCGAAAAATTTCATGCTGTGGTATTTATATTATAACATTGAGTATTCAGTAGTGTATACATTCCACAGTATGGAATCCAGTTGTATATAAACATTCATATTTTTATGGCCCTTTTCTGCATCCATACAAGACCTCCGCTACTTAAATTTTGCATGTGTGTTTCACATTTCTAAATTAATGTTTGGCAAGGTAGTAATACAGCATAGGAAACTGTACACAATGTATAGAGAGTAGGAGGAGCTGGGGATTGATAGGGGCCCCTGGAGCTGCTTAATCCAGCCATGTTTTGATAAAGACAATTTATTTTTGTCAATTTCTTTGAGGTGTCATCTTCTGAATTCTTTAGGCCTCTGATGGCCTCATTCAAATTACTGTGTGACAGGTTAACTTGTCTTATTAGTTGTAACCCATGGGTAGACAGATGCACAATACAGGGTTGACATGGAGCGTGCAGGACAGTAGGAGCTGGAATAACAGGACGGGTTAAGTATCGTCATTATCATTCATATTCATTTCCACGAGAAAATGCATGTCCCTCATTGCAGTTCTGAGGGCGTAAATCTCACACACACAGATTCCCTTTTCACTCGATCTGTTTCTCTCCAACACACACAAATGCACAGCCAAGTCTCCTGTGAGTGGCGAGCAGCAGTCACGAGGAGAGAATGTGTGAGGGGAGAATGACACAGCAGCCATCTATCTCTCTTCCTCCCTCTGCCTCTTTTCTTTCTTCCTCTATCACACTTGTGTGATGCAGGGAGGATGGAGCCTGTATGGGTTTGTGCCACAGTGGGTTGTTATTTACTAAGATTAGGAGATGGAGAGGAGAAACACACAAACAACAGGATTAATGTCATAGTGTTGGATTTTGGGGAAGCTGATCTAATTCATCAGAGACTGAGATTCATTTCAGTTTTACCCAAAAGGACCTTCCATCTCCTTTTGGGTTTTTAGGAAGTCATTTGGCATTACAACGCTGTTTTAAAGGCATCTGTCTAAATATTTACTTATTCAGAGGGTTTTATATGTCAACTGTACAAAACCAGTGTTCAGATTTATTTCAAGTCATCTGTATGTGAAGAAACTGAGTTGTGTTTTGATAACTTTGTTCTGATGGCAGCATTTAGTTTGGTTTAATCGGACTTTAAAGCTATTGGCAGAGCAACTATTATGATATCTCCTCAGAAATAAGAGCCATTTTTTATGTTTTAAGCTGACAAACATCATTAAAAATCTTTTTAGCATCTCAAAAATCTCATCAAAGATTAATCAAATGCTCTTGTATGGACATTGTATTCTAGTTTCCTTGTGAAACATTTGTATCAAATGTTTGACATGAAACTAGTCATTCTTACAGAGGGATTTCCATCAGTTTAGTTGGTTTAAGTGTGTTTAATTTACATTTTGTGTGTATAGCTGATGGTCCTATCCAGAGTAACACACTATAGGAAAGCAGAGGACCTTACATTGAGAGGCAAAAAAGGGAATGATGGTATCAAAATATAAATACACGATGACAGAGGTATGTGAGTCACTGTGGAGCAAGGGTGTAGATGTTGTATCAGGGTAGGGGGACGTTAATGGTCCCTGGAAATGTCAGTGTCAATTATTAGATGTATTTGGTTCAGACAGTCATGTCCCCCTCAGGATGAATTGTAATAACGTGGTTATACCTAAACTTTTCCTGTATCAGGTCAAGATTTTCATTTGTCCAGCACTTTGATTTATAACCAAATACCTGAAAAGCATATGACATTATCACCAGCCTCATCTGTTCTTTTGCTACGTTTCATTTACCTTGGAAGTCAGAGCTTGACATAACATCACACCTGAATTGCGTTCCAGTACAACAAGTTTGAAAACCAAGATGTTGTTAGCAATATCAGTTGATATGAGCGTACCATGCTGTATTTTACACATCCAGTACTCTAGCAACATTTTAATAAGACAGAGATAAGACAGAAGAGGTAATTAACAGTATATTACTACAGCTTTGACTATTGTTGATGCACAGAGCAGCCATGATGGGATGGCTTGGTGAAGTTCCTTTGACTTTCAGAGTCAGAAATCTGATTTCAGAAGGCTGTCCAGTTGAAATTTTCAACTGGAAACTTGAAATTCCAACTTCCCAGTGGAAATGGAATGCATCATTTGTGTTAAGTGTGAATTAGCATGCTAATATGCTAAACTAAGATGGTTAACGTGGTAAACCTGAAACCTGCTGAACATCAACATATTGCATTGAAGGGCTAGTGCTAGCATTTAGCTTGGAGTAATGTTTTCATGACTATTTAGTTGAGCCTTAGCCTTCGGTGAATGACCTGTTTGATCAACTCGGCATCTGACCATTCTGTCTCTTTTTGTCCCTTTCCAGCCACCAGACCCAGACGACATGCTGGGATCATCCTAAGATGGCCGAGCTCTACCAGTCTCTGGGTAAGAGATTGAAAAGTCATGTGTTGTCATGAATTCCTGACCTGCATGACTGTGATTTAAGATGCGGTATCACTTCATGAATGACAAGATGAAATGTAGAAATTATGACGCTGTTTACTTTAAGTCCATCATCTCCCTTTTCTTCACCTCTAACTCCGTTTCATCTCCGTTCTTGTTTCTCTTCCTTTAGCTGACCTGAACAATGTTCGATTCTCGGCCTATCGAACAGCCATGAAGCTCAGACGCCTTCAGAAGGCTCTCTGCTGTAAGTACCCTCAGCCTATATATAGTTTGCATACCTCTCCTCAACGTGTGTCTCATATAGGGTTCTCATCTCTTGCGTGAAATACACTCCTCTCTCGTCACGAGTGTTCCTCTCATTGTGTTCCAGCCCTCCTACACTCCTCCTTTGTTCTTTCTTTTCTTACATCTCTCTGTCTCACTCTTTTTCTTAATTCACCTCATTTGCTGCAGCATTCTTCTTCTCCATCGTCTCCTCTTCACTTCCTCCTTTGTGTATTCTTCTTTCCTCCTCCTCTTTTTCTTCTCACTCACTTTTCTTTGTGTCTCTGCTCTGCCATCAGTCTGCATGTGTGTGTATCCATATGTGTGTTTACTCATCCCTCTCGCTGGTGAAGCTGGAGAGTGTGAGCCGCCTACATGCTGTTCAGTGTGTGATATGTTTTAAGGTGTATAGCGGGCTGCAACTGTATAGCACAGAAGTACTATTTATGTGAAGGTATTTTTCTAAAAATAAAAATGAACAGGTTTTGTGATTAACACTGGTGACGGAAGCATGGTGGTGAAATTTTCATTTCCTTAACCCCTTGCTCACATTATTCCCGGCAGCAGACTGGATGGGCCGTTCCATCTTCATAATAATACTCTCTGTTTCTTCTTCTTTTTCTTTTTACTTTACCAGGTTAATCTAGCTCAGTTATTTTTCCACCTTTTTTATGGATTATTTAGATTCCTTTACCTTAAAATTACTGCTTCTCTCATCCATCAGTCTGATCTGATCAGGCCTGATCAAATCGACAAATCAGTTATCCACCCCACGACTCAAAACTTGCTGCTGAGGGGGAAAAAAAAATTCTGCCTGTGCTGCATTCACAGACCAGCAAAAACTTTTGAATTTAGATACACAAGGACACAAAGGCCAGGAAACAGTAAGCAAGCAACCCCCAAACTGCAACATTTTCAAAAGGTCAAGCTTCAACAAATTCAAACTAATGTGTAGTTGGCTGTAATTCATTTGAATGCATCCCAGGTGGCCTACCCTACAGTGAACATGGCATCATATCTAGATTTTAGAATTTTACAATATTTTAATATCTTTCAAGTCTGACTTGGAGTTTGAATTATAAATTGAAATGAGATCCCGGATTCATCAGTATCGATTCAGTTTGCTTCTCTCCTGCTGTCCACCATGTTGTGTGTTCTTGGAAGAGAAAAAGGCCAGCTGTGCCAAAAACAAGACTTAACAGTTTTATGAGTCACAAAATTCACAAAGACAGCAAACTTGCAAGACAGCGTCTGAGAGTTAACACTGGCGGGTTTTGATCACAGCTCTTGTCTGTAAAATGATCCAAAATGATTTTTTTTTTGAAGTTGTAGTTCAGTTTGTAGCCTTCATCCCATCACTTCCATCACCGTCCACTGACCATGCCAGGATAATTTAAGGAGTGTTTGGGCTCTCTCCCCTGTCTGCCCGTCCTTTAGTGGACTTCATGAATGATTAAAGCCTTGTTTCCATCAAGCAGTCTGGCTCACTTCAGTTCATTACTCATAACAATGGTTATTTATGTGTTTCCTTTGTCAAAAGTTGTGCATGGTACCAATCGCACCACACTATTTCATCTTGTTTTTTTACCCATCTGTTGAGATACCTAGGACACTGACACTATACTAAAAGGTGGAGCTAGAAACACTGCAGTGTGTTGATTTGTGAGGACTCAGATCTCAGGTTAAGGTATATGTCCATATGGGTTCCATACATTGAAAAGGTACTGTACCTAAAGTGTTTGGAAAGGCAGCTAAAGATGAATAATGTCATACTTTATTGATCCCTGGAGTAACGTCACCGTCCTTGAGCAGCATTAAGCTCAGGGACACTTTAAACACAGAGAATTTGAACCCAGCAGGTCCGGTTGAAGGACAGTGTGAGCTCAGCAGTAGGACACTCTCAGCTCTGTGTGTGTGTGTGTGTGTGTGTGTGTGTGTGTGTGTGTGTGTGTGTGTGTGTGTCTGTGTCTGTGTCTGTGTCTGTGTCTGCTAGCTAACGGTCCTCCGCTCTCTCCATCTGCAGTGGACCTGCTGAGCATGCCGATGGCATGCGAGGTGTTCGATCAGCACGGCCTGAAGCAGAACGAGCAGCTGCTGGACATCTCCCAGCTGGTCACCTGTCTGACCAGCCTGTACCAGCGGCTGGAGCAGAGCCACTCTCACCTGGTCAACGTCCCGCTCTGTGTGGACATGTGCCTCAACTGGCTGCTCAATGTCTACGACACGTACGTGCAGCGCACTGCGCACGCGGAGAAGAGTTTCCAGTATATCGGTGAGATTTAACATACTCTGACATGTTGTTTTGTTGGTCGTAGTGGTCGCACCGGAAAGATCCGGACTCTGTCATTCAAAACTGGAATCATCTCACTCTGCAAGGCTCACCTGGAGGATAAATACAGATGTAAGTAATGCACACACACAGGGGGGTGTAGTGATTGTTAAATACACTTTGAACCAGTCACCCGCCGTGTTTTCACACGTATGGGATGAAATATGAGGGAGTCGGGGTCTCATAATTCTCTGTGCAGGAAAAACCCGACATCACTGCTGTCATCGCTCTGACACAGTTGAGCCAATCACAGTGGAGCATGAGAGCAATGGCTCTACGAATGAATTGGCTTCTCCAGCAAATCATATTCATATTGTTGTCTGGATATTGCAGAGCAGCAGGACGCGAACACACAGCACCACAAATGTGCAGCCAGTTGGTGTAGTTTTTGTCAGGACAATTAGTGCAGAATGAGTAATAAAACAATAGTTTGTTGAAGCTTTTTGTCAAGCTGCAACAATCTCACTTTCTTCCAGTCATAATCCGGCTGTATCTCGAGTAATTAATGGTGACATCATGTTGTAATGGTGAGATACAGAAGCATAAACAGGTAGAATACTGAGTTATAAACGGCCTGTCTGATAACATGTAGAGGTGTGTCTGTGGTTATATTGTAACCATCATCTTTCCCTTTGTAATCCCCTCACTCTCCTCCTCCCCCCTCCACCCTTAAGTCTTGTTCAGACAGGTTGCCAGCGCGACAGGTTTCTGTGACCAGCGTCGTCTAGGCCTCCTCCTCCACGACTCCATCCAGATCCCCCGACAGCTTGGCGAGGTCGCCTCCTTTGGCGGCTCCAACATTGAGCCTTCCGTCCGCAGCTGCTTCCAGTTTGTACGTGACACACTCTCCCACACAAACTCCTCTTTTTAAGCATTTTGTTTTGAGTTAGCAGATGAATTTTTAGAGTTATGGTCAGTCATGATGAATGTACTCGCTATTTATAGCAACAGGACAGTCAAATGCTGATATAGCCCACATGTCTATTTGCGCTGATGCCTGAGGTCTTCCAGATGAAGGCTACATATTAGCATAGCCCCACCAAGTGTGAGGGTTTGTTTATATCAGGCTAAATCAGGTTTATTTATAGGAAGCAGCTGGATGTTGTTTTACAGAAAAACAGAAAAAAACAGAGCTTTACAGAAAATAAAGGGCAGAACATCGATAAAAACAAGGATGATAACAACAAGAGGGACAACAAGTGCACAACAGACTCCAGGAAACAGGGCCAGAGTGTCTTCGTGTGAATGGCAGCCTGTACGGGATCAAACAAATGATCGCTGACTGCTGCAGAGATGTTGCTGGAATGGAAACATGGGGAAATCTCACAAACAAACAGGACAGAATGAACACCATATATCTATCTGTGCATGGGCGCTTAAATGATAAAGTGTGTGACAGCACCGAGAGGCGAGGAAAGGAAAGTCGCCAGCTCTTTAGACCAACATTCCCTTTGTGTTTCTTGATGTTTGGGAGCAGACAGCATCAACGTTTGAGCCACAAAACAAGCAGCAAATCCAGCATTCACATAATTTTTTTTTCCAAAGGATTCCAGTAATTGCAGTCTGACTGGATTATCCCTAATCTCCAAAAGATGATCCAGCATTTTCATGTTTAAAGTCCCCGCTTTGGACACCGAATTTAGCTCTTTTCCTCAAATGTATTCTGAAAGCAAAACCATTGTTATGTGTTCAACAGAGGGAATACTGAGGAAAACGACAGTTTGCTAAAACCCTCCCGCATACAGCAATCGACCAATCTCATATTAAACAACCAAGACTGACCAAGCCTGTCAAGCTTTGGATTCCTACACATGTTGAAGTGGTGTGCAGCCTGAATACAACACCTGCACAAATGACAGATTACTATAAAACCCAGAACTTGTATTATTTCTACTTACACTATTTCTACGGATGTTGCCATGCAGTTTGCGAGCATGGTTAAGATATGTCACAGATTTTGGGAGACAAGAGGACAAAATGACTTGATTTTCTCTGGAAACAAAAAATAACTAATGTTGTAATGAACACTATAGCCAGAAACCAGGATCAGTGATGGTACAATAAAGTTAAATTCAGTACCAAGTTGTGAGGTTATGTGTTGTGTGTTAGAGCCGAGACTAACATATCCAGTGTGTAGCAGTTCTACACTGTGTGGGAGGCAGCTGCTCCTGGATCTTTGTATATCAGTTTTGGCTAACGTTAACGGCTTTGTCTTTACTGGAATTAGATTTCACACTCCAGCAGCTCCAGCCCAACTTCTTACTTGAGAAAGTGTTACTTTCATAGACACGTTGGTCAGTCATCTTCCTAAATACTTTCTCTTTTGTTATGTTAACAGTGAGAACATGCTGTTTTATGTGAGTATGTATGCTAAGTGGCTAAAAAGGGCTATGTTAGAACAAAACAACACTCCAAACTTTCTTATGAAACTAGACTTGTACTAGGACTAGCTAGCTCTATATGTCAGGCTGTGTAGGACAGGGGCGCAATCTTGTGAGGTACACAATCTGTTAACCTCTGCTACCAAGTGTATGTGCTCAGTCCAAAAAACAAGATAGTTTACAATGTAGAGAGCTTTGATATCAATATCTTAATAAGCTAGCTAGCTACAGCCAGTAAAATCTGCAGTGACAAAAATGATCTCAGCCAGAAATGATAAGTTATTTTTGTCTTGTTCTTCTTGATCTTGAAATCACATACCCATTGGTTTGAAAATGACTAAGAATTTCAAGTGGTAAATCTGCAATGCTTGTCATCGTTAACTGCACATGTGGTATGCAAGAATGGAGAGCTAGGCAGGCGTAGCAAGCATCAAATTGTCATTTCTGGAATCGTAGTCCCCTGGGAATAAAAATCAGCATGTGGAGCCTCCTGTCTATGTCTGCTTTATTGCGATGATTTCATTGAAGGCATTTTGCACACACATTGATTGACAGAAGCGCTAATAAAAGCATTGATATATGTGAGCTGTCAACATCAAGCCTTCATGTTTTTGTGGTTATAATAATCTGGTTCCTTGATTGTTTGTACCTTGAAGCATCACAGACTTTTTCAGTGGCATTAGAAGTTGAGAAATCTTTGCAGACATAATATGTATAAATTATGTTCTGGCACTTGTGTCTGTCAGTGCTAATTTCAATCATTGTCACCAACAGAAGGCATCTGCTTTCATTTTCAGTTATTATGAGGCTTGAACACGGCATCCTTCTTCTGGGTGGATGAAGCCAATATGTTGTCTCCGTCCGATTCTTTCATTTAGAGCACGAGATATGATAAAAGGCTCAGTGATTTCCTAAACAGCTGGTCACTGTAGTTTCTGACAAACATTACAAATATCAGGAAATTGCATTGCAGAATTTGTTTTGGACTATTTTAAGGGACGGATTAATTTATAAATGGTGCTCTAGGATTGTGTTGTGTGGGACAGAAAGATTTAATTAATTTATTCATTGTTATATTTGCAAACAATGCCAACATGTAATTTGTTCTTCTTCCCAGGCTAACAACAAACCCGAGCTGGAAGCGGCCATGTTCTTGGACTGGATGCGCCTGGAACCTCAGTCCATGGTGTGGTTACCTGTCCTGCACCGTGTCGCTGCTGCCGAGACCGCCAAGCACCAGGCCAAGTGTAACATCTGCAAGGAGTGTCCCATCATAGGATTCAGGTACAGCTGGAGCACAACCACTTTTAATCTTACAGTACAAACGTGCCTTAAAGAGTTCACTTTTTTGTCTCTGGCTTCATAGGTGAATGTTCCATATGTAATCCAATTTATGAGCCGCACATCTGAATGTCTAATCAAAAGAAATGAGCAGAAATCAGAGCCATTTTGCCGTAGAGCATTATAATCTTCATCTCATTACATAGTGGGCAATAAAACACAGAATTAATTTCATTTTCAATTAAGCCCAAATGAACGTAAATGAGAATTATGCTCTTTTGTGGTGCAGTACAGAACCTTCAAGGTTCCATTGTCAGGAGGGTTGAACTGGATTTGAGTGCACATAGAGATCCTTGGCTTCTGGACTTGATAAAATATGTTTTCATCTATCCATGTTTAATCTATAGCATATATCAGCAGCCCATTAGCTATCTATATGTATATATTTTAACCCTTATCACACCAACATATTTAACATACAAGGACTATCAACTGAATGATTGACTGTAATAAACAACCATCATAACAACATTTTAACTTATTCCTTCTCAAAACATTATTTATTAGTTATGTTATCAATGTAATCTGAGAAGAAACAGATTATTATTATAAATTGCATCTTATATCCCAAGTATGATACATATCCTTTGATTTTAGTATCTTGGGGTCATCGACGGAGCACGTGAGGAAATCTGTGTCCACTGTATCTTTTTTCTGTCTGGGAAACCCTTTACTTTAAAGAGTTAAACATATTTGCATCTCACCATAGTGTTTCCAATGAATGTCAGAGGGAGAAAACATTGCTCTTTATCATGGAGATAATATAGAAAAACTTTTGATTTTGAGAGAAGAGTGAGCATTCTTGTCCCTGTAGTGCTCTTCTTTATTTTGCGCAGTAGACGAGAAGCAAGGTATCCATATTTATTTTTTATGTGTTGTACAGACACTTGAACAAATGAAAAAGAGAGATGGCTCCCTAGTTTGCTCCACAAAGCTGTTCTTTTTATCTCGACGCCCGTGAGGTGTTTTATAATCAGCTATTCGAAACTCGAAGCTTCAGCAGCTATTCAGAGAAGCTGCATTGATAATTGCCAAATTGATGTTACAGGGGAGTGAGTTTTATATTTCTTGTTTATCATATTTTCTGCTCATATTGGGCCACATGTGAGAGGCACTCACCAGATTCGTAAGAGGGATTAAAGAGAATTTGACACATTCACCAATTTTCCTTTTAAGAGTTTTCTCAAGTAAAAATAAAACATTTTTTTCGGGGTTATTATAACAGAGTTAAGAGACCTGAGATCCAGCTGTGGAAAAGGCTGTGATCCTGTTTGTCTCCTTAATCTAATTCAACAGCAACAGCGGAGCAGTAAAGCAGCCCGCTTGTACATGTGAATGATTGATGATCTGATTATACTGACAGAACTGCAGTCATATTTGTAACCTCAGCCCTTAAGATGCTGGTGAAGCCCAAGAGGTTTTTTTCCTCAACCAGTGGTTGGGACCTGGAAAGGGAGGTGTGTCTGTCCTATTGTTGGTGGGCCCCTTCACTACAAGAGCAGTGATAAATTTTAATGAAGTGTCCCAGGGCCAGAGAATAAATATCTCATTTAGGTACAGAGCTGAAAGAATTTTAACTACTCCCGCCCTGGAGACAGAACCGTAAATTCCCCTCTTTTATTGATTCTCTCCCTTTTTCTATTCCTGATTCTCCGCCATCTCCTTTTTTTCTTTTTGCTCTCTTTTATCTGCGCTCTTTTCTTTTCCCTCCCACGTCTCCGCTCTCCTTGTCCTTTTGTCTTCTTTTGCTTTCTTGACCTCCCTCCTTCGTTCTCTCTTTCTCTCCCCCAGATATCGGAGTCTGAAACATTTCAACTATGACATTTGCCAAAGCTGCTTCTTCTCCGGTCGCGTCGCCAAGGGACACAAGATGCAGTACCCCATGGTCGAGTACTGCACTCCGGTATGAATACATTTATATGTTCCTGCTCTGCATTGTGTAAATGAAAACGGTGAAGATGTGAATTTTAAGGTGCCAGAAAGTCGAATAATTTTCTTCCTCCAGTTATGAAGTGGAAGCCAAAAGCTTGCCACAGTAAATTAATCTTGAGTGGAGAATGTGGATGCGTTTTTCTCCCAGTGTACATCCTGGCTGCGCCTTCAACACACCTTTCATTTGGTGAGCAGCATGGACTGTATAAAATAATGGACATAGCCACTGTAGTCACATCACCCATTGGTTTGTGGACTCCTGTTTTAAAGCCTCAAGTTTGGTTTTTACATTCATTTACAACTATGGCTAACTGTGATAATGCTAATGCTAATAAAATAAAAAACAGGCTTAAAACCTTTAAAACAAAATGTACTTCCTGGAAAAACTGAACATCTGACTCCTTAGCACATCTTTTGTACAACTTACTCTGTGATTTTGGGGTTACACCATGGTTATTTTACCTAACCACCATTGTTGCTGTGGTAGTGACATAATCAGATGGTACCCAAATGTCACCCAAAGTGGCCACAGGGAAATTAGCAATAGAGATGAAAAAAAAATGAGATTATAGTGGGGCATTTTGCAGCTATTTTTCTCATGAGTTGGTACAGACCAAGCTTCTGCACCAGGACAGAAATTAGATATTTTTGGTCGTAGACAATCTCTGACATAACACAGAAAGTCATGGAAAACCTGAGGCTGAAATAAAGACACTGAAGCCCTGGCTGAGAGTCATAAATCTGTTTCCTCTTTCTTCTTACTGTAATGACACACTTGGGCCCGACAAAGACGGCATTAACTGCACTCACTAGAAGTGTGAATAAAGGTAAAAGGGCCTTGAAATAAATTAGCAGTGTGTTCTGCAAGGTGTGTGTGCGCATGTGTGTGAGCGTGCCCCACTCCCATGGTGTAAACAAAGCCACCTTTGTGCCCTGTGCCTCACCAGACTACATCAGGGGAGGATGTCAGGGACTTTGCCAAGGTGCTGAAGAACAAGTTCAGGACTAAGCGCTACTTCGCCAAACACCCACGCATGGGCTACCTGCCTGTCCAGACCATCCTGGAGGGAGACAACATGGAAACGTGAGTCTCACACACACACACACACACACACACACACACACGAAGAGAATTAGGTTTTATTACAAACTGAGAGACACTCCCATTTATTGACCTGAAGTAGACAAAAACACACTGAAAGCTCACAACTCTCTGATCTAATTTCAATCCATGCATATATACACACATTTACTACCATGTATTGACATGCAATGCAGTGTAGCTGCAGTCTCAGAACATATTTATCTGTGATAGTGTGTGCAGTAGTTTGTTTATCCGTGTCAATTATGTGTTTTATGCTTCTTATTGTTGAGGGATGTGGGAGAAGTTGTGGTGACTGTAAGCAGCAACCATGACCCCTTGGCTCCAGTTAGCAGAAGGCTAAACTATTAGGAGTATTTTCTCTCCACCTCTGAATCCCTTTGCCAATATTGACATGTCTTCTGTTTTGTTTGTTGTCAGACTCTCTTTTAGACTCCCTTGTTGATAAATCCGTCTTCCATTGTTGGGTTGCTTTGCAGTGTTGGCAGTTTTTGCCAATGCTGGACTAGCAACTTTCTCTGCAGGATTCTCCGCCATTGAATCAGGCTTTTAGCGACGGGAAGTGCACATGCATCTGCATTTTAAAATGACCTGTGATTGGCTGAAGTCTGATGTTCTAAAGCCTGAAAACAGAGCCACAGGGAGATGCAGAAGTCTAGTTTCTTCTCAGTCCACTCGAATAACGATATGCTTAAAGTTTACTTTGATATTTTTGTCCAGTATTGCCAAAATGAAACTCTCTTCCCCAGCTTTAAACACGGGCTGAATACTTATGATTATGGAAATCCGGATGACCTTTAATATGACTGTTAGCTGAAGCTACACAGTCAGTAATAACGGATGTAATGGCACTTGAAGAAGAATGATGAATGTCTCTCTGTTATTCAGTCAAGGCCGAGCTTTCAGTGCTGCAGGCTCGATATGAATATCTGCACACCTGAAACACAAAGACTCTGTAATGTAAATGATGAAAGAAGAAACACAGCAATACTCCATATTGTAAAGGCTTTACAATTGTAGGCACTTATGGTCTTTAAAGCGATTGATGACTTGAAGGGTGACGCAAATGTGAGAGTGATCACACCCACACACATATACAGATATACAGGCGCAGTGTCATTTCATCCAGGATTAATGTGTTACTGTGAATTGTGTTTGTCCTTCTGCGATGCAACAGCGCGCGCGCACACACACACACACACACACACACACACACACACACACACACACACACACACCCCTTCATATTGTGTATGTGTGATAGATGTTCTTGACTTCACTTTCTTAAAGACAAATGCACTCACGTGTAAGTGCATGCACACATGAAGGTTTGATACATCACATATTATGAGTATTTTATTAATTATATCTGAAATAGTATAGAGTATTAATTGTAACTGTGTGTCTGTTTTGTGTGTGTATGTGTGTGACATGCACTATGCAGTAACTCCTGTTTTATCACTATGTCTTGTTTGTGTCAGTCTGGTTTCACACTCCTCCCTGTCCGCCCCCCTGCTGCCCCGTCATACTACAGCCCCCATCATGCCTTGCTGTGCAGTGTCCTCCCACTTCCTGTGTCATCATCTCACATTTTTTTGTCTTTCAGTCCTGTCACTCTGATCAACTTCTGGCCCGTAGACCATGCGTGAGTACCTGGCTGGCACATGCACACACACACACACACACACACACACTGAACATCTACATTCAGTCTTGTGTTCAAATATTCTCTTGCTCAAATACAGCAACAAACACATGATTATATTTTCTTCTTTTAATTATACACACAAATTCTTTTTTTAGTTGCACTCTCTTGCATATACACAAACACACACACACTCTCTCAACTCCACCCATTTCACACTCATTGTGTAGTGCCATTCTGTTTGTAGTCGTGGTGGTTTACATCTCACAGTTTCTTGCTGCTGCTTGACCCCACATTCACCTGCACATCTGAGATTCAGGATAATTCACTCTTCTGATTCTGACTTTCGACAAGAACTATCAAGGCCAGGAAAAACTGTAAAATAATGACTTGATTATTAACGTTAATTAACCAGTTTCTGACCGATTCGAAATCTACCTGTTCACCTGGTCTAGATCGCAGCAACGCTCACACTCAAAAATGGCTACTTTTGTGCCACTTGTGGTAAAGTGTCATGTATCAGTTCTGAGTGGTATTGAATATTAGTATTCTGTACACTGCTTTTTACTGGTATATATGACTTTTCAGCTTCATAGACTGATATATGTTAAGGTATACTGCAGTGGTGAAAGTTAGCCAATTAAACAGCCCTGCTGTTCCACTGATAGATGCCACACTTTGACATAATGTCCATTAGCAAATAGCATTAGCATTGTGGGCCAGTTTTTTGTCCAAGACTACACTCAATATGATCATCGTACAGGGTTGATATGTCTACAGCCAGACCCACTACCTAAACAATCAGAAAACATTCATAACACCAGTACTCAGTATTGGCTTGGATTATGTGTTTGGTAGCCCCCAACTCTCAAGGTACCCCTAAAACCCCCAATAGAGCGTCCCGAAAGCGGCCAACACAGAGACACTGTGTCCCCCCGGCAGCCGTCCCCCAGCTTCCCTTCCCTCCTAGGCTCTGGAGGGTTGGAGAGAGCACTGACACATTGAGTCGTAGGGCTTGGTATATACTTGCTTTACAGTTCAGAAACAGATTGTCATAACACAAAGGACAAAATGTGTCTAGTGATAAATTGTGAGAAATGGAGGAGAATTGTGACCTCTGGAGGAAATCCGGATAGGGCAATGAAAAACTTGATTCTCCCAGAAATATCAGGAGGGTTGGCAAGTATGGCATCAACTAAAACACAAGTGTCACATCATCAGTGAGTCTGTGAAAAGTCTTATCTGACAGTGAAACGTGAATGGCAATATGTCTATAAGGCACGAACAGCAGCAACACATCATTTTCAGCAGTTAATGTCACTTAGCATCAGTTTAACATAAGTGATATGCTAATAAGGGCCATAAGTCTGTAAAATGGTAGCTGCACACCAGTAAGTGGCATATATCTTCGAATCAAGCATTAGAATTGTAGTAAAGAAAGATGTACCAAAGTGTTCTATGGTGAACAACCTCCTGACATATTTTATTTTAAGACATAATTTCATGTTTTTGGATTATCCTGACATTTTTCCTCTTTCATTTACCTTTACTTTGTGCTGAAAACTCATCTGTTTGCCTCTTGACAGATAAAACTTCCAAACGTCAAGGTGCCTTTGTGAAGGGAAGTTTTCAGGATTTTATAGAGTCAAACCCTAATTTCTCAAGGACTAAAACACTGCAGGAAAAGTTGTAGAATCCTCAGAGACTCATGGTTAATGATGTCAAAATACTGATCTTTCCCTCGGCAGACAAGGTGTGAGATCTCAGATCCGACGCATCTTTTGAAGTGAAGGCAAATGTATTCCAAGCCAGGAGTGCAGGATACAAGCAGGGAGCTTATTTACAGAGCATTTTCACACCACCACACATCTGTGCCTCGTACTGTCGCTCCCCTCATAGCTGGATTCATGCAGCTTGTGCATGTGCGCGCGCGTGTGTGTGTGTTGGGATTAATGAGTCTCTCCTGGTTGGATTCTTGAATTTCTCTTTTTCCTGTCTCCCTCTCTGTCTCTCTGTCGCAGGCCCGGATCATCCCCACAGCTCTCACATGACGACACACATACTCGGATCGAGCACTACGCCAACCGGTAACACACTATCTGCATTCAGCAGCGGCTCCTTGCAGTGTAGACTCACAGTGTTGCGAACAGGATGCAATGAAATAACCTTTCCTCGTGCTCCAGTTTTGCATTCCCTGCTGCTATCCTCGGCCCTGTGAGCTTTGCAAATAATGGCTCCTCCAGAGAGCTCTCTCAGACACCAGAAACATTTTGATTGATGTGATTTGGAATAATGAATTTGGAGAAAATGTTAAAGCACAGCACACTTCCTGCAATGGGCTGTCTGTCTTCCCCCCACTGTGTTCACGCAGCCGTTAACTCACAGGGGATCGGTTGCCCTAATTCCTTGCTGACGCCGTTCCGGGGAACTTGCAGTCCAAATTCTCATGTTCATTCCACTTAATAGACCTAAAAGCTGATCATTAAAGAGCTTTTTGGTATTTAAAAGCTGTTAGTCACATATTAGAGGTATTTTTACCCCAGAACAAGTCAGATTATTCTCATCTAGTGAAAGCTTCCACACCCACTCAGGCATGTGTGAATGCAATTGTTCGCAACCCAGTGGGTCTATTTTAGTAATTTAGCCAGAGCAACCCTATTAAATGCTAACACTAAAGATGTGAACCGACCTTTCAGGCACATGTCATATACAGTGAGTCCAAAAACTGTCTGGTTTTGCGTGTGGTTTAATACAGGAGACAATGGTCACAAATCTTCTATATTCCCCTGAAGATGAGATAAAGGTACAGGAAACTAAGTTCTCAATTGTGTCTACATATCTGCATTTCGGTACATTTCACTACACTTCGTTGCCAGTTTATTAGGTACACCTTTAATGCAGTCTAAGACAACAGTCCTGTAATTAATCCTCCCTTCAAAATGATCATACAGTTGATCAGCACCTCTCTAAACTAAAATACGAATGACTTAATGACTGTCAATAACACATAAAACTTTTTCAGGATTGAACAAGACCAGTGCAAAAATGGCTGCAGTGTAATCCCTGTAGGCAATTGAGCTTTGTCAAGTTATGTTCACTAAAAGTTCTCGTTTTTGCTACTGACAGGATCAGATTGTTGTTATAAGTGTCTGACAAGATAATTGAAATGATCCTAACAGAGGTAGACCTTTTTGATTAAGAGGAAGATCTTTTTTGTTTAACCAGAAACAGCGCCACAGTCGCCTACGCCATAAAATAAACAGTGATTTAAGTATGTTTGGAGCCATCATATTTTCACATTTAACTGGGTTAATTAAGTTTTTTTTCTTCCAGCTAGACCAGAATTTGTGATTGTTGGAACAGTGGGAAGATGAATCAAGGCGGTTTTTGGGAGTTTTGTTTTGCTTCTGTTGACTTTGAAGGAAGTGTGTAAGAGGATAGAATTCCCCGTTTATTTAAATGAAGTCTGGTGAGTTTGACCAGTTAATCAAAAAGGATCTAATTCTTCTGCAAAGAGGTCTATCTCTGTAGGGGTCTTTATCATTATCGTGTCCGATACTTTAAATAATCTGAGTCTGTCAGTGTCAGAAACAAGCACTTTTTGTGGACGTAAGTGGACAGTGTTCAATTGCCCCCATGGATGACACTACAGCCTGTTTTGACACTGCTGGTTGCAGCAGTCTCACTCAATACGGGACCAATTTAAAAAAAAAAATGTTGTTCCAATTAGTCACTTAGATGAAAAGACCATGAGAAAATAAGGTCCAGGTTGAAAAATATTGAAGTTACCCTTTAACAGCAACTGATAACATTTCTAAGACCTGCTGGCAAAACAACACTAGTGTTGCATATTTAGCCACAGTCTCACAATTATGAGTAACCTGTACCTTTTAACATCTGAAACATTTAATTCCAGATCAACACTCCAGATATTTATGGCTGTATATGACAGTGCTTTGAAATTAGTTTATGCACGATTGTTGATTTTTCTTTTTCAATGGAGAATGGGATACCTTGACAAACTCCATGTGACTCTTTGTACCACAAAGTATTTACCATTTTATGTGAAACTCTTTACTTGTACGTATTATAACTGCAGGGGTTTTCTCATCAAAGAAAAACAGTATTTACATCTAACTTTTTGCACCATTGGTTAAATACTGAATGATTTTTCTGTCAGGGAAGCAAATAGTATACGACTGAACAAAAATGTCAAGATATCCCTTTGCATACAGTGAAACTGAATCTGTTCACATGATGGAGTGATGCATTGACTTTTTGGTGAATAAGCGTTCTGCAGTGAGAGTCCAGTATATGCTAATGCATCTGAGATGTTGCTTGTGCCATCCAGTGCGCCAGCATGTGCGCTCGAAAACCTCATCAATACTGGACTCAGAGGAGAGGATACCCATCAATATTGTTGTGGTGCCACACTGAGTCAATCAGAGCTTATTCACCAAAACATTTCAGTGTTCCTGCAGTTTGCAGTGATCCTAACTGCTCCCCGAAACCCACCGCTGAGGAACAAGAAGCAGTCAAATCAATCAAACTATGAGTCAATCAACCAGCTGATCAATCGGTCATTGAATCAGTCAGTCGGCCACTGTTGGCATTTCTCAGTAGAGTCAGTGTGAGGTCTGAGCCACAGGCCAAGTCTTTGATCCCTGCCAGAGAGTGTTTGACACCACTCACTGTTGCCTCAGGCTAACACACACACACCACACACATATATATATATAAATACACACATGCTGACGGACGCACATGCTGAGTCACATGCTTCCCTCCAGGCCTGTGCTCTCAGCCCCTGTCGTGTCAAGATCTGGCGGAATCCAGATACCATCCAGCAGATTAAAGGAAGGTGGTAGGGCAAAGAAGTAACATAATTAAGCCTTGAGTGAGCTGATGGCCCCCAAACTACAAGGTTATCTCTTGTTTCTGTAGCGTGCAGCAGCTTATGAGTACAAATACACAGGCCTGGGCAGATGCCAGTCTGTCACAGTCCATCTGCTTAAATGCTCACTGCCAAGCACCAAGCTTTCTTTCTTTCTTTTTTTTTTTTATTTGAGCACTGATAAAACCCCCAAAATGTCTTTACTTTTTGGGCACACACTCACACCACCAGGAAACTGATCTAGTGGAGATAGCGACAGGGCAATTTAAATCTTTGGCTTTTCGCTCATAGCTGTTTTATCATGATGGATCTTTTGAGAAGCACAGCCGGGAGGTTTGTTTACAAGGCCGTCTTAATGGCCAGACTCTGGTTTCTCAAACATAATACCAGGGTTTAAGTATCAGTTCAACAGAGCTATGAAAGACATATTTTCTCAGTTATTGCTAATGGTATCTAGCCATGCATATATTTATCTCCCTTGCCTCCACCCAAATACAATGGAGATGAATAGAATTTTGTTTGTAGGGCTCAAAACATCCTTAAAAATTGACACTTAAAGCTTAAATAGCAGTGTATTTTTATGGGAACTACTTTCTGCGAGAGAAAAAAAACGGTCTCTATGAAAACTAAAATATCAGAGACAGATATCTCAAAACAAAATGAATAAAACAACAATAAAACAAATAAAACAAAACTATTTGATATTAAGTGCATTGCTTATGTTCTGTAAAAGACATTTGTCCATCTGTCCACCTTCTGTACATGATAAAAGTAGGTTCTTGCAAAGAATGAAACATGAAGATTGGTAGGCTAAATATGGAGCTAGAGCAACGGCAAATAGCCAGTTCCCTAAAATGTTAAGGTATTTCGTAAAGATACAACTAGGCTAGTAATTTAAGTTACTCAGAAGTTCAGTATTACTTTCATGTCTGGTCATTGTGGAAGTAGAGTCTGAAGGTGGTTAGCTTAGGTTAGCATAAAGACTGAAGCAGGAGAAAACAGCTTGCTTTGCTCACTCCAATGTTCAAAGAAAACAACTCCCACAACCTCTAAAGCTCTCTGATAAACGTGTCTTTTAATGTTTGTTACAAAACTGAAATGTAAAAACAAATATTTCTAAGCTTTGGACTAAGCCAGGCTAGCTGTTTCCTCCCATTTCCAGTCTTTATGCTAGGCTAAGCTAGTCGACTCCTGGCTTTAGCTTGATAGATAACACAGTGTGAGATTCACCTTTGCCAAAAGCAAATAGAATATTGAATTACTCCTTTTAAAGAATTACAAAAACAAACCATAGTATTTTGCAAGAAACCAACGTCTGTCTGTTTAAACCCTCCCTGGATCCTGTGTTTAACATATGTTAAACGCACCAGAGATGTGACCACTGTAAATCACAGTTAGTGAGGCTGTTACACAAGTCAGTCAGACCAAATGGCAGTATTATGTGTTAGACATCTGCCAGTTGCCACTTTTATAGGGCAGCAGCTTTCAAGACAATACGAGCCAACTTGTATAAAATATAAAAAGGCCACATTCTGAAGGTGCAGCTTTAGTTTATAGTGTGTCAGTTTTAAACACTATAAAATAAAGTGCAATAGACAGCAGGATACAGAGGGCTGTACACAGTGTGTCTAGCATACCATGTTAACTTTTTGTCATATTTACTAAAACTGTCACTATATCCTGACAGCAGTACATGAGACAGATAATCTTCCTCCTCCTTCTTAAAGTGCTTCTCATGGCATTTGCAAGAATTCACCGCTTGTGAACTGTGGTCAAACGGTCGAACTGGGCAGCGCTGATCAAACATGAACCAAGATTCTGTTACTGAGTTGCCCATTTCTCACCTCAAATGTTTACAGAAACATATGTTATTGTGCCATTTGGCTGTAAAATGAGAAAGTTTGCTCCAGCCAGTGGGCAGTGCTTCATTTTCGCTCGACTCTTTTGAACATGGAAGCCGCATCACAAACTTATAGGGATATACCCGACTCAGAATTATGTCAGTTGAATCGGTTTTGCCAGTTCAATACAAATATATATGACTATTTGTTCCTTTTTTCCAGAGTTTGAGAGTTTGAATGGGGGTTTAAATCTTTGACTTTCAGGGGGCAGCTCTAAAAGCGTTTTCATTTTACAGCTAAACAGTACACTAAAATATGTTTCTGGAAACCTTTGAGGTGAGAAATAGGCAACTCAGTAACAGAATCTTGGTTCATGTTTGATCAGCGCTGCCCAGTTTGATCACAGTCCACGAGCTACGATTTACATGATTTACAGCTGCGTTTTAGACTCTTCAGCTCTGATTGTTTTCTTTCAGCTGCAGTGGATTCATCCAAACGACATAAGAAGCACTACAAGGAGGCAGAGGAACATGATTTTTTATTTCACAGATAATCTCTCTCATGTACTGCTGTGCGGATGTAGTGACAGTTTCAGCAGTTATGAAAAAAAGTTGTTCATATAAAAGTTACCACCTACAGCTGAAAGGGTAAAATGCTAACAACATGCCAAACACAGAGGAACTCCAACAGTCTCAACAACAAAAAACATCATGATTACCAAAATTTCCCTCATTAGTCCCGCTGCTGTTCGCACAACTAGTGTAACTGGAGACACCCATCCTCATTTTCCTCCCATCAGGAAACATTTTCTGCCATTAGTTCTGTGAAAATCAGCTCCCACAGAGTTGGAGTTTACCCATCACAGGACAACCTGCACATTAGGTTACACCCTGAAAAAACAAAAACACAATCGTGTCAGTAAAATATCTGAATTCTGTTTTGAGGTGGATTTTCCCTCCACAATCTGCTACTTGCTGGACCGTTTGGTTTTGGGACTGACTGCTCTGTTTCTCCCCCCTCCGCAGGTTAGCAGAAATGGAGAATCGTAATGGCTCTTATCTGAATGACAGTATCTCACCCAATGAGAGCATGTGAGAACCGCTTTTTGTTTGTTTGCTTTGTTTTGCCAACCTCCTCACCCACTGATTGGCTCACTGTGTGTGAACTGGCTCTGTCTTCTTTGTTTTCATTGGCTGGTTGTGATATTTGTCAGTGACTGTGTTTACTTGTGCTCAATATTCTGGATACATATTATGGTTTCATTTGTGTTTGCACCATCGTATCCCATACAGATTTACTGTTTATCTGATATTACCAGGTAATATCAGTACATCTCATGTATTGTATTGATATTGTCCTCAGGGATAAGATTTTCTCTGGGTGATTATGATTGGTATATTAGATTCATATGCAGCTCGTTAACAAAATCCCAGCATCCCAAGTAGTGGAAGTTTAGTAAAATGTACAGTATATATGTCAGCATATACGTCCACACTCTGTTTAAACTCATCATTGTAACTATGCATTTGCTTTCACTGATTCCCTGTCTTCAAAAATGTTGTATTCACATAGTACAAAGGAATTTAATTATGTTAAACAGGAAGTTTTGTGTGGTACAGAGAGAGGAACAGAAAACTCTGCTGTTTAGTTATTAGAGCTGGTCAAAATCGTAATAATTTAAATCACGGTGAGCATCTTGGCCTTTAGCATTAAGGTCCGTTCTCACCAGACTCGTGGGTCAAAGTTCTCCAAAGTAGAAGTTAATCTGAAAATTCGGATCG
This sequence comes from Epinephelus fuscoguttatus, assembly GCF_011397635.1. Taxonomy (NCBI): domain Eukaryota; kingdom Metazoa; phylum Chordata; class Actinopteri; order Perciformes; family Serranidae; genus Epinephelus; species Epinephelus fuscoguttatus. Next base: position 14,571,686 of record NC_064775.1, read on the forward strand.
ACTTTGTGAGTGAGAAAATCCACAGACCGTGGTGATTCCATTAAAATGCATTGATTTTTATAGCAACATTTCGTATTTTTTATTTTAAGTACTGGTGCTTTACTCTTCTCCATTTCTCAATTTAACCAGCAAGCAACATCTGTGGGTTCTGAAAATTAGATTTCAGTCATAAACACGATGCTGAAATTCCTTTGACAGAAATTCTTAACAGCCAAAGTCTCCAGATGATCTGAAACGATGCTTTCGTTTTTTTCTCTCATTTTTCACGAATTTAATTTTAAGGTTTAAGACCATTTCTGTGCACACAAAAGACTCAATTCTCTCAAATTTTGATCACAAATTTGTTTAAAACAATGTAATTGAGCACTTCTCCTTTGGACGTCCTGAACTAGTGTGGTAACAAGGGGTCTGTGGTTGTGAGCTCGGTTGGATATACTGCCAAATTCAGATTCAGTTCACAGGTAACAATTCTGGTGGACATTCCTGCAGTCAGCCTGCCAATGCCATGCTATCTTAAAACTTGTGTTGTGTGATAAAACTCTGCATTTTAGAGTGGCCTTCATGACCACCCCAAGACACACCTGTGTCGTAACAATGCTGTTTAATCAGCATCCTGATATGCCTGATATGTCAGGTGGATGGATTGTCTTGGAAAAACAAGTGCTTACCAATATGAATTTTAAGAAATTGGTGACCAAATTTTGTGTCTTTTAAGGACCAGGGAAGTCTTAGACCTTTAACTTAAACCTGTGAAAAATGGTAGCAAAAATAAAACTGTTGCTTCTAAAGTTTTATTGAACGTAAATCCTCTTTGCAGTCATCCGTTTATGAGTCCAAATCATTTAGTGTGTAATGTACTTTGACGGTAACTTTGTGGTAACTTGAGTGGCCATTGGTAGATTACATGTAATATTTGATAAACTAAGTGACAAGTGATTGAAGTAGTGCGTTGGCGATTTAATATTACACTTCCATAAAGTTGAAAGTGGCTTATGAGAAACTGAATCAAAGCAGCAAAGGCTGAGAAATCCTTACTTTTCGTCCACAACATGGGTCAAACCCCAAAACCAAAACTGTAAAAGCGGAGTAATATTTTTCTTCATCTTACAAAATGTATTACTGTGTAATATGCATAACATCTGTTTTTTATTCAAATGAAGAAGATGCAGTCACCAGGTGTGCTCTGATTTTATTTAAATTACTGTTTTCAGCAAGCTAAAAAGAAACTTTGGCTTTAAACTTAACTCTAAACTTTAAAATCAGACTTAATCCCACAGATGTTAACAGCTAATAGTCTCCAGATGCATTCAGATGTAAAACATGTCCATGTATTATAGTGTTATTTATGTATCAAATATTCAAATCCATGCACCCATTCTATATTTTGTATGGCTGCAAGACAAATTTCCCTTCTTTGTAATAACTGCACATGGAATCTGACATGCAAAGGTAAGCCTGTAATTAAAATTTGAAGCAAAAGAACGGCTCCAGTGGAACACATCAACATAACTTTAAAACTCTGCTTGCTTGATGAAGTGAAAAATGTGAGCAGAAAGCATCCAGAAGCTGTTTTAAACCAGAGCACAGAGAGCTACACACTCCTCCCATAATGAGTTCTACTTTCAAGTCGGCAGTCGTCTTAAAGGGGATTTGTTGTTTTCACCAGCACATATCTGCAGCTCCTTTAGTATTCAGAGTGGATGATTGGCTGAGCTGAAAGCAGTGCAGTGAACGCAGCAGCATCCAAATACCTGGCCTAATTAAAACCCTCCAAAACTCCGCGGGCCACGTGTGTGATCGGTCTGAGTTGGCAGAGTGTGGCTAATCGAATCGCTCCAAAATATCCAGTGTTGCAAACAGAGTTCAGGACAAATGTGTTGTAAAGACGACAGCTCTGGCCCTCTCTCTGTCCCCCGCTGTGTTTTAGACTCTTCTTCTGTGGTGCAGTCCTGTTCCGCTGTTCTTTTAGTCAGTTGCTGATTTCCCCCCCCCCCCTCTCCATTTTCCTTTGTCTGTGTTTATGTTTGGCGTGTGTGTGCATTTGCAGTGATGACGAGCACATGTTGATCCAGCACTACTGCCAGTCTCTGAACCAAGGCTCTCCTCTCAGCCAGCCCCGTAGCCCTGCACAGATCCTCATCTCCATGGAGACAGAGGAGAAGGGAGAGCTGGAGAGGGTCCTGAACGACCTGGAGCAGGAGAACAGGTCAGTGAATGTACCCTTCGTTATTAAATCCTGTTGGCTGCATCTTTACTCTAACCTGAACTTGGCTCTAACTCTAGCAGGATCTGTTGTTAAAGAGACTTGATTCATGCATAAATGACAAAGAGCTCCCTGAATCTGAAACAGTCATATTTCTATAAGCTAGGTTTTTCAGAGGTCTGGGGTTCACATTTTAATATTGCATCTTGAAACCTTGAAAATAGGGGTCAGTATGTCTAGATCCACGCCTTTGCCTACCACCTATCTGACGATGCAAGTGACCGCACGCAGTTGTGAGCCCGCAGGGTGGTGGATTCATATAGTTCTTTACGGCTGTGTCCAATCAGATGCTTGCCGGCAAGCTCACCTCCTGGGTCTGGCTCCAGCAGGGGGCCATGATGTCTTTGTTCTTGACGAGGTGCTTCAGCTCCCTCTTAGCTGATTCATATGGGTTCTGTTAATTGGTCATAAGCTCCATTCCTACTCGACAAAACCCACCAACAACCACTAACATCTGGCCTTTCTCTTAATGGGAAAGGTTACAATCGACATTAATTCCTGGGACGTGCGCTACAAATCCATTCGCACCAAGATTGAAAGACAGACTGAATAAGTAACAGATATTAAAAACAAAAAGAAACCACCGTAACATTTTCATTGGCCTCCATGCTGCTTTCTGTTGTTTACTAACCAGATTTCCGACGTATTTATGATATCTGATTAAAAAAAGAAAGGCATACATGGTAATTTTGGTGGAAAAGGGTAGCAGTCTTGCCCTTCACCTGGGACCAGTTTGCCTTGGGAGACCCTACTGGCGGTTATTGCCCCCAACATCAAAGCTCACAGGGTCACAAACCCCTCCGATAAATAAAGTTGGCAGTTCTCTGATTCGTGCACCCCAGGTTAAGTAGTTCAAGTCCTTTGGGGTCTTGTTTACGAGTAGAGGTAAAGTGGAGCGTGAGATTGATAGGAGGGAGCTGATGGGGATGCCTCCTCAGCTTTTCCAGGCAGGTCCAGCTGATAGGGCATTATATATCTCATCAGGCTTGGGAATGCCTCAGGAGCCTTTGGACACAAATACAGTTTGTCTTTATAGATTATATTGATGCTGAATTGACAAGAATACTGTTGACATATGACGCCTTTTATCTTATGTTTCTAGAGTTATGTGTCTTTGTGGATACGTAACGAATTGTTAAATGTCATTTTCTTAAAGGGAGTTTGGTGTAATATTTTCCAGCAGAATCTAATTGTAGTCTTGCAAATAGTGACCCTGCAAGTTTCCCAGTCTTTGCAAAACTTTATAGTGTGTGACTAAAAACTCACCTTGTCTTCAGATGTGAGCGGGCATCAGACTTAAGTCTTTTCAAAGTTTTTTCAAAGCCTTCTAGTGTACGGTAGCATTAAGACTGTAGCTGTATAACCCTTGAGTGTATTCAAATGAGCAAGGGTGTGTTCAGTTGCTTGAATATAACTTTTCATTTGTAGGAAGAATACTGCGGTATTTCTTCTTTCAAAAATTAGACAGTGTAGCTTTAGAGGAAAAGGCAACTTGTGCGTTCTCTTTAATCTTACAGTTCATACTGTAATTACCCGACAGCCAGAGAGAAATCCTGTGTTATCCTTCTGTAAAACTGTTTTGCTGCCATGTCCCATTTTCTAGTGAAAACTCCACCCAGCCACATAGATCAAGTTTTTAATGTTCATGTTTATTTTAAGTGCTAAGTTGGATTTATGTGTATTTCTGACAGGGTTTAAACGGGCCTGAAAATGTCTATGATTTAATTATATGAATCTTCAACCCTAGTGAAAATGTTCTTGTGAAAGGGCAGGCAGCCAAGTACCAGTGTCCTCCTCTCTGCCTCGGATTTAATCAGTCCTAGGATACAAATGTCCTAAAATAGAAATCAATAAAGACTGAACATTTGACGTCTGCAGCAGACATGGTGTTTTTTAATAGGCTTCCTCTTTCAGCCCTCCCTTTGTTTATTCCAACAGGGGGATTTTGTTGAAACAAAAAGATAAAGAGTGACTGTCTCATGCATGGGGGATGTCTGTTTCTGATGGATGTTTACTGTCACTGTTTTATTTATATCTCGCACTGTGTTGCTGCAGTGACCCAGCTTCCCCTCTATAATCAATAAAACAAAAGATCACATTTTTTCCCCAGCAGTAGGTGTTTGGTATTTCACATGTATATCAGAGCTGCCGCAGCGGATTAATTCCTCTGCTGCCCTCGCCGCAGGAAGCTGCAATCTGAGTACGACCGTCTGAAGAAGGCCCACGACAGGAAGGGCCTGTCCCCGCTGCCGTCGCCCCCGGAGATGCTCCCGGTGTCGCCTCAGAGCGCACGCGACGCTGAGCTCATCGCCGAGGCCAAACTGCTGCGGCAGCATAAAGGACGTCTGGAGGCACGGATGCAGATACTGGAGGACCACAACAAACAGCTGGAGTCCCAACTGCACAGGCTGAGACAGCTGCTGGAGCAGGTACACACCAGCAGGAACACGGACTCATTCACAAACTGTGGCACACTCATATATATGCTGTGCATACTTTGTCCATTAACCAAATATAAATGTCTGATATGTGTAGCTGCTCAAATCAACTGTTTAATTAACCTACATGCCTCAGCTCTTTGTCTAAAAACAACATCCTGAACAAAAACTTGTTAAGGATATTCACATTGATAATCATCAGTTTTTAAAAGACGTGATTTTCACGTGTGATTATTAACCATATCATGAGACCTGCTAGATGTCAGGTTTCTTTTTGCACATTTGCACCACATAGGTTCACATTAGGTGACGTCCAGTAGCTGCTGCATGTGCCCCATATGACATGCCGCAACAGCTGTTTCTGAGATCTTCCCTCTGCTGACTTTGGCAGAGAATTGTTCATAAATTCAAAAATGATTCGGAAATCTGCTTTTGATTTTCAAACAGTGGCCTTATGCAATGTTGTTGTTACAGGCTGAATAATGGAGTCACTGGTCATAACAATCTGTCACTAACATTACCAGTTGCCTGCATATGACGTTTAGAGAACACTGGTAAATTGTTGTGTCTACTGATAGTCTGCATGTGAGGAATTAAGGGGACATCTGTACGTTATAGCTGCAGAAAATAACCTGGGTTACACTTAGGGTACTTACGACTGATCTGTTGAACAGGTGGAAACACTTGATTTACTTTATGTATTAAACAAGTTAAATTTTCAGTGAAGTTGGAAAAAAAACTAGGCACTTCACAGCAGGTAGAACCACTTTGCACCAATCACAGAAGGTTATGTTTTGATTAAATACTTTGCCACATATAAACACACATCTTATCAGAGCCCCTTGTTTTAGAATCAGTATCAGAATCAGAGTAAGATATATCACCAAGTTTTCACTTACAAGGAATTTGCTTTGGTTTTTGTTGCATACATTAAACATACAATAAACATATTAAGATGAATAAAAAGTAACTCAAAGCACTTCAACACTGAAGAACATAAATATAGAATAGAAAAGTTACAGAAAATGTCCATGTAATGTCCATGAAAATGTCTATGTAAGTGCAGATAGTGTTTCAGTCCAGTTACAGTCAGGTGGAAAGTCACATTGGCACAAGCTGGCAACAGCCCCACAGTCAGATATAACTACAGAGATGACCGAGATAATAAGAAAAGCAAATCCTGTGAGTGCAATTAGTAAAGCTGCTTCAGATCCCTCACCAGACTGTGCACAGAATTATTACAAAACAGCCTCTGCCTGTCCAACATCTGACGTTCCACATGCTCTTGAGCAAGGCAGTGAACCCTCACATGCTATAGTGACCAGCAGCAGAGGAGCCAGCTCCTTTCCTGGATCCAAAAAAAATAGAGCCTTTAAGTTGATGTGAAGTTCCCACCAGTGAGCTCAGACTGAAGTAGCTTCCTCCACACTGTCTGACTGCCAGTAACAGCTGACACACACACAGAGGATCAGGCCAACTCCTTGGTCCCACACACACACTTCACTTCCCTTTTGACTCCTCTAATTAAGCTGTGCGGCGTGGCTGCCAATTTGTTGTGTATCTAATGCATGTGTGTGCCTGTGTGTGTGTCAGACGGATTCCAAGGTGAACGGCACAGCACTGTCCTCTCCCTCCACCTCCTCTCAGCGCTCCGACTCCTCCCTCCCTCTGCTCCGTGTGGCTGCCAGCCAGACTACTGATACAATGGGTAAGAACACACACACACTTATATCCTTTAATATGCATCCACCCTTTTAAAAGCACGGATATAAATAGAGGTGTTTGATTTCACAGCTTGTACAGACCATGCTGTTGGATAGTGTTGTACATCTGACGACAAAGCACTGTTGAAATGTGTGTGTGTGTGTGTGTGTGTGTGTGTGTGTGTGTGTACGTGACTGGTCATTATTTTAGCAGCCTGACTTTTGAAAGTGGAAAAGCGTCATCTCCTTTTTGTTTCAGGTGATGATGAGCTGTCCAGCCCTTCCCAAGATGCATCTGGACTAGAGGAAGTGATGGAACAGCTCAATAATTCCTTTCCTCATAGCCAGGGTATGGAGCACCAACACCACCGTGTCTCGCACATTGTCCACATTGTCACTCAGAGGTTTCAAACCCCAGTCTAGTCAGGGAAACGTAGGAGTTCTGTTCTCTGCTCCCACTACTCACAGGGGCTGTACAAGGTTTTCATCGATCAAATCTTTTTTAGACACAAGCAGCATCAACATCACATTATATTCTGTTGTCTCGTCTTAAAAGGCTTTGGCTGTAGGTCAAGATTACCATGCGAATGAAACCATCATCAGACAACATGAACAGTCAGACAAAAGAAACAAACAGAATGACAATTATGTTGATCACTGTTGCCTCACTGCATGCTGGGAGGTTCTCTACATGTCTTCCTCAGGATGCCACCTAATAAACTTCCTGTTATCAGCTCTGAGAAGAACTCAGTAAAACAGAAAACATCCAGGATAAATACATAGTTTAGCCTATGGGATAAAAAATACACTGGGTGACCACACTGCACTTTTTACAGTGTAAAGAGAAAAATGGAAATTGCATGATATAAAATCAGAACAAAATTGCTAATTATAACATGGTACTTTTTCTTCCTGCTTTGCTCAAGAGTTTTTTGGATGTGTGTACCTTTTTCCTTCCAGTCAAATGCTCTCATTAAACTTAATTACAGCTGTAAGCCTAAAGTAAAGCGTTACCTGCCCTTCACTTGTTTTTCTTCCTCTCTGTTACCGACACGAGGCTGATTGTGTTTCCTCTTTCTTCCTCTCTTTTCTTCCTTCCCTCTTTTTCTCTGTGAGCCAGGAGGGAGAAGGGGACACCCATGAGAGGTTAGTGGCTCAGCTTTCTCTCTCCCCCACCGTCTCATCTCATTTCCCCACCACCAAATTTAAAAAAGTACTGAAGTACACTTCAGTTTATAACACTTCCATGAGCCCTTGATTAATGTACTAACAGTGTGCTATTTTTAATGTATTAGAAATGTACTTGATATATAATTAATATATTATAAGTGCTACTTAAGACATATTGAAATAAAACTAAGTGGACTTGACTGTACTATTTAAGGCACCATTAAAATGCACTTAAATTTATTTATGTACATCTTTTATTAATAATGCTGTACTTTTTAAAAATATTCTTTAATCAAACTTTTTATACTGGTACATTTTTCAACACTACAGCACTATTAGAAAGTTGTACTTAAGTATATTTATGTACATTTCAGTGGTGTCTCATAATAAAACAGGCAAGTGCATCAAATTGAAACAATTTTTATATCTTAAATAGCACCACTAGCATACCAAGTAGATTTTTAGTACATCGAAAATAGCACACTTTTAGTACATTGCTTGTAAGTATATTAAATATACTTAGATTGTCTAGTTCAGCCTACTTCTGTTTTTTTTTTTACCTTAGCCTCGAAGGATTATTTCCATTTCATGCAAGTACCATGTGTGTACCACTTTGGCTTCTATCAGAATCCGAAACCATGAGAAAAAAAATCTAATTATTGGCTTAATAAGGGGACTGAATTTTGGATGTTGTCGTGAGTAGAACTCTGCATAAAACATCCCAAAAAGTGGAAATGTCATGGTACAGTGATGCAGTGGAAAAAAACATCTATGTCCTCCCTCCCTGTCCCTGTTTTTAATTTCCGTTCCCTTTTCTGTCCTCTGTCACACTGACGCTCTGTTCTGCACAGTAGGGAGTAGTGATGTGTGTATGAGTGTGTGTGTGTGTGTGTGTGTGCATAGAGCATCTCTGTGTGCATGTAGATTTGGGATGAGGTGTTAATGCCACGCTACAGTTCACAGTGTGGGGCTCACCCTATGATGCAACCACAATTTAATGTGATAAAAAAAACAGCTAGATGTCTGTCATGTTCTGTTATTTCTGAGGCATACATTGTATTTCTCTGAAAATGGTGGATTCCCACAATGTTTCATTTCACAAAGTGTAGTAAAATGTGTCATTAATGTTATATTTATAATGATTTATTTGTTCCTGCAAACATTCAAAACAGTCCGAGTGTAACAGTGAATTTAAAACACGACCTGTTTGTTTACCGCTGTGCCATTTTCTGCATGTTCCTTTGTGCTCGTATTTGGCCCACTAGGGGTGCCATTGTAGCCTCATCACCAGACTTTTCACTCCATTGATTTTTTTCATTTGCTTAAAAAATGGGAGATGTGGGCGGTGATTCATAGATCTGGAACCAAGCTGGTCTCATTGTACATTTGAAGCAAAACCTAAGCAAGAGGGAGTTTGCTTGACATTTTACGATCCAAATAGCATCATGGGGTTTTTATTCTGAGGCTACGGGCTTAAATCATTGCTGATTTCTTGGTCACATTAAAAAGGAATCTTAGGGAAAGCTTTTCAATCAGAATTTACAAATCAGATGTGATGGTAGGTGCAGGTGATTGGAGCAGGGTATCTTTGAAAAAGGCCTGTGCAGAGCTCTTAATCACTGATACATGAAGCAAAGCCTGCAAGATAGTTTAGGTAGTCACCTCCAATCACCACTGTACTCACATACTGTCCATCCAACTCACCCTTTATATTATGGTGGTGTACTTAAGCCAGCAGTGCTCTGCTCACTCGCTCGCCATCTTTGCGGTGTGTCCCACCCTGTTGGCCCTCGTCAGTCCCTGTCAGCTTTATTTCAGCCAATTCAGCACGTTGAATTGTCAGCGAATGAAATCATTTGATTGGCAGTTCAGCTCAGCACACAAGAAGAGAAAGGGAAGTGAGGAAAGTAAAGAGACAGCAAAAGTCAACAGGGAGTCAGATTGAAACAAACTTGCTACATGAGGTAAGATTATTTTTCTTTAGACATTTGGCTCTTTAGTAGAAAACGTTTCCTGATGGTTTACTGGCACACAGTAAATATGCTTTAATCTTTCGACATTGGATTGTTTTAACGTGCTAACTGGTTGCTGTTGTAGACAGTTATTTCTTCTTATGCAGGTGCAGAATGTACACACTGGTTGCCCGATGACAGTAGTCTCTCTGGTGTGTTCATGTGCAGCTTTCGTCACCTCTTGTTCTTTTATGTTGCCTAATTAAAGCCTCACAGAGCTGTTGGCGTGGCTGTAGATGTTTTGTTCCATAGGTAGCACACACGTTAGCCCATTTTTACCATCATGTGTCTGTATGCTCATGTTAATCTGTGTAGCTTTCAGTCCATCACTATGAACGACGGTGTCATGTCTAAGCATTTCCTTCCTCTCTCTCCAGGTCCCAGTATTGGCAGTTTGTTCCACATGGCCGATGATCTGGGCCGTGCCATGGAGTCACTAGTCAACGTGATGACAGACGAGCAGAGCGCCGAACAGCACGAGGCCCTGCCCTTTTGATCCCACCCCCTCTCAACCTTCATCCCCTGTCCTCTCTCTCCTCTCCTCTCTCCTCCCTGCCTACCTATCGCATGCTTTTCTAGTCAAAACAACTGGATTGGAAACACAGTTTACAAAGAGAATATATAACGTCTATTTTTGTGAAGGATTGCGGTTCCAGCAACGACGCGTAAAAAAAACAAACAAAAGAAAAACATTATACCTTGTAGATTTCAGTAGTTTCTTAAAACGTCCTGAAGTTGTTTTATTATTAACAGAGGCTGGTTTATAAACTTCTATGCAATTGTATAAAACAAGAGTGGGGTGATGGGGGTAAAGAGAGATGCGATACAAATAAGTGTGTTCAGTGTGGTCGAATATTTGCCATCTCTTTGTAATTGGGGAAACAGCAAAAGCATTTCAGACATTTGTATCAAAAAAAAAGAATGATTGTAATCATAAGGGTGCTTTCTAAGAGAAAAATGTCTTTCTATAACAGCGTACACTACAGTCAAGGTAATGCAGGCATCCTGGATCTTTACAGTACGTTGTCTGTGAGACTGTGTGTGAGTTTGTGTGTGTGTGTGTGTGTGTGTGTGTGTGTTCGTGTGGTGGTGCCTAATTTCCACATTACATTACAGCTTTTTTTGGGGGGGGGGGGTCGGCTTTGGCTGACAGCCCTCATGTTATATTTGAATTATTCATTTATCTAGTCATCCGTCCATCTATCCATCCATCAATCTGTTCATCATCCCTGTGATTAACATCTCTATGGCAACAGTTTTTCTCCCTGTGTTTGTTTTCAGCACAGTGTACTGTGTGCATAAACAGATGCTGTAATAGGCCCGATTCAGAACTGATTTAACATTTAAAGCTAATGCACATAATGGGAAATAATTTGACATAATAGGAAAACATTTGGATTCCATTCTACAATCATCAAACTACTTCGTTTTTCTAATGTAGCGGGGAAAAGTCAACCTGCATTTGTCATCCCTGTTGATGAAAGAATATATTTACTATTTGCATAGTATGTTGAGATACATATATGTGTGTGCATTATCTTTTAAACTTGATAATAAGGGATAGTTCCGACATTTTGAAGTGGGGTGTATGAGGTACTTATCTATAGTTTTGTGTATTACATACAGTAGATGTCAGTCGGCACACCCCTAGTTTGGAGAAGCAGGCAGGGGGACAGAAACAAAATCAATATAATTTTAAATGTATGCTATATCTAGAAAATTTTCACCGCTTTACGTTGCTGTCAGACACCAATTTTCAACGGGAAACTGAAGCAGTTATAGTGCTCTCTTCAAGCCAGACTCCATTGAGAAAAACAGTAATTTTACATCACTGAACACAGGAGTTGCTGGTCTTTTGCTGCCTCGATCTGTTTGTTTGTTTGTGTTATAGTGTGACTTTGGTGTTTTTAAGAGTTAGTTCACATTCGCAAAGTCACTCAATAGCACAAACAAACCAGCTGATTGAGGCAGTGGAAGACCAGCAGCTCCTGTGTTCAGCGACCTAAAATTACTGCTTTTGTAAGTGGAGCGTGGTGGCTTTGACGAGAGCATAGATGCGGAACTAACCTCCCAAAAAGCCACTTCACAATATCCAAACTACTCCTTTAAAGGGTCAGTTCAGTGATTTGGCATTGCACATTCATGAAGTTGGGATTCACAAGAGACAGATTTTTTAAAAAAAAAAAAGTCCAAGTTGAAGGAGCAGAGGCTGAGATATCCGGACTTTTGTTCCTAGTGTGGCTTTAAAAACACTGGATCCCACCTTTCCCATCATGAAACTTTATAGCGTCTCTCAGTAGACCCTCACTGCCTTGTAGATGCCCAGTAAATTTTCATGTCTTCACTCAGCATCACTGATGGGTGTGTCAGAGGTAAAACAGGTTTGAAACTTTGTTGCACCTGTAAGCACACCCAGCAGTGATGTCATGATGTCCTGTAGTACTCCTTTACATCACTGCAACAGAGTTAGACCACTGGATGTCTATCAGTATCTTTTATATCCAAACTGGTCATCAGTTTGTGAAAACATTTCTCTTCAGTTCTGCATCGGGCCTCTACAGACACACAGAAAGAAACTGTATTTTTTTGAAAAAAAAAGTCCTGATTATTGCACTGGTACATGTCTAATAAGGATTTTATGAACATATGAATCTCTAAGATGCTTTCTAAGTGTCTTTAGGGCCTGTTGAGTCCACACAGTACACTGTGTATTGGTTTTGTCAGAAGTACTGTAAGAGGAACTTAGAAGAATGTGATTTTAATTGAATCTGAGCACTACAGTGTTACAAGGCTGCTTGTTGAGATTATTTTTGAGGAATTTTTCTGTTTGACCTTGAACAGAGAAATATTTTAGGAGGTTTTAGGAAGCCCAGTAACGTAAGCTCTACCTCGTCTGAATTGTCAAAGTCCGGTTCGGAGGCAATTTCTCTACTGTACTCAACCCCACGCTCCTCTGATTGTTTATTAATTGAATATTGCTGGATGGTTGATTCACGTCAAATATCCTAATCACTCTGTAACGTTCTACTGCACTGTAGGAGCCTCCAGTCTGAATGTTCAGATGCATTTACTGCATTTCTCATCTCTGTCAGAGATTTAACTCAAGTTTGAAAAATTAGCATTTTACACAAATCAAATGAATCCATGTGCACTACTGTCATACCTGGGACATACTAGATATTTGTTTCCTGTGTGGAGGATGCGTTTATTCTAGAAGTGTCTTTTTGTCTTTGGTTAAAAAGGTATTTTGTTTTGTGCCGTGTGAGGTGTTAAAATATTAGCATGTGTGACTAAATAAACTCCATTGTTATTTAATGTATAACCACTCAGAGAAGTCCGCGGTGAGCGCCGTGGCGTTATACACTCGTTTGTTTTTGGCATCATATTCTTGCAGCATGATCCAGGAGGGTTTTGTTTTGATCCAGACACTGAATTTGATTGATTTCTTAGTTTGTTTTTCATTTCTAACGTTTGTCTTTCATTCTCACATCATTTTTCAAATAACGCGTCAATACTTCACAACATATCAGATTCCACCAAATATATGCCTTACTACTGTATTATAAAATGCTTTACTGTATATCAATAAAGCACGCAGTTATGTTGAGTTGACTCACCTCTTTGATTTGCTCTTTGTTGTTTGCTTTCAACAGGATTAGAATAAATGCAAGGAACGATAAATGCACAAAAATATTTATTTTGAAAAGCTGGTCCACAAAAAAAAGGTCCCAGTTTAGTAGTACATGCCTGCACACATGAACTCAAATAAGGGACAAAGTGCAATCAGCTGCAACCTAAATACTTTTGCGCATATGAAGTCCATACAGGACAACTCATTTATTCAACTTTTACAGTCATAAAGCAAGCACACACACACATGTTCCGGATGTACAATGTAAACAATCAAACAACCATGTAAAATTCACCGCTACAATAAGAAAAAATTGTGATTTTTTTTTTTTTAAATAGATGAACATATTTGCACAGAAACTAGAGTTCTATAAAGTCCTCTGATTCCAAACAGTAAGCCAATTGACCATAACTGTCCTTATTAGTTTTTAAAGTCTAATAAAAAATATCAGAAAATATCATTAAGATTAAAATTTTCTGATTCTATTAAATTTCACACACTGACATCTATTAAAAGACTCAAGTTTGTTATAAAATGTGACCCATTACTGTATATCTGCATCTTTCAAAGACGCATAAATTGATTTTTTTTCCCACACCACCTGGGGGCAGTGCAGCCTTAAAAAATGATATGGCGAACATGGTGGCAAGCAGCTCCTTATTTCCACATCTAGAAGACACAGTTCAACGCAAGAATTCATTTGGAGTCATGTTTGTGTCCACCTAATGAATGTAAGTTCATTATTCACTTTCCCTTTCACTCTATTTTGGTCTCCAATAAATTCTAAGAAACATATGTGACTCTAGCTGCATGTCACTCCCCCAGGTCCTGTTCCACAAAGGCTGCCATGTTGCTTCTACAATCGCCAAATGCCACTAAATCTTACTCAAGAGCTTTAAAGGTTCTGTATGTGACGTTTAGAGCATTAATAAAGCAAACCACTTTTGTTATGTAAAGATATTGTAGAGTAATGGTGTCCTAAGCAGAGAATTAAGTCACATAACCTCTGTGTGTGTTGCAATCCGAGCTTCTCTGTTCTTTGTTGTGGTAAGTCGGTCGGGCTGCATGGTAGTTTATGTGCATATCCTACTGGCTTGCTTATCATCCCTGCCTTGCACTATGCCCCTATGGTGGTTACCAGCAACTGTGCGACGGAGGAGTTGCAGCCACCCTCAGGATCCCCCCTGGTTAACACCGTCAGTTCTGTCAGCACTGTTGCTGTTGTTAAATGCTGTTTATTCAGTTAGCACCGTTAGCTGCTAGCCACCAGCTCAGCCACCTCCATATTGAGAATTGTATCCAGACAACTTATACCCTCTGAATTTCGCATTTAACAAAAAGCCCTACTTTTTACAGTGAAAGTTGTATCCCCTTGGTTGAAGTTTTCCACAAACCAACCCTGACCCTCAGCACTGAGTGTTTGTTTATGACCCACAGTGCTGCTCTACATGGAATCTGGCCTAACACTCCTCAATCCTCTCCACATTCCTATCAGAGTGTATCTGAAAGACCTCATCCTGTATGCGTACAAGATTGGGTTGAGGGCCGAATTAGCGTGAGAAAGCAAAATGGCTCCTAGTGTGACCGACATGGGGACCTTGCATTGTGGGCAGAGCAGCAGGATGCAGTTGATGAGGTGGATTGGCATCCAGCACACCATGAAGAGAAAGAGGACCAGGAAGAGGGAGGTGGCCTTACGCATATCCTGACGGCTGCGAATGTTGGATTTGGCCTCATTGGACTCTTCTGGACGGGTGTTGGCACGAGCAGAGCTGCAGGTGGGAGGTCCAGCAGAAGCAGTCCTGAGCCCTGGCTTTGTAAAGACAGCAGTAGTCTCAGTTTCAATAAGAGACCCAATGCCAGACTCTACTTCCCTCTGCCCAGCAGACAAGCCTTCCTCGGCTTGTCTGCTGGATTCTTTTTCTGCCCCCATGTCTGCTCCACCTGCTGCAGTTCCCCCAGCAGCAGAACTCCCATTGTCTGTCCCAGTGCACCCACTACTAGCAGATGTTATGTCCTCTGCAGTTCCCCTAGCCACAGCGATGCATCTCAGCTGGCGACGGACGGTGAGGAAGATGTGGCTGTAGATGATGAACATGGCCACCAGCGGCACCAGGAGGCAGCAGAAGAAGTTGAAGTAGACCATGTAGTTCATGTCCACCACACAAGTGAGGATACAGTAGCTAGATTGAAAGGGAGGCATATATACATTAATTATTATGCACACATGCCCCTTCTTTAATTTCATTCTCTTGCAGTCCTCCCATCCATCCATTCATCCATCCATCTGCCCTCCTCATTCTCTTACTCAGAGTCTGGCGGTTGTCGTTTCCAATCCATTAGCGGCACTGAGCCGGTGATGGCTCCCAGGCCCCAGGTGACCAGCAGGGCCAGGTGGGCGTTCCTGGGGCTCATGATGCGCTGGTACTGGAAGGGCAGAAGGATGGCCGTGTAACGCTCCACTGCTACTGCTAACAGGCTCAGGATGGAGCTCTGGAAGAGAAAGGAAGGTTTTTAAAAGGTCATATACGGTAGGGTCTTTAGCAGGCATCACAAAATGGATTCTTGGTCAAAGTGACAACACTTAGGGGTGTCGGTAGTGTAGTGGATAGTGCCGGCGCCCCATGTACAGAGGCGACACCTCGCTGCAGCGGTCGCAGGTTTGACTCCAGCTTGCAACTCTTTACTGCATGTCAACCCCCACTCTCTCTCTCTCACCCCATTTCAATCTGTCCTGTCCATTAAAGGCAACAGCCCCAAAAAAAAAAGTGACAACACTTAACAGAGCAGCTCTAGCTTGATGACATACACTGAGCATATTTATGGGTGGTGCTCTTGCCTACAGGTTAATGTCCCTACCTGTGTGAGCACCATGAGGATGCTGAGCAGCACCAGGCAGAGGGGCAGGTTATGGCGAGGTCGACCCAGGTCTGTCAGCACCGCACAGGGAATGGCCACCAAGCCCACCAGGATGTCTGACACAGCCAATGATATCTTCACACACATGGAGACAGAGTAAAACACTTTGGCCACAGGTTTGTGTGTTAAGAATTCCAGATTTTGCAGAAACAGATTTCCTCACCAGGAAGTAGTTGGTGACGGTGCGAAGTTTCTTGTTGCGGGTGACAGCCAGACAAACCAAAAAGTTGCCTGTGATGGCCAGCACTGCAATGATGAGCTCGGTGGCGATGTAGAACCCTTTCAGACGAGGTTGGTAGCCGTATGGCATCTCTGCCGTACAGCTGACAGGAGTCACATTCATGATGAGAGGGAGACAGAGGATCCACAGTCTTGGAAAACCTGGAAATAGGGGTAGAAATTGAGAAAACTTCAGCATTTAAACCATATGTAAAGAAAATAATTTTTAAGAGGTGTGCAAATCATCCACCTAATTAGATCTGCTCATAGAGCAGTTTCTAGTTCTCACATTGATTACGCAGACTAAATTTATCTGAGGAGAAGAAGATATGAAAGGAGAGAGGAACAGAGGTTGTTATGAAGCTCAGCCTGTGGCCTTTGTGCTGACCAACTGAGCGGTGAAAATTGTTCCTGATAAGGGATGAAAACAATGACACACACACATACAGAGACCCAAGTGTTCACTATGTACACACATGGATATGTATTAAAACCTGCTGCTTGTTGCTCTGCGCACATGTAAATAGATGGATTCCCTGCTATTTAAGCAAATTAGGCGGAATAAAAAACAGCAGCAGCTGAATTTTTTTGCAATTTTCCTGCCTCTTGGATGAGTAGAGTCAGTCCATACAGTGTTAAAGCAAAACCTACCCTTGATTGAACCTGCATTATGCTGAAAAGATTACACAATTAATTCATAAGTCAATTGACAGAAAATTAATCAGAAACTATTTTCATTCAGTTAATTTATTTAATCATTTCATTCATTTTTTTCACACAAAATTGGCAAATATTTGTTACTCTCATCCTTTAAAATGTAAGGATTTGTTACATTTCTGTGTTTTGTATAACTAAATATTGATTATCTCAAGGTTTTGGACTGTTGGTCAAACAAAACAAGGCATTTTAAGAAGTCACCTTGTAATCTGTGTTTGGCATTTTTCACTATTTTGTGGACTTTTCACAGACAATATGTTGAATCGCTTAAAAGAAAAAGAATCAACAGGAGAACTGATCATAAAGATTGTAAGTTGCAGCACTCATTTCATTGCGGGCAAACTTTCTTTACATATTAACTCTGTTACACATTTAATTGTAGATTAGTTCTGTTACATAAAATAAGATTAAAGAGAAGGCAACAACTATCTATAATAGATATAATATAGATAGATATAATAGATTGCAAAAAGAAACAAACATTAAATACCTCCCCACCTCCTCCAACTAATAATTTACCACACAGTCCCTTAGAAATTATGGTAAATGAACTTAAAAAAGGGTCTATAAATCAATACCACCAGGACAAATTCTTGCATAAGTACTGATTTTGGTTGATAAAACACTTCAGGTTTGGATTATAATGCTCACCTGTGCTAGGCTTCAGCTGCAGTCATCCCACGGTTTGGAAGATCCAGAACATCCAGGACACTGAAACAATGCGAAGCTGATGGAACAGAGGCATCAGATCTCACGCTGAGAGGAAACTGAGAAAGAAGCAGGAGGAGCATCAGCTGCCAGGATGAAACCACACCCTCCACCTCTCCCTCGGTCCCTCTCTCTTCTTCTGCTCCCTCTCTCTTTTTTTGCATGGGAGATAAAAAGATAATGCAGAACACGTCAAGCATTAACCTGCTGAATGAACAGCAGCAGTTGCCACACTGCTCTGGATCTGGGTGAAATGGAAAAAGCTGATATGCATTGACGTAAATCCCCAGCATGGTCATAACAAAACAAACATGTTATATTAATTTTTCAATTATGTACGCTCAAGCTGCACTTTCAAACAAATTTCATGAAGAACAATGAAGGCAAAAGCCAAACATGTTGTGTAAAGCATACATGATGTGAGGCTAAAATAAGAAACAAGTGCACTTGCATGAATTATAAATTATATCTATAAACAAAAAACATACAGCACTATGTTATTGGCAAAGTTTACTTAAAGTAGCAAAAGTAAACGAACATGATGCAGTAAAAAATGCAGGAAAATGCCTCCTGTAGAATTTTATTGATGTCGTTGGTTGAGAAGAAATTGATTTCATCTTTTCAACACAAATAATATATTTATACTATAGACTACATATTGCTGTCAAAATATGTTATGGAGCACAATGTTTCCCTCTGAACTATAGGGAAGTACAAGTGTACAAGTACTTGAGTAAATTTACTGAGCTACATTGCACCACAGTGTGTGTATTTCTATAAAACTTCCTCTTAAAAAATCACTTTTTACGGAACTTTGTGAAAGGGAACAAGATGATAAACTGTGGGAGGTAAAAGAACAATAAAAAACTTGTGGCTGTTAATACTTAAATGAAATATTGATTGATTAATTAATTAATTAATTAATTAATTAATTCATATCTAGTGCATTAAAAAGTCCCCTCCAGACATGTTAAATACATAGAAAAAAATATTAGAAATAAAATTTTAAGCATGTGATTGTGTAATTTTGCCTCACATTGTAGCACCTTTTCAACTTTAATGTCTTCAGAGTAAAACCCAGAGAAAGGTTTTAGATTAATGGTCAATATAGTTTTAATATTGAAAATAAATAATTTAGAAAATAACATTTGGTGGGTAATATTTCAGCTTAGGCTTTCAATTTAGGCTAAAATAAAGGCCACATATACAGAAGTATTGTGTGCGTTCCCGTCTTTCACCGCTAGTTGTCGCCAAAACACTTCCGTGGTTCACTTTGATAGCTCCATACCGGAAGTTGTTACAGGTCACGTGACTGCAACATGCGGGCTATTTGTGTTTACTTGAAGTGGAGCTGAAGTCACTCCTGAGGATGTGTTTTATTCTAAACAGTTTGTATTGTGGTACTGCTCTAAAGTAAATGACGCATTTAGTTTGAGGGAGCAACTCCTGTGCCGTCAGTCAGCTTCAGCCAGAGACAGACGTTAACCGTAGCAGACAGAGAGATGTCTGGTTTCAGCGCTGAGCTCATAGAGTACCTGGAGGGGAGGATAACATTTGAGGAGTTTGACAAGCGGAGAGACGAGCGGAAAGCCAAGGTACATCACAAATTATTGATATGTAAGCGAGTTAAGCGCGAAACCGGCGACACTCCACAGCTCAGAAGAGCAGAGCTAAGCTAGCATAGCTAACGTTAGCTAGCTGACGCAGCATCACCCTGTACGTTTCATAGACTTTACAACAATTTAATGTCGTCATGCTATATTTGTATTTTGAAATATGACTGGACTGTTTGATAAAAAAAAATAATGGACTGTTTTATTAGTCCAATAATATACCTAAACGTCTGTTTTGAAATATACATTGCTGCATGGGCGAGCTTTACATTTCAGTGGTCAGGGGGACACATCTCCCTTTTCCAAAAAAAAAAAAAAAAAAAAAAGACCAATTGTCAGTAAACTAGTGGCGTGTACATGGCTCTGCTGCAAAGAGCATGTGTTTGTTTGTTAGTTGTTGATACTGGAGTGTCTGTCAGTCTGGACAATAGGTTAGAAAACAGTAGAGAGCAGCATAGAGGTCAGTGAAACCTTTGTGTTGATGACTTCATATATGTCTTACTTATTCGGTCTCTTGTTCAAATTTGGTGCAGACTAATTTGGAGCGATGTTTGAAGGTTGCTTGAATGGAAACGGACTGAGTTTTGTGGTGCCACGTCATTGCATCTCATCTGTAAAGGAGCTAAAATAAGTGTCTTCACCTGGATGTTTTATTTCAAGCAGCGCAGATCAGAGCCAGAGCTGATAAACAACCATGACTTCTGCGGAGTCATTTGACCCAAGTGTGAATCCCGATTGTAACCTTTCCCATTACATACACAAGCCAGATGTTATCAGGTGTTCGTGTTTTTTTGTGCAGTGGCAAAGTGGCTACATTAAGTACAGACACAGATGCATCTTCCCAAGGAAGAGCAAAACACTACAATTTTTTAGAAATCATTTTGATATGTCTTCTTCATGAAATGGATGGTCATAACAGAATATTTAATACAGCAAAATAAAAAGTAATTAAACTGTATTGACTAACCCATAGATGAAATAGTGCAGAATAAAACCAATCTGGAGATGATGGGGGTACCAACCTAATCTCATTTCATTTTTTTCCTATCGCTTGGATTTAGTTCACAATTGTACTAATAGTGCCCTGATATTTGCCCTACGTGTCATCTCCTCTTACAATGTTAAAACTATATTCCACTAAAATAGATTCCATTATCACTTTTAAAAATTTTTGACAGACTTTTAAAATTATTTTGAGTCTTTAAGTTCTCATTTCCATACTTGCTATTCATTCTATGGGTAATTTACTACTTATAAGATACAAAAACCATTCCATATTCCATACCTTTTTGATATAACATTAGTTAGACTGTTAAAAATGGGGGTCCAATACTGTTTCCCCATGTCGAAAATTAACCCCCTTCATAGCTGTTTAACTAAAGGTCAGTATTTTCTTTCCCCTCCCAGGAGTCAGAGGTATCTGCTGATGCTGAAGATGTGGAGGATGATGCTCAGCCCTCAACCTCTGCACAGATCCCAGGGAAAATCGGTAAAATTACTGTCTTTCTGACACTGAGTCGGTGGTTAAATTTGCATTTTACTGCTGATCAGTGACACAAATGCTATAACTGAGGAGCTTTTGACATATCAGTTTTCTTCAGTGAAACCTGATACTTACTGATGGACGTTAGATGCAAATCTGGATAGATGTTGTAGTTGCATCTCTACTAAATAGAGTGCTGTGTAACTTAAATTATTGTATTGTACATGAAAACCAATCAAAGGACAATGCTTTATTTAGGTGATACAGAAAAGTATTGTTATATTAAACCTTAATATAGCCTGAGAGATGAAACCCGAGATAAAAATGGCCACAGAACAATTGCTGCTGCGCACAATGACAATAAAAAGTGACTCCAGTGACTCCTCTCTTCTCTCAATGGTTGTTATTATTGTTATTATTATTGATGATGACATCACTTGACACAACTCTTCCCTCCCGCCAGAAGAGGGAGTCAGCCCGGGGGTCCAGCTCGCCTTTGCCTCCATGCTCGGAGAAAAGCCAGAACCACCATCTTCAGAAGAGGAGGAGGAAGAGGAGGACAGTTTGAGCTATGTTGATGATGAAGATGATGAGGATTACAAGGTGGAGGAAGAGGAGGGGCCAAAGATGGAGATGGAGGTGGAGGTGGAAGAGGAGGTGGAGGAGACAGAGAAGAGGCCGAAGCGAAGAGGGAAAGGAGGGAGAGGACGGAGGGGCAGGAAGAGGAGAGATTTGGATGAGGACGGGGACGAGGAGGATGTGACAGTGGGGGACGTCTTCGCGCTGGAGATGGAGCTGAACCGAGAAAACAAGAAGATGATGAAGGTGAGGAGGCAGACGGAAGAGTGTGCAGGTGTCCTTTCCCCAGCTCTTAATGTGTGTTAGTTTATGACTTCTTGTGTGTGTGTCCAGGAGCGGCGTCATCGCAGCAAGCTGCCCAGAGCTCTGAGAGGCTTGATGGGAGAAGCCAATATCCGCTATGCCAGAGGAGAGAAAGAGGATGCCATCTTGATGTGTATGGAGATCATACGACAGGGTATGAAACAACTTGTGTGCGTTTTTTGAGTTACCTATTTTTACATTTATCATTTATCTAAATGATCTCTCCCTTCTCTTCCAGCTCCTCTGGCCTATGAGCCTTTTTCCACATTAGCTATGATCTATGAGGATGATGAAGACATGGAGAAAGCGCTGCAGTTTGGTCTGATCGCCGCTCACCTGAACCCCTCGGACTGTGATGAGTGGATCAGACTGGCAGAAATGTCTCTGGAGCAGGACAACATCCGACAGGCCATTGTCTGCTACTCAAAGGGTCAGTGTGACACTCAGAAGTCAAAGATTAAAATGTATACAGCTGTATGCGTGTAACGGTTCTGAAACAGAGACCACAACCACGTGACCCAGACATCCCTGTGTTGCAACTCTGTCGTTTGTGACACTGTAGTAGTCAGGGGTATTTTTGGAAACATGACACCAGGGTGGGCAGGATAATGCACAGTGACTGGGTTTCTGCGACTCTGACACACCTTCTTGTTCCTAAGAAGCTTTTCTTTCTCACCACATTTTACTCTGCTGTCTCTAAAATACAATTTACTTTGGTCATTTTTATTGACTAACGATTAAGCAATCAATTAAGGAAATTAGATTAATCAATGATGACGATAGTTGTTATTTGCAGCCCTACTGTCAATAATACTGTACTCCATTCCCTCTTGCTCTCTGCCTACCCAGCCATTAAGTACGACCCCACCAATGTGCGCTACGTGTGGGAGCGCTCCAGCCTCCACATGCGTCTGGGTGAGCACAAACAGTGCATGGACGGCTACCGCAGGATCCTTTCACTACTGCCACTGGAGGACGGAGAGCACTTCATGCAGCTGTCCAAGGACATGGCCAAGTAGAGTACACACAGTAATGCACAGATCCACACATTCAACCACAAAAGCCCAACACAGGATTTCATTAATTGCATCAAAATGAATTAATTATTAATTAAGAGTGTGTGTGTCCTGTTTAGGAGTTACTATGAGAGTAATGACTTGCCCTCGGCTTTGGGTGTAATAGAGGAAGCTCTGGCGCGACACCCCGACCTGGTCAGCGATGACTTCATCAACATGGCAGCTGAGCTCTATATCGCCAACCGCCAGCACAACAAGGCCCTGCAGGTAGACCTTGGTGTGTGTGTTTGTGTGCAGTGAAGCAAAAGCTCGTTTGTGTCATTCAGAGAGAGAAAAAGCAATCACAAGGTGTCTCAATGGATGCATGTGCTTTGTGTGTGTTGTCCCAGGTCTTGGTGCAGTTTGCAAGTATAGTTCTGGTCAGGGATGAAACCAAATCAGAGAGTGCAGTACCAGAACAAGATGACAAAGTGACAGAGAGTACGACTGAGGAACAAGATGAGAAGAATGCAGAGTGCACAAAGTCGAAGACTGTAGAGGAGTTAGCTGCAGAAGAGAACGGTGAGTGGCTCTTTGCAAAAACATAAATCAGTTTGCAAATATTTCTCTTCTCTTTGACCTTACGGTTGCCTTTCTATGCCTGTAAGGTTAAATTTAAAACATCTTGTGAAATGCAGTAACAATATCTCATTTCACCAGTCAGTTGGGAACAAACAAACACAAAGAGAAGAGGTCCACAGTGGTTTGTTGTGTTATTGTGGAAATGTAGCCTTCACACCTTAGCTGTGAATTTTCTCACAATTCTCACACTCCTCTCCGTCAGCGAAGAAACTGTAGTCATATTTGTTATTTTTGGAGCATAGTAACGCTGACCGAGGGTGTGTGTGTTTGTGTGTGTCTCCAGGTAACATTCAGGATGTGCAGGTACCAGACAGTGTCCCAGTGGACCTGAGGGCCAAGCTAATTGTCTGCCTCATACACCTACATGTCTTCACACCCCTGGAGGTAAACACAGTTGAGGAGATTTTCTTAGCAACACAGGTGCAACATTGAGAAACTTAAGCCAAAAATATTGATTTCTAGCACGGCTAATGACACCTGTCTCCACTGCTCTGTACCCTCCCCCTCGCAGGGACTCGTGTCGACACTGATGGAGCAGAGTCCAGAGGAGATTGGTGACTTGTACCTGGATGTAGGTGAAGCCTACCTGGAGGAGGGCGAGTACATGACTGCCCTGCCTCTGCTGTCTGCCCTCATCATATCGGAGAAGTACAACTTGGCTGTTGTCTGGCTCCGACACGCAGGTGGGACCAACAGAAAGCAAAAGTTTAAGATCGAGTAAACATGTACAATGCTTTAAAAGCCCCAACTAGGTAATTCACAACATATCGAAACAAACATTGATGGTGTAAATACTAACCATAATCCTGCTCAGACAAATTTGAGAGTTGAAACTGAAATATCCTGGTAGATGAGAAGCTTATCTCCAGATGCTAAGATGCAAGACAGGGTTTGAAATGACCCCTCAGTTTAGCTTTGAGTCGAGAAAATGAAAACCACTGTTGCATAAATACCTTCATCACGTCTCCCACGCAGAGTGTCTGAAGGCGCTGGGCCAAATGGAGGCGGCAGCTCAGAGCTACACTAAGGTGGTGGAGATGGCGCCGCAGCACCTGGAGGCTCGGCTCTCCCTGGCCACCCTGCAACAGCAGCTGGGCCGGCCAGAGTGCGCCCTCAAAGCCCTGGAGTCCATGTATGACAGTGACACGCTGGCGCAGGACTCGTCAGCCTCACAAAAGGCAAGAGCATCTTGCATCTTGTGTCCAGTCCTTAAAAGAATATACTACATTTTCTGTCTTGTGTCATTTAAAAATCACACTTGAGGACACACAGCAATTCCAAAAATAAAATAAAAATAAGATACATTGATGTTTTGTCTGGGGTGAGTGGACTCCCATACATAATAAATACTGAACAATTTAAAAACCTGAGTTTAGCTTTCCTCATGTTTGGATTTGTAAAAGAGTGACAAGATTGGTTTCTTTGTGTGTAAACTATCTCTGTATACGCTGTGGCTGTAGGAACTGAAGCTGCTGCTGCATCGTTCCACACTGCTGAAGACTCAGGGACAAACACAGGACTATCTGGACGCTATGATCACTATGATCTCCATGCTGCTTAAGGTAACACGAATAAACACACCCACATGCACTGAGGATGTCTCATCCAGGAAGATTTTTTTTTTTTTCATCATTGAGGGACAATTCTGTTTTTTCCGGTGTCTTAGGTGTCCATGCAGCGAGCCAAGGTGTGTGTGCGTTCTGTAATGGCGTCAGGAAAGAGTCACCTGAGACTGGTGAAGGCCAAAGACACACTGCCAGAGATCGCTGACCATGAAGCTGCTTACCTGGACAACACTGGTAAGGATATACATATAACTATACTGAACTATACAGGCTGACTGCAGATCATGAGCAGTGATTGGCAGTATGATTGGCCAAAGTCTCCTGTCACAAGCTAGATTTTCTAAAGCCTGAATGCAGAGCGAAGCAGACGGGCAGAAGCCTCGTCTTCTTTCAGTCCACTTGACTTACAAAATGCTCAAAGTTAATCATGGAATTTTTGCCCAGTGACGCCAAAATTAAACTGCCTACCCGAGCTTCAAGTCTTCATACCTGGTTGTCTGGCTGATGTACAGAGCCTGGAGCTGGCAGGGGCAGCACAGAGCAGTTGGCCAGATATTGGTCACTGTCAGCACTTATTCATATTTGCCATATGTGGAGAACAAGCTGTTTATTTCTCTCTGACGGGGCAATATTTGAAGCATGTTTTAGCTCACTAAACTATAAAAAGCATAAAGTATGGTTTATCAAAGTGCTGCATTCATGAGCCATCCCCTTATGAAATTAAACCTGGAAGACAAACAACAAACAAACGTAGAAAATGTTGTGTTATGTAATGTCAAATGTTGTGAAACGGCTGACGTCCGAGCCAGTATCAGTGATCTTTTTTTTAATCCAGAATTTATGCTATACTGATGGTATAATCCCGTCCCTGTGCTCAGGTAAGACCAATGTTCTGTCCAAAGAAGACTGGTGGCAGCTGCTGGTGAGCTGCGTGCTCACATTGTGTGAGGTGCAGCGCTACGAGGAGGCCGAGCTGCTGGTCGAGTCCGCCATGGAGTTCTACTCCTTCTACGACAACAAGCCCAGGAGGAAGGAGATGGAGTTCTTCGGCCTGTCCGCCACCATCCTCGACCACAACTACTACAAGGCCTACAACTACATTAGGTAGACTCACATCTATGACTTAATTATGCAGAGAATCAGTCGGCTTCTTTTTTGTCAGGAGTTGAAAGAAAAACATAAATTGTCCTCTGCTTTTCTCTTCTCAATAGATTGATGCTGATGGAAAATGTGGATCTGCCTCAGCTTTGGAACATTTTCAACCAGGTCTGCCTCTGTCTCTGTGTGCAAGAATTACCTCATCAAAGCTTTAAAGACCATTCATCAGTGACAAAAATACATAATAGTCTTTAATGTCTCTGTCTCTGTGTGTCTGTTCTTATGGACATAAACAAATGTCTGTTTTTTTATTCCCCTCAGCTGACAATAACCTCCCAACACCAGCGTCACCATCGCTTCTGTCTACGTCTGCTGTTAAAACATCCTGACAACCATGCCTTGTGTGTCCTGTGCGGACACAACGCCATGGTGTCTGGGAGCTTCAAACACGCCCTGGGTACCAAACAAACACACGCACTGAGGATGTGGCGCTAATGTGGCTAGTGTTAATGTAGTAGACAAGCTAATTTTAAAAAAAAAAATGTAAAAGGTAGTGAGATTAGGAAAAATATTTTGATGATTTTCCCATGGTATTCATGTAACACATGTTGTGTGTCTTCAGGTCAGTATGTTCAGGCCTTCCAGACTCACCCCAACAACCCACTCCACAGCCTGTGTGTGGGTCTCACCTTCTTCCACATGGCATCTCAGAAGTATGTCGCCAAACGACATACGCTGGTGCTGCAGGTACAATGTTTGTGTGTCGTATTCGCTCTCTTAGCTTTATAGTTAGAAACCTACTCTGTGTTTTTAAATATTTGTGTGTTTCCAGGGTTTCTCCTTCCTGTGGCGGTATGTGGAACTGCGTGGAGAGTGTCAGGAGAGCATGTACAACCTGGGCAGAGCGCTGCACCAGATGGGCCTCACACATTTGGCTTTACATTACTACCAGAAGGCTCTTACAATGCCTCCTAAGAAACTTGAGGTGCGTATACATCAGGGCTTGGACCACTTGCTTATCTTCCGATTCCATACTATCATGATACTCAGGCGCAAACTCCAGTGCCAGGGGACACAACAGGCTGGGTTTAACTTGTGTAACAGCAGCAACAGAAAGTTTGCTGATTCAGCAGAGAGCCACAGCAGTCTGGGGTCACACGCCAGACCAGGTAAAACAGTTTCAAATGTTTCATGACTCATCCTGTCGAGCCCCTCGCCCCACTCTCGCTCATGCTCTCTGTTTATCTGACCACAAATGGCACAAGAATTACGTAGCTAGCTCATCTGCTGGTCCCTCTGTCTTTCTCCCTGCTGTTAGAAGAATACTTTGCTGGGAAAGCGTGGGCTGTACCTCAGCAGACGGACATTCATTTAGTGGTAGCAAGTGTAGCAACTCAAATTCAGGTGCAAGTGCCAAGGGGTCACAGCAGGCTGGGTTTATCCTGTGTAACAGCAGCAACAGAAATTTTGCTGATTCAGCAGAGCCATTGCAGTTTGGGGTCACACGCCCGCCGCTGAGGTTTGTGCTAGCTGAATTTGATTTGCTAAAGATTGAAGGTCCCTGTCCTCAGACCACTTGCAATTTTCTGCCATCTTGCTTTGGCTTTGTTTTTCTTGAAACTAATATGACGTTACGTTAGTCATAGATTACAACGATAAAAGCAGTTATTGAATTTGAATTATATTGATTCAGACATCAAAAAATTGGTTAAAAGATCTAAAAAAAAAAAACCAGTTGCAATGCTTAAACCCAGAGTATATATACAACATCACCCGAACATTTATTTCTTCCTATCCAGTAACCCGACGACTATGATTGAGCACTCAGCCTGCTGTATCAATCGTGACCCAATTTAGACACATTTCTGTTATTTAGGACATTCATGAACAGACCTACATCCACAGCTCTTTGTCTGTCCAATATGTGTGCACTGACAGTTTTTCAGTAGACCTCTATAATGTAGCCTCACAGTATTGTTTCCTCTGTTTGTGTATCCCTCTCTTCGTTCTTTCACCACTGGTCCTCTCTGCAGGGTATTCCTGACGATCAGGTGGATCTGAGGAGGGAGATCGCCTTCAACCTCTCTCTCATCTACCAGGCCAGCGGGAACATGCGGATGGCCCACCAGCTCATCAACACATACTGCATCGTTTGAAAATGCACACAAACGCCTCATCATCTGTGAAAATGTTTTTGATTTTGAATGTTGAGACTCAGACTCAGTCTGTGCAAGTGCTGCCTTTTAAAAATATGGAGGACTAAAGGTGATTTATTCATGAATAATATATAAAAATAATTCACAGATATATATTTCAGATTGAGCGCCATGTCAGTGGTTGTCAGACTTGTTGGTTAGATTTAACTTGTATTATTTGTACATGTACACACAGCCCTGATGATACTGTAAAAATTCAACTTTTTAAACCAGCACTGCTGTTAAAACTCATTTTGTAAAGAGGATGCTATTTTTGATAAAAGACTTTCATTGTAGGAGCCTCAGTTGTTTATGTATATTTAAATCATAAAAATGAGCATGATGTTACTCGGGTCATGTTCTCTGCTGTGATTTGGGGTTTTTTTCCTTACAGTAATGTGACAAAAAGATGAAAGGACAGACTTTTTCTTTTGTTGTTGCAGGGATTAAGGCGGTCGGATTATTTGCCAAATCCCTCCCTCTCTCCTATCCTAACCATCTGCTTCCATCATGTTTCCTCCCTGGGTCACTGCACTTCATCTAGGCCAGGGCCAGCGGCGGGACAGGCCTACTGGTGGAAGGGGGTGGGGCGCTGTTTGTGAGCCCTCGTCCCCAGTCACTGAATAATGTAAGCAGTAATATTGTTCAAAAACACAGTATAGAAGCTGCCAAAAGTTCGCCTACTAAATAAAAAAATATCAGAACACTAGGTCACAGTTTATAATTTAAAGCCCTGTATGATATTACTGTAATAATCCTGGAATATCTGTCTGGATTTGGAACATATGGGGGACAGTTTAGTCACTTACAGTAAGCTGGAAATACTGTACTACTTAAAGAATCACATTCTAGTTTGTGATTTCTATTATTGCTTAAGTGATTAATCATATCCCATATATAGGTTCATTTTTTGTGACTAAAAAGTGAGTATGATATTTCTGTCATATGATACCTACATGATAATGTAGTATATGTCAGTCTGTGTCCTGTCCAGCGTCTCTCCAGATAATGGGGAAGAAATTTGTCTACCAGTCACAGGTGCTGCTGCAGAAAGTAGGGGATGATCTTATGCTGCGTTCCATTTATCTTGGAAGTCAGGAGTCTGAGGTTGGAGCAGGGAATGACATCACCCGAATTTTCTGCAATCCACTACAAGTCTGACAACCAAGATGTTTTAGCAACACCAGGTCAGACCCGGCTAGCCACTGTCAGCCAGTTAATATCAATGCAGCTCACTGTCTTTTGTGCACACACACACACTGTAGCAACATGTCCACAGATAGAAATTACACAGGACTGTGGGTCCAGATTTCTCCTTCATCAACAGTTCAAGGTCCACACAAGTTAATACACTGTGTCATACTTGTGTTTGACCATGTCATCAAGCTAGTTTGCTGTCTCTGTCAAGTGGGTGGCTGTTCGTCACTCAGTCTACAGCAGGAAACAGAGCTTCAAAATAAAAGCTCTGTGTGGGAAATTCACAGTGCATGTTTTTTACAAACTTGACATGTTCGCACTACACTTGCGGTCCATTCAGAATGGACCCCCAACCCACCAATTGGGAACCACTGGTGCAGAGGACTGTTTCAATGAGACAGAAGTGCTCGTAAACAGCATATTACTGTCATAGACATATAATAATACTTTGATACCAGATCCCAAGATGGCACCTATTCATGCCAATGGAGTCGCTCACCTGGCGCATACACCAAACAGTTTTTAGCTTCAGGTTTACTTCCCTAATTGACCTTGTTTGCAGTTCAAGGTGTCCTGTCAACAGCTTTACAGATGTCTCTTTTATAATGGTGGCCTATGGGGAAAATGCTTTTGGCCGATGGGGAATTTTGCATACTGTGAGTGGCCGCTGGGAAAATTGTCTATATGGTTGTGCAATATTCCTGGGGGCCTGCGTTCCTGCCACTTTCTGAGTCGAATTCCGATTTCAGAGCCTTTCAGTTCAAATTTCTGAGTGAGAGTTCAGAAATACCGACTTTCCAATACCAATGGAACAAACCATTATGGGGTATCTTGGTGAGTGAGGCACCGACCCCTTGAAGGTCCCCGAACCTCAGTTTGGTAATCCGTGCTCTACAAAGGGGAGGGTGGTGGGAGGTGTTAAATCAGTTATTTTGATGCTGAGCTCGGTCAGGATGGACTCCCACAACAAGGCCTGGCTTCTTAAAAAAGTTCCTACCCAGCATTTAAGGGAAATATGTTGTTGTAAGCAGGCTGCGGTCGGTTTTATTTCCCTCCAGCATGGCGGAGCGCGAGCAGGACGGGAATAAAGTGTGTGAAGCGGCGGAAACAGGGAGGCGGATGTAAAGTGGTCCAGCCAAATAAATAAGATATGAACGGATTTCTACTCAGCCTGGCAACATCACGGAGAAGTCAACGACGCAGTGGCGAGGAAGAGATGGCAACCATGATTTAAAGACGGGAATAAACACAAGCATTTACAAAGGGAGGTTTCGCGTTGAACGGAGGCTGGACTACCGAGGGGCAGCGGCGCTGCGCCCGGGCTCTGGAGCGCCGAATCCCGCTTGGAAGCCGATGAAGGGTCGGTGGTTCCTGGGCCGTATGGAGGTCCATCGTCTATAATTAAGCGACTTCTTCGGGGATTTGTTTGCATGCAGGTGTGGTCGCAAACGACGTTTAAATTGCCGTAGCAAAGGTAAGTGAGGCGTCTCAGATGTAAATGCAATAATAGTTATAACTGTGACGGGGATCTGCAGCCTCACATGTTGCCATCAAGCCTTTAATTGGCGTTTTCCACACATGCAAATGTATTTGACACATTTCCCTCTCACCCATCAATCTGTCTGCTGCTCTATAAAGGGCTGCCTCCGACTGGGTTGGTATTGTGAGCTGATGAAGTCATGCTCTGATGTGTGATGGCGAGCGCATAAGCAACAGTGACAAATAAAGGCCTAATAGAAACAACAACAACAAAGCCTAAATAACATCTTCAGCATCTTGCCTTGCTGTCAGAATGAAAAGAGGCTTTGTGCAGAAAGGGAAAAGTCAGCAGTGATTTCAAGCTGCTCGCACACACACACACACACACACACACACACACACAGTTTAAGAATTTGATCAGAGCTGTAGTGTGCTCTGCTCACACAATCAGATCAATCCCAGAATAACAGGACAGCTCATCTCCTGTTTCCTCCCTAATAGCTTTATGTAGGATTTGAAACTGATTGTTATCCGTATATAATAGTGTAGGCCGAGGTAAAATTCATCAGGAAAATGACTAGGAGGTCATCTGGGTGCTCCTCATTGTGTTTGTCCAAGACCTGTGGCAGACAATGAGAATGTGGCTTTCTTTAGCATGCAGCAATAGTTCTCTTGCAGACGTGTGTTTATCATTCAAAACATATAATCAGATCCATTGTTTGCTGAACAAAATAACAGTTCAGTTTGGATGTGTAGCATCCCTCAGTGTATGATACAGTAGTATTTTGGGCGATACTGTAGGAGGAATATCATTTATCCTTTCCCTCACTGACATCAGAGCAGGGGGGGTGTTGGTGTCTTGCTCAGGGACCTTTCAGTAGAAGTTACAGTATTGTAGAATATACATTATCAGCTGCACCTTGGCATTGCACTCCAAAACATTCTCAAGCGTATTAAGCCTATTTTTGACTACTACGCCTATTGACCTGATATTTGATATCACTTTCATTCTCAGTACATCCTGCTCACTGCTTTTCCATGATTTAAACCCCCTGATCTACATCTAAAAAGACATTTTCTAATTTGTTCAGTGCAATCATACTGTGTGACCTAACAAATTCCCTCATATGCAACTTTATCAGTTCATAAAAACCTTATGCGCTAATAGGTGGTGGCATCTAGCAGTGAGGTTGCAGATTGCAACCAGGTGAAACTTATCCCACTGCCAAGCATGTTGGAGAACTACAGTGGCTGACACGAAAACACGAATGGCCATATCTAGCGCTGGTGTCTGGTTTGTCCATTCTGGACCACTGTAGAAACAACATGGCGGACTCCGTGAAGGAGGACCTACTCCATATGTGGATCAGGCCCTCAGACACACTGCTCAGCCTTGCTAACAATTTTTCCGAGTGGCCACTCGCAGTATTGCTTGGAAAAAAATCCCCTGCAGCCCAACAAAGCATTTTCCCCATAGACCACTATTATAAAAGCTCGTGACAGAATTTGTTGAACTGCAGTCAATTATGACTCTTTCTATTATGAACTTTTGATCCATGCAGGTTTTATATTTGTCAAGGTCCAGAGGAGAGAGAAACCCTACTGAGCATATTCAGTGGGCCACATACCCTGAAAGTCCGCAAGCTAGAAACTCTTTTTGACAGATGCATCAGGCGAACAGTTTCATTTGACTGAATAGACACCATCTTGGGGTCTGGTATCTAGTGTCAATATCTGGTATCTGGTATCTATAATGTAGGTATAAACAGCTAATTGTAAGGTTGTGAAAATATGTTGATTCTTTGTTTTAGGTGATTATATATGAATGAAAACATAGTTATGAAGGTTTTACATGATTAATCCCAATAAATCCTGCCCCTAAGTCCTACACATTGGACCTTAAACCCCCTGATGTACATCTGAAAGGACCTTTCTAATTTGTCCTTGGATAAAACTGCAACCACACTGTGTAAACTAACATATTTCCCCATATGCAACTTTTTTCAGTTCATGAAAACCCAGATTAGGCACTGATATGTCAATAGGTGGTTGATGTTGAAGCTGCAGTAGCAAATTCCTTTGAAAATGATGTAATCTAGTTCAGAGTTTGGCTACAGCAAAGAATAATTTGCCAACACTGATAAAAGACTCTGTTGACTCTTTCCCTTTGCCCCCAGATCCTAATGTCATGGGCTTTGTTCTCCCCACAGGAAGTGATGATTCAAAACATAAAGTGGTAGTCAAGTGATTGTATGTTGCACTTCAGACAGATTTTAAAAAAGAATGGTCAAAACTGAAAAAGGAGAGGCGGACATATCCTGGTATTTAGTTTGGGTGAAGCCCCAAAATGCAACCCAGTAGTCTTTTTCAGTCAACCCAAGTGCCCACATCTTTCAGATGTCATATCCCCAGTTTGCCGTAACCCCTAACCAGTCGTTTTTCTTTGGGCACAAACTGAATCAAATGTCTTGAGTAGGTGGAGTGCTGTCACGTCTGTCAGATTGGATTGGACACTTTGGTCTGCAAAAGTAGAAGAATGCACTGAAACACAAACATACACACACAAACTGGCACAGAGGAATGTGATGGGTGTGTTGGGGACAGGAAGCTGTCGCCTCTGACGGGACCGCCTCATTGTTCTCCAATCACGCTACAGCTATTTCAGGACTGTCTCTCTGTGTATACAGCATGTGTGATAATGGTCCTATCTCAGAAGGCTGCTTTTGTACGAACCTTCTAGATTTATACCAGTAAATTTAACTTAATAGGCCTTTAATTTGTCATCCATATTACACCAAACCTAACACGAATCCTGTAAGTTAGCAGTTAATGGGACAGTTTATATTCTGCCCTCATGTCTGGCTGTGTCTCTCCCTCCGGGCTGAAAAGTGTACCAGCCCCACACCACACCGTTATTTGGGCAAATAGGACACATTTCTGGCATCTCTTCAGGGACTGGGTCAGCCTTCTCCAGTGGAGCTCCACTTCGTGATTTAATTAGGCTGATACAACTATTTTTTTCTTATAAATCTTGCCTGGTGCAGCTTTTAAGCTCTCAGACACTTACATAATTCAATAACGCAGCCTTTTCTGTGCAGACACATAACCCAAGCAAGCACTGCCCCACCTAGAAGAATATCAGCAGCATTTTGATTTCAGTGGAGAGCTTCAGAGTCAGAGGGATAAAATGCTCCTCCTGTCCAGCCCATAGACATTTAGTTTTTATGGGAAACACTTGTGAATTTGTACGCTCTTCTACCCATCATTCCTGTGTCTTAGCATAGGATGAAAGTAGGACCAAACCAAACACAGGTTTTGGGGTGTATGTGCAATACTTCAGCACAGACTGTGTGTCTAGCACCCTCACCACTAGCTGACAGTGTATTGATGTCAGTGCCTGGGTTTGTTTTCACTGGGTTGTGTTTATATTTAGTCACAAAGTCTCACCATTTATAAATAAACCTGCAGACTTGGAGCTGCTGCTGGGGAAATCTCTATCGCTTATTGTTGTCAGATGATAACCAGTGGGTTTCGAGGTTGCTGCTAGGGTGATGATTGCAATTACTGTGTCTCGCATGGTAGACTCAGACAGTATCATGGTATTACAATATACCAGGGTATATAGAGATCCAGTCCGAATGATTTTTAATGCTGTCAAAAATACAGATGCTCCCCTTTCTGTTGAACCATAGACTTAAAAAATATTGTATGTACCTACCGTGACGTCACTTATTGGTTTTTGGACTCATGATTTGAAACCTTGGTAATAAATTGTTAATGTATGAGTTACATAAAAATTCACTCCTCTTACAGTTGTAAGTTGTTTGTACCAGGCTGTAAACATGTTTATTTCTGCTGTAAAGTTGGACATTTTAAAACCAGCCTCAAGTGGCCATTAGAGGAACTGCACTTCATTTTTCAGCTCCGGACGTTGCTGCTTGTGAGATGCAGCAAAAAAACAAAAATGACCATTTGTAAATCAATAAGTCATGTCTAATATCTTGAATTTATGAAGAAAACTTAATTTTTCTTGCATGCCTCCACAGAAAACGGCTAACATACTGATTTATTGTTTAACTGGGGACCCCGCTTGAAAAGCTATGTCAAAACATTGAATTACTAACTCTCACTCAACTTATACATTGTAACACAAGTCTTGTTTGTTCAGTTGTATGCTCAGTGTTTCCGAAACACATCCATTTTCATTAAAACTTTACTATTTAAAACTGAACTGAAAATGAAACTTATCTATGCTCTCCCTCAAAGCTAGACTCCAATACCAAGGTGTTTTAAAAATCCATGTGTTAGGGAAGTACTGGGCGTATGACTGAATAAATGAGATTTGGATTATCCTGCAGGAGTTGTGTGAGTGTTTGTAAACCGATGTTTCGATAAAGTTTTGCTGTTGTTAAAGTGGTCCCAAATCAAACACTTAATCATTATGTTCTCCATTTTCTGTCAAGGCATGCAAGAAAAACAACGTTTCCCTCACGAATTCAAGGTAAGAAAAGTTTGTGGGCAAGTATTCCTTTAAGGGTGTAGCGCACAGCCTGGGCCACCAGAGGTCAGTCTGTACTTGTTGAACAGAAAGCTGTGCTTTGTTGCGATAACATCACAGGACTGTAAACTGCCGCAATGTCAGAGAGAGACTGCAGGGGAAAACACCATATTTTCACATCTAATTTGGTGAATTAAGGGATTATTATTGTTGGAACAGTGGACTAACTAACTAGACGACTGACATGACTAACTAAGACTGGTTTTGGGAGTTTTATTTTCTTTCTGTCCAGTTTGAATGCAGTGTGTTTTACCATGAGTTAACGAGGCAGTTAAGCTAACAAGGCGCAAATAAGCTAACGTCACTTAGGTTAAAGAGAGAAACTTGAATTCAGTTGGTGTACAGGAAAATGGGTCTAAGAATATTATATTTCTTGACATATTGTGGGTTTATATTGTTTATTTATCAGAAGGAAAAAGCTGAGAGCTTGCAGAAGGGGTCGTTGGGCTGTGCCGCACAGTCATATACCATAAAGTTATAAGGCTATAGCTCTGAAATTTCAGGAAGATATAAAGATAGGTACGAAAAAATAGATAAAGCAAAAGCCTGTCACACAATGTAACAGGTATAGGGGCCCACATGGACAAACTGAAGAATGAAAAAATTGTCAGATAATTAGCAAACGAGAAAATATTTATTTTCGGAAGTTACTAAATTATTTTTATTGAATTTTTTTTGGTCTTGTCATGTCTGATATCTCTCGGGAGTTGATGGAGACCAAAAACAGAGCAAAAAGGGAGTGGATATTGGAGTTAAATTCATCAGGTAGACACAAACAGGACTCTAAATAAATGCTTTTGTTGCTTGACCAGTTGAGAACCGCTGGACCAGTAGGGACCAGTTGGGAACCACAGGTCTAAAATATATATGTCAATGTTTGCCACTTGTTGAAGTTCCCAAAGCTTTTTGTGATGTCTCCAACAGGACAAAAAGAAAAAAATCAAGTTTGAACTATTAATCAATTATCAGGTGATGTGTCGATTTATTGATTGGTCATGTTGGGCTTAGACACAGATTTTGACATGTACTTGTGTAGTTTTCTACATGACACAGTCAGCAGTGAGCTGGGCGGATGTTTGGGGATTTGAAGACAAGATAGCCACATCAGGGAGTGTACCTTTAAGCTAATGGGGTAGCCCAGGCACTGCAGCAGCTCACCTACATTACAGCTTATGATCTCACACACCTAAATCACAACCCTGCTCAGATGACCACACACACTTAGAGTCTTAGAGACGGCGGGGCAGTAGGGCAGTGATGAGTCAGCCATGTGATCTAGTCTGCACACTCCATCAATCCACTTACTGTGTCCCTTTGCCTGTGTGTGTTAGTTAAAGTCAGCGTGTGTGATTTCACCTGTGTATGTGTGAGTGTGTGCTGACAGTACGGCGCCAGTACCCCCTACCCACCAACCACCTCTTGCTACTGAGTTCAGTCTGTACATAGTTGGAGTCTGCTGAAGTGGAAATACAACATGACATTCTGCAAGGAGGGGCGGGGGGGGCGTGATAATTCTGTGCAAAGCAGAAGACTTCTGTGGAAACTCACACTGTGTTTGTTTTCCTCTGATGGCAGATTTTCACGGCTCTGTGGTTAAACGGTGGACAAGTACATGCTCCTATCATGAGTTTGACTGCCTCTGACAACCACACACTGCCTTCTTTACCTCCATCCATCATACAATAGCTGTAATTTCATTAAATTAAAAGACATCTTCAGTGTAATTGCATTAGGAATATTAACCTGTTGTGTTATGTCAATCTAATATGAAACAGAAATGCATTTGTCAATTGCAGCATGCCAAACTGATCCCAGGCCACAAAATGATATCACTATTTAAAGACTTTGTGACATATTACATGATATGAAATGAATGTTACGAAACATATACTTCCAATCCTCGATTATGATTGGCTGGTTTATGTTTGAAGACATCCATAGCCGCCAATTAGTCACCTATTGTCAAATAGGACGCAGAACTACAGAGGGCAACTGCCAACCGAAGCCCGAATCTATTTTTGATCAATTTGTCTGATTATTTGCTGATTATTTTTCTGTAAATCTACTTATCAATTAATTGACTAATAGGTACGTTTCTACTACAGTTGAGTGAATTTGCTTGTTAATTGACAACAACTAGACTTGAACTTCTTAACTGTTTCCTAAATCCTAGCTTCATGATTAAAGTCTTGTGAAAGCTGTTACGTAAGTGACGACGGTTACGTATTTATAGTGATTTACTTACACTAAACATGAGATTTCACATGTAAGTTCAATGTTCAGTTGGGGAATGAATGTGGTGCCTGGCACTGGCTGAAGCTTAAAGAAGGTTAGTGTTAAGCGTTTGTAGAGTTCTGAGTGCATGCCTAATGTGGAATGCTCGGTTTTAAAACCAAGGCTGAGTAAGGTCAAAGGTCATCTCATTGCGCATGTGCGAGACAGGGAGGAGAGGGGACGACAGGGGGGTTTGCGAGGGGTCGGTAGGGAGGAGATATGTGGAGGGTCGAGGTTTCGTTACAGGTCAGGTATTAATAGCTCAGCCTTTAAATGTGACCTTCAATGCCAGGCCGAAGGCTAAATGTAAACTGTCATACATAATGACAGTGATGATGATGATTTCAGGTTGTTATTGGGCTTTTGGTGAGGGATGCTAAATAATTACATTTACTCAAGTACTGTACAGTATATACAAAAAAAGAGGCACATGCAACATCAGATATCAGAAATACTTTTGATCCCCAGAGTTGGATTGAGACATGTTGAGGTTGCTCCTATACCGTATACAGGCAAAGACAAAACGATAAGAAAATGTACAGTTTTGAAGTTAAAGCAGAACAGTATTGCACAACAATATACTTTTACTTCACTGCATTTAAGTGACAGCTTTAATTACCAATTACTGTACAAATAAAGATTATACATCCAAAAAATATGATGATCTTATAAAATATGACGGTGGTTTATAGACTAAAACAGTGGTTCCCAGCTGGTGGGTCATAGTCATGGTCCCTTTATTTTTAGGTACAGTGAATTTCCAGCAGAGAGATTGTATTTTGAAGTGTCATTTCCTGCCATAGATTGAGTGACTAATAGACAGCTCCTTGACAGGGATAGCAAACCAGCTGGATGATATGGCCGAAGTATGATGCTTTATGTATTAAACTGTGTGGACCTTGAACTAATGACCAAGGAGAAATCAGTTGGGAACCACTGGACTAAAATATAAGCAAATATAACAGTATATAAAATAGTTAAAAGTGGCCTCACCTTGACAACAGTAACACTCAAAGGGACCTTTATTCTACATTGATTACCTTCACTTTTTAGACTTAAAGTAACCGACGTTTTGCGGAAAGTACTTAAGTACTTTTGCTTAAGCAACATTTTCAGGGCGGGACTTTGACTTAGAACAGAGTACTGCCCTGTTTTCAACACAATGCACTGTCCAGCTAATCCAAGAGGGGTTTTGATTAGTTTAACTGGCTTAAGAAGTAGCCGAGTTGTCTCAGCTTATAAAGGAAGCTGTAATCCCTTTGTTTATCAGAAACACTCACAATCAAAACCACCAAATCTGGAGATGCATGGTTTTCACTGGACAGGAAGAGTATGACTAATTGTGATCTGAAAAGTAACTAAAGCTATTGTTATTTGTTTTGTTTGTTTTAAAGATTATTTTTATTGGCTTTTTGCCTTTATTGACAGGACAGAAGGTGAAATGGTGAGACAGAGAGAGAGTGGGAACTGAAATGCAGCAAAGGTCCGCGAGCCGGATTCAAACCCGCGGCCGCTGTAGTGAGGCAATGCCTCTGTACATGGGGCGCCGGCCCTATCTACTACGCTACCGACACCCCTATTGTTATTTGTTATAGAGTAAAAAGTACCTTTGCCCCTGAGATTGAGTAGAAGTGTAAAGTTGCAAGTAAAGTGCAAGTACCTCAAAACTGTACTGTCCTTGAGTCAGTGTACTTGGTTACAGTCTACCACTGGCAACAGGTGCGTAGGAGGACACATCACAACAACTCTCACAAGCTGTCAACACTTACAGTCAATTTATTAAGATACATTTTGGTCCAATGACCTTCTGTCACCATGTGACAACAGGTATGTGTGTATGCTCACAATTGAAAAGAAGCAATCCTACAGACGAGGCGAGAAGTTATTCAAATAGAGACAAATCAAGTGACCCTGTACAACGCACATAACTTACCGAACACAAGCTCAGGTGTAATTATGTGGGGAAAAACACCTTGAAAAAAATCATTAAATGCCCCTGAAATATAGTTACAGAGGGCTCCAGCTGCAGATTGAAGCCGTGTGGTAATGCAGCGGATTAGAGAAGGCATTCTGTCAACAGTAAATCCCCCCCCATTCTCTGTTTTAATCCCGCTGCTGAATCAAGGACACCTACTTCC
Organism: Epinephelus fuscoguttatus; assembly: GCF_011397635.1. Classification (NCBI taxonomy): domain Eukaryota; kingdom Metazoa; phylum Chordata; class Actinopteri; order Perciformes; family Serranidae; genus Epinephelus; species Epinephelus fuscoguttatus. The sequence goes on from NC_064775.1 coordinate 14,611,585, forward strand.
CGAGAGCTTCACGTGCCTGTGCGTGTATGTGTGTGTGCAATTCTGATTAGTTCCATAAAGACAAGAGGCAGCAGTGGGTCTGTGTGTGTTTTGTTTGCAGAGCAGGGTTTCGTTTGGCTCTCAGGATGGAGTGTGCAGGTGCTTTTGGAGTGTTTTCGGAAAAGCAAAGAGTAAAGTGCGTGCTTTAATTTGACGGGCCATAGCATGCTATTCAGCACAATTTTAAGAGTTTGTGCTGGTGTGTATGTGTGTGAGGGTTTGTGGCAGCTATTTGGGCACAAGTGGCTTTAAACTCTGCCAGCAGCACCATGCTCAGCAATGGCCTCTCCCCTGAGCTATTTATAAATCTGTCCAGATGTGTGGGCGTGAGTGTGTGTGTGTGTGTGTGTGTGTGTGTGTGTGTGTGTGTGTAAATACAGGATGAATCTAGAGGATGTTCCACAGTAAAGCTTGACATTTCTTTTGGAAAAGCCAGGAAACTGCATCGTTATTCTGACAGGGAATTATGTGGAAGTGTTACTTCTCAGCTAACATGATGCATCTTGTGCTCCTTAAACTCGCTTTGACTTCTCGTCGTTGGATGTGTGTAGCAGAACTGACAGGAAGCAACCTTTCCTGGATTTTTCCAATGAAAATTACCCTATTTATAGGCAACACTCATGCATAAAGTGTGAGTAATTTTATGTATTTCTCTGCACAGGTTATCAGTCACGTCTCATTTCTTCACCATTTCCTGTCGTGTTTTTTATAATGCTTTTTATAGTGTTCCTGTGAATAAGAGTTTCCATAGCTTTGTATATTCTCCATGGAATATAGTCTGCTGTGACAGAAATGTCTGGCAATCTTTTGTTTGGCATCTTAGAGGCATGCTCCACCTGTGAGATGCTGCTGAAATAGATGGAAACTGGAGATACAGACTGCCACTGTCAGCTTTCATATTGATTTTCTGAATTTTACATACTGTAGCTTGGTGTTCATAGTCTGCTTTTCTGCTGAATAATTAAAGACCTAGTATTTCCGTGACATGCAGTAGTGGATATAACAAGACCAGATCAAAACCTAGCACATGGCTGGACCATGTAAAAACACACTGGAGGGCTTTTAATTTGAAAAAGGGGGTGGCAGCATTCACTTAGTCACGGTCTTTGTCCTTGATCTAGCTTAAAAAATCATGGTAATGCATGTTAAAATGAAGAGCAAATACACATAACACAACCCTCCCGTCCTCAGCTCCAGTAGATGATGTTCGGCCTCATGTGGCTGGTGGAGGCTGCAAAGTCATCAGCCACCATTAAAGCCTAGCTTCCACCAGTAACGATAGTTTGTAAAACGTCTCATTGGCCCTTAATCGACCAAACCGTTTGGTCAGCCTCTAGTTACAGGGTGTTCCTAAGGTCATGGCACCTGTTCCAACATCCCATTTCCACTTTCTCTTTTCTCTTTGTCTTCTCTTCTCACTTTTATGCAATCACTACAGTGGTGAAGTTGTTAAATTTTACTCATGTGGAGGTGCTCTAGTTAGCTATCGAGCTTGTAAATTCCCCAGGCTACCATGGCACACTGTTTTCCTTTCCGAAGAAAAACAGCCAACACTTGCATCACAACTCACTCCCGTCACAACTCACTCCCAGAAGTTACACCAGTGGTGTAACTTCATCACTCACTCACTCAGTGACGGACAGACGCTTGTGTTCATGGGACTGGCCTTGCATGCTGTGCTCCAACCAAAACATGACGACAGCCTACATTTAGTTAATCAGTGGAGCTGACAATGGGGAGTATTGTGCTGATTGCTGTAGGTATTGTGTCACCACGAGGCTACTCAGGCTGAATGTAAACAGGAAAAAGTTTAATTAAGTAGGAGCTTAAACTACCGTAATGTGTCCCCCTTGGCCTCTCGGAATTTGTCATTGTTCTGTGTACTATAGACCAACTAATGAATGGATCAATCAAGAAAATAATTGGGAGATTGATGGATAATGAACATAATTGTGAGCTGCAGCCCTGCATTAGATAATATGCCAGCGTAGTGTTTACAGCTTGTTGCTCTGCCCCCAAGTGGTCAAAAAATCCGCTATGCAGGTTTAATTCGAGACATCTGGGGCCTTAAAATCCTCCATAATATGCCCTGTGTCTCATTTCTCTCTCTTCATCAATCATTTATTTGGGTCTGTCTCCCCTGCATACTCTATCTCTTCCTCTGCAGTTTTCTGCATACCTCTCCCTCTAACTCTGTCAGTAGCACGTTACACAGCTAATTTAGACGCCTCGGGGGATGGTATACTTGTCTGTGAGTGCACATCCACTCTGTCTGGAAGAATGCAGAGAAGAAGAGGAAGGAGGGGAGTGGCTGCTGATCAGTAGGTTTGACGTGACTGGTGCGGAAGCTGAGACATGGTTAGGCATAATCACCTCTCACCATGGCAACAGAAGTGCATGTGTGTGAGAGGGAGAGAAAAGAGATAATCAAGAGGAGAGGTCATGGGTGTGTGTGCTGGGAAAGGTCAGGTTTTGGATTTATTTGTGTCCATTCAGGAAGTGGAATGTAACCTGCTAACCTCTGATGCGGGTGCAGACATCTTTACAAATACAGTGGCCTACGTTTGTGTTTTAAAGTCAGTGCAGGTGGTATCAAAGTGATAGACAAGAAAAGAGCTCGAAACATATAGTTAATTCATGTTGTCACAGTTTGAAATTTGGGGAAATGTCTGGAAAGTGATACACAAGCCATTCAGAAATAATCCATTTTGTTTAGTGGTGCAGCTACAGAAAAAAAAACCCATGGTATTGTGGGTTATTTTCAGTAGGCATGTCCCGATCCAGCTTTTTCACTTCCGATCCGATACCGATATTACAGCCTTGAGTTTTGGCCGATACCAATACCAGTCCGATCCAAGCTCACTTATTTTGTTGTCAGTCATGTTAGAAAAGGTTTGATCAAGCAATATTACTCTAACAAGAACAACTACTTAATCGGGTTAGTTAGAATGATCCACAACAGTTGGTATGAGAAACTGACCTGTTTATTGTTAACAGGGTTAAATAAACAAACTTTAAATTTGAACATTAACATTAAATAAAAAGTATAGCTGGTTTGCTTTGGCTGCTTTGGCCCCTTAATAAATAGAAAATAAATCAACACAAGAAATCTTTAAAATGTCTAACAATGAAATTAAAATAGCAGCAAGACACACTTGTGCTTTGCTCCCCTAATAAATTAAAAAAAGATTAACACCACAAGACACTGTTGACATTTAACAAACAATGCAGCCTTTCCTTTTCAGTTATTTCAGTAGTGTTTTTGTAGTCCATCTTGGCTCCAATTTCACAAACTGTGCCCAAAACATCCCTAATTTTCAGTGTAATTTTGTAGATTGAGGAGATTATTCTGTAAATGTGAAATGTGTTATCTTTTTTTTTAAAGCAGTAGTTTCACAGTTTGGGAAATACCCTTATTCATGTTTTTGCTGAGAGTTAGATGAGAACATGGATACCACTCACGGTGCTTTATCTGTGGCTAGAGCATGAAGTTGTTTATCTTAGCTTAGCTCAGCATCAAGACTGAGAGCCGTTAGCTGTTGAAAAAGCTAAAAAATGCAAAAACCAAACCATAAAGAGCAAAGAAGGACTAGAAACCTTTTGCATTTATGAACATGCTGAGAGGAAGTCCCCTTGAGAGGCCCTCAAATTCTGGATATAAGTGACCTAATGTGAAAACCTCCTGCTGTTACCCATCGAAACATACCAGACAGGCATGTGGTTGACGTCTTATGTCAGAGAAACTCTGCAGAAACTCAGATGACAGCAGGCTAAACTTTACTCATAGCAAATGGCGTCAATATAGGATTTAGAATTAAGCCGCTGCAGTTGTCGTAAAAAGAGATTCTGCGCACCTGTTTGTGATATTTCTCACAAGAATAACAACAGCCATCTTTCTGTACCTTTCACCAGTTGACACAATCACACACTGAAACTCTAAACATCATACTGATCACGGAAGCATTGATCATAGCGTCTGATAAACCTCTGCACTATCCAGTAAACAACCATACACACACAGTAACAGTGTGACCTTCCCCCCCCCCTTGAAAACAGTTTGTAAGCAAAACTGGGCGCCCATCAGGCTGATTTAGATGCATTAGTGGCATGGAAAATTACTGTTGGTTGATTTTGGGGTGAACTGTCCCTTTTAAGTAATGAAGAAAAGGAAATATATGGCACTGATGTTTAAAAGAATAAAATTAAAAGTGACTATTTACTACATACACAAAGTATTGACCGTAAAATACTCACCACCATCCCTCTTTTTGTCCCCTTGTCCTCCTCTTTCCCCTATCACCTTTCTGACTTCCTGTCTCTCTCTCTGTCTCTCCTGTAGGTCTTCCCTCCACCCCTCTCCTTCCTGTGGAACATAGGATCGCCCTGTCATCACCCCCTCCTTCCTGGACAGACCAGCAGAAGGATTACCGGATCGCCTTTCATCCTTAATTCCTCGTCTCTCTCTGCCCATCTCCCACCTCCCCTGTATCATAATGGATACCTGGATGATTTACGAAGTACTCTAGTGCCCTAGAGCAAGGCATTGCTCTGCTGTTGACACTCAAGTGTTATTCAGGGTGGACAGGCGTCCTAGGGTGTTGAGAGAGATAAATCAACATCAGTGTTCACAGTGGAAACGTGATATGCATGACTGATCTAAGAGAGTTTAACTATGTTTCAAACTGCCTCGTGACACCTCAATTGACCACTAGTGGATTCTGGGAGTTCTGAAGTGCCTTGCCCAAGGGAACGCCAGCAGGGCCAAGGACATGTACATCAAGGAACCCTAAATCTTTTTTTTAAGTTGCTTTGGACAGCTTCTCTTGTGATTACTCCATTCATCTGTCTATACTTCTATACCTCAATCATTTCTCCTTTTGTCCTCGCTTCATCTTCCCAGCATTCATTGCTTCTTCAGTTTGGTCTGGTTCACTTTTAAGCTAAAGGGCCCAAGTGTCCCTTTCCTTTCTTCCTTCCTCCCTCACTTCCTTCCCCCTCCCACCCCCTTTGTTTTGTTTTTTGCCTCACCCACCTGGCCTCCACCATTCGCCCCTCTCTCACAACGGCCGTCCTCCCCCCTCGCTCCCGCCCCCATTCATCCTCACCCTCCCTCTCCTCCTCCGCCCCCTCCTCCCCCCACCACCATCATCATCACCACCACCATCCTCACCCCCAACCCCACTCCCCCCACCACCACCACCATCACCACCACCACCACCAACTCTCCTCCTCTCTCCCTCGCTTCTCGCCCCCTCCCTTCTCCGCCTCCTCTTCTGCGGGAACTATGGCGATGGCTGCCACCGCCTCCTCCTCTCCCTCATCATCACCTTCCCCCAACGGCAGCGCCCGGGAGCACCTGCTGGCGGTGCGTCGGCGCACCCCGCACACTCGGCCATACACGATTGGTCCGGACAACCTGCGCAGTCTGTCGGTACAGGGCGGGAGCTCCACCTCTTCGTCCTCCTCTGCTATGTCATCAGGGAGTCAATCAGAAACGGCAGGGGTGGGACTCCAGAGGGCCAACAGTGACACAGACCTGGTGACATCAGACAGCCGCTCATCACTCACGGCGTCTACGTACCAGTTGACTTTAGGCCACAGCCACCTGGTGATTTCCTGGGACATCAAGGAGGAAGTGGATGCCACCGACTGGATCGGCCTGTACCACATCGGTGAGCAAACCTGCTTCTGGAGGGCGACCTCAAGATCTATGTTCTGAATTTCATGGAAGCGTTGATATGATACAACAAGGGCCGTGCCTAGTGATTAATGTCTAATATCAGTTAACCCCTCAGTTATCTTTTGCTGAAACAACTTCTCGTTTAGGTTGTAAAGTTATAGAAAGTAGTGAAACACAGCCATCAGTTTCCCAGAGCCAAAGTTAATGTCTTCAGATTTTACTGTGACAGGCAGCAAAGCTATTATTTTCATAATGAATCAGTAGAATATACAAATATTTTAATTTAAAGATATTCCTTAAGTTCTAGCAGAAATGCTGGTAACCTCATTGACCTTTCGCTAAGCCTCATCCCTTTTCGATACTGTTGTTACACACCAGCTGCTGGTGAGCTAATTCACATCAGCTCTGTAAGCTGGCTGAAAACTCCATAGCCAACTTTTAATGTTTCCAGCTGACTCATTTAATACAAGGGATTTTGGATGGCGACATGATATCATGCTAAAAGACCGAGGCTGTGCTGTATGTCCCAGACAAAGAGTCAGCATCCTAATCAGCTGATAATCAGAAGAAGACATGATAGCCTTGCATAGTTAAGAGTTGCTAAGCTATGATTGGACAAGTGCTGTTAGGAAGAGGGATTTTCGAACAGTTAGATGATTAATGAACGAAGCGTTTCACCGCTAACATCTTGTCAGCATATCAATGCAGTCTTGCCTCTATGAATTTCCAGGTCTGATGGGCCTAATGCTTTAGAGGCCAAATACAGTGGTGTAGGAATGAGTCCTAACACCATGAGTTAGCGTTTTTGCACTTTCGGTTCCCTCATCTCAAAAGCAGTAGGTTTTTGAATTGGTTTTTGGTTAGATGCCTGAAATAAAATGCTGTTAATGAAAGCTGAAGAGACATTTTGTTCTACGACATAAAATAGCTTCCGTCAGTAAATACCCCACTCATGAATTTTTAAGCTTTTTTGTGTCTTACAAGAGGCAATTGTTAATAAATTCCTGAACATGGCTTCGCAGCCTTATGGTGGTGGTAGTTTTCTAACCTTTTTTGCAATAATCCAAAATCCCATGGGAAAATCCCATGTGCTTTTTGACAAGGGAACCAGGGTGATGTTAACTACTGGGTTGGCCAACAAAAACAATCTGCACCACTATTGCACAACATTTTACTGTGTCACTTTACCTTAAACTGTCTTTTTAAACCATTAATTTTACTGTAACATCACTATAAAATCCAAAGCACAGCAAGTTTTTTAGCAAGCTATTAGTTGTGCACAGCTGGCTCTCAAATGGACTTCCCTTGTGGTCTGTTCTTGCTTGCTCATCGTCATCATCATCATGCCGTCCGTGTTCCTGCCTCCTGTCTCTCACTTCCATGTTGTCTCTCCTTCTGTCTGTCTCCCTGCCTGTCTGTCCACTTGTCTTTTTTTCTATTTGTCTGGTGTTGTCATAAGAATTGCCATTGAAGAAATTACAACTTGCAACTCATCTCAAGATCAGAGCATGGCATCAGCCCCGCTGCTGCTGCATTAACTGGCTAATGGATGGTGGGCTTGGGTTGTGTGTGGAGAAGGTGGTGAGAGAAGAGGGGAGGTTATCCTGATGAAAAGTGATGCTGACTCAGCATCAGTAGCACTTAAGGGCAGTATTTGTGTTCTCATATTACACTCTCTCTCTTTCTTTCACACACACATACACACACATTTCAAGTACCTCGTCCTAGAGTGATGTACAGGTGAATGACAGAGCGTGTAGTGAAGTGCAGCCTGTCTGTCCCATAATAATACGACAAAAATACAAACATATGCGAGAATTTTTGAATGCCATTAATACAACATTTTTTTTTTACCTCAGGGGACTGTGGTACATTATCGGCATCAGAAAATGGGTTCTTTTCATTTCACTATTCTTTTTTATTTTTTGTAGTGGAAGGCTCAATCCTGAGCTGCCATTATTGTAAGAGACAATCCATTTGCCAGAAAAAAAGTGGCATTGTTCGTTTGTGCAAACCAAGGCTAGGTTACATTTGCATGTTATTATGGAGCAGATACACTGAAACTTTAAGGAAAGGATTATGTTTGGGTTTAAAACACCTGGTTTTAAGGAGCATAATCCCTGCTGGAAAAGCAGTGATGTCTCTGTAGAAAAACATATGTGTTTCGTGCCACTATCCTGGCAGGAAAAACAGTGATGTCTGGGTAAAAAAACAACAGCTCTTTGTGGGTAAAAAACAACTATGTTTGGCACCTTAAAGGCTCTAAACACCGCAATGACTTGCCCTTCTGTGCAGAGTTTGCATGTTCTCCCCGTGTCAGTGTGGGTTTTCTCTTGGTACTCCGGCTTCCTCCCACAGTCCAAAGACACGCAGGTTAATTGGTGACTCTAAATTGCCAGTCGGTGTGAATGTGGGCGTGACAGGTTGTCTGTCTCTGTGTGTCAGCCCTGTCCAGGTTTACCCCACCTCTCGTCCAATGTCAGCTGGGATAGGCTTCAGCAACCCGCAACGCCCAACAGGATAAGCAGTTCCGGAAAATGAATTAAGCATAAAGAATTTACGATTGTGTATCCATGTTAAATTAAAATTAAATATCTAAAGGGACAGTCACCCAATTACAAGAAGTATTATTCAGTTTGTTATATAGTAAATGCAAGTGTTTTTTATTCCTCTACATTATAGCATTGATCCAAATGTATTTTCCCAGTGGCTAGTAGTGTTTATTTTGATATGTTTGCATGAGTTTAATGTGAGATAAAAGCCATTCTGTGTTAACAGCTGGGCTCGGTGATGCCCTGCAGTTCTCAGGCTCAGGTGTGAAAGAGCAGCTTTCAGCAGCCAATGAAATACACACCGTTTTACAAAAGCTAAGGCCATCTCAAACCACAGGTGACTGATTTTGTGTGTGAGTGTGTGTGTGTGTGTGAGTGAGAGTGAGTGCCTGTGGACAATCCTCTATCTGAGACAGAGAGGCAGAGAGAGCCAGTGAAAGGTGATCTCTCTCTATCCCTCCAACCTCTCTGCAGCTCTTCCATGGTATTGACCAATGCAGGGGGATTTCTAGGGTTTTTCTCCCCAGGGGAAGGCACTGTTTCCAGCCTGGCTGTCGGCCACATTCCCCTGGAGCCGCCTGAGCTCCATAACCTCACCCTGCTGTCTGACCTGTGTGTGTGTATAAGGGTTCCTGTGTGTGTGTGTCACACCTCTCACACTTCTATACGGGTTGGATAATTGCAGGGTTATCAGGTCAGACAGGTGTGTGGGTGTGTATCTATGTGTGAGGAATACTTATTTGCTGTCACCAGTAAAGGCTCATGGTTTATTGATGGTGACCTGATGTGACAGAGGGCAAGGGGTGTCCTGTATATGTGTCTGTGCCTGTGCGTGTGTGTGGCTGACATCGGCATTGATCCATTAGGACACGAGCCATTTGTCACTGGACGTACACATAAATGTTTGATGGCTTGACAGGCACAGACAGGGATGTGTTTTATGACCTGAGGGAAGAGTTTCCCTGTTGAAGATTAAACTAGTGAATCCCAACCTTTATTTGTGAGCCCTTAGGAAGGCCATGGCTGTAGCTCTTTGACACATTTTCGATATCTGACTTGTTAGCAGTTCCACCAAAGAGGCATTTCTCCACTGAACTTCTCACATGGTTTTTAAATAATTGTTTCCATCTCATTAAGTAATTTTAACCTGTAATTGAGTCCTCAAGTCTTGTTTTTGTCTCCAGGCAGACCTATAGATACCATTAGAAGAACTACAGTTTTTGGCACACCACTCTTGGATTAAAAAAAGTAACTTCCAACTCTCTCCTCTGTTCACATAAATAATCTTTTGCTGAAGTGTTTGCCCATGCTGCTGCCTCATTAAGTGAGTCGAGACATAGCTGTTTGTGACCTTACTAAATGTCTAACAACTGTGCGGCCTAATTTACATAAGCTTTGTTAGGCCATGTGTGTGTTATTAAAACAGATGACAGAGAAACACAGAGGAACAGCCTGCGAATATAAATGTGCTTGTGTGTTAAACAGATGAGACGTGTGTGGCCAACGTGTGGGACTCCAAGAATCGTGGCGTGAATGGCACCCAGAGAGGACAGATCGTGTGGAGACTAGAGCCGGAACCCAACTTCATGGAGCGTGAGTGGACCCCATGAGTGCTGTGTTTGTCTTTGATAAAGTATTCTGCTGATTTTACTTGTCAGTTGTGTAATGTCTTTGGTGGATATGGAAGAGCTTTGTCAAGTCTGAGAAAATAACCATCATGATGTCACAGCAGTGTCTTTATTTGTGTGTTTTCTCCACAGCGGAGACTAAGATCTGCTTTAAATACTATCATGGTGTAAGCGGAGCATTAAGAGCAACAACACCTTGTATCACAGTCAAGAACCCTGGAGTACCGGTATGTTAGCGTGTGTTTCATCGACATCCCACTTAGTTTGTTTCTACTCCTTTTTGTTTTTTCTGTCTTCTATAATGACCTCTATCCCAGTTATGAAAATGTCACGCCCTTAATCCACCATTTGATTGGCTTCCAGAGGCCAGTAATTGGTGACCATATTTATCAAGCATTTCAGAAGTGGCTCTTTGTCTTGCTCCATACATGTGAGACCTACACATAAAAACTGCTGCATTTAGTATTTTCACACCTAATCACCAGAAAAATGTTTCATTGTCTGTCTCTGCAAACCACAGATGCGTTACAATTGTACATTAATTGTTTTTAAAACTTGTAAAAAAAATTGTAATTAAAACTTTCCATTTCTTTGTGTTTCAACATCACTTTGGTTAGTGTGTGGTGAGGTGTAGACACAAAAACCACTTAGCTATAGTTAGGAAAAGATCATGTTTTGGTTTAAAATATCCAGTTTTGGTGGCATAATCTCTGCTGGAAAAGCAGCAGTGTCTTGGTAAAAAACAGCATTCAATTTTCGGGTCCATGTCATTGGTCCGACATCCCATTAGTCTGACGTCCCGTTGTTCCGATATGTGATTATACTAGGCTATACTGTATTTGTGTACCATAGGATCAGCAAACGCAACAAAAGAAGGCTACTGGTCGAGGTACAAGTGCCATAAAGAGAAGAGAGTGAAACACCATAACCTCCTGTTATTAACTCTGGGGTTGGGGTTGTGTGGGGAGCTTTCCGCGGTGCTGAACGGCTCCCGGTGGGCATGTTTCTGCCTTGATGGTGCGCCGCGACCGGCTCTGGGTCAGCTGGGAAAGGCTTGAGGCGAAGCAGGCTCACGGCTTATGTGTTTGCCACTTTCTTTTTCATTTTAACCCACACCATGATCTTTTCCTGACCTTAACCAAGTGGTTTTTGTGCCTAAACCTAAGCAGACCTTAATCACAGGGCATCATGATGATTTCGGAACAACGGGACTTCGGAACAATGGGTTTAATATGGTCGGAACAATGGGATGTCAGACCAGTGGGCGGTCGGACCAATGGGCAGTTCCCCAATTTTCATGGCACTATCCTTGGTAGAAAAACAGCAACATGTCATGAAAAAACAGCCACTATTGGGGGCTAAAAAGCCACAGAATACACAGCCACGGGTCGCAAAAAAACAGCCATGTTTGGGGGCAAAAAAGCTGCAGGACACAGCTACATGTCCCAAAACAACAGCCACTATTGTGGGCTAAAAAGCCACAGGATACTCAGCCACAGGTTAGCAGAAAACAGCCACTTTGGGAGCCACACAGCCACCGGTCGCAAAAAGCCACCTTTTAGAGGGCTAAAAAGCTGCAGGACACACAACCATACATTGCAAAAAATCAGCCACGTTTGGGGGCTAAAAAGTCGCAGAACATACAACCATAGGTCGCAAAGATACATCCATGGTTGGGGGGCTAAAAAGCCGCAGAACACACAGCCATGGGTTGCAAAAACCAGCTATGTTTGAGGGCCAAAAAGCTGCAGGACACAGCCATAGGTCACAAAAAAGCAGCCTCGTTTGGGGGCTTAAAAGCTGGAGGACACACAGCCACAGGTCGCAAAAACCAGACAAGTTTGAGGGCCAAAAAGCCACAGAACACACAGCCATAGGTCACAAAATAACAGCCACGTTTGGTGGCTAAAAAGCTGGAGAACACACAGCTACAGGTTGCAAAAACAACTATGTTTGGGGGCTAAAAAGCCACAGAACACAACCAAAGGTCACAAAAAACAGCTATGTATGGGGACTAAAAAGCTGGAGGACACACAGCCACAGGTTGCAAAAAAACAGCTATGTTTGGGGGCTAAAAAGCCACAGAACACAGCCAAAGGTCACAAAAAACAGCCATGTATGGGGACTGAAAAGCTGGAGGACACACAGCCACAGGTCACAAAAAACAGCCACGTTTGGGTGGCTAAAAAGCCACAGATTACACAGCCTTAGGCCACAAAAAACAGCTATGTTTGAGGGCTAAAAAGCAACAGGACACAGCCATAGGTCGCAAAAAAAAGCCATGTTTGAGGGCTAAAAAGCCAAAGGACACACAGCCATACGTTGCAAAAAACAGCCATGTTTGAGGGTCAAAAAGCCACAGGTCACAAAATAACAGCCAAGTTTGGGGGCTAAAAAGCTGCAAGACACAGCCACAGGTCACAAAAAATCAGCCACGTTTGGGGGCTAAAAAGCCGCTGAACATGCAGAGTGGAGAGATCTCAGAGTGAGGGGGCTGCCCTTTGGTCAGGCGCCCTGAGCAGATGGGGGGTTCGGTGCCTTGTACAAGGGCACCTCGGCAGTGCCCAGGAGGTGAACTGGCACCTCTCCAGCCACCAGTCCACGCTCCATATTTTGGTCCGGATAGGTACTCGAACAGGCGACCCTCCAGTTCCCAACCCAAGTCCCTATGGACTGAGCTACTGCCGCCCTGCAAGCAGCGAAGGGTCACTATAAAACAAACAGTTTGATTGTTGGTCTTGACCAGTAGTCTGCAGTGGAATGCAGTTTGCAGGTGTCTCATATACTACGTCACATTAGAAATGTTGATATGATACATATGAAACATATAAATGTAACATAGTCATGGGTTTGCAGTTACGTACAGTGCCAGTATTTTCATAGAAATTTACCAATGCCTAACATTTCAAACTACAATCATGGCTTCTACTCTGCGGCCGTTGCTTAACAGCAGTGTCACGTCCTTCTTCTCCGCTTGCTCTGCTGAAAGTTAGGTCAGGAGGCCTTGTGAATATCTTAAAGGTAGAGGTGCTTTTAGCCTTAGGTTAGCTCTCAGTGTGATTCCTTGAAAAGGATTCTGGTACATTATATAGTACCTGGTTATCAGCTGCAGATCCTCCCTCTTCTTCCACTTACACTGTGACTAAATAAAGGCATGTCAGTGTCCACTTCAGCACAGGTTGCTTTAAGAAGAGAATCTTCTTAGCCGCTGCCTTTAACCCCCAGAATTTATTGGGTAACATATTTTGGCCTCCGCTCAGCTAAGACCAAAGCTGGAAACAAATTTAGAGATGGCAGGGATGCAGTCAGAGTCAGTGGAGGGAAGTGAATGAAGAAAGTACATGTCCCTGAGCTCTTGGCAGCACAAACTGAAGCGGAGAGACATTTACTCCAGTTGAGTCAGTGAAATTTAAGCAGTCAGCTTGAATCAAGAGCATTTTTCTTCCCTCTTTGTTGTCCCTCCTTTTAATGTTTCATCAACTCTCTTTTTTCTCTAAGAGTCAAATCAGTTCACTCTAAAAATGGGATGGACAAGTGATCCACTCACTGTTCTTCTATTGGTTGTTTTCTCATCAGGTGGGCAGTGAAGGCCAAGTCGAGGACCAATCAGGGACTGAACACTGTCGGAAACTAGTCAGCTTCACCTTATCAGGTACAAGGACTCATTCAGTGGAACTGTGGTGTATTTGTGGCCCAGTATAATATACACACACATACTTACAGATGTGTGTTTTGCACTGCAGACATGCGAGCAGTGGGTTTGAAGAAGGGCATGTTCTTCAACCCTGACCCCTACCTGAAGATGTCAATCCAGCCTGGGAAAAGAAGCGGCCTCCCCAAGTTCACCCACCATGGCCAGGAGAGACGCTCCTCCATCATAGCTAACACCACCAACCCTGTGTGGCATGGGGAGGTCAGCACGAACACATGCACCTACAGAAGCACACATCATGGACCGGCACTATTGTGTCTTTACGTGTTTACTGTTGCCAGGGATAGTGACCAGAAGTTACAGCGAAAAAAAAGCAGAAAAGGAACAAACAAAAACTGTAAATATACGAAATTTCCACATGTTGAAAATATATTGTTTTTACTATGGATTTTCCTGTAGAAATACACCTTTGTGGCTCTGATGACTGATGTGTTGGAGATCGAGGTGAAGGATAAGTTTGCCAAGAGCCGACCAATCATCAAGAGATTTCTAGGTCAGCTGATCCTCCCCGTGCAGAGACTTCTAGAGGGGCCGACATCTGAGTGAGTTAACACACACACACATACACACACACACACACACATAAGGTTGTAATTGTATGAGACTTCCACGGTACGATAACCGCGTCTGAAAATATCACGGTTTCACGTTATCATAGCCTTAAAGGAATGAAAATGAAAGGGTTATTTTTGGTTGAACCAAGATTTCTCAGACAGAACAAGGGGACGTCTGAGGAGGTCGCACAGTCATCTGACCTTCAGCACTTAACCACAGTGACTCAACAGTGTGCAGTCAATATCGATCAATGCGTCCTAATCAGCTCATTGTTCAGGCATTGATTTGATATTGATCCACAGCTCAGGACATTATGTACTCTCGTGAAGCATGGTGTATAGTATGTGCACATTTTACAGTTAATGGTAATAGGACGTAAACAGCGACAGTTGTACATATATTCAACAGTTTAGATAAATGTCAGAGACATTGTGCATGTGTAAACATGTGTATCCGTCTCGTGTGACTGTGTGTTCTCTGATAATGTGTCTTAACTCCTTTGTGTGTGTGCAGCGATCAGCCAGTCAGCTACAGCCTGTGTCGTCGTCTCCCTACGGACCATGTGAGTGGGCAGCTTCAGTTCAGAGTGGATATCACCTCCACTGGACATGAAGGTACGTGTGTGTATTATAATGTTCTGGGGTAATGTAAATGAGCAACACACCCTTTTAATAAACAAGATGTTCAGTTGTGACAAACTAATACACTTAGAGGGTATTTGGAGGAGTGCTCAGTCAGATTGTGTTCATGGGAACAATGAAACTTCTGGTATGGACACCTGACTTTCAGAATAAATGGGGTGGGGCATTAGATAGTGTTAAGATAAAGTCATTTGTTATTTATACCCACTGGATGACTGGATCATATTCTTTGGCAGAAGAATCCAGGACTATTGAACATGTCCTGGCCTGTGTTGTTATCAGACACTTTTAATAACAGTCTGAACCTGTCAGTACTTTTAGTGGCTGTAAATTGACAGCAGGTATTACAGTACAGCCTGTTTCACTGCTGCTGTCTGCAGCCCTGTCATTCAACACTGAGCCAACTATTGTTCCCATGAGTCACTTAGACACAAAAACATGGGAAAATAGGGTCTAGGCTGAAAAATACCATAAAAATATATCTTTAATATCCCCAATTTATCCCCAATCTTCTTTTACCTCTCCCCCATCCTCTCTTTCTTTCAGAAGCCTCCCCAGATGCTGTGGGCACCATCCTAGGCAGCTCAGTGAACGGTGACCCTGGAAGTCCCTCAGACGATGAAGACCTCCCTCACCCATCTTCCTCCTCACGCGTTGCATACGGGCCTTCTCCCACAGGATCGGACGAGGGCTCCCTTTTAGTTAACGGTGCTTGTTACTATGGCGATGACAGTGTGTGGCGGGAGCCTGGGCAGATGGCAGAGGAAGATCTGCTTGCTGTGGCTCTGGGCGGCCACACTCACCGGCAGGTGTCACTCAACGATTACCTGGATGCCATTGAGGCTCCCAGGAGCCCCGGGGACCGGCCTCTTGCGGGGCCTTCGCCGAAACTCCGTTCTAGCTTTCCAACGGACACACGGCTCAATGCCATGCTGCACATAGACTCAGATGAGGATGAGGAGACAGCAGGGCAGCACAGGGAGCAAACACAGGAGACGAGGACACAGCAGAGCATAGACTCAGCCTCATCGAGGAACTCGGCTACATCGGAGTCTCAACAAAGGAACAAGGGTTCAAAAGAGGAGCCGCAGGGCCAGACTGGAGCTGGGGCTGGGACTGGGACTGGAGCTGGGACTGGGACTGGAGTTGGGGCCACAACAGAGGCAGATTCCTCTGCCAGTGCTCAGCCTGGAACGACGCCTGCAGGGGCCAAATCTGGAGCTGGAGCTGCTGAAAGTGCAGTCCAAACACAGGAAGGAACACCAGCTGCTGCTGCTGAGACTGAAGCTGGGCTTGGAGAAGCTGCTGGAGCATCAGCTGAGGCTGCACACATCACTGGAGAACCCTCCACAGCTTCCAGCTCATCTCAGGCATCAGGGGCTGAGGCAGCTGCGGCAGCTGGGCCCATGGAGTCTGTGGGGGAATGTACCTGTCAGGAGCAGAGTAGCAGAACAGGTGCAAACCAGGAAGTATCCCTCACTCCCTCACTTGGTCCACTTTCACCCATTCAGGTGAGCAGCTGTAGTTTGGTGATCAAACAGTACATATCTTGGGTGTCAGATGGAAAGTTACAAAGTTTCTTCTCCACACTTTTTTCCTGTCCTCTCCTCAGGAGGTGGAGACAAGAAAAGAAGTGGCTCCTAAGGCAGAGGAGGAAGGGGAGTCATCAAGCAGTGAGGCCAACGGACCATCAGCAGCAGCTGGTGCATCTACGAACAGCATCATAGCTGACCAGGGAGGAGGGACCTCCGAAGTTGGTAGGTGGTAAATGTTTTTGTTGTTTCTTTGTAAGGATTCCCATTAGCTTTGCCCTTAAGGCCTAGTCTTCCTGGGGTCCACATTTAAAAACATGCATTAAACATTACAGTCAGAACAGGAATTTGGCCATCTAGGCCCCTTATCACCCTTTGGAAAATCATATGCCCATCAGCCTTTGTGGCCCTGGAGCCCTGCTCTGGCTTGCCTCTCTGCTCTGTCCTTAATAGTCAGGAATGACAGCATCAACCCCACTGTGTTAGGTGCATGCATTTGAACAGACAACTTTTATAATACTAACAAAATAATATTAATTGTAAACAAACTGAAATCAGGAATGAAAACCTACCTTCATACGATATCATATGGTATGATATACATACATACTATGGCTGCCAGGACCATGCACAGGCAGCCAGATCTCACTCTGCTGCTTTTATCTGCCTCCTTGTTACATTACACTCATAAAAACATCTTGTTAATTTTAGGAGCAAGTGCCAGGAGTCAGGAGGAGGAGGATGGGGAGGTGTGGAGGAGGAGGCAGTCCATGCAAGCTTCCGGAGGCGTGACCCAAAACCAGGAGGCATGCTCAGCCAGAGAGAGTCAGAACGGGGCAGTGGGGGTGGAGAGAGAGACAGGTGAGATGCAGGATGATCTTGGGTGTTTTTTTGCTTTATTTTTCCAGTAAAATAAAAATGAAAGAAAATAAATATTATAGCAACACTTACAGATTTCCACACAGTCTTCACTGACTTTTTATCTATTTTTTTCTTTAAGTATCTACAAGTCAGATCATTTTTGTTATTTTTAGAATGATCCCATGACTAGTATTTATTGTATGTTGCCACAAATTTGACATGCAGTATCTGGACTGGCATCTCTCCACATCACAGAACAGAGGGGATCGGGCAGTATTTAATAAAAGACTGGAGTATTATTCAGATGAGATCATGTTTTCTGCACCTGCCAAAAAGAACAGTTGTGCTATTTAACCTTATGACAGTTGTAGATAGTAGTAGGCTGTGCAGTGAGGATATGAGCCAGCTGTAGGATCTTATATTTGGAAGGTCATCAGGTTTTGCAGCTTTGGTTTTACATATAAAAAGGGGACTTTTCTACCTTTTCTTCTATTCAAAGTGATGCATGGCCAAATGTTTTGCAGGTGCCACAGCTCAGGTCAATGGCCACCAGTCCGTTCGCTCCCTGCCGTCTGTGCGCCATGACATCAGTCGTTACCAGAGAGTGGACGAGCCGCTACCACCTAGTGAGTGTGGGTGTGTGAGTGTGTGAGAAGATAGATAGATAGATAGATAGATAGATAGATAGATAGATAGATAGATAGATAGATAGATAGATAGATAGATAGATAGAATGTGTTATTGAATTGTTGTGATTGTTTCTGAGGTGATTAAAATTGTTGGACAGATATTTAGGGACCTCAATATACTTTTACTACTATTTACTCAATTTGTGTGCCTCTGTTATCATCTGGAAGCCGATGAAGTTGTAGAAAATGTGCTGAATCACAATGGGTTCAAGGAGGTAACTTAAACACTACCTTGATTAACTTGTTTTGTGCAGTCCAGGGTTTATTTTTAATGTGATGTGGTGTAATAATCAACCAGGAGATGGCAGCATAGTTAAAATGTCATCAAACCAATGCTTGGACCAAGGTCTTAAGTGTTTACCGGTCCAACAACCCTGATTTTCTTGCCAAGAATTTTGTTCACCGGCTAAATCTTTATGAGAGACGAAAAAAGCTGAATCGTCTGCATAGAGAAACAGTTCAGATGGCCAGGCTACCTTCATATCATTAATGTACAATAGGGAAAAAGTGTGCCCAGTACACGCCCTTGAGGGACCCCACAACGTATAGTTTCAGCTTTGGAAAATGGCCCTACCGATCTACTGTCGGTGTCCTTCCCAAGAGTTAAAAATTGACCCATTTAATGGCAAACTTGTGAATCCCCACGGCCTTTAGCTTTAACAGCAGGTTACTATGATCTACAGTGTACTGGCCTAGAGTTTCTTAATCACTTTGTTTTTCTAGTATTTTGTATGATTTACTGTGATTTGCTCACACAAATTCACAATTCACTTCAGCTCACACTAAGTCGTAAATTGGTTAGAAGTGTGTCTCCACTGGCTCAGTCAAAAAAAAACAACAATTTTGTGACAACTCAAAATATGGCATATTTTGGATCAGTTTAAGAGAAGAAAGATTGGTAGTGTAATCAAGCAAATCAATGGATTCATTACTCTTTTCAGTGGGTGTTCACTCCGTTATATCTCTGAAGAAATTCTCACCATCACAGGTTTGTTTAGATACTAAGCCTCTGAATCTCCTCTTCAGCACTGGGCTTACTATTGTGTGTGTGTACTTACTTATGTCAATTTGTATGTCTATGTCTGAATCAGACTGGGAGGCTCGTATCGACAGCCACGGTCGGATCTTTTACGTGGACCACGTGAACAGAACCACAACATGGCAGCGTCCCACCGCTCCCCCCGCCCCACAGACCCTCCAGAGGTCCAACTCCATACAGCAGATGGAGCAGCTGAACCGCAGGTCAGAACAAAATGTAGTTGATTTTTCCACTTTTGACACTTCTTTGTTTACTTTAACTGTCACCATGGTGATCAACACAAACATGCACACCTTACCAGGTATCAGAGTATACGTAGGACGATAACCAGTGACAGCAGACCAGAGGAGCAGCCAGCCAATGAGCTGCCAACAGATGAGACTGACATGCACCCCTCCATCCCGGGTAATCCTCTCACTGCTCTGCATTCTGGTTTATGTAGTCTGTAAAGCATGTCCTGGAGACTTGATCAGTTTTGTTTGACTCTGTGTGTGTGTCTGTTTCAGAGTTCCGTCGGGACAACAGTGTATCTCAGTCCAGCTCCAGGTCTCGTCTCACCCTCCTGCTTCAGTCCCCCAGCGCAAAGTTCCTTACCAGCCCCGACTTCTTCACTGTGCTGCATTCCAACCCTGTACGGACAACCGTTGTTTTTCTTTTTTTCATCTCTTTCTTCTTTCTTTCAACCAATCCATCTCTCTTTCCCCTAACTTACTCTCATAGGTTGCCCTCTGCTGTTTGTTTTAGGAAATTGCAAGGCCTTTCCCTCTTCTCAGTTCTTACTTTGTAGATCCTCGATTCCTTGCCTTGCTTCCTCCCCTCACGTTTTAGTTCCTCGCACCTGAGATGCAGGCGGAGGCAGGGAAATGACACAAGGAGAGAGGAGTCGAAGCAACAAGCATGTAACAAAATGAGACATCCATGCTTTTGGAGGTGTCATTACAAAGTGAGGTCAACTAAATATAACGTGTCATGCCTCTTAAATGTGTCACAATTCCCAAAAAGACTTCTGTAAAGGATACACCTGTCCCTCCTCACTCATAGATCTCCAGTAAGCCTCCTCTCTGAAAGATGCATTTTGGGAATTGAGACATCCGTCAACATGGTGCACTGTGATAAATGTCCAGGTCACAGGCAGAAGGATGGAGGAGAGAGGAGATGGGGAGGCACAAAGAGAAATGAGAGGAGCCACCCCCATATTGAGAACCGTGTCCAGACAACTCACTCTGAATTTGAGCCCCATTAACAAAACTTAAAATCTTTCTCTGGTGCATGTGGTTCCTCCTCCCTTACTATAATTTATCTCCTGTTTCTTTTGTGTGTCTAGAGTGCCTACCGTATGTTCACCACCAACACGTGTCTGAAGCATATGATCAGTAAGGTTCGTCGGGATGCTCACCATTTTGAGCGCTACCAGCACAACAGGGACCTGGTGGCCTTCCTCAACATGTTCGCCAACAAACAGCTGGAGCTGCCCAGAGGCTGGGAGATGAAGCACGACCACACCGGCAAGGTGGGGACCACGCCCATATAAAGTCTCACATATTATTAACTCAAGGGCTTAAATGGTTTTGGAAACAGTAGAGTATAGTATTTTAAATTCAGTTCAGAGGTTGTAGTGTTGTGCAGATACATGCAGATGCAGCCACCTTGAGTCTCCCTCCCCTGCCGAAGGCCTTTTGGCTGCCAGCCAACTACCAGTCAGTTCCCAGCCACTGGGAGTATCCTCCTGTCTCCTGACAGGGTGTGTTCAGGTTCTACTTTGAAAACGACCATTCATTTAATTGCATGGAGTCACCATGAGATGGTGCTTTCTTCACAAGAGCACATAATTTAATTTTAATTTGATAATTTAATTTAATGCATTTTTAAATGCTAAAATCAATCAATAAATAAAAGACTAAATGAAGCTGAACATAAAAATACATATTTTAATGCATAAGTTAATATTAAAAAATACATAAATGCTGGTAATTCATTGCAAAATTAATATCTTTACCTCTACATTTCTTATTTTCTGCGTTTATGTATAATGTCATTTATTATGCTTTACAGTAAGGTTACTCCCACCTACCTCATTAACATAGAGACAGAAAATCAGAAATTAAAAAAGTAGAAACTCAGAAATACATGCAGATTTTAAAATTCATAAATAAATTAAATTAACATAATTCAAGGTATACTGTGAATATTCCATTCAACCTTATTTGCACAGAAATAAAACTGTGATGGCCACATGTGACAGTCTTCTCTTGTGTGTACATATGCAGCCTTTCTTTGTGGACCATAACTGCCGTGCGACGACCTTCATCGACCCCCGGCTGCCTCTCCAGAGCACTCGGCCCCCGAGCCTCCTGGCTCACCGCCAACACCTGACTCGCCAACGCAGCCACAGTGCTGGGGAGGTCAGCCCACGGCGACTGGTAAGACAGAGAAAAGCGCAGGTGTCTTAGAGGTGTGGCAAACAGCAGACTGAGGCTGGCGAAACTATAAAAATATAACCTCCGTTTCCTCTCTCTGTAGGTGGGTGAAGACCCTCGTCATGCCGGTCCACCCGTCCTGCCACGGCCTTCCAGCACCTTCACCTCTGCCAGCAGGGGGCAGTGCCAAGACGTTGTGCCAGTGGGTCAGTACAAACACACACACACACACTCACACTCACACACACAGAACTCTCCAGAAATGATCCAAAGTGACTTACATGAGTGTGTCTGCTTTTCCTCCAGCTTACAACGATAAGATTGTGGCGTTTCTTCGACAACCAAACATCTTTGAGATTTTGCAGGAGAGACAGCCTGACCTCAGCAGGAACCATTCACTCAGGTACACACACACATAATTACACACACTATCTCCACCCAAGATATAGGGTTATACAGATACCAGATACCAGCATCTGTCTGTAATGTTGCTGTGACAACAGGGAGAAGGTGCAGCTGATACGCACAGACGGAGGGTCAGGATTGGCCAGGTTGTCAGGTGATGCTGACCTTGTCATGCTGCTAAGGTGAGACCTGTTTCTTTACTTCCTTCTTTTTTCCCTGTCCTCAACCTTCCTTTCCTTCTTGCCAACCTTTCTGTTTTTTCTGTCATCTACTTCCCTTCTTACTTTTACCTCTACCTCCCCTCCACGTCTTATTGTGTTATCACTTTGCCTCTTTACTTCCTTGTTTCCTCTCTAATTTATTTCTTTCCTTTCTCTCTTGCTTTCAACTTAAGTCACTCTATTGAATTAATTCAATGTCTTCCTGTCTTTCTCTCCTCTCTGCAGTCTGTTTGAAGATGAAGTAATGTCCTACGTGCCTCCTCACGCCTTACTTCACCCCAGCTACTGCCAGTCACCGCGGGGATCACCTGTCTCCTCCCCACAAAACTCGCCTGGTAAGAGACACAGAGACATTTCTTTTACTTGCATTAAGGCCACCATACAATGCACAGTGTGTCAGGTAAAAGCTGCATTTTGTCATCACTATCCATAGGTGCATGTCTACATTTGTTAAGTAGTCACATCTGGAAATAATTTAACTAAAAAAACAACCAGGAAGGGAGCATACAAACAAAAACCCACAGTGCTGATTATAAACTAACCACTGGAATGCACAGACCTGTGCTGATTGCTGACATATGTCAGCGCGTAAAGGAGTACAACCTCTCCCTTTCTCTCTGCCTGTAGGTACTCAGAGAGCAAATGCCAGAGCTCCAGCACCCTACAAAAGAGACTTTGAGGCCAAACTGCGCAACTTCTACAGGAAACTGGAAACTAAAGGCTACGGCCAAGGACCAGGGAAGCTAAAGTAGGTGGAATGGGTTCGTCTGAAGAGAGAGCTTTCTTCTCTGTTTCATTTTGCCCTCACACTTGTGTTTGTGTCGCAGGTTGATCATCCGTCGCGACCATCTGCTGGAAGATGCCTTCAACCAGATCATGTGCTATTCCCGTAAAGACCTGCAGCGCAGCAAGCTTTACGTCAGCTTTGTTGGGGAGGAGGGGTGAGTATGTGGGAGGGGAGAAGAAGAAGCATGAAACCCATAACATATGTGCATATGTGTGCAACAGACAGTAGTCATCCCTTTAACATTAGCCACTATTACAGTCATGTATTGTATGTAGGAAGGACTGATATCCGAATGTGTGTGTGTGTGTGTGTGTGTGTGTGTGTGTGTGTGTGTGTGTGTGTGTGTGTGTGTGTGTTGCAGGTTGGACTACAGCGGGCCTTCCAGAGAGTTCTTCTTCTTGGTTTCCAGGGAGCTCTTCAACCCTTATTATGGTCTGTTTGAGTACTCTGCCAACGACACCTACACCGTCCAGATAAGCCCCATGTCTGCCTTCGTAGACAATCACCATGAATGGTGAGGTTCACTGTACACGCACACACAAATACATACTAGAGACAATGAAGCTGAGATATGATCTTTAATATCCTGATTACTTTTATGTGTTGATGTGTTGCAGGTTCCGGTTCAGTGGTCGCATTCTCGGTTTGGCTCTGATCCATCAGTACCTACTGGATGCCTTTTTCACCAGACCCTTCTACAAAGGCCTACTGCGCATGTACGTACTGTAATGAACACACAGATGTATGCACAAATATGTACTTTTTAAAAGTCATTTGACCTGTTTATAAACTTGGATATTGGAGCATTCTAGTGCACATTTGCTTATCTTTGTTAGCCAGTGTGTCCTAAATGTGACCTGGAATGTCACAGGTCTCACACACACACACACACACACACACACACAAACGCACACTCATTCATTCTCATTTCCCACCTTGTAGTCCCTGTGACCTGAGTGACCTAGAGTACCTGGATGAGGAGTTTCACCAGTCCCTTCAGTGGATGAAGGACAACGACATAGAGGACATGTTAGACCTCACCTTCACCGTCAATGAGGAAGTCTTTGGACAGGTTAGGCTCTATGCGTGTGTGTTTGTATTCACATTTATACACACGTGGCAAGACAGAGGGAGAAAGAGGACGGACTGAGATTGTAAAAAAAGTCTTCTGTTTTGTTTTGTCTTAAGGAAAAAGTGATAAAAAGGATTAATATATGTATTTATTTTTTGCCTGTGTTTCCATAGATAACAGAAAGGGAGCTCAAACCCGGCGGAGCCAACATCCCTGTGTCAGAGAAGAACAAAAAGGAATACATCGAGCGGATGGTGAAGTGGAGGATAGAGAGAGGAGTGGTGCAGCAGACTGACAGCCTGGTTAGAGGTTTCTACGAGGTATGGCTCAGCGTAACATAATATAATCACCTTTATGATAGTCTTTCACAAACTGTACTGTGGAAAATGTGACACTCAGTGGCTGTATGATATGTTGTGTGTGTTTTCCAGGTAGTGGATGCCAGGCTAGTGTCAGTGTTTGATGCAAGGGAGCTGGAGCTGGTGATCGCCGGCACAGCTGAGATTGACTTATCAGACTGGAGGAACAACACCGAGTACAGAGGAGGTATGTTCTTCCTTTTTATTTTTATTTTAGTCTTAATTCATAGGCATTCTCTCTTCTGGGACTCAACTGCGTTTTTACCCCCCATCTGTATTCTATAGGTGTTTTTTTTTATGGGAATGTGGAACTTTCAGATGATAAGCAGTGCCTATGGTTTGCATGTTCCACATTTTATTCTAAGTGTGTACTGCAGTGTGCAACTTGATCTCAATCCCTGAAAGTCTTGGTCTTGTCTTGGTCTCGATACACTGCATTCACCATCATCATTCAAGTTCGGTTTCTTTACTGTCATATGCACAACAGTTAGAGAGAAGTAGTCGCTGGCAATGAAAATATTAGCTGTCAGGCTCCCTCCAACAATGCTCATTTAAGTATATATCAGAAGGAAAAAACACACAAGTAAAAGAGTCGTGAGTCTTTTGGCCTGTGGTGTGAAGCCGTCCCTGAGCCTGGTGGTGCAGACGAGCTCGGGACACGGCAGCTGTCCTTGGTGCTGGCTTCTCAGCCTTCAGTCATCACGATCCATCGCCATAGTTACATGACATGATGTGTTATGTTTAGGTTACCATGACAACCATATTGTGATCCGGTGGTTCTGGGCAGCAGTGGAGAGGTTCAACAATGAACAGAGACTACGACTCCTGCAGGTAGGCGTGTGTGTGTGTGTGTGTGTGTGCGTGCGTGCGTGCGTGCGTGCGTGCGTGCGTGCGTGCGTGCGTGCGTGCGTGCGTGCGTGCGTGCGTGTGCATGTGAAATGTTTGAGGTAGGTTGACTTCTATCTTAGTCTTCTTATTCTTTCTTTCCTTCTCTGTCCCTCCTTCCCGTCTGCCTGTTCAGTTTGTGACTGGGACATCCAGTATTCCATACGAAGGCTTTGCTTCTCTGCGAGGCAGCAACGGACCTCGCAGGTTTTGTGTGGAGAAGTGGGGGAAGGTCACCGCGCTGCCCAGGTAAACACACTGAGCTCAACAGGGTTTTATTTAGGCCACATTTTAAACATTAATTCAAAAATGACCCAAATGTATTCTCAGTGGAATTTGATAGGAACATAATACTGTGTAGATAATTGCAATAAGGAACACATGTGCTGCTCACTCTACACCTTCTGTTCAGACGCTGTCTGATATCACGTCCTGTGGTTTCTCTCCAGAGCTCATACTTGTTTCAACCGGCTGGACCTGCCACCATACCCGTCCTTCTCAATGCTGTATGAGAAGATGCTGACGGCCGTGGAGGAGACCAGCACCTTTGGGCTGGAATGATCCTCGCCAACCCAAATCTCAGCTGACCTCTGTCTACCCCTCAAGGACTGCTGGTAGTAGTGACGAGAGGTAGCTATGATGGACAAAGGTTCAAAAAACTGGATTTAAAGTCCAAGTTATGGTTTATGTTTAATTTATACTGGGCTGAATTTTATATCAGAGGCTGATAAGACCTTTGATCCATGAAGCTGCACTCTGACCTTTTGAAATGCCCCATGTACAGAGGTAAACACTTTTTTTTTTGTCGCACCTGCACGTATTTCACACCTACTTAGTAACACACGCTTTTACCTGTGTGATTTGACGAATGAAAACCCACACTGCCTTTGGGACCAGAATCATAACTGCCGGGATTTGATCATGTGGATACCGGATTGTTGCTGTTTTTTTTGTTGTTGTTGTTTTTTTTGTTTTGTTTTTTTGGTTACTTTCTCTTTGATACCAGAGGATTAGAGTATAAGGCTACACATCAAAGAAAAAGCAATCACTGCCTTCACCGCAAAAGCTGAGTGGACTCAGCGTCTTTATTCTGGTGTTGATGGACCTCAGATCATACGGCCTGTCCAGTGACACCCCCATTGTTGTACAGCGCCTCCCTGTGGCCTGTAGAGTAACTGCACCCATGCAGGCATTTGTCAAAGCCTTTTGAGGACCGCTTGATGTAACTTTTGGTAAAGTTTATGGAATTTTCTTCTACAGCCAGTTTTGGAGTCCAGACAGAAGCTTTGCTATTGTTACAGTATTTTCATCTCAATGAAGAACAAAAAAGTGATTTTCTAACGATGTGGCAGTGACATATTGTGATTTGAATGTAACTTAATGATGTAGATTGTGTGGGAAGTGATTATGCACCAGATCTCAATTAATTGGCAAAAAATATTTGGGCCCCCCACTCACATTATCAATGTGTTAATGGTAAGTAATTAACATACAGTATGTAACCATATCCATTTACTTTGATTGTATTTGATTGATTTACTTTGACCCAGGTCTGTTTTTTAAAGTTTGCTAAAAATCATCTACATTCAACAGGTGGAGATTGAAAGAAAACTGTTTATCCAAATGGATAAAGTAAATTGAATGTCCACCCACCAGTGGCGGATCTGGAAATCTTCTGGCAAAGGGGTGGCATGGGAGGGTGGTGCGTCCCCACATAAAAATACAAACTACTTCTGCAAGTTAAGCTAAAAGTTTAACTATGACAAAACTAAATTAGCAGTCACATAGGCCTAAAGGATAACTCAGTACAATGATATAGCATGACTAATTATGTATTAGCAAACCCTCCATCAGTTAACCGTTAGTTAGCTCAAGTGCAAATGAAAAAATAAGAATACATTTACAGCAGAATAGACGTAGTTTCATCTATCTTTTGATTGTGATTCTTAGGTATTCAATATTTGAGTTATGTACTCAAATTATGACTAGGATAACTCATAAGTTCTTACAATTAAATTTGTAGTCGTCCTTTTTCGCAAATCTTGTAACAGCAGTGGATACAGGAGTCAAGCTATCGCTATCACAAAAACAGAACAGAATAGAGGTTTTCCCAAGGCTCCATCATTAGTGTACCATGTGTATCATGTCCTGGACACTGGAGAGATTCCTTCAATTTTTGCGATACTTTTTTTTGTTTGTTTTTTTGTGGCAACTCTGCATGAGGGTTTTAGGTCACCAAACTAACGTGATTTTTTTTCTTTTGCCAATACCATGGCAACATACGATAAAGCATTAGGCTAATGCCTGTGCTGATTTAGCCAAAGTTAGAAGTTGAACTGCTCGCTACAAGTATCGAGATTTAATATCAGCACATGCAGAATTCAGGTATATGTGTATGTATAACAAGCATACTTTTCTGGTCACCAGAAATAAGAGGAAAAAACAAGAAGAGGAGGAAAAATGACACCAGTGGGTGTAGGGGGGCATCAATAGGCTTCTTTGCTCGGGGTCCCCCCAGAGTCTAGGGTCAACACCGGTAACAATCTGCTCATCATGTCCCACAAGAATCATGTAATTTAGGCAGTTGTGTGGAGCCTGCAGCTACAGGTTGGCATGGAAGGGCATTAAGTTAAAACTGGAAACACGGTCTAGTGTAGGCTACATCCTGCATCATGAGGCAGTGGAAATGCATGAGTGTGGGCAGAGTGGGTGCAGGATGACTACTATCATTAGGAAACACTAGTTCCTTAAACACCTTAAGTACAAAACATATCTAGGTGTTGGTATCTTTATACTTGTGTATTTATGAAAATCATCTTTTAAAATCATTTTAATATCATAATTTTTCCTTCAGCAAAGTGACAGTTGTTGACGAGCACTCTCAAAGGGTCAGGGTTTTTCTGTCGTCGGTACATTTCCAAGTGTCAGTGAATCAAAATAACTCAAGATGAGTCATCTCATAGGGTAGAACCACTGCTGTGCAAGAGGCTGTATTTTATTTAAATCTTAGCTACACACCCCTGTAATCAAAAGTTCTGCAAAAAAAAATACACTTAACTAAAAAGTCATCAGAATATTTTGGATTATAATTATGGATTAAAGTGTGTGTACATCACTTTACAGTAGGTGAGGCTAATTTTAAATGCTAATTCTAACTACTCCGGGTACTATTGGAGTGGCAACCCAATTGTCACAATGAATGTTGGCATTGCATGTTTCTGCAACTCACGGTTACGTAACTTTTTACATTATTATGTAATGAATACACTTTGAGTGGTTAGGTTTAGGCACACAAAAACACTTAATTGAGTTTGGACAGCTCAGGGACATCGAGGTGACTGAATATTACATGATTTTCTAATTATGAACAATCTCCATCGTCAGGGTGGTAGCTGCTCCCCCCATGCCGCCCTCTAGATCCGCCCATGCCACAACCACCTCGATCAGAACTGAAAAATGTCCCCTAGCTGCTACAGCTGGTGTCAAAAACACAATTTTGATTTTAAGATGCCATTAAAGTCCAGTTTATTATGCACTCATAGAAAACAGATCTTGATAAAGTCCTGGACCTACTGTTTTCTTTGTTTACACTTTTAAAGAATGTGCTCTTATCCAGAATATGAAGTTATGAATATGAAGTTAACTCTTGGCTACATTTTCATGTGTGAATTTAGTTCAATTCAAATGGGATCAAATAATTGTCATGATGAAAATAATAATATAATTTCCCTCACTTAATGCACTGCCCTGTGTCCATCTCATCAGAATGTACCAAAGTTTTGAGCCTTACCGGGCTGCTTCACATCTAACCCCAACCCAGCCGACCACTCTTCTGTACAGTCCACCTCACTTTTGAATATGAATGTTTGTCAGCACTTCTCTCCTGAAATAAAATTTCGTCACTCTATGCAAGCTCTTTCATCTTCTTCTTTCTGTGTCACTTTGACTGTAATTGAACAGTGCAGGATAAAATGAAAATGAATATCTGTGTCCTGTCATTTCTCTGTTGGAGCGTAAAACAGATTCTGTCACATGTTGTATTTCCAATTCAAATGGTTATTTTGTTTCTCTTCTAGCACGACAAGATGTAATTTAAAACAGCCTGTGTGACATGGGATACTCCTCTTCAATCAAAGCTTTACTGTTGACTCCTCTGTACTCATTTTGTATGTGTCTGTGGTCATTTTGAGTTTCTGTGTTGTCATATTTATTCTCGTTCTCATTGTAGTCTGTGTCTTTTTATGATTCTTTTGCCCCTCTCTGTCATCATTGAGAGTCTCTTTGCAGCTGTTGTGCATCTCTTTGTAGTTGTTTTGTGTCTCTTTGTGGTCATTTTGAGTCTCCACCTGCTTGGTACCTGTTGATTTTTGAGTGGCATTTTTCAGGTCATAGTTCACTGTGAGATAGAAAAGCCATGACTGAATTTATTTATTTATTTCGGACATTTCTGCTTTATGTTTGATAGTCAGAGAGAAGGACACAGGGATGGCAGAGGAGATAGAAGCGACAACATGTAGGAAAGGGCCTGGGCTGCAGTCAGGAAAAAAAGGTCTCAGAAAAAAATTGATTCACTCGTCGAACCTTGGGGGACGATCTGCCTTGACGACCTGCCTTGTCTGCAAACAGGTGAATTAGGTGCTTAAGGAATTTAAATGCCATTATTGTACCAATCTCAAGCCCTCTGACTTCCAGTGCAGCCCTCAGCCCACAATCAAATGCTGGCTCCGATGGTGTGGTGATTTTTGATGAGGTGGGTGTACTACTAAGTCAAGAGGTAGTTACCAAGGAGGACGTGAGTATAAACTTCTTTATGTTCCAGTGGCTGTTTCGGCTGATAGGTGGGTATACTTTAAACCTCCAGAAAAAGACATGAGTATACCCCTATATACTTGCGTATACCCTCAACTACACCACTGACTGGCTTCCTAATTGGCACTCAGTCATCAAAACTTTGAGAACGCCTGCTTTGGTATCTCTGGGTCAACATGTCTGTGTGTTTTGAGGTAGACCTGATCGTCTGTGATCTAATGAACTCATTCATTTACAGTAACACATCCAAGGTAAGTGAAGCAGATGCTTTATAAAATACACATAAGCCTGAACTGCAGTTAAAAAAGTACCATCATTTTCTCATGGACTTGTAGTTGTAGTTTTCCTTGACAACCAGCAGGTGGAGCACTAACACAGATTTGGCCTCATCCTGGTCTTGGATTTGCTGCATTATGTGGGATGCTCTTAGAGAGATACAGTGCCAGAAAATTAGGGTTTAGGGTTTTAATATGGGGTCAGTTCAGCTGTTATATTGACAGTGGCGTGTTATGACAGTTTGCAAACATTGGATATGGTTATGAACACGAATCCTGACATTAATCTTTGTAGTTTATGACATGATAAAGCTTTTTTTGTCATTTAAACTGAAAGGACAATTAATTTCACAGGCAGGTCACTCTGCAGCTGGTCATTATGCTGTGTCTTGCTCCACGACACGCCACCAGGCCTTGATTAAAGGAACAGTGCACCACTTCACCAAATGGCCAGTAGAAAATTAGCCCAACTCTCAGGGAGTTTAATTTACTTGCCTGTCACTGGGGTCTTTTCTCCTCTTTTTAAAACTTTGACCCAACCAGTCTTAATGTTTGCTTTGCTGCAAACAACCTTAAATTGGTTGGATTCAAACACGAGAAGTTTTCGGACCAGAGTTCGTTGAATGCCCTTTTGAGGGACTTTATGTCACAAGCATCCGCCATTTTTAAATAACAGTTAGCAGTGTAAACAACAGACAACTCAAAACAGAAACAACAGTTTGTAACAAAAGAAAAAATGGAAGAAAATGGAACTACAATGCAATTTTGACTCGTCATACTGAAAGTGACGGTGCTATACCAACCGTCAGCGTGCTTACAGTACACCACCTCAGCATTTCTATTTATAATGCAAATGCAAACAAAAAAAAAAGCCCCTGAAAGTATATCATTCTCAAGGGAGCTCCTCATTGGGCAGTCCCTCTCAGGAAGACCCCAGAACTTTTTGGTCTGAAAAGTTAGTGTCACTGCCTTGTTGTTTGGTGCCTAGAAACATATTTTGGGCAAAGGGTGGGAGGGCTGTGTGATGCTGAGCAGGAACCAGACCTGATTTTGAAAAGCTGAGCCACCGCCAATCGAGCAAACTCACCCCTAACAGATGTCTTTTTAAGCCAAAATTAAACCAAATTTCTATGTCTGAGTTTTCTCCCAGCCTGCATCTAGAAGCATTTAGGGAAAAGGCAAACAACAAAATTTTCTTTTGTAGTCGTATGGAGTGTTGCATAAGTGGAAATAGTTTTGACAAAGTTTTAAAAGTGTCAAGTGAAAGCTCTACCCTGCTACCATGCTCTCTATGACGTATCAACAAGCCTGTTTACACTTTACCCAGAAGGAGCATAATGTAAAATTGTCATTATGTGGGCACTTGAATGTTTCCCTTGGTGCTTTGCTGCATTTCTCTATGCATAAATATCACTTTGTAGTGGCACAGAGTAAACAATTGAGTAACCACAGACAGTCAGCACTGAAAAGTGATGAGGTGAGGTCAGAGACATTAATGCTGTGTCTTCTCTTTGTCTCTGAGTGCTTAACAGTCAGTTTCAGTAGTTTGAGTGATTACAAAGCAGTGTTCCTCTGGTTTGGAGCTGATGCATAAAAAGGACAAAGGCGTAATAAATCAAGTCTGTAAAACACAGCAGCATGCTGTATGACAGCTTTGGTCATTGAAGTGACTGGCATATAGAACCTCAGTCATTTCTAGCCCCTTGGAAGAGGATGTGTAAGAGAGGTTGCTTGAAATTCAAGTCATAAATATCTGCAGGAGAGCATGTCAAAGTAGTACGTCTAATCTGTAGCATTTCTCATACACAATGTGTGTTTTTTTCTGCATCACTGTCTGGTATAACAATGAATAGACCTATAAAGAGTTCATGAGAGGCTGCTAGATCTTTCCTGTGAAGTATGTTTGTTCTTTACCAACAAACACTGGAAGAAAAAAGGCGTATATCTGCCACGAGTGATCGAAAAGTAATCTCTGGGAAAACACTAGAGCAGTAAGACTTTAGCACCAAACATAAACCCCTGAAAACAAACAAAATCAATATTGATGTGTTGGTGCAGGTGAAAGGACTAATTTGCTACACAGAACTGAACAGTTGTACTAACTGCAAAATTTTCACAGCTCCTTTTCACCGCCTGCCAACACGCCACTGCTTGCAATTTATAAAAAGTGTCACATGACTGGTTGTGTTCTTTGTGTCCTCTGGGCTCTGTGTTTCTGCTTTCATTCCCTTTTATATTGTGGCTCCTCTTTGCTTATTTGATGAATTGGCTTGAAGCTAGGCGAGCTGGATTTATGAGAGAGCGCGTGCACTCCTGTGATACATAAGCAGGGATATTAACAATACCGAGCATAACCTTCTTACTCATAGTTCCCCTGCAGTTTCAGAATCCCTCTTTGGCTGTGTAATGGCATTAGATGGACCGAATCTGAGCTGCAGTTTTGTTTTTAGTATAGAGATGTTTATTATCATTTTAAAGTGTCAGTATGTAGAGTTCAGGGTCTTATAACATGGGTCATAACAACATGAATCATGCTGAAACAATTAGTCAATATAGTGTGAAAGTTCCTTCTAGACCAAGGAAGCTGTGTAATTGTAACTCAAAGTCTACTTACTAGCTTTTTCCTGGAGCTTTCGGCCACATCTCATGTTCCTAACCAATGGATAGAGTTGGCTCAGTTGTCATCACATGATCTTAGATTTTTTTAATCCCTTGATGTGATGATAATTTAGCCTTCTCCACCTGCTGATGAAAACCATCATCTGGTTGAAAGCCTCTGGGAAGGTGGACCTTGAGTTAAAGGGGAACTTTGGTATTTTTCAACCTGGACCCTATTGTAACCATGTTTTTGTGCCTAAGTGCCTAATGGAAGCAACAGCTACTAATTTTTTTATTAATTTTTTGCCACTGACTGGCTCAGATTGTTATTTTAAGTGTCGGACAACTTTATGCAAAGGATCCCTACTGAGATGGACCCTTTTGTTAAAGAGTAAGATCCTTTTTGTTTAACCTAAAACAGCCCAAAATTGCTATTGCCAGTAATTTAGCATGTATAAATACAGCATATTTTTACATATAACTGGGTGAATTGAGGGTTATTTCAACAAAACCAGAGTTGGTGATTGTTGGAATAGTGGAAAGATGAACCTGTTTCTTTATACAATGATCAAATCTCTGTTTATTTAGATGAAGTTTGGTGGGTTTGGCGATGGCGATGTTGGGTCTGTTTTCTGGTTAAATACTCTTGCAAGAATGTCTGTTTCTGTAGGGATCCTTTCCATAATGTTGTCAGACACTTACAATAACAATCTGAGCCTGTCAGTGGCAAAAACAAGAACATTTCGTGGACATAAGTTGATGGTGCATAGTTGCCCCAAGTGGTTACACTGCAGCCTGTTTTGTGGCTGTCAGCTGCAGTGGTCTTGCATAATAGACACAAAATCTTGGGAAAATAGGATCCAGGTTGAAAATGTCGTGGTTACCCTTCAATGTTATTTTGCAAGATTAGTTAGCCTAATTGATAAATTTATTGTACTAATGAAGTCTTTTTTATTACTTTACCATTCAAGTTAAGATAAAATGCTTCTCTCTGTCATGTAATTGCAAATAGAATACCTTATTAGGTTAGCTGCATGTGTAATGAAATATGCCTTTTTGAGACATCACATTGGACTCAGCTGATCATGTTTCATGTGTTTGACATTTTATTGACCAAAAAGTGAACAGACGGATGCAACTGATCATACATTCTTGACATTTATCTAATCCTCTGCACCAATGAGGCAAACCACTCAACATTTATTTGACATGACCTCTGAAGTCATTATATCATGGTGAAGTGACTCAGTGTTTAGTTCTTATTTCCTGGTGTCATGCCAACTGCACTGATACATGCAAGCGATGGCAAACAGGAGCTCAGAAACTTGGCTTTCGCATATGTCGTTGCATCATGTGAGGTGATTAGCTAATGAAAGAATATCTCAGCCACCCACTCACTCACAGTCACGCGCGCGCACACACACACACACACACACACACACACACACACACACACACAGTGAGAATGCAAAGAGGAGTGTCAGTACGTTCTGTACACGAGTAAGTTCGCAGCAGCATCCTGCAGCCAGGCTCAGAGATTTATTGCAGCCAGCACCATTTAGCTGTCACCTTCTCTTTTAATTAAAGAAAACGTACTGTATGAACTCCCTCCCTTGGAGTTTAGTGTGTGTTTATGTGTGATACACACAGCAGTTGGTGGTGAAATATGGACCGGCTGGAGATGGGAAGGAGGCAGAGTTTGCTGACTCAGGATTTGTTGCTGTTTTTCCTCTGAATTGCACTATTTAGTGAAAGTCTACTGGGAAGAGAGAGATACAGCTTTGTTTAGGGTGTGTGGATGTGTGTGTGTACATCAATATGTATCTGTGTGATTCAATCAGAAGCAAGCCAGAAGTTTCAGCTCTTACTACAGTTGGTGTTGTTGTATTATACAGTATATAAAGTATGCATTGTTATAATAAGATGGGTTTCTATTCAGTCCCTAAAATTTTATGGTAAAGGAAGGACTTGTAAACATCTTCCTTGTTTCTTCTTGTAAGGTCTTCTTCTTTCCTCCCTGGCAATATTAAACTGATTCACTGTCAAAAGTCACTAAATATATCCTGTGGTGCAGATCCATTTTAGTGAAAAATAGCATTGCTGACAAATTACTGCTGACCTTGGTGAGAAATATATGGGATACCCTGTGGCTGCTTTACAAAAAAAAGCCACCTCATGATTTGTTGGTCGAACGCTTTACTGTGAAAATACACCAAGCAGCAGCAAAGTCCGTCTCGCCGCAATAATTATATTTTTCTTTGTCTGAGGCGTTTTCATGTGTTTCAAGCAGGAAGACATCCTTTGTCACATAGGCCACTAAGCCACAGGAGTAAAAGAACTCTGTTTACCGATTGGCTGCTATGTTCTCTGGCCGCAACTTGCAGCTTAAAGTTAAAACTATCCCCAACTTTTACTTTGGTAGGCCTTCCTTGCAGAATCAAATGGCCGCCTTCCTGAGCTCGGCGCTGCTGCTACAGCTTTACAAAGACGCTGCATGATCAACACGTCCTCATAGAATGATTCATATGATACGCATTAGTGCCCCACGAATGTTGTTACATCCTCAATGTACAGTTACGAAGTAAAGTTACTGTGGTTAGGTTTAGGGAAAGTTACATGGTGACAACGTGATTTTGAATGACTTGAAGTTCATTTAAAGTTCACATAGTTCCAAACATGTATCTTCAGGGGAAAGTCAAGGGGAGAGAGGACATGTTTTTTGTCACCCATCCACTACCCTTACCTGTTTCCTTTCACGCATTGGTCACATGATCCTGGGTTTTCAAAATATGTGGGATATGTACAAATTTGGGTGCATTACTAGCTGCACTTTCACCACTGCTTGGTGTGTTTTGTGCATTATGTTCAGTTTGCATTAGCATTAGCATTCTTCCGTGTGTAATCACCTGAAAATAATAATCACTGTGTTATTGTTACCTTCGAATGAGCCTTTTATATTTACATAAGTGTCCTCGTCCACGGACATTGCTATATTGCACCACAATGTTTCTACAGTATCCCAGGAGGGACAAACCAAACATTGGCTCCAGAAAGGGCCATCTGTGTTCTTGTGTTTTTGTGTTGGTTACTGTAGTTACAACAAAAATACTGATTTATCGGGCGTCGGTGGCTTAGTGGTAGAGCAGGCGCCCCATGTACATGGCTGTTGCTGCAGCGGCCCGGGTTCGAGTCCACCCTTTGCTGCGTGTCACCCCCCCCCCAACTTACCTGTTCTGTCTATTAATGGCAAAATGCGCAAAAAATATATCTTTATCTTCAATAAATACTGATTTATTCAATGTGAAACTGCTTTATAGTGTTTTTACCGCTTTAAATCACCAGGTTTGTTTCTGAGAGGAAGAGACCTCTGCGAGTAATTCGGCTCCCAGTAAAAACCTCCTGAACAATGAACACTGAAGGAACCAGGAGAAGTTTCAGCTGGTTGCACTCAGAAATCCTCACCATGCCACTAAATCCCCCTAAATCTTGCACACTGTTCCTTTTAAAGTAAAAAAAAAATCTGATTATAACTTCAAAGATAAAATAGCCACAGAGAGATTAAGTTTAAATTCATCCCTGACATAATAAAAACTCACTCCTCTATGAAGCGTTTTCTGTTAGAAAGAGTTGAAACTGTGTGAATGGACTTCCAGCTGTTTCCTCCGGATGAACCAGCATCAGTATCATTCATTGTTAAAAGGAATAAGGCGCAATGTTACTCAATGTCTTGTGTCTCATGTGACATGACCCAGATAGAGACTTTGACTCCTTTATAGCACACGTAGGCGTGCTTGCCCACGACCGCACATACACACATACCTGCTCAGCTCCCCTGGAGAGTTGCCATTAAGGCAGCATGCTTCATATTTTATTTAAACACTGGAGTATAGCAGTGGTGTTCGTGCCAACTCGGATCTGTCTCTGTCAGTGAAAGTCCCACACACACACACACACACACACTCTACACATCTATGCTATTTAAAGATATTGTGTTTAAATTTAAATCAGTGGATATCTTTGGATCAAATATATATATATACAGTACAGGCCAAAAGTTTGGACACACCTTCTCATTCAATGCGTTTTCTTTATTTTCATGACTATTTACATTGTAGATTCTCACTGAAGGCATCAAAACTATGAATGAACACATGTGGAGTTATGTACTTAACAAAAAGGTGAAATAACTGAAAACATGTTTTATATTCTAGTTTCTTCAAAATAGCCACCCTTTGCTCTGATTACTGCTTTGCACACTCTTGGCATTCTCTCCATGAGCTTCAAGAGGTAGTCACCTGAAATGGTTTTCCAACAGTCTTGAAGGAGTTCCCAGAGGTGTTTAGCACTTGTTGGCCCCTTTGCCTTCACTCTGCGGTCCAGCTCACCCCAAACCATCTCGATTGGGTTCAGGTCCGGTGACTGTGGAGGCCAGGTCATCTGCCGCAGCACTCCATCACTCTCCTTCTTGGTCAAATAGCCCTTACACAGCCTGGAGGTGTGTTTGGGGTCATTGTCCTGTTGAAAAATAAATGATCGTCCAAGTAAACGCAAACCGGATGGGATGGCATGTCGCTGCAGGATGCTGTGGTAGCCATGCTGGTTCAGTGTGCCTTCAATTTTGAATAAATCCCCAACAGTGTCACCAGCAAAACACCCCCACACCATCACACCTCCTCCTCCATGCTTCACAGTGGGAACCAGGCATGTGGAATCCATCCGTTCACCTTTTCTGCGTCTCACAAAGACACGGCGGTTGGAACCAAAGATGTCAAATTTGGACTCATCAGACCAAAGCACAGATTTCCACTGGTCTAATGTCCATTCCTTGTGTTTCTTGGCCCAAACAAATCTCTTCTGCTTGTTGCCTCTCCTTAGCAGTGGTTTCCTAGCAGCTATTTGACCATGAAGGCCTGATTCACGCAGTCTCCTCTTAACAGTTGTTCTAGAGATGGGTCTGCTGCTAGAACTCTGTGTGGCATTCATCTGGTCTCTGATCTGAGCTGCTGTTAACTTGCGATTTCTGAGGCTGGTGACTGGATGAACTTATCCTCAGAAGCAGAGGTGACTCTTGGTCTTCCTTTCCTGGGTCGGTCCTCATGTGTGCCAGTTTCGTTGTAGCGCTTGATGGTTTTTGCGACTCCACTTGGGGACACATTTAAAGTTTTTGCAATTTTCCGGACTGACTGACCTTCATTTCTTAAAGTGGCCACTCGTGATGGCCAATGATGATGGCCACTCGTTTTTCTTTAGTTAGCTGATTGGTTCTTGCCATAATATGAATTTTAACAGTTGTCCAATAGGGCTGTCGGCTGTGTATTAACCTGACTTCTGCACAACACAACTGATGGTCCCAACCCCATTGATAAAGCAAGAAATTCCACTAATTAACCCTGATAAGGCACACCTGTGAAGTGGAAACCATTTCAGGTGACTACCTCTTGAAGCTCATGGAGAGAATGCCAAGAGTGTGCAAAGCAGTAATCAGAGCAAAGGGTGGCTATTTTGAAGAAACTAGAATATAAAACATGTTTTCAGTTATTTCACCTTTTTTGTTAAGTACATAACTCCACATGTGTTCATTCATAGTTTTGATGCCTTCAGTGAGAATCTACAATGTAAATAGTCATGAAAATAAAGAAAACACATTGAATGAGAAGGTGTGTCCAAACTTTTGGCCTGTACTGTATATATATATATATATATATTTATTTATTTTTTTCTTTTTTTCTCAAGCTTGCAACAAAGTGTGCCTCCCTGACTCTGTTTCTCAGTTGCGTGCTGTTACATTGTCCAAAAGTGATGAGTTGACAAAATAGTGACAGTCATAGTGATGTCTGTCCTCTAAGGTCACATGGAGGGTTTTGGTGCAGTCCTCTAATATGCTCCCTGTATGTGTGTGTGTGTGTGTGTGTGTGTGTATGTTTGTGAGTGAACTCATTAGTTCATGGCCTCATTGTCCAAAACACACTGAGTCTGCAGAAAAACATTATGACTTTGCCGGTCTGAGCTGCTTTCGTCTGAACTCTTGTGCACGTCATACTTCACACGCTCACAAGCTGTCAGCTACTCACACTCGTCACAAACACATACAGTGCAGTCACACAGGTCATTTATATAACAACACCAGAACAAACCAAACTGCACTGAACTTTTCAGGTAAAAGACAAAAATGATTCAGTATTTCTCAAGTCATAGTGATAGATTTAGCTTCTTTTAATGTTTTATACACATTTTAGTACAGTTTAGTTTATCAAATGCACTGTTAAAGCTTAAAATGTTTTTAGTGAAACAAGCTATGATAAATCTGCCATGCACTACCTGCTCAGCACCTAATAGCAGACTGATAAAGTTGGCGGCTAGCTGAAAGTAAAGGAACATTTAGCAGCACAAGAACATATTTCCCTGAGGAGTTGGTGAAGACTGCTTGTACAAACTCTATGCTCCATATTTCTCCTTTATGTAGTATTTTTGGGACCTAAAGTTGCCCCTATTTTTCCAATTTGATCAGTTGGTGCAACCGTAAACAGTGTAAATCATAGACATTTGTGCAGTGTTAGTAGTCTTTGCCTCCAGTTTCTTGCCCTCCATCTGGACAATGCACCACTGTATGCATTATATGCAAAGAAGCAATTGAAAGTCCTGCCCCTTTCCGCTCTTTCCTCCAGTTATAGTTGAACAAACTTGGTGTCCAGCAGAACCACAGTCAACTTTTCCCTTTTCTTTAATACTTAGCTAGGTATGTTATGTGCTACATACTGCCTCAGAGTAACTTTTGGTGTTATTTATTTGGATTTGCGTCTGGCACCCCCTTGTTAATATATCCTTCCATCACACGCTGTAGTCCTTGCTGTCTGCTTCTTACTACCTAATACACACTGCGGCACCCAGCTATACGGAATCGGCGTGGCTCTTTTTGCCAAGCTTGTCCAACCTAGCAACAGTAACTAAGAGGGGTGGAACTTTGAATTGGTCAGCAAACAACCAGACATGAAAAAGAAAAATGTTGTAGAAATGAATAAAGGTGTGGGACTCTTTTTTGGTGGACAGCAGTTCCAATGAAATGTGTTGACAGTGAGGTCTGTAGACCGCCCAGGGCAACAGGGACAGGGCGAGTTGCTTTTGAGATTTGCCAATGTATTTTTCAGTGCTGTGGGCACATTGTGTGTGTGTGTGTGTGTGTGTGTGTGTGTGTGTGTGTGTGTGTGTGTGTGTGTGTGTGTGGAGCACAGATCTTCTAACTTGCATCTCTATTCAACACAGACTCCAGGCCATTTAAGTTCAGGTATAGCCTTCTGAGTTTCATTTTTCCCCAGCAGAGCCAGAAGTCACGACTGACCACAACAACACAAAGTCCCATTGGTTATCCACCTTGTCTACCCAGTTTACAGGACTATAAACTTGCATAGAACTCTAGATTCTGGAGAGAGCACTCAGAAATGACTCAAATTTCATTCCTTCCCGAATATTTCTTGACATATTACTGCTACAAATGTTTAGACCCTGAATCTGTCATCTCCCAAACAGTTTCTAGTATCTAGTAAATAGTATCAAGGTAAATGATTGTGGTTATTGAGGGGTCTCAAACAAAGAAAAAAACCTTATGAGAGCGTTGCACTGTTGATTATAGTGTGACTGTTGAGCAGTGGAAACACTATAATTTTCAAAATGAAGCAATGAGTAAAAGTGTAAAGGCAAATGAGAGAATGTGTGAGTGTGTTTGCACGGCTCTCGCTCCAGGTTTCTGTCAAGAGAGAGTGAGTGCTGAGTGTTATTTTTCCAAGTGCACTTAAAAAGCAGCAGGGCATCAAAGGCTTCACTAAGAAGTGTTTTCGCAGACTGAATGATAAGAAGCAGAGAAACACTTGACAACAACTCAGTCTCCCTCTCTGACTCTCTGCATAAAAAGTGTTTAATTGGCGAGGCTGGAGATGCCGAATATACACAGTTACTGGATTTTAATACTGCGGTATTATAGCATCAGGCTGGTGATTTTCTATTCTTAGACTCAATAAATAAATTAAAGTTAAGGTGTACTTACTAGCTTTCCCTAGACCTTTCAACCATATCACACAGATGTTGGCATACGAGCTCATTAGCTGTCATCCATCTCAGACTTTTTGGCCTCAACAGTTAATCATTCAAAAGAAAAAAACAATGTAAACACTGATGTGAAAGCTAAGCGGCTTACGTTACTGATGAGTTCCCACTCTTGCTTTTTCTTGGCACCTCGTCTCTTTATCTCCCCTCCTTTCTTTTGTTCCACCTCTCCCCCACACACACACTTGAGCTGACTTTTACTCTTCCCTTGTCTGGGTTAACCTTTTGCTTGATGACAGCCTTGCATGACATAATCGCCATATCTGTCCCACTCACTATGTGTGCATGTGTTTGTGTGTGTGTCCTCGTCTGAGGCCGTGTTGGGGGTGACTCCAGGCGGTTTAAGAAGTGAGTTTTCAGTGGGCTGGTGTTAACAGGTGTGTTAGCCATGGACTATGAGTTTATACTGAGGGTAGCAGAGAAGAGACTAAAGGCTGTTTTGGGCAAAGCTGACCCAGGTAAGATATGCTTTACACTGGCTACAGCTGTGTGCATCTGTCCTGAGAGAGTGTCACTTCATTTGTTCATTCAGTATCCATAACTGCTTATCCTGTTGGGGGTTGCGGGGTGCTGGAGCCTATCCCAGCTGACATTGAGCAAGAGGCAGGGTACACCCTGGACAGGTCACCAGACTATCACAGGGCTGACACATAGAGACAAACAACCATTCACACTCACATTCACACCTACGGACAATTTAGGGTCACCAATTAAGCTGCATGTCTTTGGACTGTGGGAGGAAGCTGGAGTACCCAGAGTAAACCTACAGTGGCACAGGGAGAACATGCAAACTCCGCACAGACGGGCTCCCCACCCTGGGTTTGAACCCCCTTGTTGTAAAGCGACAATGCTAACCAGCACACCATCATGCCGCCGTCACAGGGAATCACTGAGAAGACTCAAAAAACTATACATAACAATCTCCCAGAAATGTCGTTGATGCGGTTCTCCAAATATACAGCTTTAGGTATAAACTGTGGTTGTATATTAACTTATTTACACTTTGGCTTCATCATAATTTAAATGTATACATTTGATATACTTTGTGACTTTCCAAAATTTTGCTGAAAATTAATTCGACAGTTTGTTAGAAGAAACATGTAAAAATACAAATAAGAGACATCAGTATTTGAATTTTAACAGCCACTGAATTCATTGCATTGAAATATTTTGCTTGGAAACCATGTATCTGAATTTATGTGCTCTGAATTCACCTCTTTGAAATTAGAAAATGAAATTTCTTGATTTGCAAATTCAAAGCTGAATCTCGAGTCCAATCCAAAAAAATTAAGTGTCAGAATTTCAGAAAAAGATATTCAGGT
This sequence comes from Epinephelus fuscoguttatus, assembly GCF_011397635.1. Lineage (NCBI taxonomy): Eukaryota > Metazoa > Chordata > Actinopteri > Perciformes > Serranidae > Epinephelus > Epinephelus fuscoguttatus. Next base: position 14,653,760 of record NC_064775.1, read on the forward strand.
TTTTAAAAGTGCAGCTCAAGAAAATCATTTTCCGTAACCACTTATCACGTTGGGGGGGCAGAGCCTATCCCAAATGATGCTGGGCGAGTAGTGTGGTACACCTTGGACAGGTCACCAGACATATACACAGTGGAAGAGAGAGTAAATTAATTTACCCTGATACATAGAGACAGATAGCTATTCACGCTCACATTCATACCTAAATTTAAATTCTAAGCATTAAACGGTTCGTGAAATTAAAATACTTTTGTCTCTTATTTGCTTTTATATAATTGAAACTTAATTAAAGTAACTTTTTTGAGTTTTAATTAGATGGTTTAAATAATTCTATGCGGTGTGTGGACGATGCACAAGACGAAAGAGGCTGTCATTTCTCAACAGTCCAAAAATACAGCAGATATGTGACAGCTTTTGGGACTGGCATAAATGATCCAACCGATGCTAAACTAATCCTACCCAGACAGGATTTAGGGTGCTGCTGTGTGATTTTAAATGTGGAGGGATTTTAGTGTCAGTTCATGATCACTATGATTCCTGAGTCCAACACTGTTCTTACACAGCTGCTGAATTTGTACTGATGATGAGAATACACACACAACGGTAGCTGATAAGTGAGGCGTCACTCTTAAGCCTCTGTCTGGAGGTCTGTGTGTGTGTGATGGACTGATAAGGTCATGATGTTCGCCACTGAAGCTGCTCATATGTTGCTTCCTTGCTAGCAAATACATTTTCTTTTTCCATTTTCTTGTCGTATATTTTGTGATGTAAGTCACATGGCTGAATTGCATTTCCATACAGTGTACACTAGTTATACACTAGTTTAAGTCAGCATTGCCAGGTGTACGATAATTATCGTATTTGTACAATAATTTGGCCCTCTGTACGATGTACATCAATATTCCCAAAAAAGGCCAAATGTATGATAATTTGACCATTTCATGAATGTGTGGTTGTAATCAGTATGCCAGAGTTTTTTTGTGAGCCCTGAAGGCATCTGTTCCCATGTGACATGTTTCCAGCCAATCGCACTTTGCTTAGCGTGAGATACGGGTGACGTTTGTCTCTGAACAATGAGCACGATTGGCTGAATGGTCAGCTGTACCCGCCCCACGAGGCACTAGGACCCGGCAGGAAGTCGAGCGAGAATGAGATTCAAACAAAAAAGGAAACACTAGAGTGACTATATTTGCCTATAGCGCATCAGTAGGATTGTTATTTTGGTTATGACGGATGTACGATAATTTCCCTCAAAATACGATAATTCTGAGTCTCTGGTACGATAATCCTACTTTTCCCAGCTGGCAACACTGGTTTAAGTCCACCAAATCCTCCACTTTAAACTATGGTAACTAAGGTACAGCAGAGTCATATCACACAAAAATGCTGTGATAGTGAATTTCAACACGAGGTGGCAAACACCTCCATGAATACTGTCCAACATAGGTCACTGTAGGTGATTATTCACCGGGAAAGCAAACTTTTTAAATCGGAAAACTGCAGAATTTGCACCAGTATGCAAAAAAGTGCATGCTGACCAACACACACCACCAGTTAGAGAAACTTAACCAATAAGGTCAAATGAAAACAGTTGGGTTGAGGGTGGAGGATGGACTCAGAGGGTAAAACTGCACCAGGCCTGCTGAATTTTTCTCAGTGTCAACACTTTCCTTTGGCTCTCAGCTCCACGCTCACTATTATTATAACTTTTATAAAATGGCAGTAAAAACTAAAGTCATTGAAGCTGACTCGGAGCAATTAGACAGGGCAAAATGAGAAACTAAAAGGCTTCACCTCTGATAAAAATGCTTTTTATATTGTATTTTGTTGGTTAATACTCGCTGATAAACTCGCTCTTGTGAAATGAGAAGATTTGAAGCAATTTCATGCCTTTTTGTCTAATTTTAAATGAATTGTAAGTAACCCATGCTAACACTCTTTGTCATCTCAAATCCATTAGCCCGTACTCTAAGGCTTTAGGTAATGGGTGCAGACATAGCATGGGTATAGAATCAGTGCTGTCAAAGCCCAGTGTTGATGTGCTGTATTCCCTCTCAAACCACACCTTTACCTGTGAGGACTGTTGCTCTTAGATCTGTATTCGCTTTGGATTAGATGCAGTGTGATGTTGGCCTCTTGGGTTGAATGAGGATGAGAGGAATTACTGTACACACATGCACATACTGTATCCAAGGTGCCTCTAATGCAGCAAAGTGGGGAAAACGGATTAGTCACAGGTCTATTCAGCGTTATTGTCAGCTGTTTTCAGCAGTTATTACAGCCTACTGTCATGTCACGCTGTTAGTTATCTAACTTAAAGACAGAAGGAAAAGGGACATCTGCTGTATCACCTCAGATTTTGAGTAAAAGTTAGTTTTTGTTGAATTTGTTAGCCTTTTGAGTTTCTCCCCCCCAACCGCGCCAAAAATCCTCGTCCAAAATTTCACTACCTCCTTGGTCATCCTCCTCGTCTATCCAACTGTGAACTTTTCACTCAGCGAGAGGTGTGAGGGATAACACGTTTTTTCACAACAAAATAGCTGAAATTAGGCATTATTGTACTCAGACTACAGCTGACTGAACATGCTGTAGAGAAAGATAAGCTCAAGTTCTCGCCCAACATGTGCACGACTGTGGGTGGCACTGAAAACATGCTGCTTTGTTGAGTTTTGAATGCTGAGCAAAGTTTTATCTCTTGTCACATTATCTACCTACGCTCTCTGTTCCTGTTATTCAAAACTAATTTTGTCTCTTATTCAGTGGGCTGCGCTGAAAAGTAACGCATCTGTCATCAACAGGCTCTAATCTCCTTCTTTGGGAAAATATGGAGCAGATAGTTGACATATTGTCACTACTTTTCTTGCTGTAACTAGCAGAACAAAACATTTTAAAAATGTTTTAATTTGTAACGCCAAAGACAGAGCACAGTCGAGTTGTATATGATGCCAAAGAGTTTTGACAGAATTGCTAGCACAATCAAACAAATGACCCGCCGGATACGTAACTGACTCATTACAGAGAGTCCAGTAGTTTACAGTGATGTGAAAATGCAGAGGCATGAGAATAAAATCTGTCATTAGTCATCAAAGGGCTGGTACACTGGGAAGTACTATTGTCAGAGGAGCAGTGGGCTGGAGGTTGTGGTTGAGCTGAGTGGAGCGGTGTGGCTGTTGAGGGAAATCATTTAATTCTAAGTGCTTCTTTGACCGAGATCACCGCAATACACTCACACAGAGGAAGAGAGTGAATTAATTCGTATCGACTGACGCATTATATTTCTCTGTCAATGGTCCAGTCAGTACAGTACTATCCATCTCCAGCACTACACTGTATTCAAGTGATTGCACTGGATTGTACTGCACAGGACTGCTCTGCACATTCATTTTGCACCTCAGCAGAGATTTGTCACAAACTGGCGCAAGGTATGCAACAAAAGGGAAGTCTAAATTAGATTTAAACATATGAAACATTTAATTTGTACTGAAGTGACCTCAAATGAACACTAGAGTGTAAAGGTCAGCAGCATTAACAGTGAGAGCATCGCATTATAAGAGAGATGCCGCAAAGTGCTCAAGAAGGTCAGGTTAAATGTGATAGTCAACCCTGTGATAGATTGGAAACCTGTCCTGGGTGTACCTTACCTTTTGCCCTACTCGTGCTGGACTAGAGAAACAGAGTGCAATCAAATCCTAATCACACCTCTGGGGGGGATTCATCACTCCCCATTGACTCTGTGTTGCATGAAAGGGCCTTCTGTCATTTGTGTCTGATAGCAAACAACAGAAAAATGCCTAAAAGCTGCTGTGTGGTGGGATGCACTACCAACATAGCAAAAAACCCAGAACAAATGTCCAAATTTCCACACTATTACACTATTTAGTACTCTGAAATACTATGTGAGATTTTCTAGCATGCCAGAAACCTTAGTATAAAACTGATAGTTCGTGAATTGCATTGAATTATTTCCTGTTGAAATATTACAGTATGCAGTATTACAGTATTACAGAAAGATAGGACAAAGATAGGACAGATAAGAACTTTCTTAATAGACAGTGACCATGTCAGCTCTGTAATGTCATTAATGTTTCAGTGTAAATGTAATTATAGCTGCTGCGCAGCAATGGTCGGGGCCGGGCAATTTTAGGCAAAATTAGGCAATTCTGAGCAACACACACACTAAAACAAAGCATATCACAACATAGAAGTTACGTCATATAATTATGGCATGCCCTTCAAATTGTGGATGAGTGGCTGAAGTGATCAGACTCATAATATACAAAGGAAAGAAAAAACTCAAGAACAAGAAAGTAAGAACAACATTAACTGCTAGCAATTATGAACAAACTGGCCTGATCTAGCTTGAAGCTAAACATTATCCATGGTGACAAAGATGAAAACATTTTTTAAAATATAAAAGTAGCTATTGGATAGACTCTGCATATTGACTGATAGCTAAGCCAAATAAACAGGGAAGAGAGACAAGGGATAACAGGGAAAAGTGTTGATAAAGAGTATTTGTCTCTCCGCAAAACTGCCTGGATCATAACTATTTTAACCTTGGCAGTCTCTAATCCACATAGCATGATGCCTGAACATAGGACTTTCACATTAGAATGTCCGTTCTGCCTTAGCTGAGGCTAAATCTGAAAATACACAAATTGCATCTAGACAGCATAGAGATGTTGGTAATTTGTTTTTAACAATGATTTATTGGCTCCATAAGTTAAAAACTGATGTTTAAAAATGCCATTTTTGCATTGACTCCAATTGTTCGCATGAGAGCGAAATTCAAAATGCTGTAAAAAATTCAGTTTTTGAGATAAAATTCTGATATTTTCCAAACATCATCTACCATGACTCGAAAAAATTTTTTAATGAACATTGAAAATGTATTTAGCAAGAATTTGCAAGTATATGTTTATAGTACCGTTTACAGTCAAACATTTTGATGCACTGTAGGCTCAATTTTTGATAAGTCAAAAATCTGTGTGGATCATTTGTGTAGGACAGTCTGAAGATGCTCTGTAGCAAGTTTGGTGTCAGTTGAGCAAAAATTGTGGGAGGAGATAGGTTTAATATGTTTTACAGTTTTCGAAAAAAACAGAGTGATGGACTTCATAATTTGCAATAGGTTTAAATGTACAAAAGTTTCTTCAGTATTGGCGCTACATTTTGGTGAAAGTTGCAAATCTGTAGCACATATGGTTGATTTGTTGTGAATTTTCAAAATTTTTAACTTTAGAGGCTTGTTGCAGCACTACCATCAGGACTATTGGCCTGTTTTTGCAGCTGAGGCAACTGGGACTGGACCTTTGTGCAAAGTTTGGTGATTTTTCGCGCATAGGAAGTAGGATTTCCTCGGTAGAAGAAGAAGAACATGCAGCACAACAATAGGGTCCTGGCAGCTTAGGCTGCCCGACCCCTAATTATAAGATTTCACTTTGCTAGGCGTAATATATTTTTATTATTTTATTTTCATATCTCACACTAGCAAGGAGGCTCTCTGGATTTGACATTGTAGTTACAGTTCAGCGTTCCAAAAAGATACATACCATTGTTTATGCGCACAAAGGACATCAGCGGACAGGAAGTAAACATAGACCCAAGCTGTTGCCTGTCAATGCAATTCCCATGAAACAGTCTAGAAGCTGCCGAAGTGAAAACTGAGACTTTAAAAAGACTAATATTTTAATTTGAAGGATGAGCTCAAAATCAATAAATTATTAATTTATTTGACAGGTACAGTGTGCATGTGGCCAGAAAGCCTGGTTTCAGGGCTGGCCATGCAGTGGGGGAAATGAACTATATAACTTTTACATCAAAGGATTGCATTTGCTATTTTTTATTAAGATCAATAATATTCAGACGGCATCCTGCTCTTGAGCAAGTTCGGGTGATACTTAAATCTCTGATAATAATTTCACGTACAGAAAATACACTTACCGATAGCAAGATGCAGCCTGTGGCCAAAACTCTGATCAATGGACTGTTGCTGCAGTGATGGTAGCGTTACTTTACTGCTGCTTGACGTTTGTGCTCTAGATTGACTGGCCTTGAATTGTTCGTGCAGCTCTTGATGGTGGTGCAGCAGGTGGTGATGGAGGTTGGTGGTGTTACCTCTAGATGTTGCTACAACCGTTCTGCAGGTCCTACACAGTACCTGAGTCTGTAAATCTGTAGTCTGTAAGTCTCGCTTGAATCCAAAGTATTGCCAAATCATGGAGGTGCTTTTTCTTTTTGGCACAAGCGTTTCGTCCGCATTTTCACCGCTCTGCTCTCCTGCCTCCGCCATCTCTCTGTGTTCCTCTCACTCCTAATTATCCTGCAGGAATGTGAGCGGAGCTGGGCATCATCTGATTGGCTAAACGGTGTGCATGCATGGCCCATGCGTCCAGGGCTCCATCTGATTGGCCAAATGTCAGCATGCTGAGTGTGAAAGCATGGTGCATGTAAACAAAACTTATTGCATGTCAGACCAACTTTTGCGATGTGTTTATCGCGCACATTCACATCGCGATGATGATGAAAATACGATTAATCGTGCAGGCCTAGATACAGCCAATAATAAGATGACAAAGGCATTGGCGGGAAGAATGGGAAATCTGTAGGGATCTTGACACTCAGTATGCATGTGAAGCAAGCATTTTACTCATTTGGCCGGACGAACTGTAGAGGCTGAAACTCACTAAGCCATGCAAGGCCTGGTTTTGATCTTTGTCAGGTGAAATGGTCAAGGTATTTTACTTCTGACCATTCACTGAGATCATTTCTCCAAGTGAAGCAAAGTAAGGAGAAGGGAAAATAATCCTTTGACGATCTTAAATCTAAATTTTTCAGGAAGCCACAGGTATCCTGTTATAGTTTCAACCCTCGGTTTCCTATTGTGGCACTGATTGTTTTCCCCTCTGGTGGCCATGGTTTACAGAGTATGACACATTACACTCTGTCTCAATAGGCCTCAGCCACCTGCGACACTGAACAATCCCAAACAAGGACCTCCTGTGACCTTGTGAATTGTGACTTATTGTGCCATTCATAGAGAATAAAGGGATCTAAGTGGTGGTTACGCTGGGTGTCACTAATAGAAATATAGTGATGGCACACGCTCTCCAGGTACTAATGGAATCCAGTCATGATGTGTAGGTTAAGTGTTTGGATAATAGAGGAGATGAAGAGGTATCATGGCAGTCAGCTTGACTGACGGCTCTGCAAGATCTATTTAAAGTGAGATTTAGAGAGAATGAAACAACATGAGCTTTTGATGCATGGCTTACAGGGATAATCATTCTTTTTATTTCTTACATTGTTTGAATTTGATAACTTTCTGTCATATTATCTTTTAAATTCATTTCTGTGAGTTGATATTTGTCCCCCTTTTTTTACAGACTGCTCATTAAGTACTTAAAACTAACACTCAAAACTTACATAATGTGACAAAAGTTATGTAAAAAGTCATTGTAAATGCATATTTTTCATTTCTAAAATCACAGAACCAAATTTAGCTGTAGTCTAACAAATGTAGATGGTGTCTTACTAAACAGTAAAGCTGTTAACTCTGTTTCAGACTGTGCCACAACACTACATTTTCACATTATATAAACATATTTTCAAGCTGTCCGCCACCCATCTTTGACTCTCAGCACCTCCTTAATTCAAACTTGCATGGAGGATTTCTCCCTTCAGTCTCTGTAGTTATATCTCCCCATCCCCACAGCTCCTCTTCTCCCCCTCCTCTCATCTTCCTCTGTAGTTCTGACTTTTTGGGGGAAAGATCTGGAGCGATTATGTAACCGCTCTGACGCAGGAGTTTTCCATTTTGAAGTGTTATCATTTTGCGTGGAAAATTGTTACTGATGAGTTGAGCCTCCTAGTGTACCTGCTATAGCAGCTGCTTGTGACCCCTGACCTCTCTTTGAATATCCAAAAATGGAGCGAAGTAGCTTGAAACCTCATGTTATTGGAATAATGCTTTATAAATAGCTGTAAGAAAGCTTCATACACATCCAGTGTCTCCAGTCCTTTTACAGTGGGTCACTCTGGGGGACAAAGCATGACTAATAGGAATTGACTTTCGCTGTTATTACTTCACACTTCAAAGTACCAACAACATCAGTAATATTAGAGCAGCACTTCCTGGGGAAATCCCCATGAAATGTCACTGATGCCTGAAACAGGGAGCTTTTAAGGAGAGATCCATAGTAATATGTGAGGTGTTTAGAGGACCACAGTCCAGGAAGCCCTCTATTACTAACATCCAAGTCCTGCTGTTGTGGAGAGCCTGAAGTACTTAACCTCGGGTTGTCGGCCCATGTGTGGTTACTTGATATGCAGATGGGAGAGTTCTTGATACACTGATATTGTTTTATATATACAGGGTTCTGGGCCACAAAACAGCCAGAAATTCCCATCACATGTCCAACAACTTAGGTATATTACGTAATGCTGTTTACTCAAAAACAATGTTTTATTCCCCAGTTGGAAATAATAGTGGAGGAAATTGTGGATGGATCTGCTGCTGTGTTTGCATGTTGGTCACAGAAACATTTCTCAGATTTTGACAAAAGTTTAGGGACTGATGCACTGTTTTTGCATTTTCAAAATTATGGCAATTGACTCCTGTCGGTGTGAATAGAAGAGTCCACAAACAAAAGCATTTAAGACCACTGACACATTCATGCACTTCTGGGATTGACAGTTCAGTGTTTAGCTCAAACGAAGCTCTGAACAAATCCTGCTTTGTGCCAATCTGAGCTATTTTTTTAGAGGTTAAAACAAGCCACTTGTCACATTGTAGGCAACTATATTGCAACCAAAGTAGGGGAACATAGAATAATGCCAAAACTTAAAGGGGCAAAAAGCAAAATCGTTTCACCGCTCGGTTTGTTGTTGTGCACTGCCTGTAGACCAAAACAAAGTGTGTCATGAGCCACTCCTCCCTCTACCTTTGCTACCATTTAACAGAGGAGGGAGGGAGCGCGGACGCGGGGGTCCAAGCTGAGTTAGAGATTAAAATGCTAATTGCAAATGTTAGCTTGGCTGCTGGGCTACTCACCTAACACAACCGTAACGCCTGACCCATTGCTGGGACCGAGCCGCTAATAACTCAAGCTCCGGACATTAACCCATGCTACGATTGTAACATTAAATTTAATTGAATCGACATAGTGACATGTGCTTAACGTTACTGTAACACTAATTAAAACAGACATTTGACTTTATGTTGTACCTGTCCAGGAGAAGAAGAGCTAGCTCCGAGTCAGATTGTAGTCCCTTTAGCTCTCGCAGTGCTCTCCACCTTGGAAATGCAAGGCCAATGTTAATCCGAGTTCTGTCCTTTTCTTTATCCGACAACTTCTTCGCCAATAACCGTTGTTTCTTTAGAGGTAATGTCAGATCCTGGTCGTCTTCAGGTGAACGTTTCATTCTGCTCTCCGCCAGTTCACTTCGAAAATACACACTGCCATTGCTCACTGGCTGTAGCCTTTTATAGGGAGGGGGGGCCAAGGGCTCCGAGAAGAGGGAGGAGGCGACAATTCACATGAATGTACATGAACGCGCAGCTGGACCAGCTTGTAAACAAGGAGCTGGAGATCAACACAGAGAGAGGGTGTGTGAGGTCATGCTATCCTCCAGATGAAATTACACCTCTAGTTCTTCACATAGTGATTTTTTAATTCTTTCAATTTAGAAATGATGAATTTCCACTTATTGCCCCTTTAAGTCTTGTGGTACACTAAAGTAGCCCACACAAAGGTGTTTTGCCTTATTCAGTGGTTTCACTTTAGTCTCTCCATATAATCAGTTTTTTTTCTCCTCTGCCTTCTTCAGTATCTCTCCAGTCTATCTCCTGTTCCCTTTTGTTAATTCAGTCAGCTTTTGGCCTTTGCTGAAAAGGGATATGGAAATGTCTTTGACGATTAAGTTTTGACGTTGTGAACATTTAACTCACAAGACTGATCAGGTGGCTCCACTTTCAGCATCTTCCAGGATATTCTCATAACGACATAATTTGTCTTTGTGTCTGGATAACATGAAACATGCCCAATAGTAGCTGATCTGCTGATTTAAAGACACCTCTTTCACATGAAAGTCCATGGGGAAAAGTCTTTGTGGGCCCATGGCAGCACGCAACACTTGAAAGATGTGTGGTGCCACTGTGTCAAATCGGCCTTATGGCCCGGCACTGTTCCTGGAGGCCTCGGTTAGATGGCCAAGGTGACTTGTTTTGTTTTTGGTTTGCACCCTCTACTTTATCTGCTTTATTAGCAGATTACAACTGCGTATAAAGTGTAGCCTTTCTCTCCAACTTCTGACTAAACTATGCTTAGTTTAGCTTAGTTTATTGACTCCAAACCAGTCGATGGAAACATGCCAAATTTGCATTTATCTTTTTCAAATTGCTGACTTTATGATTTTCTCTTCTCATACTGCTGTTAAACTTAAATTACACAGACTCTCTTTAAACTGATAATGAAACCTCAAACACATCCACTTCTTCCATTTAGACACAGTGGATAATTGGCAGTAAAAAATACTGATGTGCATAACTTTGTCTGTAGTTGCTAGGTTACAGCGGCTGGCTCATCTTGCTGTCATAGTCATTTTAAGCATCAGAAAGTTAAACTTGTGATAATAAAGTTTACTTTAACTGCCCCTGACTGACAAGCGAGTATAAAGGAAACAGAAACAGTGTATATGTCTCACTGTGTCTGTTCCTGTGATACCCATATCCCTGTGAATTCTCTGACACCCAGGAGATGTAAAGCTGTTCAATGGTTTTTGTGCTGCAAGCAAGAGAGACGTCTGCAGAAATTCAGGATGAGAGAGAAATAGGTGTAACAGAGAGAAAGAGGAGAAAGAGGGGAGGGGGATTCAAGACACTAGAGGCAGCAGACAGAGATGGAAGAAAAGAGAGAGGGGATGTGAATGAATAATTCAGTCTCTCCATTCCCTCTCTCCTCCTCCCTGCTGAGTTGGTGATGTTACAAAGATAGATGAGGAGAAAAGGGAAGGAAAGGGAATAAGACAAGATGAGAGGAGGTGAGAGGCGAAAAGAAAAGGAAAGGAGAGGAGATTAGACAAGAGGAGAGGAATGGGAAGGAAGGAGAAGAGAAAAGGAAAGGACATTAGAAATGATGCAGAGGGGATGAGATGAAAGCAAAAAATGGGAACAGAGGAGATGAAAGGAAAGGAGATAAAACCAAGAGAGGAGGGGAAACAAGGAAAGGAGATGAAAAGAGATATGAGAGGGGATGAGATGAGAGGAAGGATGGGGAGAGGAAGATAGGGAACAAAGGGAAGAAACCAGGAAAGGATACAGGGGAGAGTATGAGGAGATGAGAGAGGGGGAGAGAGATGAAGAATAGAGGAGAAGAAACAAAGAGAGGAGATGAGAGGGGATGAGAGAAGAGACAAGGAGAATAGAGGGGATGAGAAGAGAGGAAAGTTAAGGAGAGTAGAGGAGGGGGTTAGAAAAGAGAATAGAAGAGGGTAAACAAGGATATGGGAGAAGGGAGGAGATGAGAGAGAAAAGAAGTATGAAGGAGAGGAAACAAGGAGATGGGAGAGGATGAGAGGAAACAAGGACAGGAGAGAAGACAAGGAAAGAAGAGAGGTGGAGGAGAGGAGACAAGGAAAGAAGATGAGATTAGAGGAAGCAAGAGGAGAGAAAATGAGGCCACCATTGTTTAGCTTGGTTGTGTGTATACACCTATGCAACTCAGCTAGTGTGTGTGTTGGTGTGTGTATATGTGTGTGTGAGCAACAAACCCGTACACAGAGCAGTAAGATGAAGTCAAAGACGCAGTACGATGAATGTAATAGATGCCAGATGTGTGTGTCTGTGTGTGTCTGTGTGTTATCCTCTCAGCATTCAGCAGGTGTTCTCCCCCTCCACTCGGAGACCCACCTGCGTCACTAATCACTCGTTACCTTGGCAACAGTGGACTTCCCCGTGTCTCTGCCTCTGTGAGTGTGTGTGTGCTGGTGTGGGCGGGCGTCTGAGCGTGAATTATGACTCATCCTGCTCAGTTCAGAGTGGCTATCCTCACACTTCTGTCTGGGGAACACCCACCCACATCTGTTACCTCCCTGTCTGTCTCTCTTTCTCTTCTTGTCACTCCATCTCTCCTCTCTACTCTTCATCACCCCCTCTTTTTCAACTCTTCTCTTCTGCTGGCAAGACTTTACAGATATGTGCCGCGCTTTGATTCAGTGTATCTTCATGAATGTGATGAACCTGTTGCAGGCTGTGTTTGTTCAGAGCAGCAGAGGAACACATTAATTAGCATGAGCAGCCGCAGTCACCACGATCAAACAAAGAGCGCCACCTGCAGAGATGCTGTTTGATCGACAAGCCTGGGAACAAGTCTAGCTTTTGTTGATGAAATGGAGATTGTTAATGAAGCCTTATTCTTGTGGGCCAATCTCACCATGTAAATCTTACATTTCAAGGAATATTTTGACATTTTAGAACATTTTTATTCTGTTTCTGGGAGTGAGATGAAAGGATACAAATTTAATGTGTGGGTGTGTTAAGTGCAGAGATGCAGTCAGGTGGTTAGCCGAGTATCCAAGTTAATAGACAGTTTTTAGGCTAGCTGTTCCCACCTTTGTTAAAGGGACAGTTCACTTTAAGATCAAAAATACATATTTTACCTCTTATCTGTAGTAGAGACCAGGCTTGATTGGCACACTTTTCACTCTCTGCCACACTTCTCTGGCATAATTAATGTTGAATATCCTACCAGAAAGGTCTCAGATATAAACACGTGTTTTAATGTACACAAATGTCTTCTAAAAAGTGATTTGTGATTCAAGTCATGTTGTGCATTTGTGCCAACCAGCCCCATCACAGGGTTGATTTGCACATGTTACAACACAAATGATGCATTTAATAGAAACAATTTTAACATTTAATTCAAAGAAGAACCAGAAAACACAAAAATTTAAAAGAATTTCTGCCCATTTCTAAAACTAAGCAACATTTTTAAACAATTTATCAGTCGGAACATCTGATTTATTCAAACCATTCACCAGTCAAAATAATCATAACTTACTAACATTATTAGTATTTTTAAGCTTTCAAAACAGTTTTAATCTCTCAAAATACAGTTACAGCTACAGCTCTTAATTTTGCAATTCACAGTTGTGTGCCAACCAACCCTGCTTACATTTGACCCAACTTTGTGATGAAATGATGTTTGCCATGTGACCATCTCTCTTCACAGTCTGTCAAATCTTATATTAAAATGTGGCAATTCTTATGTCTATTAACGAAAAGTAACACATTTCCAATATCTCTGTCTAACATAGTTTTATAAATCATTTAGGCCACATACCACTTTTTTTTTTAAACTGAAAAGTTACCCTCACCAAAAAAAGTTCATGACTTATGTTTTAACTTAGCAAACATTTTAATTAAAACTTTTGTGTCTGTGACCTTCCAAGGACCAGAAAATAGCTGTATGCCAACCATATCACAGTGCAGAAAGGAGGGTGCATCTACTGCTAGCTCACCTAGCACCACTTAGCCTGCGAAAGTCATAGCTCAGCTGAGGACAACACCATTAATGTTTACATCTTATAGGACATAGACCAAAACAGCCCCAGACATGAAGTACTCAAAGTATGTAGACAGCACTTTTTGTAAAACAAGTTAAAAGTGCCACAAATTAAAAACGTTCTGAGAAAATGTTCCCCATCTGGCCCCAAGCACAGTCCCTCTGTTGTACTGTACATCTTTGAGCTTCTTGGTGAACGCACAGAAAACAAAGATCAGAACCAAACAGTCATCTTCAGCCTCCCACATACAACATGTTCAGTACTTGTCTCAAGGTAGTTGAGCAGTTTTGGTGCCTGTACTGTACAATGACTTCTTTTCTTGTCAGCGTAGGCAGCACTTCTTTCTTGGTGTTTGAGAACAAAGACAGTCTTGCTCTCAGCATCCATCATTTTTGGCTGGTTCATTGGGTTTGTTTGCGTTGAATTGCTTTTTAAGGCGATGCTACAACTTACAGCAAATAGATGTGACTGTATTGACGCCAATAACAACCATTCCTGCTTATTTTGCGCCGAGTGCCAAATTGCATGTTGTTTGAAATCTTTTTAATTAGGATATGTCTTTTCCCTAATGGGACACTTAGATGCTTCATTTTAAGCCTGATGTCACGCTAGAGGGGCACTAGCAGCCTAAGATCCTCTTGTATGTTTTCACTCCATTACATTGGCATTGGTGGTGTTTGTCAGCATTAAAGTTACAGGTTAGAAGGCTTTTGCTACACAGACAAGTATGTATAGAATGCTGTTGTCACCTTATTAGATAGCAGTATGCAGACCTTTACACCAAATTTCTTTTTCAGCAATGCTATGGTAAACATGTTGCTGTATTAAGGCGCAAAAACCTCTTGATTATGGTTAGGAAAAGATCAGGTTCAGCTTATAACACCCACATTTGGTGTAACAAAATCTGCTGGAAACACAGTGATGGATCACTAGAAACACCCAAGTTTGATGGTAGAAAAGTTGGTGGAAACACAGCAACGACAAGGGTGGCAATTTCCAGGCACCTCACAAGTATATTCAGTTCAGAGGGCTCCAAATCAATTGTAAAATGATTATCAATGCATCTTGAAGCATCAGGGTTTTTTTAATTTATATATTATATACATGACTTATTTTCCTTACTGTGTGACTGCATGCTTCCTTTAAAATATACCATACTGTATTTGTAGTGGTCCATAATTAAATAAACAGATGGATTTGCTTGCATACAGTGTAGCTCTTGACCAGGTCACTTTTCCATTCAACCATATAGAAGCCAAAATGCTTCAATACCCAAACCAGGGAGTGATAGTTGGATTATATCCATCTGTGGTTGCTCACAGTAACCCATTGTAGGATATTTTTGCCAGCATTCAGTGTTTGAATACTCTAATATTTCACCAGAAATAGTATTCAGTTCACATACTGTTGAATAATAAATGGTCTGCAGCATTTTTACTTTGAAAAGTTAACTGCATTAACAGTTACTTAATTCATTTGAAAGCAGCTTTAAGTCTCTAGCCTGTGTGAGAATAACAAAATGAGGAGTGTTGTGCTGTGTTGTTATTAACGTAATGAGAGCAGCCACTGAGGGGGCCAGGCAAAGTGTTTTTGAGGTGAAACAGACTGAGCAGAGAGTTATGTTCTTCTCCACAAAGTTGTTTTAAGTTGTTTGATGCTGCAGCGTTTGTTGTTCACTATACTGCTGATTGCTGCTCTGCTCCTTCTCTCGGTCATGGCGTAGAAAGTATTCACAATATATTTAACGTTCAGCAAGCCAGTGTAATTATTCAGACAATAAATGAAAACATGCTTGCAACCTCCGCCTTTGTGAATATGAATTACGAGTTAACTGGAACGTGTCAGTATTGTCACACTGCCCTTGTGGTTGAGTTCCACATCTTTCGTTCCGTCAGTATCACTTCATAAACATTTAGATAATCAGTTATTGACATTTGTGAATTGATTCCAAACTGTCCAGGTCCACATGACATGCATCTAAGAAATCAATTTTCCCCCACTCCTAGCGACGACTCACCAATGTTAAAATACCAATGTTCGTGGGTACAGATGGTGCTGGAAATGCAGCAACAGATCTCTAAAAAACACCCATGTTTGAGGGCAGAAATACAGCTGGATACGCCACAATGTCTCCCTATGTCTCGGTCTGTTGGTCTTGCACAATGTTCAGCCGCATTGGCAGCTGTCTTACCTTGTAATTGCTGAACTTAGGAGTCTTGTAACCTGTATCTATAAGGCTGATAACCACCATGAATGCCTATTTAATAGAGTGATGGCGTTCTTAGTGGGTGGCTGTAAGATCTGTGGCTCCATCGGTCTTTCAACATCAACATGTCTCAGGCATAAGTGAACTAAGCAGCTCAGTGACGGCCTAGCAGCCACCAGAAGCCCCCAGCTGAGCATTACAATTATCAGGAATTATTTTACCCTGTCATCAGAAATCATGAAAGTGTCTTGAAGGCTGATAGAAAAGTCACAGAGCAGTGACATCTAATGAAATACAAAATGATTAGTGTGTGGAAAAAATTCATTCAAGTACAGAGAGTGAAGGAGCAGAGGATTTAGGAGAAAGTGGTGGTGGATGAATGCTGTTTTCCTTGAGTGCCTGTAGAGGGCGCTGCTGCCTCTGTGCAGACCCAAAGGAAAACTGTGTCGACACGCAGACATGTAAAGAGCTTCAAATAGAATAGAAAAGAATAGGAGTGTGTGTCTGTGTGTGTGTGTCCTCTCAGGAGAGAGCTCTGGTATTAAAAGCATTTTCTTTTTTTTTTAATTTATGTACACTATTACATATTTCAGTTGACATGCACAATTTGTGTGTTTATCTGTGTGTGTGTGTGTGTGCGTGCGTGAGAGAGAGAGAGAGAGTGTTCTCATGCAAGTCACGTACTGTGAAGCAGAAGGATTCGGGATGGGCAGATGTTTTTATTTTTTGAGGGGATGGATGGTGAAAGAGGGATGAGGTACGAAGAATTTTCCTTTTGAAGTTTAAGAGCTGTGTCCCGCCTTCCTCCGATGTTATAAAAAGCAGCAGAGGAGATGAATTTTAATGTAAATGAAGCTTTGATTTATTCATAACTCCTTAGCTTGGACTGACCTGGATAAAACAGCGTACACACCCCCCTCCTCGCTCACACAAGTACACACACATCTTTTTTTTTTGTTCTCTCTTTTCTGCTGTCTGTGAGAGACAAGCAAGGGCGAAGCAGTGGTTCCTTCTGTATCTAAATAATAATGTGTCAGCAACATCAAAGACAAAAGAAGGGAAGCCTGTCGAAGATTTTCGATTTACCTGCTGAAAAGGCAAAAAAATGAATATCCAGGATGACAGACTGCTGCTGTTGCTTTATCTATACGAGTCTATGAATACAGGCCATAATGGGACCAAGCTAAGCAAAGTATATTAGGATGAATATGAGACAAACAATAACTGCACTGACATATTTCAGTTCACACAAAGACCAAAATCTGATAAGCTCCTGTCTGCGTTCAGAGCTCTATTTGGTTATTGTAGCTTTTAAATGAGCAGGTTCTTCAATCACGCATGCTTTTATCTTGTCTGTGCGGGAGTCCCACACTGCTACTGATCATTATGTACCACACACAGTGAGCTGCCACTGTGTTATTGATGTGCTACCACTATTAATACTGTTATCAGTGAGCTCCTATTGTTGGGCTGATCTTCATAGACACGCTCTGGTGCCACCTAGTGGGCATGAGGAAAGACGTGCATTACATCCCAGTGGTACCTTGGAGAGAACTGTCTGTTCGTCAGTGTGTATCTGCCTATGAATAGCACACACAGACACATACAAAGGCAGAGCTAGTCAGTGTTAGAGAGAGGATGTTCTCTGTCCATGGTGCTGAGATATGTTTGTTAAAGTGCCCTGACCTGCCTCCAACGTCACCAAGCCTCAAAGCGGCATCCGATTATTTTTTAATCGCATATGCTTCAGCCACTGCACTCAAGTCCTTTTTGGATCCACACAACAAAGATAAAAATACTTGAAAATGAATAGGACTTTCATTTATTCAGAACAGTTTTGAAACCATTCGTTTCCATAGAAATACCACCAATAAAATGCAGGTTACAGATACTGCTAGTACCATTAAACTTCTTTTCTTGCAAGCCTGTGATCACCCAGACGAACACATGTAACATCCCACTCACAGCCATACTACAGAATAGCTACAATCTGTATTGTGATCCAAGGGCTTAACCCCCTGAGGGAACTGATTGTGATCAGCATATTGAATTACAATCAGCCCGTGAGACAGCGAGATATCTTATATGCAAAGTTGACATTTGGGACTGGCAGTGATGGAAACAGTTCACCCCTGTGGGCACTTGAATGTGGTGAGTGAATTTCACGCATATGATGGGGCTTCCACCCTGCCTTGAAAAAACCCACACGGCCAAACCCTGCTGTCCATTGTTCATTATAAGGACAGATAGATTGGGAAAGGTTTGGGGATTTTCTTTGATATGAGTTTCCCCCAGAAGAAAGGAAAATTTCATTTCAGCGTTCTTTGTGTCCAGCTGGGTCCCTGCCCAGCTCTTTATTCTGGAGAGATGGCTGACCTACATGCTGCACTGGACAAAAGACAAATTCATGCTGGCTTGTGAAATTTCAGGCAAAACTTCAATCCGAACATAACTTTTCAGAAATAATAATACTTTGTTTGACTTTGTCTGGTTGTATAATATCTATTGTATCCTTATTTGATTCAGTAACCCCACTCATTTAAAACTGAGTGTTAAACATACCCACTCAGTACAGTGCTACACTTGACACTGGCCCACAGACTGTTAGATAAGGGAGGGAATGAGTGTACTCAGTCCTGTGGTGTTATCTTACAGCCGTCTGTGAAAGGTATAGGCACGTGTACAGTAGACCAACCCCACATGTGAGGCAGGTAGCCCTCCACCTTATCAGCCTGTCAATCTAGCCCACCTCTTGCATTTTTAAACCAGTCAGTCAGAAAACCTGTCATGCATACAGACAGTGGGGATGTATGGGAGGAGGAGGAGGAGGTGATGAGTGGAGCACATCTCATTGTCTGCATGCAGTTTGAAATAAAATCAGTATGATAGGGATGAAAATGCTTCAACATTTCACTGTAGCCACATTGCATATGCTTTGCACTCATGTTAAAGGACAGAGCTGTTGCCGTGTCTCATTCCTGAGCCCCACCCGGGCACCTGCTACCGGTTCCGGCCGACCGTCCGCCGGTGACGTCGCCCCCACACCCCGCACACACCCCTCCACTGGCCCGTAATGAGCATGACAGGTTGTTTTTGGGAGCGCGTGTGTGACTGCTCGCTCGGCGCGTGGCTCCAGCAACGGTGTGGTTCCAGTGAGCGCTCGCGCCTTCCAACGTCAAGCCACCTAGAATGGGCACCACGGGGACATCCGGTCATTACTTTCAAAATAATAAATATATATAATTGATAATGTAAGATATGCTACATAAGTTTTAATATTCCCTGTTGGCTTGGGGGAAAAAATTCTATAGTGACGCTAAATAAAAGCAGACATTTTATAAAGGAGGATTAAGATAATGACACTAAATCTCCACTTAAAACACAAGATGACATTGCGATAATGCAGGAGAACTATAGCCAATATTAATGATATTTAAAAGAAAATAATATTCGTATTCGTGTGGCTGATATACATTTTTTAAATGTCTGCCTGTAATAAACGGGTGTAATTATTTTTTTCTAGAGTTTAAACTGTTAGTTGCGTTTCTAGTAAGATTAAAATAATATTTTTCCTAAATAATGTAGATTGACTGAATATTGACCACTTGATGGCAGCAACAAGTAGTGAAATGGCAGCAGATAAAAGGGGACTAATAGACTATGAATACAGTAAATTTTCATTCTGCTGAAGGTTTAAAATTCTCTTCTGTAAAGTGAGTCATTAACGTAATGGGTTTAAAAAAACACAAACACCATGAAGCTTTCACTTTGAAAGCCAACCCGCCCTGTTTCCGGTGATGCTCCGGGTAACTGTCGCTAGTTTCACGCAGCTGGAGCGGCTCGCGGCAGCACGCGCGCCTCGCGCTTCTGTCAGTGGAATACAAACGGACGTTTTTCAGAGCAGAGGACAGAATTGCTTTCTGAGGCACTATTCTCCTTTTCTCCCGGTTGTGTGTGTCTCGCCTGTTGACCATGGGAACACAAAGTGACAAACGGGCTCCGGTGGTATCGGCTGGAGGAGCCGTTCAGTGACAGCTGTTATCTGACTGACAGACAGACCGGTGAAACGTGACGGACAGGTAAACCGCTGTGCGTTTCAAATCAATGGCCTGGGGAATAACGGCAACAGAGGATATGCTGTAAGGCGAAGTGGTGTGTTTATCTCGGACTTTACCGCGTTGTGGCTCAAGTATGGGGTCGGTATAGCCGGTAGAGCGGAGACTGGAGGTTTGCGTCTGGTTTTGTCTGCGCTCCGTCCCCTCCGGTGGACACAGCTGAAGAGACTGGAGACACGGACGGAGACGGGGCTGGTTTTGTTTCGGCGGAGACATGGCAGCGGCCATCGCCAGCGGTTTAATCCGGCAGAAGCGACAGGCGAGAGAGCAACACGCCCACCGACCGACTACACACCGGCGGCGGAAGAGCCCCGGTAAGAAGCAGGGGCTGTGCAACGGGAACCTGGTCGACATCTTCTCCAAAGTCCGGATATTTGGCTTGAAGAAGAGGAGGCTACGGAGACAAGGTGTGGGGGGAAATGGGGGGCGTACAAACGCGCACATGCATGACCACAGACAATCACACACACGCACATAGCCTATATATTGATATGCAGATGCGCGCGCGCTTCTGTACACACACATACGCAGGAATGCACGCACGCCTATATACACTTTTTTACGCGCGGACACAATCACACACAACCACCTTCACACATGCACGCCCTGGCTGGTGCACACTCGCGCGCGCTCATACACGCACACACACCCGAATCATGCACAAACACAATGACAGACTCGCCCCTCTTTCTCTTTTTCCCCTCTCTCTCCTCTGTGGTCACACACACACACACACACATACACACACACTGTCATGTCTTGTAGTGCCCTATGGTTCAGTAGTTTCCAGGTACATCCATTATTGAAGCTTCAGATTAGTCTGTCTAGCCTCTCTCTCTATCTGTCTCTCTGTGCATCTCTACCCCGCTCTCTCATTTTGGGCTCATAATTCAGAGAGCCCTGTCACCACCATGAGACTTTGCCTCAACATTAGCAGAACGTCGGACTAAAACACAAGGACAGGAACAAAACTAACACCTCTCTCTTGTTTGGAAATCACACTTTGCTTCATCTGTTCTCTCTCTCTTGGAACGAAAAACACAGACAGGTTTTTGTTGGCGTGGAGGTCAAAAAGTAAAAAAAAAAAAAAAATCACATTTCAAGTCCCACTCAAACACCATTGTTCAATCACGGGACAGATCTCGCCGTCAACGCGCCGAAAATTGATTGGTTATGGCCGTGAATGCAGATTAATGAGAATGCTGTGATTGTGTGCTATGGTGAGCGTTCAATATAGCAAAGGCGATAAGTGCTGTTGTAATCAATTGATTGTGTGAGAAACCAGCAGGTGCCGGTGTGCAGAGGGATGGATGAAGGGAGGAGAGAAGGAGGCAGGAAATGAGAGGAGGAGATAGAGGAGAGGGGAACGTGAGGAGTCATGTTGACAGGAATTGTTTTTCACCAGTTTGGTCTGGTGGCTGACGGGAATATACTGGGGCGTGAGAGCTCCATCCCAGGTCCTCACTCTCCTTTCTTTCTTTCTGTCACCTCCTCTCGCTTCAGTTCCTCTGGATTTTTTTCTTCCTTTCTCCTCCTGCCACCTTTCGCCCCTGTGTTCTTTCATTTTACTTACTGTGTGTCCCTTTTTGTGCTTCCACCCTTCAACAACAGCCTCTCCTCTCCATTTTGTCCCCCCCCCCCTTCTCACCTTTCTTGTTCTTCTTCCCTATCTTAGATCTTTCCATCCCTTCTTCCAGCCTCATTCTACTTTTCCACCCATGTTCCCTTCAGGAGGAAGGAGAGGAGAGGAGAGGAAGGAAATGAAGGCCTCCTCTCCTCTCTCCCTCTTACGGTCCTCTTTTTATCATATCCGTAGTTCCTCTGTTTGTTTTTTCATTCCTACCATCTTGTCCTTTTCCTCTGTTTGTCATCCCTTGTTTCTCCTCCTCCTGCCTCCAGCTCACCTCCTTTTGACCCTTCTTCCTACTGCCCTTCTTATATCATCCAATCCTCCCTTCCTTCCTTAGATCTCTTTGTCCCTCCTTTTGCCTCATTCCCTTTTTACAATTTTGGGAAGAATACAACAGCATCCTTTCCTTTCCTTTCCTTTCCTTTCCTGTCCTGTCCTGTCCTGTCCTGTCCTGTCCTGTCCTTTCCTCTCCTTCATTTCTCTTTTCACCTTCCTCTTTCTCTCCTGTATTACCGTCAGTTGCTTTGCATTTTTCTCCCTTCTCCTCCCCTTTTGGTCACCCCTCTTCCCTACTTCCTTTCTTCCACTCTTCCCTTCCTCATCTCTCTTCCTTCTCTCCTAATCTTCCCTCCCTACCTCGGACCTCCCTTCTTCCAGCATCATTTTGTGTTTTATCTCTCCTCTTTCTTTTCTTCTCCTCTTCTCTTGTCTTACCTTCATTCCTCTCCTCACCTTCATCTCATCACCTTTCTCCTCTCCACCCACTCCTCCCCATATAGATTTTTCCATTTTACTTTTTTCTCCCTCTTTTTCCTTCCTCCCTCCCTTCTTCCCTACCTCCTCCTTTCCCTCCTTCACCCTCTGTGTTCCCAGCTGTGAGAGCTGCTGGTGAAAGCTTGGCAACGTCCGTGTGTATGTGTGTTTGTGTGTGTGAGAGAGATTTGCCAACATCCCCTACTGTCTTCCAGAGGTTTTGTGAAGGAGAGGCAGACTAAAAATGATCCGCAGCCTTCATTACTCGATCAAAGACGTGGTTCAATACAGCTCAAATTTGCATGCTTTTATCAGCCAGAGTTAGACTGACATGGAACCAAAATTGGCTTTTTATTAAAAATGTGATATCAGTCCATTTTTGATATGACAGAGTCTCCTTCTTGTCCACAGTTCGTCTCAGTGTGTTGTTATTATTAGTAATTAGGCGTCTGAGCGGAGAGTTCATGGCACTGGTGTGGGAGGATTTTTACTCAACAGCATTCAAATCATGCAGTGAAATCAGCCTACCCCACCTACAACCACGTCACCAGTCTGACTTTGAGTGGAGAGTTTCATTGTAACATGATGGACGGGAGATCCCCGCCAAATTAAAAGACAATCACTGCCACAAAATATTGGCTTTTCGTGGCTTCAGTCAAGAAATAAATCACGCTGCCTCAAAAATTCCCATCAGCTGAGTCACAGCACCAGCCAGGAAAGGTGTTCTGATATTACATACGGCTGTTGAAAAGCACCTGTAATATATCCATATCAGACAGGGTTATAAGCCAATAGAAAGACAGATGTATAAACGCAAAGCCGGGCTGGAAGGCACGCTCTCCCCTGTGCATCCAGGTCTAGATCAGTAACATTTTACATTATTTTTTTTATAAATCACCACGTCGTAGATGAAATATAAAGGACATGACACGTTCTAGGAAAAGATAACAGACAGTAAATTACATTTGCAGGAGCTTCTTCTGGTCGTGCGTCACACAAACAAGCTCAGGGAGATGGAAATGTGACTGATTTCAGTCGCTCTGCAGTGGGCAGCGTGTGCTGATTTCTGTTCTGCTCTGACAGACGGGTGCTGGGCAGGTAAACTTTGAATCATAAAGCAGCAAGAAAATATCAGCTGTCAGTCGCAATGATGTTTACTTAATGGATGAAAAGTGTAGACTTTGTCGTCTTTATAGGAAAGAGGAAGAATGCAGTAAAATAGAGGAGTGTGTGTCTATATGGATGCATCAATGATTGTTTTCTTTATTAATTAATGTCAATAATTCTTTTGACTAATTTAGTCTATGAAACCCCTTTTCCCCACCGCCCGAGACAATGTATTCAGGCATCTTGTTAGTTAGTTAAATAGTCATGTAATTTATTGTCACACTCGTAGACATTGGTTTGCTCCTTTCCTGCTCCCTGAGTGGGGACGTCTGAGCAGAGCAGAGCATGATATTTCTTGGCTTCAAATGTTCTGGCCTCTTACCTGACACCAGTTTGCCGCAGACATCCCTAAAAGGAGCACAAGTTCTCAGAAAACATTTCTCAAAGCTCACCGAGGCTCACAAACCCCTAAACCCCAATTATGTGTCACTTCCAGGAAGCTTGTGGTGGTGGGAGGGGTGTTGGGGAGGTTAAGTGTCTCTGCGGCGTATCTTTATGTGACGCTAACAAGGAGCATGAGATTGAGTGCCGGCTGGTCACTGCGGCCGAAGAGGGAGCTGAACCACAAAGCTCTTGATTTTCCGATTTATTGATGTTGTATCCCGCCCTCACCGTGGTCATGAACTCTGCGTAGTGACCGAGAGGATGAGATTAAGGATATGCCAAAATAGGGATTCACTGCAGAGATGAGGAGTTTAGTGATGCAGGGGGACATAAAAGTCGAGTTGCTGCTCCTCATGTTGATAGAAGCCAGTTGTGCTTTTTCAGGCACCTGGTACAGATACCCTGGTGGAACTCTGACTTAATAAAATACTTAGCTCAATACGTAGCTCTGTGGTTAACACTGTCACCTTGGTTTTTTATGTGTTATCCTTGTGATGGACTGGCTGTCTGTACAGGGTGTTTCCTTGCTTTCAATCAATTCATAATAATAAGCATGTATGGACAATCGATACCAGTATTTCCCTCAGAAATGTATTCTTGTCACGGGTGGAAAAGCCTCAATGATTACAAGTGGTGCAGACCTGTGTAAAACCGGAATATAATGTCTCATTGGCACAAATTTAGGTTAAGGATCTTTATTATTTATCAGTATAGATTTTGCACGAGCTGCGTCATTGCTGCCATGTTAGAGCTGAAGTACATTTACTGGAGCTGAACCAGATCTGAATGGTCTGTGTTTTAACAAGAAATCCATGCTTTTCAGCACCCTAAGTGTTTCTCTAATCACTAATCACTCTGATGGAAATGAGGATGAAATGGCTGCGTTCAGTTGCTGCCTGTGAATTTTTCACTTGGGTGCTGTTGTTTGGTGAGATGTGTGAAAAAGAGAGAGAAGGAGAGAGAAGGTCTTTAATGCATCGTTTGTATGAGACACCCATGTTGGTATTTTATACCGTGTTAAACACTGTATTCAGACTCAGACTGGGGTGAATTAACAGACAATATGACATGTCAAATCAGCGTGGCCACCTGACGGGCTGACTGATTGAATCAGATCACATTATGATGAAAATACAGCTCTGTGTGTGTGTGTGTGTGTGTGTGTGTGTGTGTGTGTATCTGTGTGGATGGGGGAATACCCTTCCACTGGAACAGTCTGGAATCACGAGACTGTTGCCGTGGCAACACGAGAATGGGAATTTCCCTAGTAACAGACAGGACGTGGAGAAAGTGGGAAGAGTGGGAATATCACCTTGACGACTGTGGGAATGTCACCGTGGCAACGGCTGGCCACGTCAGGTTGGAATATGAATAAATGGATAACTGGATGTTAGATGGATGAATAGACACATAAATAGATGATGAGCTGATGCAGAGTGGATGCAGCAGGACAGTCCCCTGTAGAGAAGTATCGATTTTGCATCCAGTGCAGCAGGGGGTTATGCAAACACCAACAATAACGCCATTTGAGTCTGTAATTGTACTCGTAATAGGGCTGGAGGACGTAATTAAAAATCTATAGCACCATAAATGATATCACATAAGATAAATACTTCAGTGCATTAAATTTCCTTTCATGTGCTGGCTCAGTCCTAATCAATTACAGTATGGCCAGTTGAAGATACTGGAATAGACTGTGAATTGATTGGTTAAACCTCTGGTTAGTAGGGCTGCACCAAACAGTTCGAAGCTCGGAAGCTTTATTTATAATGTTGACATTAGAATTATAAACCAAGCTCATTTGCTTTTCTTTTTTGGGTATTCATCATGCTCACATCCAGTATTTCTGCACAGTTGCAGAAAAGATTTCACTAATATTATTAGTATTATAACTATTAGCTTCCAGTCAGGCTGTTCCCATGCACTGTTCATATGTATACCCACAAAAAGTAAAGCACCACTATTTGTATAACTTAAGTAATCATAGACCAGAAATCTATTTTTAATGTATTGGAGAAGGCTGCGATCATGTGGCCTGCACTCTGATGGGAGTAAATAAGGAAATAGTATAAAGAGAGAAAGTCTGTGTAAGGAGGCAGGTTGACGTGGTGAATGGGTCAAACAAATGCAGGACTTTCCCCCAGACTGGTGTTTGTGTCCTGTGTGAAAGCAAATGAACTTTGAATTATTTTAAGGTACGTCATCATCATTTTTCTTTTCCTAAACCTAACCTCAGTAACTTTACTTTCTGAAACCTAACCTATGTAACTTTATGTTAAGTACGTAAAGTGACTGCACCATCCGTGGGGCAGTGGTTGGATAGGTATTATACGAACCATTGTAACAATAGTAATAATAACTCCAGAGGACTGAAAAGTCCAGAAATCAAATTTTTTTGAAAAAAGATAAATGTAATAATTTCTAAAATTCACAACCTGCTTTTTTTCTGGTTTATTGCACAATTGTTGGTGTTAAGCATTTCATAAACAATATTTTCACTGCAGTCAAAAAACAATTTGCTCCTCTGCTTGCTGCACACAAAGGGAGGCCCACACCTGCATTAGCAAGATGGTCTCGCAGCAATCTTGACAGCACCATTTATTTATTGAGGAAAGTTGATTTAAGGAAGACACATTCATTTCATCTGATGAAGCACTTTATTCAAACTGAGGATTTAAAAAAAAGAGAGAGATTAGAAACTTCATCTGAAAACACCAGTTGAAGCTTCAATTGTAAAGAATGAAATCAGAATAATAATCCAGTTTAATGCCAAGCAGGTTTCAAGGATTTGCTTTAGTGTATCGGTGTGTTACATAAACATAGTAAGAAAAAATGAAATTAAAAAATAAATACAAGTATTGCAAAAAATTGAGGGACACAAATGTAGGGTAGAATAAAGTTGTAATAAAAGTATGAGCAAATCATAATTAAAAATAGGTACAGTATATTTGAATTGAAATACAATTTGTACAGCCCCACTTGTTTAGTTATTCTCAGTTTAATTTTATGGGTTTCAGACAAACTGTTGATTTAAATTTGAGTAAATATTGGTTGACACAAGAAGATCCTTAATATTGGTAAGTACATACATTTGGTTTATTGTCTACTCTTAAGTCAGAGTAACCAAAAAAATGTCTCTCCATGTCTAACTTTCAGAAATATAAATGTTTTTCTTCAAGCTGTTTTTGAAAAATGAATTGCCTGGACTGGAAAATTCTCATCAGCTGAGTCATAACACCAGCCAGGAGAGGCGTTCTGATGTAACATGTCACCACTGAAATACACCTGCTGGAATATATATCCATATCAGACAGATAGAAACCAGCAGAAAGACAGATGTATAAACACAAAGCCAGGCTGTGTCTCCATGTCTAATTCAGTAACATTTAAAGATAAATCATGTTTTACATTATGTTTTTTTTTTTACATTTAACATGTCACACATTCTAGAAAAAAGATAAGAGACAATAAATTAAATTTCCAGAAGCTTCCACTGGTTGTGCGTCACAGAAACAAGCACAGAGAGATTGAAATGTGACTGATTTCAGTCGCTCTGCAGTGGGCAGCGTGTGCTGATTTCTGTTCTGCTCTGACAGATGGGTGCTGGGCAGGTAAACTTTGAATCATAAAGCAGCAAGAAAATATCACAGCTGTCAGTCGCAATGATGTTTACTTAATGCAAGAGAATACAGACTGTGCTGCACTGTATTTATAGGAAAGAGGAAAAGAAAAGGGCAGCAGGGGGAGGAGTGTGTCTGTGCAGGGCTGCAACTATCAAGTATTTTAATTATCAATTAGTGTGTGGATATATATGTGTCATAAAGAATGACAAACTGTCCAGTCCTCTTTATGGTGGTGTGAGATCCTTGCCATCAAATTTAATAGCTTTCTTTTAATATAAGTGAGATTTATCACAGGCTGCACCACACAACATGCCACAGTAAGTAGTGTGCTGGGAGTTTAGTCAGTTGAAGTGCTGGTTGCAAGCTTCACAGCTCCTCTTCCCTGCTTCTCCCCTGCTGCACAAGATGGATCCTTCACAAAGATGGAAAACACCCCTGCCTCTCTCTCTCACACACACACTTCTCGTAAACTGGGTCAGTGTTGGCTTTTTTCTGTCTGTGTGCATTAGAGTATACCTTTACTCATTCCCACTCACACACACACACACGTTCAAAGGGGATTTCCACCCTGCTATAGCTGCGCCGACAAAGGCGAAGTCACTGATGTTTTGGAGAGGGAAAATGGGTGTGGTCACATGTAAGTGTGTGAGAGGAGCCATATTAAATAATCAGTGTCACCAACCAGCGAGTGTATGTTTATGTGGAAAAACCGTGCTCTCGATCTAATGATGACAGAACGGAACAAATGCCTGTCTGTACCTGTACGACGCAGATCCAGGCAGACTTGTATTTTTCTATCCTTCTATCAGTCTCTCACGCTCCGTCTTTATCTTGTGACTCAGTCAGTCTTTGTCCCTTGGCTCCTTCACATCCCCTTTGTCACACGTAGTTCTAATCATTTTCTTTTATTATCAGTCATTTTGTATTTGTTGCTGAGATGCAAACAGTGGGAGGCAAATGTGACTGCTGTTTAATTGGAGCAATATGGATTAGCCAAGAGCACTGCATCCAGTGACTAAGAATTAGAAAATTAGCATTAGAGCAACAGTGATTTGCTTGTGTTTGCGATATTAGATCTGTAAGGATTTAAACATCTTAATTTGAAGCATCAATCAATAGTTATCTGTCTGTAACATTCTAGACAAACAGCTCAAGGTGGGGAGAAGCCATCAGAGGTATACACACTTGTATCTGAGTTTTGATAAGAGGAGTAATATATACAAATGCATATGTTGGTCTGTGGATAAACAGTGAACAGAATATGGAAGATACAAAGCCGTTATGAAGCTGCTCCACACCATCAAAGGTTCAGAAATAATTTATCAGCGTTATTCAAGTGGAACAATGACCACGAAGGAAGGATTAGTCCAAGAATCCTGTAATGGATTGGATGTGCCTGACTAGTCTCCCCACAGGAAATCCCTCAGGATGCATCGGGTCGCATGTGGTCACATTGTTCTTTAATGCCAAACTGTGGTGTATCTCAAATGTGCCCTGCAGGATTTGTGCAGAAATTGATTTGTGGGGATGAATTTGTGGATACATCATTCTGCTGAAGCAATTTTTGCTTCATTTTATTTTCATTTGCGTGTTCATGTTTAAAGGCTGTCCTGATAATAAGATCTCTCTTCTCTTCCCTGTGTCTGTGTCTGTGTCTGCGTAGAACCACAGCTGAAGGGCATAGTGACCAGGTTGTTCTGCAGGCAGGGCTTCTATCTCCAGATGGGCCAGGATGGAAGTCTGGACGGGACCAAAGACGACAGCACCAACTCCTGTAAGTGGACTCACTGATGGATACCATACACACAATCAGGTGTAGGGCTGCACAGTTAATCAAATATTAATCACCGTATTGGCTTCCCACAGTTAAATGAACATGATCGACTGCGATGTTGATGTATTAATCATAAAAAAAACTCCACTGCATATCAAATCAAGCGCTTCCTTAACTAACAGCAGCCACGTCATCAATTAATAATTGTGATAAATAATCTTGATTGTCATTGTGGCCATAATCATCCAGCTGTAATCAGGTGTGCCAATATGTTACAGTAAATTTGGGCAAAACTGAGCGCCCTGTTGCTGCTGATTTCCTGTAATACATTTACTACAATAACTAGTCAGTTTAATTCACCAGGGCCTAAATTTCATCATTGCAAAAGAAAAGCCTTGACTCTCTGACTCTCTCTCTCTCTCTCTCTCTCTCTCTCTCTCTCTCTCTTTCTTTCTCTCTCTCTTTCTCAAGGGCAAATAGTTATTTAGAGATTACATGTCTGTCTCTCGTCCTCATCTGATTTGGTGAAGGTCGAGAGACACTTTTTTCCTCGCTGTGAAAAGGAGAGAACAGCAGGAAGGATCTAATGAATCATAGTTATCATACAAATAGTTAAAAGGTTAAAGTAGTGTCAAGTTTCCCCATTTACAAGGACATTATAAACGTATTGTGCTGCGACACCATCTATCATACGAGCATATTGATCTAAATGACTGACAGTTGTTGGCATCGATTGAAATTCACAGTATATGCAGTCAGAAAGACAGCAATGAGACAGCGATGGTGTTTTCATAGAGGGGACATTTCACACTGTGCAGGGCAGGCTGTGTGTTTTCAGAGAGCACACCAACTGTTGGGCTGAAAGCGACAAGTGGCTGCTCAGAGGATTTAGTTTTTTAAGGCCTGGTTTATTAGACCTCTGCACCCGAACGCTGCCCTCAGGGAGGAGCTGCAGATGGATGGCTTATTGATTAATGTAGCCATTGCTATATTCTGATGTGCTGGGCTGAGAGAAAATCAAATGCTAATCAGTAATCACTACAGCAGGCAGCTCGCTGGTCCTCTCGACGTTGGCTGAGCTGGTTGCTCTCTGCCATCCGCGTGTTGCAGCAATGTCCCACTTGTTTACTATGATCCCTTTTTTCTGGCTAATGTCTTCACATCAATTTTTGGCGAACGTCTTCCCATCATCATTTTTGAAATTTCTGCCACAGCTCGGCATGTAGATCAAACAGAATTTACTGCAGCTCTCACTTGTAGCCAAGCTTGTTTTTTTGTTTTTTTTCATTTGTTTGTCAGTTTTCTCTGGCTGAGCCATGTTCAGCAGAGGGGAGACATCAGTGACATTTCCTGCAGCATTTAAAAGGAGGGTCGTCACCATGGCTAATCAGCTGGGTGCATATCTTTATGTTAATGAAGGCTGTGCATGAGCGCGATGGCGGTTTGGAAAGAGTGATATTTATGGAGGATGATTACTTGCAGGTGTACTTGCGCACATTTAAATTTCTGCTGCTCATATCTAAACACTGTAGACGTTGGTTGTTCGAGACCATTTCTATGTAACCTTGATTAATGAGGGCTCTGATATCCCAGGTGTAATCAGCCCTTGATTAGAAAGAAAACCAGCACGGCTGTTGGTCCCAAATAGCACGTCCGTTTTTACGGCCTTCATTACAGGTCATTGTTCTGTGTTCTGTGTGTTGTGATTTCACGTCAATTACACAATAATAACTACCTGTGTATTTCCTTTTGCATCAACTGTCTCTGGAGAATCCTCTGCTGCTGTGAAATGTTGATCAGCTTGTCATACTGTACCCAGCATCCATGACAGTGTCAATAAAGTCAATTCAAAGGATGACTCTCACTATGGGTGTAGATCTCGAGTTTCATCATGAAGCTGCCACCTCTGTCTTCTTGCTTTTGGCTATCAAAGATAAAAAACAACACATAAATAATTTTAACCAGTTAAGTTGGTCAGTGTCTACAGTGCCAGAAAGCCTTTTTCTGGAAGAAATCTGGAGGCCTGGAGGCAAACTTCTCCCAACAGCTATAAAACAGACTAACAACAAGCCCCAAAAATAACTGTTAAGGTTTGTAGACACAACAGTTGTGTTTTGCTAGTCACTCATTATTAGCTTAAGCACTTTTAGGTTTTAGGAGTTTTACTCTACTTATAGCTTAACAAATAACATGTATTATTTATACTTTTTCTCACTCATTTTTGGCATCAGTCACTGTGTCTCCTGATAGAACAGCACAGATTTCAGCCTGTATGCACATTTTTTTTAGCCGAACCTTATTAAAACAGAGCAGCTCATTTTGCCATTGTGAGAAGTTAGCGGAGTGAGATGCCCAGTAAGGTAGCTATGTTGTTTCCTGAGTATTTTATCTCATAGCGGCATTGCTTACTAGGGCTGTCTGTCTCTCCCAAACCACAAAATTATGTCATCTAATGTCTTGTTTCGTACTCACGCCAAAGGGTTTTAGTTCACCATCATGGGAGAGTGTGTAAAGTTGCCAGTATTTGAACGAAAGAAGCTGCAATAAGAGTATTTTGGGGTACATTTATAGTACTTTTCTATGAAAAATGACTCACACCGATTAGTCGACTACTAAAATAGTTACTGATTATTTTAATAGTCGATTAGTCATTGATTAGTCAACTATTCGTTGCAGCCCTATTGCTTACATGTGGCATGTACTTCATCTGTCATCCTATATTCGAAATCCAAAATATTCCCACACCGCTAATGAAATAATGTCATCTTCATCATCTTTCTCTTGGCTGCTTGCCCTTATCTGCCTAGAGCTGTTTGACTGTGACACAGAATTTCAAGATAAAGGTGCATCCTAAAGATGATGATATGGATCGTTGATCATTGAATTGATATATCGATCCAATATGACTGGATTTTTATTCATTAAAATCAACAGCTTCAGTCAATACTTCGCTGTCAGCTTGTGCATTTTAAAGTTTTGCAGCAGCTGCCTTCGGTTCAACATATCACAACAAACATCTTTGCTTTAATTTAGTCATGCTCTCAGAGAGGGCAACAGCCTTCAAAAAGTTTCATAGTTTAGCTTTAGAGGATTAATTGAAACACATGAATGAGTTAGCTGTGTAAGCTAATCAGATGTTATCGGACAAAATGATCTCACTGAAAATATTCCAAATAAAACCTGTTCACTGTGAGGTCTGTGGATTATTGAGTTTAACGTGGACTGTTTTCAAAAGGACAAACTGCAGATGAGCTCTGCAAATGTTTTGTGTTTTTTTATGTTTTGAGCAGCATGAACAAATTTCTGTTCATCTCCATTGTACGGAGGCAGTTATTTCAAAAGCCAGGCAAATGAAAGCAATGAATTCCCCACACACTGTCAGCACCAAGTTTACTGACAATGCAGCAGTTCAGCTTTTTCCAGGCATCACACTCACAACATGAAACAATTAACGTCTTTATACTCGAGCCACGGGCTGCAACCACCAACCGAAAATGGAGTCAAACACCTGAGACAATTACACCATCAATAATTGATGAAAACATCCCTAAAATGCTTAACTAGCGTTGGCTATAAATGCTGTGGAGTATTTTGCATTGCTTCCAAAAGAAAAACATGTTTTTATGAACTCAGAATCTACTGCACCCCATCCTCACTTCACTCCACAGGTTGATCCTGAGATTTATTTTGACCTTGTTGTATGCTGCAGCTTCAACAAAGCTGCAACTGGTAATATAAACATCTAACACATTTACCTTGGCAAATATGCTCGTTCCTTGGAATATTTTTCATTAAAACATTGTGCTGGATTTTTCTAAAATTTGCACAAACATCCTGAATGTACAGACAGAGGCAGGATTCACCTTGAATTTAGTTTGACTTTGTCTCTGTCATAACAACTTGACTGTATGTGCTGTCAGCAGGCTAATCAATAAGTCTGTAATGATAAGAGGCATTCAGGTTAAAGAGGCAACATTTCAACTGACCTCAGAGGGAGACGTCTGGGAGATTGTCAACAACCTTGAAAGGTCACAGCTAATGATGGCCAATAATCAGCGTAATATTTGTCCCATTTTCACATTAGAGAGAAGACAGATACAGACGTACATCACCTTGGCAATATTAAAATAATTTTCAAGCCTCATTATTATCTTTTTACACTTTAAAACAAAAAGGTAATTGCTCTCTTATAGCAGCTCCTGCATCATTGTGTAATGTGAGTTTTGAAAGTAGAGAGGTTTTCATAGTTTGATTGGAATATTTGCTTATTTGTTATGTTAATTTAATGTTAATTCTGACTTTTTCCACATATAGGCTATTATGATAGATGTTTATAAAGCACTCCAGCTAGGCTTCTTCACACACCTCCATTTTCAAAGTTAACACAAAACATCCATTTGGTTTCTTCTTCCAAAAATGTAATCTATTACTGTCACTAAAAATCTGACAGTCACAACCTTCAAATATTAGTAATAAAAGAAGAAGAGCTAATATATCATATAAGTGAAACAAATCTAAAAGACACAAAACAGTAGGGGACTGCAAGAAGTGAACAAAAACAGCAGTGACACGAGCATTGTCCTTTAAAATACCTGCCCAAGGCTATAAGGGTGTGATCAGCTGTCTGTTCGGGTGCCATCACTGAATGCTGTTCTTCAAATAACACTGACCTGATGGAGCTGAGAGCATGACTGTGCCTTTGAAAACATAAACAAGAACAGGCTGATATTAAAATGTTGTGGAAAAATTACTCAGCTCAAATATAATACACAGGCCGAGCTCTTTCTTCACCTTAAGAGATATCCAAACTAAGTGAGCAACAAACCAACTGACACGTCAGTTCATAGAGCAGCGTATATCAAGAGGAAAAAAGCACACACATGTGCACGTAAACTCAGTTTGTCTGTTTTTTTCCTCAGCTCTGTTTAACTTAATTCCTGTGGGTCTGAGAGTCGTGGCCATCCAATCAGTCAAGACTGGCCTCTACATCGCCATGAACGGGGAGGGTCACCTCTACTCATCGGTAAGCACGCACGCACACACACACACACACACACACACACCACACAGTAGTCAAGAACACACACAAGGATGAGAAATTCCTGATGGACAGCGTCCATAAGACGTTTTGTTCCGGTAATTTTCACGTGTCTGTTTTTGTTGGTCTTTGTTTGTGCAGTGGGCAGTCCTGCTGAGAGCTTAATGTTTGTTTCTGGAAAATTATGGGGCTTAATTACAAATCATGTGTTGCTCATCCAAGTCCCGGGTGTTTGGTTTTAAGCTGTGGTAATTCTTTGTCGGACACAAATGGAAGTATCAGCCCATTTTGGCAAATCTCTGGTCATTTATAAGACCCTACTTTATCCACAGGAGGAAGGACAAATGGCTTACAGTGATTCAGGGAGGCACATCTGTTGACTTTAGTTGTCAGAAACAAAATTAAACAGCAAAGGACGGCTGCAACTAATAATTTTTGTCACTATGCCCATTATGTTCATGATTAATCAGTGGTCCAATAGATATATAAACTGTAAAAAGTAAATAAAATCCATCACAAGTTCAGAGCCCAAGGTGACCCCTTCATATAGCTTGTTTCATCCAATATGCAGTCCAAAACCAATATTTGGTTTATTGTCATACAAGATGAAAAAAATGTTCCTATTAAAGAGGCTTGAAACAGTGATTTATTTTCTGTAACCCATTTCTGTTTAAATTAAAAGGCGATTACCAAAATTGATGCAGAATGATCTTCCTGTTTCAGCCCTTGTGCAAAGTGTAGCTGTCCGCACACTGAAGACAGGTTCTTAGCCGAGCTAAATGGATCATTAGCCAGTTAACATGACAAACTCATCATCCCATCTCATTATGCTGCTCAGAAGAACCACTGGGTGATTTTAGTACAACTCCCTTCAGTTAGCCGGTGTGCAGACCATTACATTCACTGTGTCCGGGGACCCGTCTGTCTGCAGAGCCTCTCCTGCTCTATCTGCAGCACAATGAGGCAAAATGAATCACCTCAAAGTGCAGTTACAGACAAATTTTGCTCTAAATTATACAATAACTAACTTGCATTTAGCTTTAAACTCAAAGAATTGAAGCATGCTTGATATAATAAAAGCTTTTTTCATGTCAGGAGACAGGTGCATCAGACAGGGTGAGGGAGAGAGCTGAGAAGACAGAGATAATTGCTTTTAATGGATGATAATGAAACATATTTGTCGGATTATGTATAGGTATGTATAAAGTAAGCATGTCTAAGTGTCCGTAAATGCCATTCCAGAGGCTTTTCCTCCTTGAGTGTATGATCCAGATAATGAAAACAAAATAAGGTTTAAAATGAAAAAGGCTAAATGAATTTAAAAACTAGAGCTAAATTAGTCAAACCTTTGTCAAATCACTGACATGAGAGAAGGATGAAGGAGGTGCAAGTGGAGGGGAAGTGAGGTAGAGGAGCAGCGGCCGGCTGCTAGGAGCTCTGCTTGAGCAGAATATGAATTATTTCCATGCTGACTCTTCAGAGAGTTCACACTCTTTCACTGGCGTCGCTTCTCCTTGACATCATCCCTCCTTCCTCCCCTTCATTTCTTTTTTGGGGTGGAGATGACAGGAGCCAGAGAGGAGGGGAAAGGAGGTGAAGGGAGGAGAAGACAGGAAAGGGGAGATGACGGAGCAAGGGGACAGGGGGAATAGAAATGGTTGGGAGGGGAGGAGATGAAAGGGGGGGAATGAAATGGAGAGGTGAATAAAGGTGAGGCCAGGGCCAATCATGAAAGAAAGAGGGAGAGGGGAGAAGAAAGGACAGACTTCATTGGGAGGCAAAGAAAGGAGTTGAGGAAGAAATAGGACACAGACAATGAGAGGAAAAACGACATAGGGGAGGAGGAAAAGACTGTAGACAGAGGGAGTTAAAAGCTAGAGAGGAAAGAGGAAAAGGTAGACAGAGGAGGACAAAGATTGAGAGAAAGGAAGGAAAGGCTGTAGACAGAGGAGGAAAAAGGTGGAGAGGATGTAGGAAAAAGTTGAGGACAGAGGAGGAAAAACCGATAAAGGAAAAGGTTGTGGACAGAGGAAGAAGAGGATGGAGAAGACAGAAAAAAAGGCTGTAGACAGGAGGAAAGAGATGGAGAGGAAGGATGACAAGGTTGTAGACAGGAGGAGAAAAGGTGGAGAGGATGGAGGAAAAGGTTGCAGGCAAGAGAAGAAGAGATGGAGAGGAAGGAGGTAAAGGTTGTAGACAGAGGAGGAAAAGATGTAGAGGATGGATGGAAGTGTTGTAGACAGGAGAAAAAGACAGAGAGGAAGGAGGGAAGTGTTGTAGACAGAGGAGGAAAGGATGGAAAAGGTAGGAGGGATGTGTTGTAGACAGAGGAGGAAAGGATGGAGAGGATGGAGAGGAAGGAGGGATGTGTTGTAGATAGAGGAGGAAAAGATGGAGAGGAAGGAGGGAAGTGTTGTAGACAGAGGAGGAGAGGATGCAGACGGCGGAGGAAAGAGGTTACAGACGGAGCAGAATAAAAGATGGAAAAGTAGACGGAGAAATGTTGTAGACAATAGGATGGAGAGAGGAGGTGTAGAAGAGAGAGGAGTAATCGGGAGGAGAAAGACAAGAGATCTGTGCTGCTCTGCTGGGCTTTCTCAGCCTGTCGCTGAAAGTCACAGATGCATGAGGGCTTCCTGTAAATAATTGAAGAGGGGGAGTCCCCCCCTACACACACACACACACACACACACACACACACACACACACAGTAGAAATCCCCTCTAAAGCTGCGTAGAGGGGAAAGTGAGGCTGTGTGATCATGTTCCAGCTCTGTGAGTGATGTGCAGGCAGCTACATGATAACGAATATATAAATTACATACAGCAGGTCTAATTTATCATGATGTCAGCGGCGCTTGATGTTTAATTGGCTGCTGCAAAGGTCCCGGCAGGTGTAGTGTGTGTTGTAGTGTGTGGGTAAGGATGGTAGCACTGTGCCTGAAGAGATACTCATTAAACATTACGAGGGTGCTATCACAGCTACACTTTGTTTTATCCTGGTCTGAACCACAGCGGTGACGTTCCCCTTTGTGTTTGCGTGTAATTGGTTCGGGTTCAGACCGAGAGCATCTTGTTTATCGGACACAGTCTGGATTATCTTTCATCCTGCCGGGTTAGTTATTGTGGAGGTGTCAGGAAGTCGATACAAATCAGATTATAGTTCCTGTACCTTCAACTAAACATGGTGCACTTATCAGCAGTCTTTGCTGTAACATGTTAGATCAGGCTGCATTTTGCCCTTGGAAGAATTTTTATTAACAAAAATAACTCAATACTCCTGGAACAAACACTCATCATGGAGTAAGACATCTCAGGCACACTGTGACTGCACTGCAATCATTATGATCAGAACATGATGTACTGAGTATAGCATGACAAAGTGTTTGGGGGGCAAATATGCTATTAATGCTGTTATTTTTAATTGCATTTAATATCTTTTTTATGTGTCTAAATGATGAAAGGACATGATTGTATGTAGCACAGTGCAGACAGACAGTCACGTATATTCTGCATCCAAAACCCAGGGTAAATTTGGCTCATTGGCACCATGTGGTTACGTTTTTATTTTGAGATATTATGGCTCATATTTCTCATTACCAAAGGCAAAATAACAAGATGAACCTTACCAAAATGTGTCACAGTATATATAGAACTGCAATTATTTTTCATCATCAATTGATAATTTAGTTTATCAGTCATTTAGTCTGGAGGTTCCTAACTTTTTCTTTAACGCATCAGATGAGCTCATGTACCCCTTCATCAATACTATTGGTCAGGTTCCAAATGTGTTCATTACAATATATCATTAAGTGGATATTATACGGCATTATTCACAATATTTTACAATATTGTTAGAGTATTTTTTTCATACATATAAACTGTCGATGTCAAGGTTAGTTTGGTCAAGTCTACATTTGTACTACGGCTGGCAGAGGTTGGCATTTAGATATTTTAACCATTTAGCCAATACTTTTTCAACTGCATATCCATTACTTTTAGTTAACTCTTTTAGCTATTTATCCATTACTTTAAGTTAGCTATCTATTTCAACAGTACACTCATTATATTTAGCTTGTATTTAAGCATTTACACAACACATTTACCTTACTGATTAGACTTCTCTGCTCGTTTGCCATCTTCTTTTCATGCACTTACAATTACAACACATTCAAGTTACAGCTGACGCCATATATGGATATATACTGCTTATTTTTTATTTTCTAATCAAACTAGATTTTTTTCCCCCCCCGAATTAGTGTAGCTGCACTGCAATATCGCATGTATGCCTTGGTAACGGCAGAAATACCCCCAAGGGTATCTCTTTCCCACACACCCCAGTATCTCTAGTTGGATAACACTTATTCAGTCCATAAAATCTCAGAAATGACGAAAAAAAAAGCACATCACAGTTTCCCCTAACTCATAGGAACACTGTCAAATTTATTAAAAACCCAAAGATGTTCAGTTATATAACGTAGAGCTAGAGAAGCTGGACCAGCAACTGTTTGATAAATAAATGATTAATGAGTTCTCAAAATTGTTGACAGTTCTACTTATTCCCTAATCAAATGATTTTGATTTTTGCTTTTTTCATACTTTTGTCAATATAGCAACTTATCAAGATAATTCTGAAATAATTATTGTACTACCATTTTCAGCTATATTGCCTGCCCCGTCTCAAAAATTTAAATATCCTTTTATAGTGCGTTCTCCATGCGACAGAGCGAGTTGAGCCTTGTTCCTAAATTTATGCTGCTCAGCTCCCAGTGAGATTCTTTATCCTCTTATTGCAAATTGTTAATGATATGCTGCAAACTTAGTTATACATGGTAGGACTGTCTTATTAATCCCAGATCCCAAGCATCTGGCAGTGTGTGGCTGTGCACATACGTGTGGTGCGCACGCACGTGTGTGTGTGTGTGTGTGTGTGTGTGTGTGTGTGTGTGTGTGTGTGTGTTTTGGGCGTGCATGTGTGCGACTAACAGATGGCACAGTGTGCAATGAGCTGCTATGTGATAATTATGGAGCATGCTGGGGAAAGTGAGGGAAAGAAAAAGTGCTGATGAGTTTGGGACTATGTGTGTTTGTGTGTGAATGAGACTCGGAGTGATGGGAGTGTATGCCAAAGTGTGTGTAACACATGCCTTGGTAGGTATGTGAATATGTGTGTGTGTATCAGGGTGGTTGGTGGAGGTGGAGGTGTCAGGATGTCAGCTGAAAGGTGAAAGAGAAAAGCGACACGTTTCCTGCAACTGCCACTCCTACTATCATTATTATTATCTTCTTCTACTACTTCTACATGAACACTGTGAGTGAGATGACAGACAATTAATGTGGGAGGGATAAGAGAGGATAATGTACCTAGATCATGACTGAGGCTTGTGTACACCAGTGCCCCCCGAAAATCTGCTTGTTTTTGAAATCTGAATTTTGCTGACTGTCCACCAGCCAAGATTAGAAATGGAAATGTATTCCTCCATGCCAGCTCCTGTGAGTCAGACTGTTAGAGCCCCAGTCTTTCTGCTGGATAGGTCCTGAGAGCCTGAACACCATCAATTCAACTCCATCCTCCATCTATCTTTTTCACTCGCTTGTGTCTGTGCTAAAACTCCTCTCTCTTCCCCCTTCTCTTTCAGCCCAGGTATCCTCAGGTCATAGAAACATCTTAAAGTAAGGGACGGCAAATAGCCTGTGGTCAAATCTGGTCCTTCTCAAAAACTCTTCATCCCCCTGAAGGAAATCTGAAGGTCGGGCGCGTTTCTCGCAGTAGAAGTCCAAAGCCCGTTTAAATCCCAATAAAAA
This sequence comes from Epinephelus fuscoguttatus, assembly GCF_011397635.1. Lineage (NCBI taxonomy): Eukaryota > Metazoa > Chordata > Actinopteri > Perciformes > Serranidae > Epinephelus > Epinephelus fuscoguttatus. The sequence continues at coordinate 14,693,814 of NC_064775.1, forward strand.
TAACATGAATTTATCCTCCAATAATTAACACCCCCATGTGGAGACTTTGTCTTTGTCTGGGTCATACTGTGGACAGCTCCCGGTGCTGGAAAGACGGCTAGTACACCAGATAAATAACATAAAAAATAGAAGTACATACAACTAAACAATATGGTCACAGAATGAATAAAAGACTAAATATTTTACTTTCATGTCTGGTCATTTTTAGGACCCATCCCTCAGGGGACTAATCAGACACATGAGCCAATAACAAACTTAACATTCCAGTATATTAACTCTCTGTACTCAGACATCCCAAACATCAACCAGGCAAAATAAATGAATAAATATACCTCCTAAAAACAGCGCTTCAGGAGATATCCCACAATGGAAAAATAAATAAACTGAAATATAAAACACACAAACACAGCCCCCTGAGGACAAGACTGAATACATAGATCCAAGACAAAATCTACATTTACATGAATCAGTGCCAAACACTTTTACCATTACTAACTACACTATAAAAATAATGGTAAAATAAACTCTTACCAATACTTACGCACATGGCCATTCTTCTCCACCTGTCTTAATTTCCTGCAGCCTGACATCACATCCTTAAATGTCTCATTTTATCCCACAAACAGTCTAAAACCCAAAGATTACTACGATATAACCAAAAATTCTGAGCATAAAACCAGATAACGAGGAATTTGCTTGATAAATGACTAAAACAATCAACCAGTTATTAAAATAGCTGCTGATTAGTCATCATTAATGATCATTAATTATCAACTAATCAACTAACCACTTAAGCTCTGTTTTATTCATTACAACATTAAAAAAAACAAGATGGAGAGACCTTGCGTGCCCTTTTCTTTATCGAGGATTCGTCCTTCCATTTTCATTTCAACTCATATTTTTTTCTCTTTTCCTGAGCCACAGCATGTTTTCTTACAACAGGATGTTTTCAACAAATGTTGGTGTGTGTGTGTGTGTGTGTGTGTGTGTGTGTGTGTGTGTGCGCGCTCTACGTATGTGCTTGTGTGTGTGTGTCTGCCGCACGTCTGTGTACGTGGGCGTGTACATCCATTCACAACACAGTCGGTACAGCACTCAGACAGAGTGAGTCCTGTGATGTCTACATTCAGAGAGATGAGAAGGAAGACGAGTGGCAGAGAGAATAAATGTTAGCCATGTGAGTCATCATGGCACACATACACACAGACACACACATTTTCTGGTGACTAGAGAATGAATTAGTCGCTGGCATGTCTCTTCAAAGATGTCGCTCTGTGCATCGTGGTATTGAAGCACAACAGGGCAGACATCACACTCAAATTGCAGGTTTGAACAAATCTATTGTTTGACAGTCGTTGCCTGCGTATATGTAGCCTTCCCAGCCCTTTTCTAATGAATCACAGTCTGCACCTTTTGTTTAGCTGTTCAAGGTGGTTTACTGAAACACACACACTCAAAGACATATTCACCTTTAATAAAAACTTAAAGGCTGGCTTATTGTTTGAAGTTTAATTCAATTCTGCAGAATTGATGAAATCTGTAAACTGAATCGCTGCCAACAAAATCCTGACGTTTCTCTGATGCTGCCATTTTATCCTGGTGCCTGTGGAAAATCTTCCCAAACCCAATGTGCGCAAATAAATTAACAAAAAAAGACAGACTTGATCTGATGCAGACCCAGTCAGACCAGACCTGAACAGACCCTCACAGAGAATGAACACCAACACTAGAACCAGCAGTTAACAAGCCGCTGTGGTTAAAAGTGCAGCAATATGATAATAATCTTCTTAGGACAAATAAAAATTAATCCAAAAATAGTTTGTTTATATGCTTCAAAGACTAATTTATAGAAATAATTAAAAGTTCTATTTTCACAGGTGCCAAAAAACCTTATCCGACCTGATTAGACCGAGTGTAATTTGGACCTTTCCAGAAATGTAAAATCCTTCCTCAGTGTATTTATAAGCCCCTGTGCAGCATTCTGCTGCTGATAGGCCTGTACTGATAATTATCGACGTATTGAAGTCAGCAAAAATTGTCAAGGTCATGTCAATATATCATGCTGTACGGTACTGCTCTGTGTTTATGTGTGTATTTGTTTCCATAAGAATCTAACCAACATTACAGCCAACAGGATGCCAGAATAAACAGCAGGGTTTTCCCGATCATTAGACTTGGGCGCAGTGCCTAAGCTTTTTTTTTCACGGCACCTAAGCAGAATGAACGGGAAAAAACACCTATGCTGAGTCATGTTTTGCTGTCATCTCTGGTCGCGCTCTTTCTGTCCTCTCGTCTGCTCTGTGTTGGAGTTTCACAGACAGGTATACATGCATTATGACAGGCCTGTAAGTAAGTACTCAAACTTGTATTTTATTGTCTCACTGGTAACTGACTCAACAGGCTTCCACGCAGCCTTTGTGTGCATTTGTGAAAATCATGATATGAGATGGTGGTATTAATGTAAAACAGAGGACTCTGTAGTGGCTGTCACCTTCAAATATATTATCAGGTATGTGATGTTGAGAGCAGAACCCCGACTTGGTCACTCACTTGGTGTCATCAATATGTTAAGATTTAGAAAACAACAGATGATTTTCCAGGTGTCTAGATATATATTTATTTATATCCTCCTGATACTATCCACCAGCTCTGTTTCCCAACCAGTCCTTCAGGAGTGCCTGTGCTCTGAGTTGTTGCTCCAGCTTTAACACACCTGATCCAATTAGGAGCCACACATTTTCATAACAGGGTAATTGGATCAGGTGCTGCAGGTCTGGAGTGGCTGCAGAGCACGTGGTGTTCCTGACACGCCGAGATCGAGGCCGTGATTGGAGTCAGATGTGCACTTTGATTCGGTCTGTCTGGGCTGGAGGACATCCTTTTAAGTCCCCTCTCAAAGTGCCCTCTCCACGTTTGTTTTCATACGCTGACACTTTTCTTTCCACTCCTCCTCTTCCTTCTTGTCTGTGGGCTTTCTTTTCTTTAGAATGATTTGTTTACCCACAATTCCCCTGGGTAATTAGCGCTGTGATAATAACTGGTGTTGGAAACAAACACACCCACTCACTGAGCACTGCACACAAACACACACACGCAGACACACATATATACATACACATTAGGATGAAAAACAACTTCCTTAAGCTTAGTCGCATTAAGTTATTTTACAAGTAGAGCAACTGCAAATCTCAACGATGCTTCCTCCAGTTTATAAAGCAGGAATGTGCAAAGTTGTCATTTTTCATAAGTAAACACATTTTCATCAAGGTTTAAAATAAGAAACAAAGGCTGGATGATAATTCATTATTACCAATAAGTAAGCAGCTGCTGTTAAAAGGTCCCAACAAATTCACACTGACAGTGAAGCGGCTCGACTCTGTTGTCAAACCCTTTAATGACTGCTAGGTAATGTTAGCCATGTGGTGCTAACAGTTAGCCCTGTCACTGTATGTGTGCAGTTGTCCCCAACACGGTGCTCACAGCTCACACTGCACCACAGTAGGCTCCTAGTGGCACTTGATAAACAGAGAGAGAGATAGAGGCACAGAGGGGCTGTCAATATGCTTCATGCAGCCCTACAATTAGATAAGATTTTACTCGTTTAAATGGTGAAGGCTGTAAGTGTACAAATAGAACTACAAAGCTTGTTTAAAACAGCACATTTGGTCTTTGCAAACGGAAATGATTCACATGTTTATTTGCATACAGAGCGGGGAACTGAGATCCGGTCACAAGTGGTCACTAGGGACACATGTGGAGACGTGTTCTTCTGCCAGGTATGAATAGACAGACATAGAGCTGTCCACTTGTGATCGGATCACCCAAAACACATGATAATAACAGGTATAAACCTTTATAGACTAAACGATGAATTGTGAAAATAATTAGCAGATTAGTCGATACTTGTTTACAATATATATATGTGTGTATATATATATATATATTTTTTTTTTTTTTTTTTTACGTTTATGTTTGTTAATAATTCCTGTTTATTTAACTATATATTTGTTAATACTACTGTTTAAATTTCTTATATTTTCACGTATCTTTCCTCTCTTGCAAGGAGCACCTGTAACATAAATAATTTCCCCTCGGGGATCAATAAAGTATTTCTGATTCTGATTCTGATTCTGATACTAAACATAATCATTAGTTGCAGCCCTATTTAACATTCTTATGTTGATTTCAAGCAGCCTTAAAAGTTCAGTCCCAGTTCATGATTTCTTGGTTATAATGAACAGGAAATAATGACAGCCAGGCGTCTTCAAAAAACACAGGGTGCATTTAAAAAACAGCTAAACCAGAAAGCTCAGCCATAACTAGAATCATGACTCTTTGTTGCATTGCCAGCACTGAAGAAAATAAACTGCGGGGAGGTTGCTTGGTGTGACTTTCAGTCCATTTTTCATTTTTCAGCTGCAGCAGAAATTGGCAGTATTTTAGGGGGTTTTCAGCAAGAAGAAGGGAGAGACTAGACAAGCATCAGAAACAAACAAGGGACATTTGGAGTTCTCCAGACAAAAGAAACAACAACGTGTTCATGTTTACCTGACAAGGCCCTCTAGTCTGTCAGGAAAAAGGTCTGACATTATCACGGCACTGCAAAACCTCCAAGGGAGGAGATCTGGGTGGATTGATGGGTCAACAAGACTCGGACATGGCAGTCATCAGCATTGTTTTAACCATTGCTCCCTGAACTCAAACATATCATTCTTGAGCTTAAATTGAATTAACTGTAGCAACAACAGATGAGAAAACAGAATCATTTTGATAAAGGTCTATATATGTTTGGAGGCTGACAAATGTATTTGTTATTTAGTTCGGAAGATTTGTGGAATGTTTGGGACTTTGTGAGGCTCACCTCTGAAAGATCACACTGTACAGGTTACGCGAGGTGGAATTACACGTGTGCATGACAGTGTACTGTAGTCCCGCCATAGTGATTGATTCACAGTTCAGCATCACATTTCACTCCTGGGCACCATCACTGTAACATTAGCTGTGTTGTGTACTGTCACTCTTTAATTATCTGCCCCTAAGTAATTGTTTACATCCTTTCATTTACTTAAAGTGGAAACAGACCAACACTTTCCACAGGTTTTTCCCTTGTCCACCATTTCTGCTGTTGGGAATAGTGACTGTAAAGAACTTACATTAATGCTCATTGGTAACTGGGGATAGCCACTGAGGCGCTTTCCTCTTCCTGTTTTGGTTGTGCAGTGGTTGGTGCACTTCCTTTTGTACCATAAATTGAGCCTTAATTTTCTTGAGACTCTGGAGACAGAAACCCTGGTGGACTGGACATGAAAAAGTGTCCAGGTATGGACAGCTTGCATCCTCCATTAGCTTGGAGGTGTGCAAAGCTTTAAAAAATTAGAGCTGGGGTGAGCAGTTTTAAAAGTAGGCCCAGGGGTCTTCAACATTTTTCAGGCTAAGGACCCTGAGCTGAAAGAGAGACAGAGCATGGACGCCAAGTTGTCGTGTTTTCTCTGTTGCACTTGCCTGTAGCTGCTCAGTCACCTGCAGTTGTGGCAAAGGTGCATTAGCCTCACCCTCTGCACTTTTGTCGATGGTTTCTTTCTGGAGCGTCTTTTGAACGCTCAAACCCATTACTTTCAATGTAGATGCGCATCATGTGCACTCACAACCCAAAGTGACGCTGTAGCGGCACGCATTCGGTGCGACGCGCTTGTTTTTTCGTCTGGCGCACAGCTCCATGACCTGCTTCTCCCTCCGGTGTTGTGTCAGATCCCGGTTCCCCCCTTGGGCGGTGTCTCTCCTACTGTTTCCCGTGGAGCTCTGCTCCGTTTGAAAGGCGAAGGAAGCCTGTATGTGGAAAGACGTGCCTCCGAGATGTAGAATGTGTGTTACAGAAGAGAAACACACATTTCAGGACCGCTGACTTGTATCATTAGAAGCGACATGTCCAGTGATTTTCAGCCTCCTTTCATATTAAATAGAGGGGGGACAATACCTGACAGTAATATTCTCAGCTGTCAGGATGTGCCTGCTGTAAAGGGTAAATATAATCATAGAAGGCTGAAAATCACAGGACATGTCTGTTCTGATTATACAAGGAAGCAGTGTAAAGCTCAAGCATGTGGGGGCCTCCTTTCATATTTAATGGAAGGGGGGGGGGGCCGCCACAGGCCTTTGCCACCTTGGTCTCGAAAAAACCCAGGGAAAACCCTGGTTGTGTACTGTAAATTAAATGGGTTTTATGGATAAGCCAATTTATCTTCACTGATGATATGTTAGATTCATGTTTATGTGTATTTGCAGACGCATTTTAAGTTAAATTAAATTCAAATTATCAAGCAGTAATTTGGTGGCCTCCCTGCAGTAACTCTGAGGACCCCTCTCTTAGGGGTCCCGGACCCCCTGTTGAAGACACAGGAATTAGCCTGTTCCCTGACGCATGGAGCAGGTTAGGACATTTTCATTGGGAAAAACTAAACCAATCTAATGGTTGCTTATTAGTATCATGCCCCGTTATAAAGAGGTGTTAAAGGGACCCCATCTTAACGCTGATGGTGTCATTACATTGTGCAATCAACCTTTACCTCATAATCATAAGTTAAAGCTAAACTTGTCTATTTCCACTTCAATGTAGAGCAATAATATAAAGGTTTGGCTTGTTTTCCTCCTGCAAAGCATCCTTTAATGGTGTTTGTTTTTCCATTCACTGGGATCAAGAAACTCAATTGCAAGATGCAAAAGGTGCAGTAGAAATGATAGATGTGTGTTACTGAATAGGCAAACACTGAGGCTTTCTGCAACCTGCTCCTGCTGGATTCATTATCAGCAATCTCTAGCTGTATCAGAAAGTTGTGGAAGAAAACACAAGCGGCCTGAGCTGACCCTGTGGACTCCACATGGTGTATTTGTAGTCATCACAAGCCTTATGGCTTCCTTAACTTGCATTTTTGAGGAGATGCAAGTTAGCTATGGTGTAGCTACATGTGTGGGCTTTGTTGTTAACTAATGATGCACAAGAATGAATCAAGCTTCAGGCTGTCAGTCAGTCTCTCTTCAGCCCAGCGAGTCAGATCTTGAAGGGAGAACTTGCCCTGGTCAGTGAGGTCACGGGCCTGATCTGTCAGTGTATTATTATGATGATGATACTCATCCTTCAACAAGACATGTTGCTGATTGTCTGTGGATTAAAGGCTTTAGTAAATTACAACAGACCAAAGGAAATGCACTGGAACACTAATTATTAAAACGGTTTATTGTTGTATTGTGAATCTGCTTCTACTGGGGAGCTCCCAGTGGCCGGCAGTCACGCTGTGGTAGCACTGGGTAGTTCTAGTTGCCAAGTGTTGTCATTAGTGCAGCTTTGTGCCGTGCCAAGAGTGGAGATTGCTTTTCCCACTCTGGTTTTAAGTTTCTTATTTTTAGGTCTTAAATGGACAGAGAACAAAGTGCTGCCTGTATCAATTTGGTATGTTTTGGAGCACAATGTTTCACATGTTAATTGCCTCGTCTCTATCTGATCGCGGCTGCTGTTCAGGCTGCATGCACGTGTGTGTGTGTAATTCAAAAGATAACAATGTGCATGCATGTGTGCAGCGCACTCTCCTCCACTAAATCTCTGCAGAGCATGGAGAAATGACAGAGGGAAGGGGAAAAAAGAAAAGCGACGAGAGAAACACAAAGATAAGAGAAGGGAGAGAGAGAGAGAATCCCCCTGCTGTTTTTCCAATCAGGAGGCGTCGTCCTCTTCACTGGGTGATTTATTCTCCCTCCTCTCCTTCATGTCCCAATTTCCAGCCCCACCACCACCACCACCACCCCACCCTCCGTTCTTTCATTCATTCTTTTCTCCCTGTCTTCTTTCTGTGGGCAGCTGGTGAACATAGCTATTTAGAAATGACGACAGAAACACATTCAGGCAGGCAGTGTTGTTAAAATGACTCACCTGTAAGGCTGTGAGGTTTTCATCTGAAGTAATTCGAACAGTTCACTTTTTCTCTCTGAATTCAGCCGGGGATAAATGTTTCTTCTTCAGACGAGACCGAGAGACGCCTCGACATCAAACATCTTTAATTTTAAAAGCAGCATTAAATGATGTATGACCTCACTGGCCAACATTAATAAGTGTCTGGCACCGCTCTGTGCACGCCAGCAAAGATCAACCTCCTTAACAACTGAATAATGAATCCGGTGTGCAGGTCAAGACTAAATATATATTATGAATTTGTTAATTTAATCCAGCAATGAAAAATGTTAAGCTCTTCAAAGAACAAAACCATGGTTACCATTTGATTTATGTGTGTCACTGACATTGCCAATAAATAGAGCATTCATTCATTATAACCTTGTCTTGTTTTGTTGCCAGCCAATCATTTAGTCACGTTTCATATCCCAGCAAGCCCCCCTGCACCTCCCTCCATTCATCCCCTAGAGCCACAAATGTGTGTGTGTCTGATCCCTCGCAGCTGCGTGTCGGTGCCACCCAGCCCAGCCTTAAATAAGTGTCTTCCTATGTTAGCATGAGTGGATGTATTAGAGCATGAGTTACAGCACATTATACGTTAAATTACCAATGCAAGTGTTTGTGTGTATTTCACTCTCTCACTCTTGCAGCCCCCCCCCCCCCCCCTTTCACAAGCCACCCACCCACTGACCCCTCCCTCTCAGCGCTGGTTGGTTGCCACGGCTACAGTGTCGCCTCTCTTCCTCATGTTGCTATGAGACTCGGACCAACAGACCTGAGCTGAATGACAATGTGTCTGTGGCTCTGGCAAGAGGCCCACAACAACCAATAAGAGACGGTCTAGACAAACACTTCCCAATCTGGGGTCTGGGGACCTCCAGGGTGATTGTTTGGGTTGGCAGGAGCCTCCTCAGCCATATGAGGCGTAGTTTATTAACACTATTTATATCCTCAGCAATTGTCTCAAAGAGGGAACGTGTCAGTCATTGTTAATGATTATGAAAGTTCCTTTATGAAATGTTGCCCTAAGAGAGGAGATACCTGATTTACATGGGAGATAACTGTTATGCAATAGCACAAAGATACATTATTTTACATATTTCATATTAACAGTGGATCACTGGCTGCTGTGTGTAATGTGAAAAGTGCTTCTCGTAATAACAAATCCACAGAAAAAGGTCTGATAACCCAACCTGCCTGCCAAGTAGCAAATGTCAGACAGACAAAGTAAGCTGGTGAAGGAAGTGGAAAAAGTAGCAGCTAGAAAGTGTCTTAAATTTTCACCATTTGTCATCGTGACAGAGCCAAATCCTCCAAGCCAGAGTCAGCTTGATGTGCAAATTGGCAATTCCCTGCTAACATGTGTGCCACATCAACTTAATAAGGTGATAATATGTCAGATGTTTGCAGTATGTCACGCACCTCCCAAGTCCTCTAAGAACCAGAAGATGCAGCTTTAAATGATTGTGTAGGTAATAATATCTGGTGTTGTTGAGAAGCTCTTAAACCCTGCTCAAAGACAGTTAGATCAGTTGATAATCATTAGCTGCAGTCTTAATATGGAAGTTTGCTATCCCAGCCTGATGTCATGCTGTGTTGATGTCATATAAGAAAACAGTAGAAAATCCCTACTAAAAATGACATTTCATTGACAAAGCTCCATCTTTTAGTTGTAAATACTGCTCGAGTATTTGCAATTCTTTTGATTTCTGGAGCCTGACTTCTCCGATTGCCTCGATTCTGACCTCCGCAAAAGGAGAATGTTTCATCTCAGGCTGCCTTTTGTACTTGCTGTGACTCAGTAGTGCAAGAGGACACTAGGGAGACAGGATTTTTTTTCCCAGTAAGAATAACACCTTGATTCAGAGCTGAAATATGCTCCGCTGGAGGCGCCTGCGACCATGGAAAAGAGTTCTGACACATAACAGCAGAGCTGATGTGGGCGGGAGGGTGAGATCTTTTGGGCTTTGTGTCACCCTAATCAATCCGCTTTTTTATCTGTTTAGTTTGTTATTCATGTGTGTACAGAGAGAGAGTGTCTGGGGAGAGTAACATGGGTTAAAGCAGCACATCATTCAGTCAGTGCTGTGCTGCTCCTCCCTGTCTGTGGCTGGGCAGTGTGGTTTCATTGTTTTCTTATGTCAGATTTATTGGCACACTGACACATATATATATTTTTTTAAATCCTTGTTTGTGTAGTATTCATTTTTCCCACATACAATAATTATTAAAATACTCCTTTTCCCAACATAATATGACCCATATCGCTTCCTGTCTGTCTGTCTGTCTGTCTCCTCAGGAACTGTTTACAGCCGAGTGTAAGTTTAAGGAGTCGGTGTTCGAGAACTACTATGTGATCTACAGCTCTATGCTCTACAGACAGAAGGAGTCGGGCCGGGCCTGGTTTCTGGGCCTCAATAAAGAGGGACAGGCCATGAAGGGCAACAGGGTCAAAAAGACCAAACCAGCTGCACACTTCCTGCCTAAACCTATAGAAGGTAACACACATTCACACACACATGATCCAGGGTTAATTTATTTAGTTTTATTTCATTTTTGGTTTTTGACCGGATTCCTTTGTTTGCTAAAATGCTTGTGGATGTTAAAGAAACATTATGCAACCTTTTCACTTAAATAACAGCTTCAACGTTGGCTGTTCTTGTACTTTGTAACTTTAATGAGCGGATAGGATCTCCCAAAGAAGAGTGGAACACTTTACAGCACGATGGCATACACCACTAGCTAGCTATAAGAAGCTAGCTCAGTTTTATCTTTCTTATTACAACCTTTAGATTTAAGGTGTCCTCACAAAGTGTTTGTAAACTTTTTACTGACATCATGGCAGAGGCAAAGAGGCCTAAAAGGACATTAATAAAAGAACCATTGTTGTAAAAATCCAAACCTCATACACTGTTACGAATGCATTAATTATGCTTTGTTATTGAACCAACTAATAAAAGGTTGCAAACTGTGTATACTTTCCTGACGGGAACTGGCGGGAAAACAACAATCCAGCAACAGAGTGTGCATCCCTGTCACTGTTATTTAGGAGTTTGAGTTGCAGGGTGAATGATTGATCAGTTTATGCGACCAGAGCTGATCAGATCAGTGGACGAGAGGAGCAGCTGCTGCAGAGGCAAGTGAAAGCAAACTATTCGACCTAGCATAACATACGGTTGAGTTTCACTTGCATCTGGCGCTCTGCTGCTCCGTCTGTGCTCAGAGTACAATCTGCACTCCAAGAGTGTGATGCAATTAATAACTCTGAATGAACACTACAGCTCCAGAAATATAAAATCAATATGTGGCGGCAGATGTTGGTATCGTGGCGGGCTGCCACCAATAAATAAATACGTGGGAAACCCTGCTGTTAGTTGGCATGTTCCCTTGGCTTCTGACGTCGTATTTACTGGTTCTTAATCCTTCAGCTTGTCAACACAAGGCACAAGGCTTCATGAGTAAGGGATGACATTGATGAAGTTACAGTCTTAGTTAGCAATCTTTCATGAATAATATTGGCAGGGATGTACACTCTGCTGATTGTCTTGGTTTTTCCAGTAGCTGTGAGACAGATCACTCAGGCAAATACCAATTCTTGCATAATGCTGCTTTAAGTTTTATTTTATTTTTTAGTTTTATGAGATTATAAAGACAAATCTTGTCCTCCTGCTCTTTGTTTCCTTCATTCATTCATGCTTTACTTATCTTGTCTTTTACCCCTTTTTAATCCTTGTTACTCTCCTCTCTTCCCACTCCTTCTCCTGTATACTTTCTTTAATCTCTCTCCTTCCTTCCTTTCCTCACCCTCCTCCCACTTCCCCGTCCGCCTTTTTCTCCCACCACTAGTTGCGATGTACCGAGAGCCTTCATTGCACGACGTAGGGGAGGCGGTGCCTAAACTCGCCGGGGGCCCGCCTTCCAAAAGCACAACCAGCGAACCGGTGGTCATGAATGGCGGCAAACCAGTCAACAAACCCGACAAAGAGGAGACATAACCCAGCCCCCCGTTTAACTCTCCCCTGGCCAACCGGAGGCCAGGAAAAGCCAGAGACTCGCCCCGCTGCTGTGCTCTCACAAAACTAAACTGCAACAAAAGGTAACCAAACAAACAACAGCTCAAGTTCTGACTGGTCAGCAGTGGGGCCGCACGTCCCGCCTCAGCTCTTCCCCTGTTGGACAGATCCGATGTTGTGGGGAAGAGCACTGCGGCTGGTGGCTGGGGGGAAGAGGAGGATGAAGACCGTAAAGTCAGGCCAATGCCAGACGGATATTTTGGAACTGGGACAGCCCTCATGTGGGACACGAAATGACTTCTTAAAGTATAAACAAAACAAAGAAAAAATGGAAAAAAATGTCGTCTTCACCGGTATTTTTCTGTGACAATCTGTAAGAATGAGGCCCCTTTTTTTTCCTCTCCTGATAGTACTGTTTTCTGTTGCCAGGTATGCTTGCTTGCTGGTGGCTACACACACACACACACACACACACATACACACACACACACATGCACACAACTCCTACCCAAAATCGACCACTTGGATTCGATCTTTGAGTAAATAAAGAACAGATTAAAGCAAACATCGGGCAAAGAGAATGCTTTAAATACCAAACACTGATGATTCAGAGGATGCTTAGTCATCGATCAATTAAGATTTGGCACAAGACCTTCTCTACTAAGCTTATAATGAAATGTACTTGAAAATGGCCCTCTGCATTATATACAAGGCAACCCATCGTATGACATGTCCCTGATTTTAATCACATACGATACGAACATACGAGCTGTTAAAAAGAGAGAGTTCTTATTTGACACCACATAGCTTAAAGCATGTTTGTCTTTTCAGTATGCCTTTGTTATCTTTTTGTTGGATGGTTTATTACTGTATTCTGCATACACAGAGCACTAGTGATTATCGAGCTACGTTGTTGTACAGACACAAAAGAGATTTTAGTGTCTACCTCTCTGTCTTTTTTTTCTGTCCCCTTTTGAATTCCATAACGTCACTGACACAAGTGTAGCTCAGGAGAGGAGGAGAACAGCTGACGTGTCAAGTAAGGAGTTTTGGTATCAAGTTGCTCAAATTAGTGCGTAGCTGAAGCCAGAACGATTTCCACAAATTCCCTGTTTGTAGCAACACGGAGTGCACAGGAGGCATGCTGGCGTCCAAACAGCATGGTAGCAGTCAGTGTTTACATGGAGTAGCAGAAATTGCAGAGGGTCAAACCTCAAGAACGGTCAGTAGTATTTTTCCTTTCTGTTGCCTTCCCAAGTACTTGAAGTTAAAGGTAGGAATGAGGGTAAAAATGAACAGGGTAAATGATGTTAAAGCCACTTTGTGTTGAACTTAACTGCCCAGTGGTTCTTTCAAAAAAGACACTTAGGTAGACAGCAATACACGCCAGGTCTTCACATGTCCTAATCTTCAAAGTTATTACAGCTCTCAAATAAATATTAATTTTAGAGGAGTACAGTTTTAAAGTAGCATATATACACAGTATGTGGATACTTTGCACAAGTGGATGCAGATCTGTGTGTCACTGGCTGCATTCAGACTGCAGGCAAATCAAATTTTTAAGACAGATTGTCCACACTGTTATTTGCAAGTGATCAGATTAGAGTTGTGTGTACAGAGTGTGTGTTAACAACATCTGTAACAACGTGGCTATGCTGATGACGCGGCTTTCCAACGCAGAAGCATAAGAAATGGAGGTTAGGGGTGTCCCCAACTAAGAATTTGCAAAGTCGAATCTGATTCATCAAGTGTTGCCGATCATTGACTCATTGTCAAATCATGTTTTGTTTTCTTTTGCTAAATGATTCATGTTCTTAATTTTGAAATAGAACTTGTTTTATAATTATACATCTTCCATTCAGCCCTGTATATTGTGTGTACGGGGTGAGTGTGTACATGTGGCGATGTCCACAGTAAAAAGAGCGAACATAAGAGATCGATAGACAGACAGAACACGCCACTTAGTTTGGGTTCTGCTTGCTGTCTGTGGCTGTAAACAGAACTTTGAGACAGAAAGATGCAAGCCACTGATTCTATTGTGACAGAACCATTGAGAAGTCTAAAAAATATTTAGCGCTACCAAAACAAGCTATGATTTAACCCAAACAATTCTATGTAAAAATCAGACAGTCAGCACCACCGTGAGCTGAATGGCATGATCCTTTGTTTCATAACCACATTTTCCCGCAGCTATGACGATTCCACTGTGAGATTAGCAGTTGAATCAGGCTCCTTAGATCAAATCGTCAAGTCGTTGACTATCCAGCGTCGCCCCTGATGGAGGTCTACCATTTTGACCACCAAACAATCAAACTTTGAAGTCGTGGTGCAGAACTACTCTGTTGTACCACACATGCTCGTCCATAGTGCTCATCTAGAAGCAGAATGGATTCTGCTCAGCACTTCTGTCCCTCTGGATTTGACGTCATCATTGTGTGACGCATTGTCAGTGATGCAAAAGATACTTTGAAATCCGATATGAGCGTCCAGGCTGAGAAATCGCATTTCAAATCACCTCCAAATGTGTTTTTTTTTGCTGTCCACACACTCTAAAATCAATCTGATTACAATCTGGATATAATGAAAAATGGATTTGGGATTGCAGTCTGAACAAGGCCAGTATGTCTGCGTGGATCAGGGCTGATCTGATCATATGTATTTTAATTTCAGGAGGAAATATATTTTTTTGACAAGACAGAGGGTGTGAACTTCACATTGTGGCTCTAAATTGGCCTGCACAGCGTCCTATACCAGCAGGTTACATTACTAAAACAGTATTAGAAATGTGGTTTGTGTAACCGCCAAAAACAAACAGCACACACTGATTGCAGTTTCAAATCCCACCACTGAAATGCAGCTCTGAGTGAAATGTTTCGAACTACAGGGCAGAAAATCAAATGCCTTGAAATGAAATTAAACCAAATAGATTCCCATGCTTTGCCCTCTCACTGTGACAGTCAACATGGCACCAATCTGTTCTGGACTTGAATCCTGTTCGACACCCAGGCTCTCTGTTTACTCGTCTTTCTAAGACAGCAAGACTAGACGCCAATTAACTCTTCAGAAAGTTACACCAGTAGTCCGTCATATCCCTGAGGAGATGTTAATACTGTGATCCCACACTTCATATTAGTGTCAGCGACAATGAGGCACAGATGAATGAATATATTCAGTAAGAAACACAAACTGTGCGTCTCTCTCACTTTGAATCCTGATTTTTAAGCAAAGTAACCACTTTGCATTTTAATCAGATCCTTGAAACACTGTCATATTTGCTGAAGATGAATGACCTCCACTGACGTTCCCAAAACTACAAAGAGACAAGACAAAGCGGCCGCCCTAGACACAAAACCACAAGGCTGTATGATTAATCCTCACAGTTGTTCCGACATTAAACGAGCTACCCCCAGCCTCAGCAACAGGTGTGTGTCTGTGCAGCAGGTCAAACACTGCGGCTGTTGCACACAAGCCAAGCCTCTCCGACATGTTTCATGTTGTCACGCTGTGTTGTACTGTACAGAGGATACACTCGGCTGCTGAAGAGACTGTGAAAATACAAGACAGCTCACAGTGTTTCTAATTGGCATTTCTCAGATTTGTTCCTCACATTCACCACATTTTTCTCTCCTCTGATTCTCATTAGCTGTTACTTGCCTTCAAATATGTGTGGCTGAGCAGCTCACATTGCGTAAACATATCTAGTCTCACATCCATAGCTACTGTTTGATATAAAGGTATTTTATAAAAGAAAGATGTCAGTGAAATATGTGTGAAATAAAAGAAAGATCAGAGTTTCTGTGTACCCTGGAAATCTGCAAGTGCACGTGACATGTATCATGAGAATGTTTGCTGGTTGTAGATTCTTGCTATGTGAGTGCCTCTCATCCCCAGCCAAGCTCGAGATGTGAGATCCAGGGTGGCTGCAGATTTATGCTAAACACTCGGCCGTCCTGGGCTCCAGCAGGGTTTATCCAAGATTTCCAAATTCTCAAAGTCGCTTGACTCCAGCTCTGTCGAAGTGGGATGACGGTAATGTGGAAGAAGTCTTTTAACCGGTGTTGTGCTTGTGTCACGTCAAAGAAATGTGGATGTAATGTTGTGTCACAGTAGGGGTTACTACGTAAAAAAAAAACAAACCCTGACAATCAGGTCTGTAAACTTTTATTTTTTAATGTGTCCTGTGTTGTCTCCGCTGCTTGTGTCTAAGAAGCCACTTTAATTACAGCATAGAGTATGATGTTTTTGTATTTGCCTGAGCAAACGTTAAGAGATACAATCCAGGACAGCAACTGCTTTCCACTGAACGATTATCAAGCAGCTAATTTGTCTGCACTGCTGGCAGAGGAAAAAGATCGACTTAGCAAAAGAACCAAATCTTCCTCCGTTCAAAGAGGCCCAGCTTGTTAGGTTAGAAGTAGGGTCCACGTGTGAAAGCAGCTATTGAAGATCTGTGGCACATGCTCAAGAATTAATGATAGCTGAGGCCAGAGAAAAAGGGGCCTGGTTTCCTGGCTGCTGACCAAAGACACTGCTACAATAGTGTTTCCAGGCTGGTAATCACAGTTACTGGTTCAAACAACGACGGCGCAATTACTGTCAGTGTCTCCTGAGAGATTTCTCTCCACTGGTGGTTCGCCAGGTACCAAGGCTACAATTATGAGATATCTAACAGCGAGCTCTGCACAGGAAAGAGAGCAGCTGATTTAATTAGAAGTGAGCAATCATGACAACCCGGGTCACTTTTAATTTCCACATACAAGTACCACTTGTGTTCTCATGGCAGGTACACATGTAGCCATCTTACTTTGTCCTGCATGAACTGTAGCTCTGAAATCAGAAAATGGACACGAGAACATAATGGGACAAAAAGGCTTGTGTGACCCGACCACTGCAGTACAGGTGCACTTTAGAGACACAGGGACATGTAATGGTTCGCACTGTACTCATGATGTAGCTGGTCTCCCTCAGGTTTTCTTTTCTTTTTCCTTTTTTCTCCATTCCACTTTATTCCTCTGACAAAAGACTGCCTTATTACATCTGAATCTGAAACGAGACAGTAAACGCACTCTCCTGTTGTTGTTTTTTCTCAACACTCATCCCACACAAACACACAAAGCAGACACACACTCTTCATCTTATTTTACGTTTCAATTATCCTTTGATCCCCAATCTTCTGTTCACTGTAACTATGCTAGCTTTTGCTCTCTGCTCGTTTTGTAATCACGCAGCCAGAGAACTTCTTCCCACCTCCTCTTTTCTCCTCCTCCTCTCTCTGTTCGGACTGTTTCCCACTTGTTGCATGTTTTTTAAAAGAGGAAAGATGACTGGGGCTAATGCATGTGGTAATTTAGGAAATGTGTTATCATAAACAAAACAAACATTTACAGTGTAGCACCAGTGAAACTTTGCATCTGGCTCGTTGGTTTGCTGCAGCCACTTTTGATGTTTGTGTAATTTTTACATTTTCCCGTGGCATCAGAAACAACTCACAGAGACACATTGTTTCCAAGCACAATCCATCACTGCATTAATGGAGCAAAGGAAGAATGAATCAAAATTACTTCATATCGCTAACATTGTTACACTAATGCATGTCTTGCGTGGAATACTTTCAGCAGAGCATCAATATTTAATTCTGGAGGCTGAGAGCAGGAAAATTATAAAAAACAGTAAGTAATTGTTTGATTTCCTTTGCTGCTTCATTTAACAATGATGGATTGTGCTCAGGGAGTTATTTTAGATGCTGGTAGATGTAGAAATAGATGCCCTGATTAAGGACCGTCACACAACATATAGTATTACATATTGTGACTTTTAAGGTGGGCAAAAATGGTGTTACGCAGCTGTAAACTAACGAGAGATGGTTTAGGTTTTCCTCCTCAATCAGTGCTGCCACTGGTGGTCACATGCTGTATTACAGCAACACAGAATGATTTAACATGGTTTGTATTGACATCAATGAAAAAAAACATAACCTGATGCTGTTTTTTCCCACCTTCTAATCATAAAGGAGATTGTGTACCGTCGAGTGAGTCTGGGTTTCCAACATTCTCCCTGTGCCCAATGTCAAGAGGAACTGTGTGACCTAAACGTCCGGGTTATATCACTGATATGTAGTGTCATAGTCCTGGATCAGGGGTTAATGAAAACTAGTGCACACATATAATTACATGTTCAGTTTCAAAGTGAGACTGTGATTAACTGCAGGATGGAGAACACATTGAATAAAGCCGTAGATTCACAACCTTCTGTGTCTGGCTAATGCAAACCATGCTATGAGCCAGATGCAATGTGTCCCAGGTGTTTACCTTAAAGGAGATTACTCTGTCTGTCAGTAAATGTACAGTTACCTTTACATACATATTATGCAAACAGTTTGTCTGCACTGTACAGTTTGTGTCCAATCCATTGTATACACACAGAAAACAATATTGAATAAAGGATTTATAGAAAGGAAGTGTGGCTGGACTGATTTACTGCACAGTGTGTCTCTCTCTCATCCGTTTATTTCTGTATAAGATAAACTTTCATAGATGTCATCACTGACTTTATTCATCCATTCAACTTAAGCACTCTTCACTTATAGGTTTACTCTTCATACCATTCATGCTTTGTGTTGACTGAAGGGCGGGCTGTTTGTCGTCACCCATTTCAGCACAGAGTTTAATAGTTTTGTAATCATTAGTTCTTGTTTTTCATTCTGTTTTTAGTTTTTGTTTTCAATTCAGTTTCGTGTCAGTCAGTTTCAGTAGTAGTTTTACTGTTTTTATTACAATATGTGGGCCATTTGTTTATTCAGGGGACATATCTAAGAAGTTTGAAATAGTTATTACAATACAAACAATACAACACTTTGTGAAGGCAGTTGTTGCCTCCTCATGCTTGTTGTGACCAAACTTACGAAAACACGACCTAAAGACAAGGGCTGGCACAAGAGAAGGTTTTCACCACACGACAATTGGAACCAAAAGAGTTCACAATTACAATATCATTTCAAAATTTATAAAAGAAGAGAAAGTCTGTAATGGCAAAAGGAGCAATTACATTTAATGGATAGTGAAAGGGCCATCAGTTGGCGTTAGTGGAGAGAGACAAAGCAGACAGAAAGAAATGGAAATTACTTTAGAGGCGCTGGATTATTTACACTGTAAATATTTTATGTTTAGATTACATTATGTACACAGTGTAAATATATGTAAATATATGTGCAATATTAACATGACATCAATATTTCATTTTTAATTATCGCAGTTATTGTCAATACCTTTATATTATGAAACCCTGAAAATATATGTTTCATATTTGTTTTGTTTTATTTTAGTTTTGAAATGCACAATATTGATTTAGTTAGTCACAGTTTAGTAAGTTTTTAGTTTAGTTTAAGTTGACCATAATAACCTTGTTCAACGGCAATAAAGGTTCAGTAACTGGCTACATTTAAGTGCCATTGTTGGTAAGGGTGTAGCTTTGTGTTGCTGGCATACATATGTATATCATCCTGCAATTAGTTTGTGGCAATTTGATGAATTTATTTTGCAATTCACACCTGTAAACAAAATCAACTGAAGTAATTAAGGTATTGACACTACATTTTGACAGCAGGCCCCTCAAAACTATAACAATGCAGGGGCTGCAAATCTTTTTTAAACAAGGTGTCACTATTAGCAATTCAATTAAGATATACAAAGTACTAACAGACAAACACAGAACCAATAAGAATGAAAATCCAAGACCAGTTGAGGGAATCCCAAAAAGAGTTAGAAGAGAAAAAATAAATAATTAATAATGATGACAAATTAATTAACCTGTGTTTCTTCTATATTTAAGCTTCTATATTTGCCACAAAAGTTGAAAATGCCAGGTGGCAAAAAGGCATGTGGTTGATCCTTTGATAAAACAACAGATTTTCTCCACTTGTAAATAATACATTACATCCTTAATCTGGTGTCCATATGTTGGACATGAAGAGTCCTTCCAGAAGTGAGTAAAAAGAGACAATGTCCACTTGGGCTCTACTTAAGTTAACACCTAGAGGAGTTACTGCAAATATTGCCATGGACATAGATGTTGAACAATGTTGAAAAAGTTTTGAATAATAAATCCCAGAAATGAAATAGTTTCAGACAGGAGCTTCAATTTTGATGCAAAGTGTAAAAGATTAGTGTACCTAAATTTCACACAGGAAAAAAAGAATCCAACTAAGTAAGACAACTAAGTGTAATTAACTCTGTCTTAAACCACATTAACCAAAGACACAGAGAGAAGCAGCATCAGTCAGTTTCCACAGAGCAGAGTTTGATGGAAGCACCATTAAACAGCTCCACTATCAGGCAGACATGTATGGAGAGAGCTGTGGAGACAGCTCGGCAGACACATTCAGACAGGTTGACAGGCAGGAAGACACACACACAGACACACACACACACACAATCACACCGCACTGCCTGGCCTCCTTTAAATGACAGATGAACCAGCAAATACTGTAATTAGGTGGATGTCATTAAGATTTGCATATGTAAATTTAATGTAAATTAGGTGTACTTTAAAGGGCAACATGGTGTTTAATTAGCAAGATGGGGGTTATAAAGAACTGTAACTTTAATTATATCCAATGAAACACTGCATGCTTCATCTCTCGTTCAAACTGATGATCGTTGTAATGTTTTTCATCACTTGTTAAAGTATTAGGATTGTGGACTTGGTCGTGATTTCATTTCCTGCAGTAATTCTTCCTTAAAATGTTTTCCTCCTGTCACTCTCTGTCATTTTAAGTATTTAGTTTCACCATCTGTTCTGCCATCATGTGCACTGTCACATCTTTTGTAGCCTGCTGCATAAATTTAGGTTTTTACTTCCATACTTTGTCATCCTTCTGCGCTTGTGTGATTCATCTCTCTGCAAACAAATGCAATCGCTTTAATGTGAGCAATGTGATGTTAAGAATAGCTTCAGCTGCTAATTTGTAGTTCCTCCATGGTCATGTATATATCTGATACAATTTATATGCTGCAAAGGCCTTATCATGGATCTGTTATTAGTCGTTATCTTTCTCTGTGCAAACATCCATCACGTACACATGCATCCTCTGCAGACCGTGTAATTGATCATTGAAGGAGTCGATGACAGGATCTAGATCTGTGGAGTCCTTCTGTCAGCACAGTCTAATGTCTTTTAACCCTTTAGAGGGATACTCTGCTGATTTTCAACCAGCTTTGTATCAAAACAGTGTGGGTCGTGTGTGTAAATGAACTGTGGTAAACTTCCCTCCATCTTGCCAGTGCCCAGATCTCCCTGCGAAATGCGTCATCTGGTGGATTTTTGCTGGCTCTGAGGCTTTTGCTCAAACTACAGACTGTACTTCAGCATTTTTGTACGACTGCCAAAATGGACACGCAGAGTATAGAAGCAGATCGAGAGAAAGAGAGCAGCTGATCAAATATGAACCAAGATTCTGTCACTGCATCGTCTATTTCTCACCTAAACTGTTTTCTGAAACATGTTTTAGCTCAACCTTTTTTGTAATTTGAGATCACTTGTTACCAACTGGCCACCATATTATTTCCTGTGTCAGAATAGACAAACTTGCATTATGTTACCTATCCATTGGAGTGTTTATTGGTGGCACAGTGCATTCTGGTAGATGTAGGTTTTCTACCTCTTGAGCAAAAGCGAATGCTCGGTCCTTTTTCTCATACTTCTTCTGAATTGAAGCAAAAGATGAATTATACAATCATTAGTTCTTTTAGGGCCCCATACTGTAATATCAGTATTAAGATGTGTCCTACTTTTCACAAAGTCATTCTTTCTCTATGGTTATATGACAAATTGCTTGACCCGACAGTGTTTCCAGTCGCCATTTCTTTGGCTTCAGCACCATAGCTACTATTGAGGACACCTAGGTTAAAGTCTCAATATAGTGTCCCATTTGCCTCTTTACTGTGGACTGTCCAACAAGATGAAAATGGCACCATGGATGAGGTTCAGCTGGTGAAATCATCTTTGTTTAGAAAGGTTACTAACTGAGTAAAACAAGCCAGAATTATCTACATGGCAGCCATGACAAGAGCTTTTAGAATTCTCTCTATGCTATGGAAACATGCTACAATTCATGTAAATGCACTGTTGCTTATTAATTATTTTCCATCTTATGCTGTAACCTGCGAACATGCTTTTGTGTTTTGAACTTTCAACAATGTGTGAAACCAATTGGTGAATTTGGACATTGCGCTACTGTTGTAGAATAATCAAGGTGATGTGCTTTTCCATCTTCGGAACATTATAGTTTCACCACAGCAGGCCCACATCAATAACATCTGATGTCACATCAATTATGGAGCCTTGTGTAAGTGCAGTCGGATTCTCTTAAGCCCCTTTCCCACTGGACAAAACACAAGTAACGCCCACTAACACACGGCTTTTGTCTTTAATAGGAAATGTTACTATTGCATTCCAGGGAGAAATAACTTTGCAGAAGTCACAAGTTTCTCTGACCTCCATGCTGCTTTCTGGTAACTAACCTGTTTTCCAGGGTGTTCATGACGTTGAATATTCTTCTACTGCAGAGCCCTGTACCCAGCTGTCGTCTAGTGGCAATGAGAAAGGAATCTATTGCTTATTTTTAGTGTGTTTTCCCATTTTTTCAAAACCTGCATCTGTGCGATAATTATGGTGGCCAATTCACCTTCACACCTTTCCCTGACCTCATGACGTTACCATGGAGATCAAGGTTAAGTGTTTAGGAAAAGACATAGGACATTATTTTTCTGACTATGTGACAGTCTGGGATTTTAAAATCCTGGCTACGGCCCTGTTTGGCTCCACTATGTGTGCTTTGACTCAATCAATGAGATCACTTTGGCCACCAGCAAAACTAAAACTCCATTATGCACAAAGCAAAATGGCTGAACAGTAATCTCTTATTAAAAAGCAGCCAATTATAGCCGGAAAGCAAAATGACATTTTGTTATCACATAGCACAAAATGTTTCGATTTCCCGTCTTTTTGATTAATTTCATTAAAACAGCATCGAGTTGGGATTTTTGGTCTCTTATCTGCCACAAACGCACACTCGCACGCGCATGCACACACACATACACACACAGACAGTACCCGTGCTGAAGCAGTGTGTTTGAGGTGGCATTGAGAGCTCACTTGAGAGCCTGTTTCTGTCTGCCTCATTATCATCAAAGACAACAGGCGCTCCAGTACATGCACACACACACTTACATGCTCACACACACGTGCACACGCCCTTGCATGCACATGCACACACAAGGCATGCGTCATAGATGGTTTTCATAGTAATCATGGCCACTTCAAGCCCCAGCGTCCCTCACCACTGCTGTCTCATGAAAACCTTGTATCTCCAAACAACTGTGAAACTAAAAAAGCAGTGCAGCTTGAGCCCCTTGGTTTTTTTTCTTCCCAGTTATCCAGTGGTGTTTTTAAATTATCTCATGAACCAACGTGTGATTGGAATTTTCGCGTGAGCGTGGAGCGTGAGATCTTTTAACTGAGGCTGAAACATGAAAATTAGCAACAATATGAGGTTTTCACACAACACTAGCATTATGTAAGGCAGCCTGCAGTTTCATGATGTCCCCATGGCAACCAGACTGCTGTCAATCACTCTGAAAAGGTTAAGATCAAACCCCCCACTCTTTTGTAATTACTGCTTCCATGTCTCATTAGCGTTATTTGATGTATGTAAAAAAAAAAAAAAAAAAAAAAGTTTTTTTGCTGTTAATTTTCTTCGTTTCATGTTCTCATATAAAATCTAGATATCACGGGAAATTAAAAGTCTGCACTGAAACCAAGACTGATGATCATTAGAATGAATAACATAATGCCCTGATGTCTATTTGGATTAAATTTGACCCAAACGATTCATTAGAATTCAAAATCAGGCTCCGTTTGTCAACCTAAGCCTCCTCAGATGAAACGGTACAGGTGAAGGTCAGAGGTCAGAGTCGTCATACTGTCGCTGTCACTCATTCGTCTTCATTTCTGTTCCCTGCTCGCTCCTCCCCTTTGACCCCCTCTCTTCCATTTGCACCTCTTTTCCTCCTCACATCTCCTCTCATCATCACCCTCCCCTCATTCATCACTCCTCCTCCTCTCCTCTTCTTCACAACAGCAGGAAAGGGAAGAAAAAGGTTGATGAAGAAAGAGAGGGCGGGAGGAGAGAAAGGAATAATTTATCTCTCAGGTGATAAGTGACATTTGATGGACACTCACACACACACGCACTGGCACACACACACACACACACACTCAGAGTAGGGCAGAGCAGCATCTAGCCAAGCAAACACGCAGTCTGAATACTGATTAACCAATCAGAGCCCATTTCTGCCTGGCACCAGAGACACTCCTTGGCTGCCATGGCAACCAAGAAAGCATCATAGCTGAAAGGAGAGGGAGGAAGTGCCTCGGTGTGTGAGTGTGCATGTGTTAAATTGAGAAAAAGAAAAATCTATCTCCTCCATCTTGAGGAATATTCACAATGTGTTTTATTGTTGAACTGATCATTTTGATGACTGGTTGCTATGGTGATTATTTTATGTTTGGCAGCCATCTTTCATGCTTTAAATCATTCAAAGTTCAGACCAATGATTTGCAATGAAATAAAACCATTTTAGAGAAAAGTTGCATTGGTGGTAACTGGCCGGTCTTAGTCTGGCCACCAGACAATCAGAGATCTCCGCCTTCTGATAGTCTGGGGACACTCCTTTCTGAAGTGTGTTTAACACACCGGCAAAAACGGCCGGCAACAAAGCAACGCCTCTTGCATTTTTGAAAAGGACACTCCCCCTTTTCTCGTCTGCAAGGACACAAACACACAGAGAGCTTGAAAATGGATGCCGAGAGATTTAACTCTGTTTTATCAAATGTGTGCGCAGTCCACAAGATTGTGGAAATGAAGGACTTACCGCTGCATGTGTTTCTAGTCGGACTATGTTTACGAACAAGAGTTCAGTGAGCCACAGAAGGACCGCCCTGCAGATTTACTATTGGTTCTGCAACATAGGGAGTTTTTTTAAAAATTGTATCCGCCCATTAATTGTATCCGCCCATCTAAACACAAAATCAGGGAGAAAGTCATCAGTCTTTAGTTAAGCAAAGCGTCTAAAGACTGACTTGTGAGTCTAGGCCGGTCTGAGCTTGACTCAAGCCGGCTGATGATGTCGCCTGCAACTCAGCTGGTTAAATCACCGGCAGCTGGTTTTAGGACATAACGCTTGTCACCTGTTTCGACAGCCAATTGGTTTGCAGTGAAGTTGATTACTGTAACTTTAATTGTAAGTATGATATTATCACTTGTCATTTTGTTGAGGAAATGTCATCAAGCCTGTTGCTGGTTTTATTCTGGACTGTACTTTGGCAACAGCATGTCTGACACACTTTGGTGACTGTGAAACATTTAATTATCTCAGAGGCCCTGAAAGAGAGGAAAGAGAGCAAAATTAAAGACAGGGAGAGCCTTTGTCTCGCTGCTTTGGCAATATTGTTCTCAACTGTCATGCAAATGAGGAGCAGTGGACTGAGAAATGCAGGGAGAGATGAGTAGCACATACAGAGATAGTCAGTGGAAGTCGTGCTTTATTATCCCATATGGAGCCAGATGCAAGGAGTGTGCTTTAAATCCAGTGTGTCAGTGTGTGCATTAAATCTAAACTTTCTGAATTAGGTGTCATCCACACTCAGTACATCAGGAAACAATAACTTACTGTATAGCACTGCAGAGAATGTGATTATAGAGTGTATTAAAGTACAGAACTGCTGCATGTCACTACACAAACAGTCCTATTTACTCATCCAATCCCCAAGATTTAGGTTTTACCACGCACCCCTGAGCCATGCTGTTGCTGGCACACACACACACACACACACTCATGAAGCCATGAGTCATGGGGTGGTTTTCACAGTAATCACGTCCACTTCAAACCGCTGCGTCACTTATCGTCTCTGTGGAGCTGCATCGTGTTTAGCTTGACCATCGCACACATTCAGTCTTTTTTGAAGTGATCAAAATGGCAGAATTCAGTCAAGTGTTGACGGTAAATCACGATTTCTAGTACCAGCTCGTAAGGATTATTACTGACAACGAGCACAGGTCAAGTGTGTTGCCAGAATAAAATAAACCTTTGGTATAAATTAACATTGGCATGAGCACTGTGTTGCACTCAGCCCCTCTGAGCATCACTTCAGTCGTCTGTATTCACTTTCAAAGCATCAGCAGTAAGCCGGGAGGAAATTTGGGGGATTATTGAGTGCTAAAACAAAACCAGGCAGTGTTATCCCAGGTTTAACCCTTGACTGTCATATCGCTGGGTTAACATTTAACAAGTGTGGCCTTAAAAATCTGGATTAGTGATAAACCCTGGGTATTCAGAGACTGTCCTCACCAGAAAATAGGACCCCCTTTGCCTTCAGAACTGTCTTTATTTTTCATGTCATAGATTCAACAAGATGCTGGAAACATTCTTCAGAGATTTTGGTCCATAATGACATGATAGCATCACACAGTTGTTGCAGATTTGTCGGGTGCACATCCATGATGCAAATCACCCGCTCCACTGCAAGCTCCCAAAGGTGCTCTATTGGATTGAGATCTGGTGACTGTGGAGGCCATTGGAGTACAGTGAACTCATTGTCATGTTCAAGAAACACTTGAGATGACCTGATCTTTGTGACATGGTGTAACTTTATTGCACATATATGTTAACAATAGGAAAAGTGAGGAAATGTTCTTTTAAAACACTAAACTGAGTGCGCATCTCCTTGGTGTTTGGATATCTGTGTGTAAGTAAGATATTATTAGATAGACGGATGGGGAGAACAGAGAAAAGGATGAGTGGATTATTACAAGATTTTGAAGGGCACCTCAGCAGGTTTAATATTGAAGTCAGAAAGAAGCCTTCAATATCCGAATTCATAAATATTGCATTTCATATGAATATGATTTCCCTGGCTGCCTCTCATCTGACAAACACACACCAACATCATATTATAATTTGGGATATTCTAGTCTCCTGTTATGAAGCTGCCTCATCAGCTGTTAACCCACTAATAAGACGCTCTTGAGGGCTGGGGTTTGTAAAGTCTGCTGTGTACAGTATGTGCCGCAATCTGCATTTATAGTGTGTGGAACATGTATATTTGTGTCTATGCAGATAGGCTTTTACAGTTTCTGAAGGCTGAGAAAGCCAGAGCACCACTGTAAGTTAAAATGACTGTTGAAACTTGTGGAAACAGTTCATATTTTATTGGAAATAGAGGACTATGGATGTGAATGGAACAGAAGAAGAATGAGCCAGAGCTGGGTCAAAAGAGGTAGCGTTTTTTGGGCCTTACAGGTTACTCAGCATGTTGGTTCATTCACAAAACAACCCCACGATGCCGGGCAGGAGCCATATCGAGCGTTTTTTTTATCCCCCCATTTTTAGAGAGTGGCTTTGAAGTCACAGCTCCATGGTTTGAGAGAGAGCAGGGGAGAGAAAGAGCACTTCCTTTTGGAGGTTTCTGAGAATAGGCCGCTTTATTTCTGTCTACCTCTTTGCGGGTACGGAAAGAGAAAAATGGACTGGAGCAGAGAGAGAAGAGAGTCAGCCAGACAGAGAGATCAATGCCCAACTGCAGCACAAAGCGCAAGAAAAAAATAAAGTGTTTTTCTTTGCTTTTAAGCAGCAGTAGGTGTGCAGGTTTGGTGACCTTGGCAACTGGCAATGGAGCAGAACATTTGATTGGAGTGTGTGCATGGGAGTGTGTGTGTCACATGCAGGGCAGGTCAAGATGTTCAAATGGAAAATCGATACCTTACTTACAAATGCACATCTAGAAAAGGCAGATTTTCTTCAGAATAAAAGCTGTTGGAGCAGTTAGTTTATTCACACAATAAACCTTTATTTGGGAAAAGCTTTTTAGCCTGATGAGTCAGACAGTTTTGTCAGTTGATCATAGTGTGAGGCATGTCTGCAATTTCACCCGTGGGTGCTGCCGCCACTCAGCCAATTCAGCCATTTCAGCATTCACAGAAGGTAATTGTCCAGGTGTGTGCTGGCAGCTGTTACGGCAATTACTCTAAATTATAGGGGAAAAAAAGAAATAAACTTAACCTGCTCTGGTTGACATTTGTCTAACCTCTCAGTTGAGCTGTCGTCGAGATCATGAGATGAAATCGGGCTTCAGTGTGTTTCAGTCCACTAACCAGCTGGAATTAGCAGCTACATTCATCACATTTTGTCTTTGAAATTAAAATTCTCCATTATTACAGAGTCCAAAGCCGTCACAGTGGAGCTACATGTAGCGTTTTAACACCAATAAATCACTTCCTTGTTCATTTTAAGACATTAGTGTAATTACTGTTAACAAATGAGGCCATCGGGGAGACATCCAGTGGCCTGTCTTTGTACATTTTGTGCAGTCAGATTCAACCTGAGGGCACAAAATGTTCCATCCAGTACAATTTAACTTTACACATTAACACAGTAGTGTTACCTCTGATTGAAAGGCAGCTGCTGCATATTCATGTCACTTCATAGTGTTTCTGCCTTGAGTTTCTGGGTATTGAAGGGGAAGCATTATTGATAAACTGGCAGATTTTATAGATTAATTTATTGGACTCTTTACACCCTGGGTGCCTGCTGCAGTAACTCTTGGTGTTTTTGAGGTGGCTGCATCATGTCATAATTGTTTCTTTTTTGCTTTACGGTTAATAATTTGCTAACTTGGGACACTAAATTTACAGATTTCTGGTGATCCATTTTCTCAGTCTGATGTGAATCATTTTCTCTCCTGTTTATGTTTTTTTTAAAAAAGGTGGAATAAAGGTTTTGCCAGGATAATTGTTCAGGTACTATTTCTTTTTTCATCTGTGAAATTGAATGAAAACAGGTTAGATAGAAAGCTTCATTTAGAGCAATGATCCTGACAACAAAAAAAAAAGATTAAAATAAAGATTTTCACCTGCCCAAACTTTTTTTTCCCCCCTGTTTTCACAGGGGTTTTTTTTTTTTAAAAAAAAAAAGCTACTGCCAATTATACTTGCAAAACTTTTTTAAAAAATCTGTTTTAAGTTATAAACTCAAGAGAATTTAGACAATTTAGATCAGGCCTAGAAAACAGAATTTTTTTCTCTCATTTGCCTCTCAGAACTTCCGTATAAATTAGTTGTATGTTGTGTTTCTGGAGCCCAAGTCCTATTTTTGTGGTAGTTAGTTTCCTGTCAAACATGAAAATGTAGTAAAAAAAAGGTAAAAACAAAAAAGCCGGAATAGTTTTTCTAAATTACCTTTTTTCATCTGTGAAAACAGGTGAAAAGAAATGTTCATTTAGTAAAATAATCCTCCTTAATCATTTCCCCAAACTTTTTTTTCCCCATCTGTTTTCACAGCTGAGATAAAAGAAAATAATATCCTGTTTAAACTTTTTATTTTAAACCTGGAGACTAAGAAAAAACAATTAAGATTAGACTTGGATCACAAGAATTTTTTTTTTTTTCTCGCTTACCTCTCAGGGCTTCTGTACACATGACTTCGATGTTTCTTTCTTTAGGTGACGTCCTGTGTTTGGCAGTGAAGTTTCCTTTCAGAAATGAGCATGTAAAAAGATATGAGACATCAAAATAGTACATATATATATTCAAAACAATGCTCCGTTGTGTTAAGTGTCATGCTGATATTTTGATGATACAATAACATTATGCTCACTATCTTAATGTAGTATGCTAATATTTACTGAACAGCACTTAAGCACAGCTGGTGCTTTGATTGCTTTTTATAGTAGCCCTGCAAACTAGTGTAAAAATGACCTTATGTTGCATTATTTGTACATATATTTCGCTCATACTGTAATCTGTATATAGACTACATTGGACTTGGACATTGTACCAGATAGTAGAAGAATAAAGATGACACACACTGTCTAGTTTTCATTGCCTAAAATATGAAATCACTGCAGTATTTTCATCAAACATTAACAACACAAACACACCCACTCTGGCTCCCTCCCACGTCCCTCTGTCCGTCGATCTGGCTCTCTCTCTGTTTTTGCTGTCTGTCAATATCGGAGACGGTGGCATTTCCAGCCTGCAGACAGCTTCTCCCATCAGGCCTCATGACTGACGGCGGAACTGTTGTGCATGCGTATGAATACAAGTGGGCTAATAAACTATTCTTTGCCCGTCCCCTTAATGTGTCCATCAATCCCTTTGACCATCTAAGCTGAATAAATATCTGTAAAGCGGCCACAGCTTGTAAGGCTGAAATGTCACACTCAATAACTGAAATCACACTGGCTTAATGTCCATCAGTTGTTTGTTCATCCAGCACTTTGGTCCACTGCAAGATATCTCAACAACTACTTTACCTGAATTGTCTAATGCTGACCCCTGTCAGTCAGCTCCATGTACTGATATTCATGCTCCCCAGAGGATCAACCCATTTTGGACACTTGTTTGGTGTGCTGCTGTGATTAACCAACTGCATACAAATTCTACACACGTGACCCTGCACATGGAGACATTCAGAGGCTGAATGTGCATAAAAAGAGAGAGAATCTACATTTTCAAGTCAGCACCAGCATGACCTTTTTGAAGGTATTACACCTGGAGAGTTCAGAAGATGATTTGTCTCATGCACTTTACCCTGGAATATTTAAACAGCGAAACTGCATCGTTCCCATATGAGCACATGCACAAGGTTGATAAACCACGGGCAGGAAAAGGGCAGCTATGGGGGCAATGGCAGTGAAAATGTCACACAGTGCTGCAGCTAAAGGCAGCTCGTACGACTGCTGAGGAGGGAGAGGATCTGAAAGGAATAACAAACATGTTGCTCCAGAATGAGCTGCTGATGATGTACAGCATCTGTTTCAGACTGATCTGTCTCTTAATGTTGTTATACATGACATGTATGGAGTGTGGAGTGTGCCACCGGAGTAGGATATTTTAAATATAAATGTATGAATAATTGCTTGTTGCAAACAAGTCGTTATATTTCCTGATAAAGCTTTCATGGCATCATCACTGTAAAAGATTAAATCCAACCCACAGCAACAGGAGCTCTAATTGCTCCCCCACCCCCATCCCCCTTTCTGCTGCACATAAGAACAGGTGGCAGGAGCTGGGTGTGCAATTTATGATTGGTTTTAAAATCTTTTAATTGATTACAATTAAACACTGCAAAGGCCTACAGTTAATCCAGTGGCAACCTCATGACTCCATAACTCAGACTATATGACATTTATATGTCTCTGGATGGTCACTACAGTATGTTTGACTGAGCATCATAGCAGTGACCATGCTTCCCTTTAAGAAGTGCTTTAATGATCTAAGAATCTCAGAATGATTGTAATGGAGAATAGCGGCAATTTGTAACGTAAAAAAACACATAAAAACTTACACACAACCTGACATGTTACAGTAGGAATATGATCCGAAATCAGGACGCAAATAACAACACTAGCAACCAAGTTTACATGTTTCCCTGACGTGAGCATGTAGCTCGTAGTAGCGTGCTTGAGCAGATGACTATATAGGGAAGTCTGGCACAACATGACGTCATACTGTAGCCAGAGTAGAAAAAACGGTTCACAGTGGTCTATTACTTTTACTTCTGTATGTTTGCCTCATTATCTGAAAGTCTGACAACTTTTAATATGAACACTACATGTATAAGATTTCACACCTGCCCTGTTTGGTCGGTTCTGTTGAACTCAAGTTCGTTTGCTCCCTAAAGCCTAGTTCACATTACACGATTTTCACTGAAATTTTGACATCGCAGAGGATCTCGAGAGCGGCTTTGGGTTGGAGGTGAGTCGGCAGATAATCTTTCACGACGAGTCCTCATGTGTGAACGAGCCTACGAGCAAGATGCCCCATCGTCTGCAACTGGGACTGGACATCTGGCATGCTAGAAAACTGGAGAAGCGTGACACGACTGAGAAAGAGCATCAGCCAATGAGAGGCGGGATACGTCCCACGTCAGCATGCAGAAGGACGGAAGAAATGTGAGGAGGACAAGCCGCAGGGTTGCCAGGTCCACTTATTAGCCGTGACTTAGGGCTTGTTTCTAAAGTGGAGCTGCTTATTTGGGCTTGCTCTCTAAACGTCACCTTCCTCTCTCTCTCTATATATATATCCATCTAATAAGTTATTTAAATGCATGATAGTCGCTTCGTTTGGCCTTGTTTCCATAGCCCTGGTTGCTTGTTTCTCTCCCAAGATCTGGCAACACTGACAACCCGGCAAGCAACAACAACAATGGCGGTGTCTACAGGATCACAAGTTAAAAAATGTAGTTCGGTGACATCACCGTGTTATCTGGGGCTCTGTCGGCGAGGGTTCGGTGGAGAAATCTTGTGGTGTGCACACACAGGTCGTAACGCAGTTGGCAAGACTCCCGCTGACAGAAACACACGTCACCAGGAATGAACACTCAAAAGATTACGATAGTGTCCGTGACACAAAATCAGGGTGAAAATCGTGTAATGTGAACTAGCCTTAAGTGCGGTTGGTTTGGGCAGGTGTGAACACAATCGCACTCGGTGTGCACCAAAACAACCAGACTGAGACCTTCTTGAAGAGGTGGTCTGTGTCCGGTTACAAACAAACCCTGGTGCGGTTCGTTTGTGGTGAGAATGTGTTTCGACCTCGATCTGAACCAACTGCAGTCACGTTACACAAATGGAAATTCTGACCAATCAAGAGCAGCTTTCTCATGCAAGCGTTTTATCTGGTCCGCTTGTAAATGCTGGTGTGAAAACACGAACCTACTCTAGGCAAATATGCAAATTTGTAACAAAATTAGTCCCCGATTCAGACCAAAGCAAGACAACGCTAGGTCTGAGAGCACCCAAAGACAAAGTACAAAAAAGCACAATAGGTCCCCTTAAATAAAATGTAACATACTGTATTAACCTGCTTACAGTAACACATAATATTGCAGTATATTAAATCCTAACTCCTGTATTGTATTGCCAGATGCTTGCCAGCACACAGCCCTGGTAGACACAGCGTACTGTAGCCAGGACCATAACAAGAGTCAAGTTCCAGCCAAAACTGCACTGTCATGTCTCTCTGCAGCATGTTGATGGGCAGCTCTGCTGTCCTCTGGACACTGAGGAGCTACAGCACCATCAACAACCAAAAATCATTTGACCAGAGTGATGGCAGCTCAGCTGGAACTGTCGACATGTCGTCTGTCCCTTGTGTTGAATACTCCCTCCTGTCTGCATGCTTGGCCGCCCGCAGAGATGGCCTGATCCCTGAGTGCTGACTTTTCCACAAAAAGCAGCAGTTGAGGAGGCAAATGAAAACTTTAAAGTGTTTGTTCTTTCTGTGTGAAAGAGGATGTTGTGCCATGAATTGGTGTCCAGGTTTTTCCACCCGAACGTACTGACCTTTCTAGTATAATATTAACACAACATTTTTTTTATATAAATACTTCAGGAACCAGGCAAAGTTTCACTGCTTCATCCGAGTGACAGAGAAGTGGCTGAGACAGCTGAGACACGAGTGTCTCAAAGAAGCCGGGACTGCCAGTGGATGGTACGGGTGTGAGGCTTGCTTAAAATTCAAAATAGAGAACTACAGAGCAAAGCTGTCAAGATGTGGATGTGCGGAGGAGTCAGGTAATGCAGAGGAGAGGAGCAGAGACGAGCCTGAACAGAGAGAAGTAACCCTGCTGCAACATCAAGAAATCCAGCCGAGCTGAAGTGAGCTCACCTGCCCGAGTTTTTGAACTCAGAAGGCAGCTGAGACGAGATGGCGTGTTAGAAGAAGAGAAGATGGAGACGAGATGTGCTGGTGAACGACTTCTTTCAGACCTGACCCTCTTTGTGAGTCGTCTCATTTTTGTTTCCCTGTTTTCTCTCGAGTCGGCCTTTCATATGTTGTCTCGCAGTGCTCTCTGATATACTTCATTCCTAATAATTTCAGCTGTCAACAAGCACACGACTTGTGTTTACCGAGAGGAAATTACTTCAGTCCTGGCTCCTCTTCGTGTATCAGGTTTTATTCTGAAGAAGTCGGTGGAGGGTTACATATTATAGTGCAATAATTTCAAGCTTTCTTTAACCACACAGTCAGTCTTTTTAATCTAAGTTCTAAAGATCAATGTTTCCAATCCAATTCCAGTATCTGAATATCTTTAGCATTAAGTTAATTGCTCTTTGAAAGGGGTTAATGTCTTTATTATGCAGTTATAGTATCATTACATCAGTGGCATAAATTGGCCTCAAAATGAAAATGGTACAGTTTATCACTATTATTTCATGGACAATATATTGTCAAACAAAAGTAGTTATTGTAAGAGGCCTAACTGTACTCCAGCCTAGTCAGCGCTTTAAACTTGAAAGCCAAAAGAGGGCCTGATATATATCAGCGACATGTTCGTTGTTTCATCTCGTCTAATTTTGGAAAACCAAACTTCGCATCATAATCAAAGGAAAAACAGCAACAAAAGGTTCCCGCAGAGCGTTGTTTTGTTTCACAATTAATTAGAAGGTCACAATTAGTGAAAATCTGACCTGGGAAAGCACTTCAAAAGGTAAAAGTTTGGATGAGGGGACAATTATCCACCAGTGAGAGCACTTTTCACACCTTGTTCAGTATCTGGGCAAAACTATAAGACTTAACTACAATCTTCTGGCCTAATTAGCCTCATTAAAATCCCATAAATGCAAATGTCCAATTAATGCCGCAAATCTATCCTCAAGACTCTTGTTAAAGCAAACTGTGAACAAAGGAGGTGCAGGTCTCGGACACAATGCAAGGTTTTTCAAACTGCGGCCTTCAAGAAGCAGAAATGTAAAAGCTGTAGCTCGGTTCTGTTGTGTTACATGCACATTACAGTGTGTCTACATCAGCTTGTGCATCCTGCATTGTGTTAAACTGTGTATAAAGCAAACTGTGGATACAGCTAAACAGAGAGACAAGAGGGATGAAAAGAAGTAACAAGAATTCAGCCTTTTGATAAGATTCTCTCAAATACACCTGCTGCCAGAAATGCTATTAAAATGTCAGCTGTCTGTTCCTGGCTTGACAACACACACACGCGTTCTTTTTCTCTGCGTCTCACCTCAGAACAGTGTTAGAAGGTCGTACAAAAGAGGATCAGGGCTCGAGTCAGTCGCAGGGAAATGAACCAGCCTTTTCTTTAATGACATTCACATAGAATATAATGGGGAACAGTGAGGGGACAGAATGGCTGGCGGACTATTCTTCGGCTCGCATTCATGCATTTTCGGCATGGCTAATACATGATGGGATATGACAGTTGGTCATGTTGCTTTGTATCAGTGGGTCAAACAGAGATGAATAGAGCCGACTGCTGTGGAAATGTGGCATGTGTCATCCAAATGGCTCTGCTGGGCAAGAACCCCAAATTTAACCAGCTGTCCTGTTTTCATTCAACAACTTTTATGATCCTTTCAGGGGATTATTAAGGTCTCTAATGTAAAAAAAAAAAAAAAAATCAGTTAATGTCTTAAACTCTGAAGGGATTGTTTAAACATGTTAATTACTGAGCTGTAGAGGAAGAGTTTGTCATCTTCAGACAAAACAAAGGTCACTGTTTCCCCTTGGTTCCAGTCTTTATGCTAAGCTAACAGTATGCTAGCTGTAACTAACACTGTGTCTCAAATCTCGTACTTCTGTACTTACACTTAATATTTTGAGTGCATAAGTGTGTTCACACTGAGAAGTATGGAAAAATGCAGTGCACTATGAGTACCCGGATGGTGCACTCAAAGCAGTCAAGAAGTTGAGTGTGGAACTATGGACACTTCTCACTCTCAATGGTCGCCATCTTGGCTATGTAGGGGAAGGGGAGGGACCACTTTTCAAACTGGAGATAGCGGCCGAAGAATGTGCGACCTTGAACGTCGCTGCATTATTCAAATACATGTGTTTTTGCACTAAGCACCACTATACTATTGTCGGGTATAAGCCACCAGTATGTTTATTGGGTTAATTTAGCAGTCTGTAATCATTTGGTAACGCGAATGCTAATGCTAGTTTGCTAACTAGCTAATTTGCGGTCGTCATTTCCGGTGAGTGCACAACGGCCGTGTTTGGTTTGAGACAACACTACCCTGTCGAAATTTGTGCACTATGCCAATGAGTACATAGTGCACATAGTATACTACATAGAAGTGTACTAATAGAAGTATGTGATTTGAGACACACTATAAGAGTGGTATCTGTCTTCTAATTTAACTCTTATTAAGGAAGCGAATAAGCATATTTACTCAAAAAAAACTATTGCTTTAATGGTACCAAGAATTAGCAGTTAAAAGTACATTATTTATTTATTTAGTTTATTTGTATAAGGACAAGTATGTAGCATAAACTAATACCACACATTACAGCATTTATAGCCGAAGCTAATTGCAATGCCCCTCCCTATGGGCCTTTAAAATACATAAAACGCAACACGAAAATACACAGAAGACGATACAAAACACAAAACTAAAAAAGAAATATGTACAATAAGAGAATAAAAAAGTCTGAAATCAAGAAGAACAATACAAGACACAGACTATAATACAATAAAGCCCCATAAAACACAACTTACCAGAACTTTGTGTCCATTTTCCTTGTAATTAATACAAGAAAATGCAGTTCTTTCCAGGAAACTTTCTTGAAATGTATCAGGCAGTAACAGACCTGTAAATTAAAGTATGACTATTTTATATCACATCATAAAAATGCAAATGCTCCTTCAAAACAGTCTGCTGCGAGAAATAAAAGTCCAGCAAAAGAGCACTGAATCCTTTAGTTATTTAATTAAGATTACTAAAAGATGTCAAATTCAATAAAGTAAAAGTTTATTACTGAAAAATGCAAACTCCACCAAGGTTGCTAAAATCCCTGAATTTTCAGCACTAAATACCAAACATATGCCCTCAGTGGTAGCTATGGCTGAAGCAGGAAGTCCTCGCTGTCACCTCTGTGTGACCTTGAGCCCCGAGGCTGTTCAAAGTGCAGATGTGGCAGTGAGGGGCAGCTGGATCCGTTTCTCAGGTATTAGTGAGGGTTCACTGCACAAGGGCAAAGAGGATGGAGTGCACACAGACACACATTTGAAATATATCATGAATATCGTCAGGCCAGATAAAAAGTATGTTCACAAAGAATACAAAACATTTAAGTTTGAATACTTATTTAAAGGGACAGTTCACTCCAAAATATAAAATACAGCTTACAGCGAGTGAACATGTCCAAGGCTGTCAAACGCTCCCCAAACCACTGACACATGCAGAATGAACTGATACCAGGTCAGTTTGTCGGGGAGGTATTGCTCAATATAAAGGTCAGCAGAGCAAAGCTATTTCTGTTGAAAGAAAATGACATGAGGGGCGTTGGGAATACTGGGAAAAAATGTCTTAAGTGATCAGAAACCATTTCGCTGTCACAGACAAACACCTCTACACACTTAGACACCTCACACACAGAGTGCAGAGATGAAGGGAAGAAAAGGAGAGAAAAGAAAAGAAAAATGGAGATCCCCGTAGTCTGTCTGTTCCGGCTGAGCAGTCAGGACTCTCAGCCTCTCCAGCTTTCCAAATTGACAATTTTCTCCAAGTGTTATCCACGAAGACGAGAGGTTGTTATATATCGGCCTGAAGAGATGGCTCTCTGGACAAATAAACAGGTGCCTACACGCACACACACACACACACACACACACACACACACACACACACAGAATGCACATTTGCACAATCAAACGACTGAGTGAATCGCTGAAAGAATTGCTTTTTGAGACAGAAATGAAAGCAGACAGAATAAATTTCTCCAGGAAAAAGAGGCCCTGGTGATACTGTATGTGTGTGACAGGACTTTCACACCTTCCTCTCCCTCCTGCCTCTGCATTGTGCGAACATCTTCCTCCAACGTCCAACAACGAGTGAGCGAGAACAACGTTTTTTATCCATGACAGCGTCTGAATTACAGAGGCCCCACGGAATAACTTAATGTGAGTACAAAAGACAGTGAAATGGTCTGGTTCTGTATACTAAACAGCTTTTTGATTGCAGGGACTTCACACCAAAGAATGAAAAGCCAGGATGATTAAATGTGTGAGTGCGAGAGTGTGTGTCTTTGTGAGAAAGAGAGACACACACACAGAGGCTGAGGGTGGAGAGAACGGAAGCTAGAAAAAGAGGAGCTGTTACTCCCTCTAGTGGTTCTTCTCTTGTGTAGTTAAGTCTAAAGTACAAACAGTACAAAAATGTCTGTCGATTATTGACTGAACTTACTTGAACCCACACCAAGAGATGCGTTTTACAGCTCCAAAACACCAGGAAGTGGACCACATACTGTCCCTCAAAGTCTATGGTGGCATTCAGGTAGCGCAAAAATGTAAAAGGCCTTCTCTAGAGCCAGTGGGTGTTTCTCAGAGTCAAGGATCCTTCCTTGGTAGGACAGGATCTTCTAAGGAAGGATCCCACAGAGGCAAGAGCCCTCCTTAGCATTCAGTGAACACACATTGGAACAGGCTAACAAGTGTCTCATCTCAAGTCATAAACCCTCAGCAGACTGAGAGGGTTCAGGATACTGTGATCATTTTGGCACTCTCTAATGCTGATGTACAGTTTGAACAAATGTAAGCAGTATTTTCAGTCACATGACAGTTAGGGAGAATATATTTCTAGATTATACTTAAAAATAACAAAGAATGTGCAAAGAATTGTGGGTATTTTATACCTGCTGAGGTGCATCCTTGAAAATTCAATGAAGGAAGGACTCAGTCCTTAGTAGAATTTGAAGGATCCTTGACATTGGAACAGTCCTTAGGTGGGATTTAATGATGTAGCAGCCTTGAAATTCAGCCATTAAAGGATCCTTCCTTGACTTTGAGAAACACCTAGTGTTTGGTATGTCTGTTCTGGGCTTCTGTAGAAACATGGTGGACTTCGTGGAAGAGGAGCTGCTCCCTTTGTAGGTATGAAAGCCTCATTCTAAGCTAAAGAAAACATAATGATTCTCATGCTGTGTCTGAATTCAGATTCTTCAGTGTTCAAACATGGCTAGTGTGAACTTACAGAAATGACAGTTGCAACATTTGATTTGCCTACTTTTTATTGCAAATTGCAACCAGGCAGTCCAATTTCACAAACATTTGACCACAATTGTCGCCTGGCAAAATATCTGCCGGCTTGTTTACTTGTTCACCAGAGTGACCGCATCTGCAACAGCTTCCTTGGATGCCATTTTCACAAGTCTGGTTGTCCCTACCCTTGTGCTACGTAGCCAAGATGGCGACCATTGATGGTAAGAAGTGACCAGTGTTCCACACATTAACTTTCTGACCATTATAAGTGCACCATCTTGGTACAGTTAGTGCACTGCATTTAGCCATACTCGTCAATATGAACACACTTGTGCACTCAGAACAGCCAGTGTAGGTATGGAAGAATACGAACTGAGACACAGCATTAGTTTCAGGTGATTATACACTAATAAAAACAGTTATGAATATTATATTCCATTTATGCCAATATATCCCCCTAAATCCTACACACTGCTCCTAAACCACTTAAATGCCAGGCATGATTGGCCATGTTGGAACCACAAGCTCACAAGTTCCATTTGAAGGCAGCATAAGCTGAGTTGCATTATGGGAAATGTAGGAACTGTTTCTAGGAACTGAAGGTCTGGATATCTCAACCTCTGATACTTACATTTTGACCGTTGTAGTTTAAGTCTGTCACTCACAAGTCTATAAAGGTGTGATACTAAATTTCTGGTGTACCTCTTTAAGTAATGACTTTTAAAACAATTAATTTAGTGAAGGGAAGTCTTAGTAGAACTTGACGGCTCAGATGATGGGAGGAAGACCAGTTGTAGAACTAATATTTAACCTGTTGCTGATAATATTGAATTACGTTAATCGTGATATTGTTTGACAAAAGAATTGAGTGTTCAGGAGAGATTTCTCTGCACTTCCCCTGGAACATGGTCATTTGTGCTAATCTCAATCCAACTCTTAAATGATGCTGCCAAAGGTAGTAGGATTGTGAAATAGCTCCATGGTGTTTCCTACGTTTCTATGGGACATGTGCAATATGTTTGGGAGTGGGGGGTATGTGTTATCTGATGTTATTTATAGCCTACTGTATTGCACTGGGGAGGGGGTATGTGTTATTTGTTGTTATGTTTACTATACTGTTTCTCTCTGTTTTTATTGTATGCAGAGCTTATGAGTCCAAGACAAATTTCCCTATGGGACAATAAAGTATATTGTATCGTATCATATCGAACGGTATTTCCCTTCTTTTTTTAAAAAAAATAATGTGCCCCTTTGAAATATGTTATTCAGCAGAGTACCCCCTGTATCACATAAGAACGTAGAAGTGAACATGATTGTATTTGTTGTGGCAGCTGACATTTCTGGAGTTGAAAATAGGATACTTGAATACAAAATGTGGTTTATCAAACTTCAATTTCCATTATTATTACATTTATTATAATATAATCATTTTAGGAATTATGCATGATTACTCCTACACCTCCTACACCTCCTCATAACTCCACTAACACTGCCCGAGAATATGTTTGCATATTCCTGCTTAGCTTTTCTTATTTTAAACAGTTACATTGCACATATTTCATTTGGATTTTTCTATTCTACATTTATGTTGCTTGTCTATGCACCAAAGCAATTTCCTTATGTATGACTCTGATTCTGATCTGGAAAGTGCATCTTGAAATGATGAAATATTATCTCTGATGTCTTGCCTGTAGGTGGCAGTACGCTCAAGCAAATTCACATCCACCCTGAGGCAGAGCAGTACCCCATCACCAGCACTCATGGCAGTAAGAAGTCACACACACATTAATAAAAAACATTTTATTAAAGAAGAAGTGGGATGGTTTGTTTCCCTATATTCTATACATTATGTGCTATACAATGTCGAGGACAAACAGAGACAGACGATGCAGGAGTGCTGACCCAGGTTCAGTTAAGTGTTTCACTTCAGGAACTCATTGTCAAGGAGCAGTTAACTGGTCCAGTGACCATAAGCAGCACCAGTTTGTTTCATCGACAGTAAAAATAAAAGACAAAAATCAGAGCGGGAACATCACTGCACACATGTGGATCGTTATGAGTCAGTCTGTGCACATAGACTGCAGGGCTGATGTTGAGGAACATCTGCTCCTGAGCTCAGTGTGCATGCTGCTAAATGAAAACGGTTTTGTAGCTCCGGCTGAGAATTTCCCCAAACTGAAATATAGTTTGTTCATCTGCTGAAGTAAATACTCCCCCATGAAACTAACAAAACAAAAAAGTGTGAAATGCAAATACTTTTGATGCACGTTTACTCTCAGAGTTTGACGTAATAGTTTTTAACCTTTGAATCTATGGTACTACATTAAGCGTATCAATTTTATTTCCTTGCTCTTAGAAACATGCCCTCGCTGATCCAGGATCAGAGCTCCTACAAAGTGAGATCAACGCTCACAGCTGATTGTTTAACTCGATGATTAAATTGCAACTTGACTTTTCAATACCAACAAACGTTTGGCCTTTTTTGAACAGCAAAAGCATTCGACTGTGTACTACAAAGGAATTCCAGCAAACAGTTAGGTCCGATTAACGAAATGTGAGTAACAATTTGGGCGACTGTTCAAACAGCATCTTCACCTCATACGCACAGCAAACCTCACTTACTAACACAACTACTGTTGCTTTCCTCTGGATAACGTTGACTTGTTTTCAGAAAATAAACCGCCCACATTTATAACCATTAAATTCTTTAAATATGGACTTTCATTTAGAAATATTTACATTTTTTTTAAAGACACATCTGAACATTTATAGTTCCTATTGTTGATGCGATGAGACGAAGTGAGGTTGTTGTGGTTGTTGTGAGTTTCTTTGACATGATCCATCGCTCATACAGACACAAAAGCACCAACTGTAAACTAAACAGGGAAACCACATAAACTAAACTCATAGTAACATTCTTTACATCGGTCGGTGTCAGTCGAGGTGACGCCAGATGTTTATAGCCTCACCTGTGTAACGGCAAACAGTTACAAATCTACTAAAACGAGGTGTAAACAAAGTTGGCTTTTTGTCTGTATGAGCCAGATTGTCTTCATGTCAATGGAAGCAGAATTGTCAGCAAGTGTGTGTGTGTGTGCGTAATTCTACATCCTGTGTATGATTGTGATTGGACAGCTGACACTATAAAACCCTGGATTTTAAAGAGGTGAGAGGAGAACTAGGGTTAGACCGATATACTGGTGTGCCAATACTGATCATATTCAGTATTCAGTATGCTGAAGACTGAGTCAAACTGTGAATGCTGTTTGTTTCCACCTTAACGGAAACAAATCAGCAGAAACACGGCCACGTACGGATTAACTGCAATAAAAACGCTCAAATTCGATCATTTTAATAACTGCTACAAATAGAAAGTTGAAAAAATATCACACCTATATCGGTTGAATCCTAGTGCGAAGATGCAAAGCCACAAGTGTTGACGTGTAAAGATGCATTTATACACATACGTACATTTTTGCATAAACTCTATGTACATACATTGTGAGAGTTGGGACTAGATTTGGCAACCGTGCTGAGAAAGTGTTTGTTCTCATTAATAAGGCATGCCATGTGACTCGGGGAGCTCAGTCTGACAGCTGCTTTTATTTACCTCCTCGCACTCCGTTTTCCCAAATTGACCTCATGTTTTGCAGAATACTTGCTGAATATTCGAGCAGTCTGTTCAGGGTGTTTGCTCTGCACGTCACGACGAGCTCGGAAAGTTTTATTTACTGGACTTTATTCCTTTGTGATTCCACACGGCTGACTTTGCCAGAGCCGTCTGCTGTGATGTCATCACTTGGCGACCGCCGCGACACCGGAGCAGCGCTGGGTCGCTCCTCCAAGGCATGACATCATCACAACATGAAGCTTGTTTCAAGTCTGCTGGCTGGCCCATCTCTGTGATGTCACGAGTGCCCACTGTGATGTCATACCCCACGCTCCAATCACTGGAAGCCTCACTTGTTGATGCCATCGCCATTATGTCAGATATTTGACGGTCGTCGCCCCCTGGTGGCACCTAGTGAGGCTCGCAGCCTTGGCTCTCTGGCCCTGCAGAGGAAACAGAACAATAATTTCAAGCAAAATTACCTAATATACAGTATACCATTTATGATACTTTTACTTTTATCTGAAAGACTGGTGATCAAGACAAACCTGTAGTGTTCATTGAAGTCTAGTCTGAAGCTGAGGAAACGCAGACTCTCATCCGAACTGGTCATCAGCAACACCAGGAACTGCTGGACGATGGTCTGAAGAAAGGAGAGGGAGGTGAGGAGGAACAAAGACAAGAAAGATACAGTAAAACATCTGATTGCATTGAAGGATGTGCTGAATGACAAGCTCAAGCCGGTACCTGGTAGACGTGAGTGAGGAGGCGGAGCTGGGCGTGCATGTTTGGTACAGTCTTCTGGAACTTCTGAATCCTCTTCTTCTCCTCTGCTTCCTGTTCGGCTGTCACTCCCCACTGACCCTGGATCGACAGACAGGATAGCGTCACTCACGTAAACGCCATTACATTCTGAACATTCCCACTGTTCTTCTCTCTGTATTTAGCTCATCTCATACCTCCTCCTCTCTCTGTTGCTTCTTCTCTTCAAACTGCAGTCGCAGGGTGAGTTCCTCCAGTGCCGAGCGGTAGAGGGAGTCCTGCGCGTTCTGGAACTCGATGATCTGATCAAATATGGCCCTCAGCTGGGTCAAAAGAGACTGGGCGGACAGATAGAAACAGAGCTCAAGGAAGTGAGTGTGTGGAAATAAAATACAATCTGACATTTTATCATATCGATGAGATCATCATGTGTGTTACCTTGCTGTTGTTGTCCAGCAGGCATCTTGAGATGACGCTGTCAAGGAAGACTTCATGGGCAGCGATGATGTGGTCGAGGTCCTGAGCCTGCTGCACTTTGTTCCACAGCTCGTCCCAGGAGCACTCCAGCACCTACACACACAGCACAGGTATACGAGAATGGTATTACCCTTTTATAAGAAATCAGATATGATTTAGTTCAATGGTGGCGCCTTCCTGTCCACAGTCAATATGGTTTTCTTCTAATTTCTATATTTATTTAATTAGATATCCAAGTACAAAAATCGTTCCTGTCTTTACACAGTGTCAGTCTGCATTAAAGAACTGCTAACGCCTCTAAAAGAAGCTCTTTACTCTGACTTTCAGCATAGTTTGAACCTGCAACCTTCTAAA
Source organism: Epinephelus fuscoguttatus (assembly GCF_011397635.1). Classification (NCBI taxonomy): domain Eukaryota; kingdom Metazoa; phylum Chordata; class Actinopteri; order Perciformes; family Serranidae; genus Epinephelus; species Epinephelus fuscoguttatus. The sequence continues at coordinate 14,738,025 of NC_064775.1, forward strand.
ATTGAGTTAACCTCACTAACTTCAAGGCTGCACTCGATCCTGTAAATCAGAGTCCTGCAGCGCTGCATTTAACAGACGCGGCAGATCGCCTCCTGTGGTAATTACTGCTTTTTACTGATGTTTTACAGCCTGTGATGGTAACGGCACCGCTAATGGCCTGACCTCAAAGGTGATGTAGTACTGCATTTGGTGGATGAAGTGGACCATCTCGGAGGCCAGGATGTGACACTGATGCAGCACGCCGGACAACTCTGGAGGGTAAAAAGCACAACGGCAGGTAAAAGACAAGTCTGCACTTTGGGGGGAAAAAAAAAAAAAAAAAACTAGTGTTGCAGATCTATAAAGGTACCACCAGATAGTGTGTTTACGTACCAGGCATGGTTTTGAGCAGCTTGGCATTACACATCTGTCCCTTCCAGATGTCAGTCAGTGTGTACTCCATCCTCTTGGCCCTCCACAGGAAATTGAACACACGCAGGTAGTGGCCCATACACTCCCTTGTAAACACCTGAAACACACAGATATGTAAAACTACGACACAGCACAATGCTGTATACAGACAACTGATGGGAACTGTACTAAAAGCGTGTGATACCGTAGCAATGGGTCCATCAACATGGTAGTCCAGACTGAAAACATCCCAGCCTGTATCACCAGGAGACACCTGGAGCCAACAAAAGACACGTCAAAATATAAGGACATGCTGAATATCCTGCAGCATACACACACCCTCACACACATTACCTCTAGCAGGCGAACATCCAGTCTCTTGAGGATCTCTGCATTGTCATACTGGGCGTTCGTGGCTCTGACTGCCGTCTCTAAGATTCCAGTCAGGTTGTGTTGATACAAAGTGGTGGCAGGACGCGCCAACTCTGGTCTGGGACAAAACAGTCAGGACACCATTAGATGATTATTACGTCTTAATATCTAAATGCTATGATTCTGCACACAAAGTAGTAGATCACGATGAATTCAAAGTGCTAACTTTAGAAGGTCCATGAGGTGTCTGATGAAGTCTCCCTGACCCAGCAGCAGGTATCTCCTCATGGCCTGCAGATGCTCCAGCAACAGGTAGTTGCGGTTGAGGACGTCCAGCAGGTATTTGCTGGTGTCAAAGTAGGCGGCATCAATCTTCTCCTGAAACGCCCCCTCCAGGTCTGACAGCAGCTCTGCAGCTATGAGGAGATGAGAAAGGTGTTAACTGGAGTTTCAACTTTTAATGTTGGGTTTTACAGGAAATATGGATTCTGTGCTGTTATAGTATGTGCCATGCAATGATGTTTTTCTTTTAGATTCAGGGTCAAGTATGCAAATATCCATTTCTGGTCCAACTATGCTGCTGTTGCACAGAAGAGAGCGCGATGTCCTTCAGCGACTACAGTAAAAGCTACAGATCAAACTGGTCAGATGTAGTCCTACAGACTGAATCAATAAAACACAGCTAAGTATACCTCTTTGCTCTGCATAGTCAAAAGGAGAGGAGGACAAGGCCAGTGAGCGGTAAGAGCATCGATCACGGCCCGTCCACGAGCCTATGTCAATATAACAATATCAATATGATGAGGACGAAACAAAAAAGGAGATGTCTTGTTGGTCAATGTCATTACAGTGCTTGAAAAATAAAGCTATAGAAGACAGAAAAAAAGACAACAGAGAGACAAATAAAGCCAGCAGTGCCATCAACTTATAGATATGCATCATATTGCTTCTTCTTAATGTCAAAATATTTGCTTCGGAGAGAGAAACGGAGGCTCTTACCATCTTTGGGTGTGTCTGCAGACGTGGATGCTGGTGTGATTTTCCCCGGCGGTGTTCTGTCGTGACAAACCTGATGCAGGAAGTTGATGGATTTACCAATCAGCAGAACCTAGGGGAGAGCGGGAGAGAGATAATGAGTTATTATGACTCAAAGTAAACATTCTTATCTGATCATGTATTCTGCGGCAATAAGATGCGTGATTGTGTGTGGGTGCACACCTTGCGGGCCTGATCCATGGTGATGAATGACGGGATCATTGACTTCCTGAGGGAGTACTTGTCGTGCCACAGACGATCTGTCTTCACGTTGGGATCTGATGCTACAAAGAACTAAAAAGAAATTACATATTTATTTACTGTAGAACTGACATTTATGGCTGAAAATGTCTGCAGAAATATACAAGTTTCCCAAGATCTTGTATCTCTGCAATTGAAATCAAGTTAACAGAGACACTGAATAAACAGCTCTATGAGCGGAGTGTACAGTGCATGACAGAGGTTTTCATCCATTGTCATGTTCACTTAGATTGTCCATTTACTTCAGAGGGAACTACAGTAGCTTGAACTGGCTTTCTAATGGGCAGCGCACTCCATGTATGCTGACTCCAACTGTCAGCTTCACTATTGCAGGGAGATGTTAAAAAACATGTACTGTAAGTAAAATATAAGGCAGCTGATCTGCAAAGCGTAACATCTCATATTCACTCCATACTTACAGGTGTTGTTTATTGCATGTGTTTTAACAGACTGTTTGTGTGTGATCTCCCGGGTAATTTCCCTCTTGAAAGGTGCAATAACTTTGTGCCCGTGTTCTTAAACACTGCACTTAAGCCCAGAGTCCAGTCATGACTAATGCTTAACGCTGGACACATAAATACTGTGTGTGAGAGCGAAACAAGAGGAGAGAAAAGGGCAGGAAGAAGTAAAGGAGAACCATCCATCACCGGCCTCTCCATTACACTCCTCTCATCAGTCCTCATTGAAGAAGCTGTCCTGCCTCTCCCCATTTTCTTTATCCCTCTGCCTCCCTCCTCCCTCCTCATCTCAGTAATGTTCTCTCTCATTGGGGTCAAACGTCAGAGCAGCCGAATGGAACAATGTTCCAGAAATGACCAGTAAATTCCTGCTGGAGTTCTGGGAAGCACAATCTCTCATTAAGCTTCAGACACCGTATTTAGGGCCGCAGAGAAGTGTGTGTGTACCTCGTGGTAGGTATCTTCTAGCTCCCCGTCATAGATCCACCTATAAAGGAAGTTGAGGATGGGGTGTGACACCAGGCTGAGGATGTGTTGAACCAGCGCTCGCATCTGCGGGTCTCCCGTTTTCCCGTAAGAATGGACGGCTGAGGCCAGCTCACCTCCTTTCCGACCTTGGCAGAAGTCGACAAGGGCGGCCAGAGTTTTGAGTCGCACTTTGGGGTCATACATCCAGACCAGGAGCCTTCTGAGGGTCAGACTGCTCTCTGTGCACACGGTCACGCCCTGCTCATCCTCCACCTGCAACTACAACACACAGACACAATCATGGCAATTTCATTATCCACTGTCTTTACTAATGTATGAACTTCCCTGTCAGCACCAGGCCCTGTTTGATCTGTGTACCTGGGAGTGGAGGACAGATAGTAGCCTGTAGTACTCCTTCAGCTCCTGGTGGAGCGATGCACAGAAGCTCTGAGTGGAGAAGAAGAGAGAGGAGGACACACAGATGTAAAGATATGAATCAGCGAATGAGATTAGATACAAAAAAAAAAAAAAAACATCCAAGGAAAACACAGACACACCTGCCCGACCAGTCCAAAGGCCCGGTCCAAGCTCCTGGCATCGGTGTACTTCCTGACTTTGTTGTGGAGCCAGCCGAGCTCGGCCAGTCTGCTGCTTGTGTCTCTCAGGGACTTGCACAGCACCACCTGATGAGGAACAGCACACATTACAACACATACAAGACACCCATGAGCAATTAGAGCTGCAACTAACAATAAGTTTCTCTATTAATTGATTAGTTGTTTAGTCTATAAAATGTCAGAAAATAGTGAACAATGTCGATCAGTGTTTCCCAAAGCCCAAGATGGTGTCCTGAAATATCTTGTTTTGTCCACAACTCAAATATTTATAAGCTTCATACAGAAATAATATGATGTGCAGTTTGTCGTCACAAATGTCATATTGAAAGCTCTGATGAATTTCATGGTGATTCCTGTAATTTACTGTGCTATAACCATGGTTACTGGCATGGCCGTCTCACAGCAACAGATTTGTTTTCTGGCTGAGAAAGATTTAAATTTAACGATGCATTAATTTTTTATCTCTTTAAACAAAACCTCTTATCCAGAGAGCTTTGCAAAGGGAAGTTAAGTGGCCATAGACGAGTCCCAAAATATTTCTATCCTTGACTCATTTATTTCTGGTCTCAGTGGCTCCTTCTCCATCAGGACAGTGACAGCAGATTGACCACAAGTCTATGTTTAGCACCACTGAGAGGATGCGGGACAGGTTTCATCTAAGGCCGAGAGAGGAGGATGAAAGGGGAATAAAAGAAATTGACAGGACGGACAAAGAAAAGTGAAAAGAGGGGTCGATGTGGCTCGGAGCCAAAGAGCTTTGTATTGATCTGTTGAATCTTTCTTTTAAAGTCCAATCAACAACAGCAGTCTTGATATCATACTGTCTACTCTGGATATGTGGTGGCGAGTACTTCAGTCCTTATAAGAAACACTATCCAACATGAATACAAAGTCTCCCGAAAGAAGACAGTGAACGGCGAGTTTTAATGATCAGCTTCTCCATGTTTGAAAAATTATGTTTAAAACACACGGTCAGCTTTGTATCAGTTGTTCTTGGCTGATGCTGAGCTGCACTGAGAGGTAACTCTTGGTAATGTGTGCAGCCCACTCAACTGATCAGTCCATTATAAGCTTTATGGGGCTGGATGCAGGTTCACGTACCTTGCTGTCTATTCTGTAGCAGTTATCCTGGGCACTCATCTTGATGAACTTGCCATCGATTCCCTGGAAGACGTAGAGGATGTCCCGCACCAGCGCCGCCTCACTCACCTCACCTGCACCCACAGAGGACGAGAGGACAGAGAATTTGCTGTACATAAGTACACAGTTTACTTCCCAAATTCAGTGTAACACAGGGTGAGTAACTGATATAAAAATGGTATTCCGTCGATGATGTTATGGTCAGCCTGTAACCTGTCGTCATTCTGGGTTTACAGATATCACTCACCATCGCGGCGAGGACGCACCACTCTGGAGGAGGGAACTGGAGGTCCGAGGGGTGGTCGAGTGGCGAGTGGGGCCAGAGCGGAGGAAGGGGAGCAGCTTACAGGAAGAGCCCAGGCCAGTCGAGAACCCAGAGGCTGCCCGCCTCCTGCTGCAGACTGAGGGGGTTGACTGAAGCACAAGCACACACACAGTTTTACAGTTGCTCTGAAGGTTCTAATATTTTGCACTAACATCTGGATATGACCAAAAATTAAACAGCAATACAACAATAAACAAATAAAAAACAAGCCAAAGTACATCTTTGTTCATTCAAGCACCACTATCGTGTGTTTTCTGGAGTATAAATTATTATTCAATGCCTTGAGATCTTTTTCTATGTTTGAAGTAAGGATTTGCCCTTTCACGACTAAAAAGGTGAACCCGGACAGCTCGATGGTCATTTGAAGCTGAGGAACATCTGCATTATTAATAAGCATAAATGGAATTAAATGGCCTTCTGATGCCTCATAAAACAGATTTATAAGAGGTCGGGCTGAGAAGCAGGTTCATTTTCTGGTGCTAATTGATGCTTTCTTTATGTGGCGCTGGGTGTTTTTACAGGATGAGCATCAGATAAATAACCCTCTTTTCCCCTGAGCCTTCCACATGAATCTGCTTAAACACAGCTGATAAGCGTGTCTCAGTTCTGAATGTGTAAGTTGGTTCTCTTCTCTATTAATGCATCGTCTGATTACTTAATAACTTGAAAGACTACCAGTTTTGTCACTGGCATTATATTGTGTCTTCAACAGGTGTTTGTCTCACCCAGCCAGCAGTGACTGAGGTGTTGGCGTGGGCCCGTTCAGCGTGTAGACTCCCAGACTGGAGATGCCGCTGGTGCCCACACTCGCCGACAGGCCGGCACTCCTCTCCCCGTAGCCCAGGGCCAGGCTCTGGGGCCGGGTGCAGTAGAAGGGGGTGGAGTGGGCGTCCCTGGGGAGAGCCTGGGCAAAGAGTGCGCCATAGTTTCCAACCTGAGAAACACGCAATGAGGAGGTGAGGGGATGGAGTCAGTATCACCCATGTACTTTATTATTATACCTCTGTTATTAGTAAGTATTTAACAGTGTGTCTCACCCTGCTGGAGGGTTTGCGGGGGTCTTCAGACAGGCTGAGCAGCAAGTAGAGAACAGACCAACGATGCTTCAGAACACTCTGTCAAACAGGAAACATGACATCTCATCAGCTAAACATCATAATTTGTTGGGGATACTGCAGAAGAACATCCAAAATTAATATCTACAACTACATTGTCATCTGAGTTGAGTAAATATCGTCTCATTATGGTTCAGAAGCTTTTCTTCTGAAAGAAACACCATTACCCACCTGCGTCTGTAGTTTTCTATGCAGCTCTGAGAACAGCGCAGCGTCTGCTTCTCTCCTCTGCTTCAGCACTGCAACAAAATCGAAACAAAATAATGAACTTTTCCACAAACAGCCTATTTGGGATTTGAACATGGCTAACTTAAACTGCAGTGTAAGACAGAATAGAAAGCAGCAAAATAAATTGCTGAGGAACATGAGGTCTTCCAGGCTGCACAGCTTGCTCTGTGCTGCAGCACAAAGAAACCTTTCATTACACAGTGAATGGGGAAAAGTCCGCTAATAATTCTGATGTCTTAAATTTAGAGATTAAGAGCTGGGCCATTACTTTTACGGCAGCTCCATAACCCTACAAAATCCTTTAACAAAGGTTCCCATAAGTCCACCTGCAGACCTGGGATAAATAAACGCTGTACGGTAAGTGCTGCTCTATTTTAGTTTTATTTTCTACGTCAAAGCTTTGATCAATGTTTTCCCACTAATGGTGCTACCTTGGCTGCTATGCAAGCCCACTGGAGTTTTCTATTAAGGTGAAATAAAGATTTTAACTGTTTTGTGGAGTGGGTCCAACATAAAAAGCATATATACAAAACCACCTGACAGCAACAGAGATGGGCAGATGAGGAGAAATATACTCAAGGTCGCTTATTATTGGTGCAGTATGAATGTGTGGTCATTGGGGGACAATATTTGTCCAAAGGGCACTTACGTTCTTTCTTGATCTTCTCCGACACCAGGAACTCATCCCGCTCAATAGTTGGGGCGTAGTTACTGCCAATGACTCGCACTGCATACTGGAACTGGTGGGCAACTTCAGCTGGAGAAATAAATAACAGGTAATGACTTAAAGTCAAATGAGCAGCACTTTGAAGTAATATGGACATGACCAACAGTGTTGAGTTTTTGCTGCTATCACACCCCATTTTCCTACATTCATTTTGCCTCAAAAAGTTGTACATGCACAGTATAACACTTTCAACTTAAGACACTTGGACACTGGTGTGAATGGGCTATTGCTTTGAAAAGGGTTGTGAATTATGGGACAAAATTAGTGTGGTTTTGAATACAAAAATACAAGTAATATGTCTGTGAGCATTGCCTGCAAACCTTTAGTGTGTCTTTGATCACAGGGTTAAAGCTGCAATCGCATCAAAATCAGTAAAAACAATTATCATATTAATATTCATCCGCTGTCTCTTAAAAATGTGCAACTCTGAGATGCCTGCATCCAGCAGGGGCCTGCAGCTAGCAAGACAAGTGCATCCAACAACCAGGCAAACAGTGTGTTGGTCATGGGAGCTAACTGGCTAGCAAGCTCATAAATAACTGAACAGAGCAGCTAACTTTATTAATCCAAAGCTAACAGTGCGTTATCGTGACAGCTGGAAGTATCGTGAAGCTGTTGAGCGGGATGTGCAGTATCTAGCCAAGCCCATTGGCTGACAGCTACGGGGACCTAGCCCCGCTAACTTACGTATCGCTGTTCAACACAGCTGAGGCGATACCAAACCTCAATTTATCTCTACTCTCTATGTGATCTGAAATTAAATTGTGTTTATTAAATCGCAACGCCCTTTAAGAAATGAGTAATACGCTCTCTTCAATTCGGCATATGTCCACAAGACCAAGCAGCTTCATCTCCAGTCAAATTTCAACGGATTTATACAACTTTCCGCCACAAAAACAGCAAGCCCGGCCGCTGCAAGCAGTTAAGAAAACTTAGATTATTATCAAAATCTGAACTGTCTGGTGTAAAAATGATAAGCCGAAATTGCCAGTAGACGAAAAAGATTCAGTCGATAACTTTACTTTATGTGTAAATCACAGACGTTTGGTTATAAGAAGAGCAACGACAAAGTGCCAGTTTTTTGAATTAGGTTCGCTATGACATTTCCCGTGCTAGCGCGCAGCATGCTAGCGTTAACGTCAACTGATGTACCTTCGCTTTTCCCCGTGATTCTGCAGCAGAGGCTCTGGAGGAGCACGTTGGGAGATTTCTGATCTAGGGTCGCCATGCTGTCGCGGCCAATGTTGCGTGTGTTGCCCAATAACCGAATAAATGGCAGTGAATAATGTGAACTAACTCCAGTCTGCTACTACCAACAACGCCATTTTGACAAGTTCAGTCAAGCCGACACGACGTTGGAAGGATATGACGAAAACCAGTTCCACTTTTCCTTCAAAGTAAGAGCATATAATTTCCCACTTGGTTTGCAAACAACTGCATGACTATTAAAGAGGCTGAATAAATGAAGGTAAAATATTAAACTAAACTTAAATTACTTTTAAATTAGACTGATTAAAGCAGAAATTAGTTAATAGTGTATTATCAGACATGCAAGTCGATGACACCTAAATTTTACGTCAAAATCTATAAATTAAATTTCATTAATTACTGTATTTCTTTTCCAATTTTTCAACTCTTCTTACTGTCAGATTACTACTAAAGGGATCACAGATGGTTTTTTTGTAAATTGTGGCAATTTATATCTTGTAAATTTTAACGTTTTTGACTGATATTTAATACCCCCAAACTACTATATTTGAAGTATTCTCTGGCACAAGAATTTCTTTTGGGATAAACAAAGTTCTTCTGAATTGGATTATACAACATATGAGCTGTATATTCACTAACAGTGATAACTGTCTCTAATTAATACTGACAATAGCCACTGGCATTTAGGCCTGAGTGGACGATAGGCAACAGAAAGACAAACTTAATCTTAAAATTGAATCTATTTCTGCACATTAAGAAGTTGAAACAGGGCTGGAAAAAATGGCTTCTTTGGAATTTAACTTTAATGCCTCTAAAGTGTGTTTTATTCTTTAAAAGTGCTATCTATACATTTGATTTGTGTCTCATTGTGCACACTGGACTTTTTGAAATGGACCTCCTGTGAACTATAACACTTCATTGCGTCAATAAATGCAGGTGCAGGCTATGTGACAAGATAAATACTATCTTGTTCTCAGAGCTCGTATTTGGTCTATGCTGGCTTTGGCAGTACAAGTGGTTTCAATTAAGCCCTTGTACAGGAGTATTTTTTGCAAGGCTGGAAATGTAAACAAAAATTTTGCCAACTATAATCAATCAAAAATACTCAAGTAGGCTACAAGTATGACAAACTTTAAATAAATGCAAAATAGGCTCTATGAAGTTATGGCAAAAAATACAATAATGACAATATGCCAATTTAAAATAATTTTACTATTAAAAAAAGAAAAAGAATCAGTGTCTAAATTACTCTGTACTGTTTGTGGCAAAGGTTTTTAAGGGAAAACGTTATGTCTCATGGTGGGTTTTATTCTGAAGGTAAAAGCCGGATATAGTGGTTGTTACTGCAGTGACCTTGACGTTGGTGTTTCAACAGAACCCGCCGAAAAGCGTCTCCAGGAAACAGAGGATGGACAAATGAATGAAAATATTCCCCTCTGGAAACACAGCACCATGGTTTCTAGTTCTGACCCTTCTGACCTCACCAAAACAAGTCAATACTTACAAACTGATGCTTAATAATGCGCTCTGTACTTGTAAGCATATTTTCTGTTTGTGGCAATAACTTGTAAAATTTCTCTAGGATGTAGAATATTTTTAAACCTTGCTAATTTGCCTTTCTGAGGAACTGGACTTAAGATAGCAGAGGAATATTATTAAATATATTCTTTTATTTATTTATTTCAAAATAAAAGCACAAGATAATAGTTCAAAATGTTTTTATTGGAATATGTAATAATAATAATTGAATTTAATAATAATTTTATTTATGTACTTCAGCACCATTTGGGTGGACAGCACCAATTGGGGGGGGCAATACACATGTATGGATAGCCCCCCAACACACACACACACACACACACACACACACACACACACGCACAAATGTAAATTCTTTGTTCAGTTTAATTAAAGTTATTTCTAATTTCGTCTGTGGTGCACCGTGACGCCCCGTCCCGAGCAAACAAATCAATACCCTAATTAACTGAAACATCCAATCAATTACACCCCAAAAACACTAGAGTGCGCATGCGCTCACCTCCAGCCACAGCCACCACCTGGCTCCTCGTGACGTAGATGAGAGAAAAGCTCCTTTGGCCGCGGCGCGAGACAAGAAGATTATTAGTCCACACGCAGAGAGAGAGAGAGGGGGAGAGCAAGAGTAAGGGTGCTTGTTTCGTCCCGGCTTCAGAGGAGGAGTAGCCCACTTGTCTGTGTCTGTATGAAGTGTGTTAACTGCCTGTACAGCACCCAGTAGGTGAGCTCAGGTTGTTTGGAGCTGCTCCGTCGGACCGAGCGTCTTTTTTTTTTCTTTTTAAATTCAGGAAGAAGAGAAGGGAGAGTAAGTCATGGACAAAGGAGGAGCATTAAAAAGAAGTTAGCGCCTACAGTAAAGTCACCTTTAGGAGAAACGCCTCGGGAAGAAGACGAAGAAGCGTCCGGAGAGGAAAGAGGGGCAGGATGGGGATGGATTTCAGCACTCTTCGGACCCTCATCAGCAGATATGTAAGTTTTTACCACACTCATTTATCCTCTGCAGACTAAAGCTCTAAACAATTCACCAAGATAAACACGAAGCGTTTTCAGCACTTTTGGTTTGAAATTGCGCCGAGGCAGCTACTCATCCGGATTAAGTTTCACTCGCGAAAGGGAGTGGAAAGAAACTCATTGGGAAATGATTGGGAAACTATGTGACGGCTGAAAACACACAACCTACTATGACTAAATCTTACAGGAAGTTGTAGTATTGGCGTGTAATGTGATTATTCCCATATTAAACAGTAGCAATTTGGCAGATAGTCCTTCTAATAACGCAAAACGCTATCCAAATATCATTTATTGAACATTATAATGAACATCCTATCATTCATAAACTCATCTTCAATCTCAGCATACACTGTGCTGGCTTAGAAACCTATTTAAAATGCTATTTTAATATTTAAAGTGCAATTTTTGGTCACCAAGAATGTTAAAACTACATATTTTTGAATGAGATTTGGCACACACCAACTCTTGTAATGATGATTTGGCATCTTACGTAGTAATTTAGGTCTTGTAGCACCTCATGTTCAGACGCACCAGCAGCAACCAGAAGTCAACAAATCAGAGAGGTGCTGAAGTAAGTGAAAGGTGGAGTCACCTTGTATTATCACCAGTTGTAATGCAGCATTCTGGAGGGCAGGCAACACATCCAGTCATGACAGAACATGCCAAGAGGTGCGGGCAGACAGCAAATATCATTCATTTTAAATCATTGGACTCACGTGTGCGCTATTCACTGTGATTTATTATGTTGAACAACACTACAGTCAGTCACATGAATTATGTAATCCAGTTGTTTTCCCCCTGCTAGTGAAATCGATGGCCAGCAGTGGAGCAGCCGCTCTATATGGCTGTGAGTTGCATTAGGCTCCACAGTAATGTGTTTGACAATAATCCCGGCAGAGCAAACCCCTGCTCACATGAGAGCCAGCGAGGTTTATACCCCGGCTCCATGCTCAGCTGAGGCTTAGACACAGTCTCCCAACTGTTGCAAATGGCTGATTAGATAAAACCCCCTGCTGTGTGGAGGCTGAAATGGAGCCTCAGAGTAAGAAACGTGCAGAGACGAGTCTGGGAGGATGTGGGATGCTGATGAGGTCTGCTGCTGTAATTGATCTGGAAAACTGCTTTAGACAAATGGGTTGGGGTTAAATTGATTGTACTGCCGCTGCAAAAATCCGGATGCAAAGACACTGCTGAATGCTTAAGATGAGGGTTAGGAACATTTATCTGGATGTCAATACTGGGGCTTTATGAAATATCAGTCAGTACTGGGAGCCAGTGGTATGATGGAGGATCCTCCCTCTGAGTGCGTCTGTAAATGAAACTAATCAGAAATTCAGTCTTTATTTAAAACCCTAACATATTTGCTATGCTCTACAGAAAGCTCGTGAAATGTCAGTGATCTCCAGTCTTGAAAAATGCATCCAAAATCTCTGCATTTGACAAGACTTTGTTTTATGGGGCCAATTAAAGCAGCATCACTTGTCGCTTTGTGGGCTGACAGCCATTACTCTCCGGGCATGTTGAGATTTGTCTGTTATCAGTAAACAGATAGTTGTGATTCACATGAAGACCAGAATACAATCAAGGTGATTCTGTTGAAGCAGTTAATGTGCAGTTAATGTGAATTTATGTCTCTAATAACTAGTTAATGCACATTTGTTTCTGCCCAAATAAACACAATGCTCTCAGTCAGTGTATTCATGATATTTCTTTGGGTGGTGCAGTAATCTAATCTGGAATTCAGCATAAATAAATCCGCATCTTCACTGTCCGACATATCCCAAAAATTACTTAAATGCATCTGTTTATAATAGAGCCAATAGGAAGCTCAGGGTATGTGCAAAAATAAGAATTAAAAGTCACCTTGCCTACTTAGACTTTATCACCCCTGATAATAAATTTCTGCAAAGACGACATAATAGATCAAAGTAATTGGTTATTACCTGCAATTAACCATAGTTTGAAGTCTACAAGACAAAAATAAGTAGTGCATCGCTGTCTGTGATGTGATGAAATGATGCTGATGAGTGCAGCGATGGCAGGAATAAAAAGCAAGATTTCTCTAACAGGCTCGCAGCATGGAGTTGACTGGAGTTGGAGTTGCTAATTTTGCCCTTATCACACACATCAGACTTCAGTCAGTCTGGATATGCTACTGTGATGGCTATGATACAGTTGATCTCTTCCATATTTAATCTGTTTTACCCTTGACTGAAATTATTTAGCTTTATTGTTTCTGTTGCAAAAATAAAATTAAAGAATTTATGTTGGAGGTATGAAATTTTCACCAGATATTTTTCAATTGACTGAAGTTAGTTAGAAGTTAATGGCCTCAAATTTTTGATGATCGATTCATCTTTTAAATAATATTTCAAGCAAAAATGTCAGATATTACCTAGTAATTTCAGCATCTCAATTGTGGGGCCGCATACACTGAATGTCTTTGGTTTCTGAATTGTCACTATCATTATTTTCAGCAATTATCAGCAGATTAATCTACAAAAATAACTTTGAGTTGCAGCTCCAGAGCATTGCCTTTTAAATATGCATGTAATCCTACATTATAAATCACTGCCTAGCTCTCAAGTCAATTAAAAAATACAGCATCAGTATTGTCAGATATCTGTGTAAGCGTAGCCTAATTTGCTAAAAGCATGGGTAGGCAACCTGCAGCTCCAGCGCCACATGCGGCTCTTTACCCCCTCTCTAGTGGCTCCCTGTAGCTTTGACCGAAAATTATATGGAAATGAATAATCGTCATTTATTGTTGTAGGCGCTAAGTGATTCTTACATTCTTTAACTATATACCAATTAAAAAAAAAGGTTAAACATTTCGTCACCCAACATGTGCGTCATGTGTCTATCGCCTGACGCCTTTTCCTCTAAAAACATCACCAGCCATGCCTACAATGGTCTTGAGTCTTCCTAGCTAGGCCAACTGCGGATTCCAAATCCAAAAAGGGAAAGTCTCAGGAGATTGTAGAGATTTTAATAGTGCGTGGACAAATTTGTTTACTTTTTTTACTATTGGTAAAGTCGATGGGCTGAATTTGACTTAAACGACTGTGTTACCTTTATTGTGAGGCTAAAATATTTTTACGGCTCCAGACAGATTTTTTTTTTCTTTTTCTTTTTTGGCCAAAAATGGCTCTTTTTGACAGTAAGTTTGCCGACCCCTGACCTGAAGGAAAATACACCCCCACAGTGATCGTTTTTATATCATTTACTCACCGAGTGCTGCGTTGAATTTGTGAAGAAAACTTTATTTTTCTTGCATGCCTCCTCGGTGAATGGAGAATCCAGAAACTCCCCCAATAAAGAAAATCTTTGAACTGAATGAAAAGGGTCTGCATTTAACAACAGCTACGACTCATATATGCTCAGCGCTTCCCAAACACATGCATTTTGCTAAGGCCTGACAGTTTAAAACACATACGACTTACGAGTCGCATGCCAAGACAAGAGCATGAGTTTGAACTCTTCCTGCGCATTACATGAAGCAAAGTGAAAGTTCGTTAACTGATATTTTGATGAGGTCATGCTGTTTTTGAACGCGGCCCCCTTTTACTCCAATTCATCAAGATTTTCAAAATTTTAAAATCTCTCTTCATCATCGAGGCATGCAAGAAAAACGCAAATCTCTTCACAATTTTGGCAATAGTAATTGATATACAATAATTTTGTGGGTGAACTATTCCTTTAATGTGACAATACTCTGATGAAAACATGTGTGACCTAAAAATTAAATTACCCTAAATAAGTTTAGCCGAGGCCACGAATTTACGACTTGGATACCAGTTGTACTGTTGCAGTTATTTGGTCTCTCCAGTCGCTGTCATCTCTGGTGAAGTAAGAAGGTAGAGGCCGTTATGTAAGCCTATAGATAGCTTTAAAAGTGTAACATGTAGAGTTTGTAGCTGTCGCCCCAGTCCAGGCTGAATGAGAACAAAATGTAATCACAGTGACAAGTCAGAGCACTGAGACCTAGTGTACTCGTACTGTACTCAGTCACTCTGCTGGCTCGTCTCACTTCTTCTCTTCTCTTCTCTTCTCTTCTTGGGGCACTTTTAGGCTCTGGAAGTTTTAGAAGTACAGTTTACTGTTCTAAATTACAGACACTCTGCGGTCCTCAGTAAAATACTTCAGTGCTAAAATTAGTCCTTTTGTATTTCAACCATATAACCCACCTGTGTGTCCTGTCAGCTCTATTGTCTTGTCTAGTCATTTACAGTTAAATTCCTGTCGTTCCTTATTATTTTGCTTGTGTTCAGTCCAAAGAAACAGCTCCTTTTCTAACTGCTTTTCTATATTTTGTTTTTTAAAATAAGTTCATCATAAGATCTCATTAATTTAGCTTCTCTAACTCTTCAGATACCCCGTTACTTGTCTCTCACATTTTTACTGTTGATTATTTTGTTATAAATGAGACAAATTATGTTTACATCTCTTTATTTTAATGTCTCTTATTCTTTCTCCACTTCCACTTTCTTATTCTTGTTAAAAGAATCCACCCAGATTATAGCAGATAGACAATTTTGGTCCTTGTTCTAATTCATGATGGAGTTACATGATCATTTTGGGGGTGAAGTATTCCTTTAACATTTTTCTGGAGACTCTTCAACCATCAAGATAAAAAAAAAAAAAAAAATCTGTTCTGTGCTTGTTATAATATTTTCAACCTGTTTCCCAATTTGTGACTGTCCGGATATATCTCCTTGTTCACTCTGTTTGGCACAAAAAACAAAACCCATAAAAGCCTTATTTTTGTTTGAAAATATAAAAGAGGATGAAATGCTTTTTGTTATCCAGATGGTGAGAATACAGTAGTACCCAATAAACTCAGTGTCAGCAACAGTGAATGTAACCTTTTGAGCATTTATTGAAATAGTTAATGTCATTCTTTTATCAAAATTTTCAATATTGAAATGTAAAACATTCAATGCATGATAAGCAGTTGCAGTGCTAGCCTTCAGCTGTGAATAGGGCTGGATATCTTTTTAAAAATTACAATACCAGTACCCTGAAAGCATCTCAGCACGCTGTAATGTCTCCATCAAATACACTGTGTTCGTCTTCACCACACTACAGACTGTATGGGTTGTAGCTGCTGTTGGTTGGTCAATCACATGTTGCATTTAATCGGTGCGGTGGTTAGAGCCAGGTACAAAAATGATTGAATGCAGGTATCGCTTGACCTGAGAAAATTTGATGGTATTGAGTATCGATGCTCAGCCGCAGCTGTGAACGAAACAAACTAGAGATGTGGTGTCGGTTTAGAGGTGAGGTAAAAGCAGCAGGGCAGCATTCCTCTGCTGCTGACAAATCTGGATTCCTGGACAGGAAGTGCCTCTCTTCTGTCTCTGTCTGGCTTCCTGCCTTCACATAGTGGATTAAAGGGTTACTGGTGTTCACTATACCCTCACACACTTAATCCATTTTACAGCTATACTTTGAAATCTAAGCCAATCACTTATCAACTGCTTGTTTACCACCTGCTGTATGTTCAAGTTGCTACAGAAGTTTTCCTTTAGTTTCAGTATAGCAGCAGGCTGGAGCATGAAGCATGTCAACTGATCTGTGCATATGAGACATGAACAACTGTGCAGAGTTAGTGAATAGTGGCTGGTGATCATATTGTCTCTGCAGTGTTACCGTTAAGCGGGCAGGTGGAATTCAGTAGTAGCCAGGTGACGCAGAGGGCAGCGGATCACATGAACTCCTTGGCTCTGTCTAGTTGTCAATAATTCATAAGCAGACTGGCTGACAATGTGGGCTGACGTTTGTGTCGCTTCTTATGGAGTCCTCACACAGAAGGGCTGCTCACTGTGGGGTCCAGGGATGACCAGGGGTGCTTGAGGGGGATGCCAAGGAGTCCCCACAAGTATTTAATCGCTAACCACAGTCAAATACAGTGTAGGTTAGTATTATTAACAATGATGGGGTGGTAGATTGAAAAAGGTCAAATAGTAAAACAAAAAAAGCGATAGCATTTCATCAAAAGTTATTTAAGTAGGTTCCTTTTCGGGACTAAGGGGAAAGATAGCCTTTTATTTTGAAGGATATCTATGTTGTTGGGAAATTGTATGATGGCATTTTGTGTGTGTGTGTGTGTGTGTGTGTGTGTGTGTGTGTACACGCCAACAGGTTTCCTCTCAGCCTCATGCTAATCATTTAACACCTGCCCCTCCATACTGTCCACAATCCACTAACTGCACCAGGGTTAACCTCTTTACCTGGAGGATTTACAGGCTCTCACTAAGCCACTTGGTCTGAGGATTGTTTCACTGCTTGCTTCACTTTTCAATCACATTTAGCAGCAGTCTCCTGTATTTGTTTACATAAAGACACAACAAGAATCATATTCACTGTATTCTACATATTTATTTGCACTTTGAAGGAAGATTATTATTCTAGTACATCAAACATTAGACATCTTCTAATGAGCTGAACTACTAAAACGTCCAAGTCCATCCATCCATCAATTTTCCTTCACTTATCTGGGTACTCTAGACTCTCCCCAGCGATGTTTTCCAACTTCTCCTGGGTTCCTGAGGCATTCCCAAGCAAAATGAGATGTGTAATCCCTCCAGCATGTTCTGGGTCTGCCCAGAGGCCTCCTAGCAGTTGGACATGGCTAGAACACTTCTCACAGTAGGCAGCCAGGAGGCATCATAATCAGATGCCCGAACCACCTAGACGAGCACCTTTCGATGCAAAGGAACACCGGGTTTGCTACGAGCTCCCTCCAGATGTTTGAGCTCCTCACCCTATCTCTAAGGCTGAGCCCAACCACCCTACGGATGAAACTCATTTCAGTCACTTGTATCCGTGATGCCATTCTTTTGGTCACTACCCAAAGCTCATGACCATAGGTGAGGGTTGGGACGTAGATGGACCAGTAAATTGTAAGTTTTGCCCTCCAGCTCAGCTCCCTCTTCACCACGACATCCAAGTCATGGAGTATATTTATAATGTTCATTTGCATCTATATTCTGCAATTTTGTATGAGGTATGCCTAACAAGTTTATTAAATGTGAGGACTTACTGCTTTTTGGGCTGTCGGTGTGACAAAAAGTCTTTGGTATACGTGATAGAGCTTTACGGGGCATCTCCCTCGTACATAAAGTAGTGGTTTCCAACCTTTGTTTGACTTGTGACCCCTTTACAATGAAGGAATTTCTACTTGTGATCCATTGTCACCAGTTGTGTATGTTTGTGTTATGACTAGGTCAGAGAGATATGATTTCGGATCTTCTTATATGAATGTGGAGGCATATGCACACTTTGAAATGCTTGTAGACAGGTGCGTAGGAGGAAACTGTCCATAGATAAAGAAAAAGGAATACCCACAAACTGTCGGAATTACTTGCAATAAACTTTGTTAAACAAACAGCGTCATCAGGTGACTGACGGAGGTCTGACGATGAAAATGTTGTTTGCTTTATAAAGTTTATTGCAAGTAATGGGCTAGTATGTGGGAATTCTTTCCTGGATCTGCTTATGTAAAAGACATAAAGATTCCTGTATAACTGCTTTTTAATACCGGTTATCTCCTGCTCACATTGCCCGAACAGTACCTGCTGAAGAGTGTGCGCTCCATTAAGGGCTTGTATCAGTGTCATTGCAGTAACATTAACAGTGTATTACAGCCCATTGAACAGGGAGACAGATGATGGATAGC
Source organism: Epinephelus fuscoguttatus (assembly GCF_011397635.1). Lineage (NCBI taxonomy): Eukaryota > Metazoa > Chordata > Actinopteri > Perciformes > Serranidae > Epinephelus > Epinephelus fuscoguttatus. The sequence goes on from NC_064775.1 coordinate 14,756,598, forward strand.
CCTGGGTTAATGGTGCGTGCAGGGCTCTATCCAAAGAGAGAGACCGACACAGAGAGAGAAAGATGTTGTTTGAACTTGGGTCATCATAATAACATTGCTCCGGGTTGCAAGTGAAAGTGCTGAGAGGGGCAGGTACACCTTAATGTTCTTGCTATCTGAGGGAATGATAGCTGGTCGACTCGCTGCTGGAACACACCATTCCCAGCGGTCCTCATGTCAGACTGAGGGGGAGAGAGAGGAAGAAAAGTGAAGTGAGAGCCTACACCCCCTCTTTCTAAGCGCTGACAGTGCACTCTGCAGACATCAACCCCCTCGTCTGTCTTCCTTTTAGCTCCGAACGTCTCCCCCTTTCCCCTCTCTTCGCTTCGTTTGCTTGAGCCATTAGCAGGACAGCATTATAGAACTATTGATTATTTGGATTACTGGTTTATAGAACTCACCTCTTACTGTACGTTCACACAGGAAGTGAAGCAGAATTTTGCTTACTTGCAAGAATTGATCGCTGTTGGTTGACCTCTCCCCATTAGTCCCATTAGGAACGGTAGTTTGACGAACATCTATCCATAATATAACAGTTAGGAACAGCTGTTTTGGCTCTTGCCTTCCTCTGTCAGTGGGATATGATGAGACGCTTTTTCCAATATCTTCTGAGATATTTGTATTTTATAAACTTTTTGTGTAGATTTCAGTGATAGGTGTTGGAAGGAAAGCTGTTTTCTTCCTGTAAATACACCAAAGGAGACATTTGTAGTGTTTGGAGCTGATTGGCATTTGCTTCAGTGCGTCGGGCAAACTTGTGGTTCAGGTTGAACAATATTACCTTGAGAAAATGCTGTCATGCTTCAGTTGGTGCAGCCTGGAGTGAAGTTGTATCCATCTTGTGCTGCCTTCTCTCTGTTTGTGATGATCCTGATTCGAGGAGTGATGAGACTGTATACCTCTAAAAGCTGATGCCACAGTGTGATGTACCTGCATCAGCTCCTGTTAATGCAGCACTTAAGTTAAATAGTGAGAAGTTCAAATATAATTTTCCTGCTTTAATGTATAGACTTAACCTATTACAGGTCCTGCATTCAAGTGCAGGAAGGGAATTACATCAGTATATTTCAGTATAACATGCCTCTTGAGACTATTGTTATGTCTGGGGCTGTGTGTCATTTTTGTTATATTCAAAGCTTTTATTGAGGTTTTCAAGATTTTTTTTTTTATTGGCAGCTAAACTTGTCATATTTTCTGACACCATCACTCAGACAAAATGCTTAATTTAAATTCAGTAATCATCTGATTTACTTTTGAGATGACTAACACTCCCTCGTTGTGCAAAGATGGGGTTGTAACCAAGGGAATGATGTGTAAATGTTTTGAAGTCAGAATCAATCCTCGCAGTCATTGCTGCTATCAAATTCTACAAATAGTATGATGTAAAAATATTCAAGCCTATCTCCTAGAAATTATGTTTTATGTAACTAAACTGTTTTCTTAATTATGTTGTTGTGGCAACGTAATTGCCGCCCATGTTTAGAGATGTTTCTTTTAGGTAATGAAACATCACATTCATGTACTGCGTAGGCTTTGCAACAAGGTGTTTAGGGAGGATGGCAGGTGTACAAAGTCCAAGATGTTGACACAAGAACTTGGAGTTTGTGTCCAGACTCCTGTCTCAGGTTAAGGTTAGAGGAAGTTTGTAATTTTAGTTACATTTTATTAAAAATTTTATTGAAAAATGCTGTTCTCGTTACAAGTGGATACAACTTTTGACTTGCTAGATGTGATAATTAGCAGCATTTCCTCATTACGTTGATAGAAAACGTAATTTGCTCAGCATCGTGCTGCCCTCAAAACCTATTTTCTATTTCAAACAAGTTGTATATGAACGTAGTTTCTAGGACACAAGGCTGTAATATTAGTGTAGCCTTATCTTTATCTGCAACTGTGCTGAAGTACCTGGTTTAAACAGAATTAATACATCTGGAAAACAACAGCAACAAGAACTGGGCAGCATTCATATATTGATTTAGAATTTGTATGTCAAAGTTTTTAATGAAGCTTCAAACTATTTGATTCGACAGTAAGGTCTCAGGTCCACATAAATAACCAAGAGGAAGGCTTTAAGCTTCCATTTTGGCTGCTGCAGAGGCATATTTTTCTGTCCTCCCTGTTGCATCTGCAAAATTTTTCCGTAGTTACAATAATTTAGTGGTAGGGCTGTACTTAGTCACCGGATACATTCATCCTTGTTTTCATGCATCTTTGTTATATAAGAATAATACTGACATTTGAGTGTTTCCTTTCACAGAAGGCTGGTTTATTGTAGAATATGGAGCTCCTCAGGCTGGATTAAAAGCTTTTCGGTGGCATCCAAAGGGAGCTCTTGTGAAGCCATTTTAGCAGCGAGCTGCAGTACAACAACTAAGAAAAGATCCTCTCTCTGAAAGTGTATTTGTTGCCAGGTGACAAATTACAACCCAGTATTTGTATTATTATTATTATTATTATTATTATTACTACGATTGCCTGGAAGTGTCGATGATAGATGGCAGTGAATTGCATGAATGTTCAGTATCAAGTTGAAACTACTGAGCACTCAAGTGATTTCCATAGCTGAACAACTCACGCACATGAAACAGCGTTGATTATTCTGTCTGTAATGTTGTCAATGCACTTTGGCAGCCTCCATGAAGTAGATGGCTGTGATCTAACACACTGTCAGTGTGCCAGAGCAGAGCAACAACAAGTGATATAATACTGAGATTACACATCACTGCACTTGGAAATATCTCTGATAGAACTGAGATGGCATGTTGTCGAGTTAGAGACAAAATGGGCTTTATAGATGTATTCATTTTTGCTCGCTAGATGAAGATAAGACTAAATTTATTCAATTTAGACATCAATCTGGAAGCTTGCTTCAAATACATTGTCTGTATTCTGCAGTATATAACGCTAATGCAATGTTGAGCACTAAACCTAAGAATAGAAGCTCCTCTAAAGACGAAGTATAACGGCAGGACAATATTAATAATGGAATTATGGTCCCATAAATATGTTTTTCTCTGAGTGCAGCATTACAGAGTGAACCCAAATGACAACACTAAATCCCTTAAATGTGCTTTGTGTAGCATTTTAACATAAATAAATAATCACCACATTAATATTTGAGCATAATTGCCACAAACAAAAGAGGCCACTGCTAAATTTGCAACCCAGCAGTATTTTTTACATCGTGTGTTACCAGGTTGGATTCAGCACTAAATCGGCAGGATTGATTTGCACCATGAAAGTAGACGCAAGTGACACAAACTCAGGAGTGAAGTGCTGTTTTTGCCATCAGAAGCAAAACTAGGGCCATGTCTACATGTATACAAAAATGTACAGTTTTCCCCTCCATTTTAAAAATGATTTTGTCCACACAAACACTTGCTGTCGTTAGCTGTTTCAGCAGTCTCCCTTGTCACCCTGTTTCAAAACTCCGACTGGAGATCTCATCACCATTGATTACTATAACTCTGCTGGTGAATGTTTCATTTACTTTAACAAAGTCTGTTATAAAGTCAGGCTTGCCATGCTTTGGTAAGTCAAGGTCACAGTGCTCACTATTCAAGGTCATTTGTTGGGGCTGTTGTGTCTGCATCTTACTCTTACTTTTAAATTTTGATCATCATGAGCATGGGTGTTACAGTGGTGCAGTAGACTAAATGTTAGATGGAATCATACAAAAATTCAAAGACTCAAACAAAAGTAATCCCTTTAAATCATCACTCATGGCTCACTCTCAGTGTGTGGCAGTGTATTTATCTGCAGAGACGCTGCCTTCTGCCTGTGTTTTGTGATTTTCTCCCTCTTGTGCTGTGTTCAGGACATTCTGGGCACAGCACACAGTTGAGACCAGGTGCCAGATGGTGAACAGTACACATCTAAGAGGAAGCTACGAAAATGCAAATGTAGAGATCTAAACTGAATCAGGAGTTGGCTTTTACTTTCACTGGCGATACAGTGTACAAATAGTAACTTCTGCCGGTGTAGAGTTTTGTGTTTTCCATATATTTAAGGGTGAAGACCTTTTGTTGCTGTAAAGTAAATTCCTCTGAAGTTTTCAGTGATTGTAAAGATTCACATACGGTAAACAAAAGTCAGCAGCTGCAGCATCTTATAAATAGTTGAGGCTAGCAATGATGGGAGGAGTGGAGTGGATGCAGGGCTCAGCGGACTGACTGGCGCTCTTCCAGGATTTGTGCATCAAACCAGCGTGGTGCTCTGCCATCGCCTGGGGCAAAGTGCATTTGTGTATATTTTAACTGCATTCTGTTCAGTGAATCATTTCACTTTGTCTCGTGATCAATTATTTTGTCCTGCAGCCGCAGCCGTATGAAACACTGAGTGCGTTTAATTGCATTGTAAATTAAATCCCACAGCCACAGACGATTAAAAGGTATCATTGAAGTTGTGCAACTGTAATTGTGAATATGCATGAAAACATTGCCGCACTTGGACTTCATTTAACTTCTAGGAATTCATTTCCACCATGATGCTTGGTCTAAGTCAGGTGACTGGTCTCATGAGGGCCACATGATGCCATTAGGTTCCCCTCAGCCCTCTGATTTGCCCTGTGATGTTTCCCCTCCCACTGAGATCTGATAATCATACTTGTTGCCAAGACATTTCAGGAATGGAGAATAACAAAATAGACTACAAAAAAAAAAGTTGACTGTGTGTCCTTCCTGTCATTGCCCATAGAATATCATAGCTCTTAATCTGCCTGACAGTATTACACATGTCATTCAGAGTCAGACGGAAAGGAGAAGGAGGAACAGTCAGACAAAAAAGGAATCAATGGAGAAGAGATAAAATCTACAGAGAGAAAGGACGATTCAGACAGCGAGATTAAAGTCAACGGTAGAAGTGAGCGCAGAGAGACACAGAGAGGGAGATTGTTAATCTCATGGTTGTCAAGGAGATAATGAAGAACAAACTGACCATATAGTAATTTTCTCCTCTCCTGCACCCTCTCGCACTTACACTCAGAGTGTGTGTGTGTATTTGTCTCCCCAGCTGACATGGAAGGGCAGCGGGATTCATGGGGACATGTGACAATGAAACACTAGGAACAGAACAGGAAGCAGTGAAGCTCAGCTGGGACAAAATTAAACTGAAGGGAAATAAACTGAAAAAGCACAAATCAGAGAAAAACAGAATCATAAAATGTAAATGTCAAGCTTCAGAATAATTCTTCACCAAAAGACGTGCTGCACATTTTGTTTCATCAGTAATATAAAGTACCCATTAGTTTGTGCTTTTGAAGTGCATTTGCTTGTTTGGTCGTCAGGAAAAAAAGAAGAGCATTAGCTGGAGCAAACATCATTTTACTGACAGCCTGCTATGAAACGCTAATATTTGAGCAACAGCATTTCAAAAGTGGATTTAAACTGAGCAAAGAGAGGAGGGCTGCAGAGAGAGACTTGAAGTAGGATTTGACTGCAGTTCTATATCAGTTGATCATCATGTGACCGATTTAGAGTCCCTGGAGCCAGGACCAGCTATGACCAACCAGCCACCAGTCAGTTCAGCTGGCAAACAGACAGGAAAGGAGTGCTGTGGGACTGGTAGCACTGGGGCGGCTGTGGATTAGAGGTAGAGCGTCCACGAATTGGAAGATCGGCGGTTCGATCCCTGGCTCCTCCTCTCCGCACATCGAAGTATCCTTGGGCAAGATACTGAACCTCAAATTGCTCCCGATGGCTGTTCCATTGGTGTGTGAGTGTGCATGAATGATAACTGAGTAGCAGGTGGCACTATGTATGGTGTCAATGTTAGGAACGAAACTATAGAGTGTGCCAGTAAACCCGGAACTCCGTTAGCGCTTTTAGCACTTCCAGTTCTCTCGTCTAAAAGTCAATACGTTTTTTGAATGGGATTTTGGTAAAATGCCTCAAATAAGGTCTGTGGTTAACAAAAGCTTAAGCGAGTTTCAGGTTTTGTTCTACGACATAAAACACGTCAGTAAATACCCTACTTTTGAATTTTGAAGCTTTTACGTGTCGTAAAAAAGGCAGTTGCTAACAAGTTGCTCAATACGACTACAAAACCTGTTGGGGACAGTAAACATCATCACCCCCGAACAGGCGAGAGTGCTGGCAGTCCGCCATTACAGCTTCTTATTTAGCTTAAACAGTCCGATTTCCCCATTATACAATGTTTTTAAAATAAAGCGGCCGAAATCAGTTGAAAGCTTAGTGGCAGTGACGTCAAGAGTCATGCGACCGTGGAGTAGTCATGTAGTCCGTTAAAGCCTAACGTTAGCTTTTTACTTCTGGCGATGGCATTTAAGCTTCAAATGCGGTATGAAAGGTGTTCATATGTGTTATCTCGCTGAACAAAACCTGTAAGTATCATAAACTTGTGTTAGCCACAGAGCTTATTTTCTGACATAATCCAAAAGGCAATGCAAAAATCACATTCACTTTCTCTTCCGGGAACCAGCGCGATGCTAAACTTCCGGGTTTTGATGTCAGCCCTGGCACACTGTATTTGGTAGAGCCCAAGTTAGAGTTGTCATTTGACCTTGCGTAACTGTGGCATAGGTTTACCAGGATCACAGTAACCTAGACAGCTAATGGTATATCTCAAAGGTATCTGATCTCACACAGCTTTTGGCACGTTTACAGAAATGTTGAAGGCAGTATCAGTTGGCTGTGTGAAGCTGCAGTGTTAAGTTCTGTAATTCCTGTCCTGAGGTGCCAGTTGATTTGGTTCAGGCATCTGATCAGGATGCCTCCTGGGCGCCCCACCTTAGAGATTATCCGGACACGTCCAACTTGTAGGAGACCCCAGAGCAGAGCCACAACATGCTGGAGCGAATATATATCTCGTCTGGCCTGGGAACGCCTTGGGCTCCCCCAGGAGGACTGGAAAGCGTTACTGGGGAGAGGGATGTCTGGAGTTCTTTGCTAATGGTCTACTGCATTATGCTTCAGTAACCTTTGATATTTTATAAATGATTAATCAGTAAATTGAATAAACAGAAATATAAGCGGAGTAGTTGATAATGAAAGGAATTGAGGTGCAGCAGTAGAAACAGCTTTGATATACTCTGTAGTGTGTGTATGTGTGTCTTCGTGTGTGTGTGTGTGTGTGTGTGTGTGTGTCAAGTGTGGGGACGATTACCGGCAACACAAACAGTGTAATAAACACCATTAAGCAGCCGTGTCCCTACAGGACAAACATTAGGGAAGACCGAGAAGTGCCCCCATTAACGAGAAGGAGAGAGGCGGAGAGAATGAAAAGTTGGGAAATAAACACATTGGAGGAAGATGAAAAGTATTGAAAGCATTTCGGTACTTTTCTCTGAGCTCCTGGGGGACGAGCAGACAGCATTGCTTTACAGCAGGAAGTGAGAACACTAACGGAGTGAGATGAAACATATGTACATGAGATTAGCAGCTAATGGGACTGTCGCCCTAAGGAGAATAAAAATGCTTGATGAAATGAATGGACAAACATGATGAAGCCCCGCGGGAACGCAGGCTGTTACCAATAATATACTTCAGCAGCAATAATGCTTCTACCCTAAGTGCTTTGTAGGTGATGAGTCAAGTTAGATATCGGTAAAAACGGTCTTTGTGCCAAGCTAAGCTGTCTCCTGGCTGGAGCTTCCCATTTAAAGGACAGACATGAGAGTGATATCAATCTAACTCTCAGCATCTTTCTGTGCCTGACTACGACTAGATGCTTTTTATCCTCTGCCACAACTGGAAAAAAGTCATTGTCCAGACCATATCCTGCTCAAACATGAATGTATTTTGCTGCATCCACTAAATATTTCATGTCTCTTCAACATACTAAATGCAAAAGTTGTGGACGCCTGCAAAAGCTGAGTGGGGTTACTCACCGATAAAAGCCCACTTCCCTTCAATGGCAGTGTTGAAGTTATTTAAAGCGAGCAGAGTGTCCACAGATCAATGCAGACACTCAGTGTGACCTGGCTGCTCACACAAACACACATGTTTAACTGAAGAGTGTGTCACAGATGCATTTAAGCACTACAGTATTTGATTATTATAGAGTATTAACTGGAGTTAGTTGGATTCATTGTGTTTCTGTGTCCATCAACCAAAGACAGTGTGTACTAATGTATGCTAGCTTAATGGTTTTAATGCTGGGAAGACAGAGGAAGAGTCTCAGTCAGACTGGTGATGTGTTTCATGTGATGTTTGGGAGTCGAGGTGCATTCACGGCGAGCTGAATCATTAGTATTTTGTAATACACTAACTGCTGAACAGCGAGAGTTGGAGAGCTTGCTCTGCATTTGTGTGTGCTGGAAATTATAGTAATTATCCTACAAAAAGACTGTCTGTCTCAGCTGTATAAAAGACTGCTAACAAAGAGCTTACTGAATTCTGAATTCTGAGCTGACATAAAGTGATGAACAGCAGCTAAAATACTGAAAGCCTCCAAATTGTTAACCATCAAACCTTTACATTGTTTGTTCCCATGTGGCCTGAATGCAGCATTAAGTCAAGTCATGGGGGATCATGTGACCCTCAGCGGTCCCTCCCTCTCGCATATGCTCACAATGATACCAGTATGAACAGTGTAAGTTTATTCCCTTGACATCCGAAGAATGACTGTGTTTATCCACAGGAAATCCACAACAATGGTCTTCTATCGAGCTCTGAGGAGACGCACAGTGGTTAGCCTGTTAGCTGCTCTGCCTCCTGCTCTGCATCTATCCTGCGTTATCCTGCATCTACTTCATTGAGTGCGTCAAGCAGCTTATAACAAGTCAGTAGTAGCTATCAGTGCTGCTACAGAGATGCTCCGACTCTGAGGCAAATACAATACCTTGGGAGAACATTGAATATTTGTAATTGTGGGTATTTTGGGTCATCAGAGTGGTGAACGTTTAATTTAGAGCCAGAAGCCGTGTGGGCAGTGTGGTAAAGCAGCCATATTATCCCAGTTCCCTACTGAGATCTGCTCTGTGGAAACCAGGCTAATGAATTTCTGTGTATAGCTGACAGAAGCAGAGAGGTTACTCCTCTCCTCTCCTCTCCTCCCAGTTTCAGTAGTTTATCAAAGAGGGGAGCAGTGATGTAGGAGGAAGGGTTTGTCTTATAGGAGTGGTGTGTGTTGTATTTCCATACATGTATCTGTGTTAGATGAAATTACACTCAATTCATGCTTTTAAAGAAGTTGCGTCATCGCACGAAGAAATAACAGAGACACAGGCTGCAGCAACCTGGTGTTATACAACAACAAGTATTCAGGTGAACAGGTGCTTGTTAGTTATAACTAATATTAGTTACATGACTGCATTCAAAAACCAAGTCACACAGTGGTTCAGACCACACAACAAGCAAGCACACACTCTCTCACACACACACACACACACACACACACACACACACACAGTCGTATGATGGTCCACTAACCTACATAGAAGGGCTGTTCGACTATGGCAAAAATCATAATCATGATTATGTTGGTCAGTAGGAAGTAATTATAATATATTTGAGTGTATTTATTGCCTTTTCTCTAATTTTTTTTTGCTAGTCCCTTGTTAGAAATAAAGTCCCAGAGGGGTTCTGGAAAATCCCTAAATCTAGTTCAGAATAGTGCAAAATTGGCAACACTGAGTGTGCGGCTGCAAGGGTACGCACATGTGAGCAAAATTAACGCTGCAGATTATTTGCCTCTCGTTAACTTCCCTTCACTGTGAGCAGAGAACCTAATAAAACATTTTCCTCCGGTGGCAAAGCAAATTTGCGTCTTCACATGGTGTGATGTTCAACTTTAGTGAACTTTGACTGATGAAGTCATAACCTCAACCAAAAGCAAAGAAATATGTGTGGAGGAAACGCTGATTGTTGCCATGTCTAACCAGCTGATATTGTGTAATATTGGCCATGAAGAATGTAAACTGCTGCACATGAGAGATGCTGTCTGGCTTGCAGTGAGTTAGGAGACAGACATGGAACAGGAAAATGACAAGAAAATAGAAAATGCAGGGTATTTTTAGCAAGCTAGCTAACATTAGCTAGCAAACTAGCTTTCTGTCTCCATCACATCAGGCACTGCCAAGCGGCAACCTCTGGGGCTAAAAAAAAAAAAAGGAAGCCAGAACAGAAGTGCCCTCACAGACCCCCATGTTAAAATGCCCAAATTTACAGCAGTAATAAACATGTTTACAGCCTACTAAAAAAAGTTTTGGTCTCTACAGCTAATTTCCCCATTCATGACAAGTGTACGGTGGGTGAATCTTATATAACTCACCCATAAATTCTTTATTAGGGCTTAAAGTTCTGCATAATTAAGCACAATTGCCAAACAGAATGTGGTTCAGTCATCGTTTTACTTAGTTATCTTGTCTTCATAATGATTGGAAGCCAAAATCCTAATTTTAAATTGAATTTAATTAATCGCCCAGCCCTAACACAAGGTAATGGAAGCAGGTGAATGTCTGTGAGATGATCTCCAGAGAAGCTGCAGTCCTGCTGTTTATGCTCAGATACTTTCCCAAAGGCTTCAAATCTTTACAGCCACATTTATTAGAATAGATCATTAGATCACTACATCATCATCATTACCTCACCATCTGGCACGCCGAGCAGGTGCAAAGTGACCTACATCACCTCCCCAGTCACTGCTGTAGTCATGCCACTTTAATGACACGATCCCTCCCACTGACACTCCCACATGTTGTTATGATTTTTTATCGGTATGATCCAGGTGTGTTGATATGTAGTGTGTATGTGTTTGGCATTCCGCAGTGAGGGTTGGATCAACCACCTGTCGCTTTGATTAATGACTGAGGGTGTTGCTCAAAGAGCTGCTGTTACATCACAGAGTTGCTGATTGAGACAGTTACTGAGGTTTTTATTGAATGCATTTTGCTGCATGAACAAGCTGTCCTTAAGATACTTTACTCAAGATAGTAAATGCAGTCTGAATAAACATCAGGAGTAACAGGAGGAGCAGTTGTAGCATTGCTGTTGTTATATTTCCAGTCGTGTTAAAAGAAGGAGGAGGAGTTGTAGTGGTCGCAGTGAAAACAGAAGTGGGATCATGATTTAAAACTTTCATCAAACAATCTGCAGGACTTTCTCTCTCTATCATTCTCCCTGTATTTCTCTGTACTTTGCCTTTTTTTTAGCTGTGTTTTTCAGGCTTGTGAGGATATGCAGGTGTAGAGTCTCACAAAGAAACACACACACCAGTACAAATGCTGAATCGTAAAGTCTGACTCTGATTAATACCAGCAGTGCTCTCATGTTCTGCCAGCCAGCAGCATCACTAATAAGGTGTAACATGCCCATAACCACACCCGCGGGGTCACTGCTGGGGATTTGTTTTGCCCTGCCCCTCCCTCTGCTGACTCCATGACACTATTTTCTGGATGTTTTTGTTTGTGGTTGGTAATTAAAAGATGCAGCTGGACAAATGAGACTTGGATTATACCGCAGGAGGAGGAGAGGCATGCAAGAACAAACTTAACATGTGAGTTATTGAGAGGACTGTACCCAACTTTGAATTATGGGGCCTGACCGGGCAAAGCCTCTCTTCCTCAGGGCAGCTGCCTCCCATCTCACCCAGACTTATCCCAGGTCTGGGTCTGCAGCTGCCTGCGCTGGAGAGCATTAGTTTGTGAAGTATTCCTTTAATTATTGTTATTATTTATAATTATTTTTTATTAGAAAAGAAATAATGAACACATCATGAGTGCATTGCATTCAGGCTGAATTAAAAACCTCTACTACTTTGTCTCACAGAGCTCTGATTGGCTGCTGACGGTCACAAGAAGCTTGTCTGTGGGCAGCTTTTATCACCCAGACAGCTTTTAGAGCGTCCACTTATCCTTCAACTTTTCCTGGACACTCCACTCCAAACACTCAGCTGATGACGCAGTCCGTCACAGTGCGAACACACCGTCATGGTCAAAGGTTACAGAGTGGTGCTTTGAGGTGGATGATGAGGATTTATCATTATCTTATTTGGTCTGGCCTGTTGCCCTGGGTGAGGCTGAGCGACATGGTGACAGATGGGGAGCACAGCTGGTATTTAATCTGTGACTCAGGTAACACACACGCCCAGACTGACACACACAGATATCAGGACGCCTATCAGAATATCACGTATAAAGATAACAATATACACAGCGCAGGCAGGTTGACTATAATTCTTTAATCCTCCACAGTATCGTTGTGCATTGTGGATGTAGATACTGCAGCAGTTCATCATGTTCTCACCAGCCTGCCAGCTGACGTACAGCACAAGATCTCCACGTGCATATAAAACACAAGACAGTATGTGTTCGCTGCTATTTTCAACCTGCCCCAGTGCCTTTTTTAAACTTTGAGTCCATCGGGAGCAGCCATGAAGAAAGTGGTGACTTTGGGAAATGCTGTGCTAAAACTACTGCTCTAAAAACTGAGCAGGGGCGGATTATGAGACAGTGGGCTCCTGAGCTCGGGTATGCAAGGGGGCCCAGCACCACCTCTACAAAGGAACAAGACACAGAGACTTTGTGGTCATTTTGTGTCTCTTTGTAGTCATTTGTATCTCCATGTGTCTGTTTTGTGTCTCTTTATAGTCATTTATGTCTCTTTGTAGTTGTTTTGTGTCTCCTTGTGGTTGTTTTGTGTCTCCTTGTAGTCATTTGTGTCTCTTTGTAGTCTTTTTATGTCTCCTTGTGGTTGTTTTGTGTCTCTTTGTAGTCATTTGTGACTCCTTGTGGTTGTTTTGTGTCTCTTTGTTGTCAATTTGTGTCTCTTTGTGTTTGTTTTGTGTCTCTTTGTAGTCAGTTTATGTCTCTTTGTGGTTGTTTTGTGTCTGTTTGTTATTGTTTTGTGTCTCTTTATAGTCATTTGTGTCTCCTTGTGGCTGTTTTGAGTGTCTTTGTAGTCATTTTGTGTCTTGTTGTGGTTGTTTTGTGTGTCTTTGTAGTTTTGTGTTTCTTTGTAATCATTTTGTGTCTTGTGGTTGTTTTGTGTCTCTTTGTAGTTGTTTTGTGTTTCTTTGTAGTCGTTTTGTGTGTCTTTGTAGTCATTTGTGTCGCCTTGTGGTTGTTTTGTGCCTCTTTGTGGGACTTTTATGTCTTTTTTTAGTTGTTTTGTGTTGCTTTGTAGTAATTTTGTGTATCTATGTGGTCATTTTTTTGTCTCATTGAGTTAATTTTGTGTCTCTTTGAGGTAAGTTCATGTCTTTTAATTCAGCCCATTTTTGTAATTATTTTGTGTCTCTTTGCAGTTCCTTTGAGTCTCCTTGTGGTCATTGTGAGTCTCTAGTTGGTCAGTACCAATTAATTTGTGTGACATTTTACACGTGAAGGCCAGAGGGCCCCTCACACTTTGGGGCCCCAGGGCCTGTGTCTGGTAGGGCCATTCAGTAATCCATTCATGACACTGAGAGTAAACAGAGGGACTGCTACCAGTCTCAACACTCCTGCATTTATTTATCCCTGTTTCCCTTTTGGCCAAAACATTTCCACCTAATCTCAAGTGCAGTAGTAAACAGGCAGACTCTCTCTCACACACACGCATGCTCGCACACACATGCACACTCACACACACACACACACACACACACAAACACACACAAACACACACTATATGTCTGTATTTAATTCCTGGTGATTTAGCGAAGGGGACAGCATTTCTCTTATCTCCGTAGCTCAGTGGCAGCAGAGAGATAACACACTCTTTCCGCGTGTTTGCACATGCAAGCCTGATATATGACACAGTATTTAGATGTGAAAGTGTGTGAGAAGTGTGTGTGCGTGTGTGTGTCCATCAGCGGTATCGCAGAGAGCAGGTTGTCGTCCGTGGCTTTTAGTTGAGACTTATTTTCAGTGCTGCCTGTTGCAGCGGGAGATAAAATACTTTGGGACTGGTCATCAGTCGAACAAAAGCTCAGCCAAACAATAGTCATTTGTGTGTATGTGTTGCAGTGATTCATCTTTCCTGTCCTGTAAATGTTATCTTTGCTTGCCAGGCATCATACAGCACTAACTACAGTATTACTGCAGAGACTGAACATCATTTTTTTTGTTTTAAATCACATATTTCACAAAATAGTTTTGCAAATCTTAGGATGTACATATGTGATGGTTTATTTTGCTGCTGTGCAATGGTGTGTTGTTGATGTGTGTCAATCTGTGAGTCATGTGCTGGTGTAATCATGGCTTTTTAATGGATGTATCTGTGTTTGCCTGGCTGTGGAAATGAATTTCCTCCTTGAGCACAAACATAGAAGTGTACCCAATCTAATTCAAAGGGGAAATTTAAAGCATGTCTTCAAAGTTTTCTTTGATAATAATCGTATCTCTTTTGTTTAAAGTACTGGAGGCAATAACATCGGAGTAACATCAGTGCAGCTTTTCTTTTCTGGCTGCCTAACAGACACACCTCCATTTGATTCTCCACATCAAATACTGTTCTCCTCTTGTCTTCTCTCATCCCTGAATCTTTCTCTTCTCTGTGTCTCTGGTGGGGTGGAGAGGAGGGGAGGTGCCTGCTTATTTCAGGAAGTGTGTGTGTGAGTGAGTGGGTGGGTCCAGCTCTTCCTGTTTACAATATGGTCCTCTGTTCCTGATCACAGTGGGGCTTCAGTTTCTAGCTCTGTGATGCTGTGTTCAAGTCCTGTTGGAATAATGAGTGTTATTTTTGAAGCACCAATGTAGTGACACAGATATGATAACTCCTGTCATTCGCTGATTTTCAAAAGACTGAAAAATGAGTTCTATATTTCAAGGTATTCTGAGAACTTTGACATACAAAACACGACTCAGTTAAAAATTTGAAAATAACTTTTGATGTGTTAGTTTCACTTCTTTAAAACACACGACAGCTCCATGCACCTGTAGGTACATCCACGCTCTAATCCTTCCCCTAAACTTCCCCTAAAAAACCCTCATTCTTACTCTAAAAATTCCCCGACTGTATTGTTGTCACTTTGGATGAATTTCCATGTCTTTCTGTCTCAGTAAAGTCACAGAGAAAAACACACACACCACATAACTGACAAGAAGAATAGGAGTCTGCTAAATATATCCCGTGGACCAGTGACTACAGAGGTAACATTGTGTGTCATTGTTCGTGTAGACCTGCTCTCATACATGTTTGATGTTGCTGGATGCATTTGCCTGTGTGTGTGTGTGTGTGTGTGTGTGTGTGTGTGTGATCTCTGAAAGGCTCCTTGCGCTTTCTATTAATGTGGCTTTAAGGAAAATGGATGTGGGCGCTGAGTGAGACAGACTGAAACAAAGCCTGTGAGCTCTCTCCATCCCTCTCTCCTGACCACAAATGTTTCCCTTCCAACTATAAATACACCCCTGAAACCTGCCGCGTCCTGTAACATGAAACGCCGCTAAAAGTGATTATCAAGGTCCAGAATAGCCCAAAGTCTCCCATTACATCTAAAGGCTGAAGGCCCAAGCCAATATAGAGCAGTTTTATTTTATAAGCCCGGCTTTTATTTTGTGAAGATGCTATTTTATTTGATTAAACACAGACAGGCTTTCATGTAAAAAGCTTGAATCCGGATGAAAGCTAAACGTAATCGATAGCAGAGAGATTGTCTGCTTAGAGGCCATCCAGGTTGTGGTGAGAGATGGAGAGGAAAGAGGTGAGAAAACCAATAAAGCTGCATTAAGGGCAAAATGGAAGAGATGACAGTTAGAGAGGAGGCCTGCTGATTCGCAGTCGGTGCCATCTGTCTCCATTCACTCTGATCATGTAACATGTAATAATCATAATGATGTCACTGCTCATATGTGATACAGATGTTCTGGAGGGCTGGAGCCTATCCCAGCTGACACTGGGTGAGAGGCAGGGTGCACCCTGGACAGGTCACCAGACTATCACAGGGCTGACACATAGAGACAGACAACCATTCACACTCACATTCACATCTACGGACAATTTAGAGTCAATAATTAACCTGCTTTCCTTTGGACTGTGGGAGGAAGCCAGAGTACTTGACACACATCAGGTCAGGCCCCCATTTGATAAGATTTTACTTTGGGGACCTCAGTCTAAAAAGATTTTGGTTGTGATTAAGACCAGAATTCTATAGTTGCCAACTACAGCTGGGGAGTTCATCACGTAGGAAGTGAAACCTATGACCAGAATAGTTTCTTACTCACATTAGGGGAGTGCATTAAAGTGAAAGTTTCAGTGAGTTAAATAGTGAAAATAATCCCCCAAGGACCCAGGGGGTGTACCCGGACCCTTGGATGCAAATCACTGCACTTGCTGATATTAAAATGATTGACAGAAGACCATTTTTTAGAACTGGTAATGATAATATTTGCCTTTGTGATACATTCCTCATCACTATTATCAGTGACATTTACAACAACACTAGGGCTGCAACCATTATTGTTATTATCAATTAACCTGTTGATAGGGCTACACAATATATTGTTATTTTTTTATCGTCATCTCAATGTCAACTTGATTTTTTGAGTTAGTTGGTACTTCTTTCATTTTTTAATCAACATGGAATATATTGTGTTTTAGCAGATTACTGAAAGTAGCAGAAAGGCAGAACTGAATACACTTTACTATCTATTATTTTTTGCAAATAAGTTTCTTATCGATATTGAATGTCACATTTTCCAGGATGGTGCCAAACATAATAAATTTACAGTGACCTCCAAACAAAGAAAAGCAGCAAAACATTTGAGAAGTTGGAATCAGCAAGTTGAGCAATTTTGCTTTGATAAGTGAGTTAAACAATTATTAAAATAGTTGGGGCTGGACAATATTTTGCTATTATATTGATATGGTGATATGAGGCTAGATATCGTCTTAGATATTGGATTTCGTAACATTGTAATTGTTGTCTTTCCCTTGTTTTAAAGGCTGCATTACAGTAAAGTGATGTAATTTTCTGAACTTACCAGACTGCTGTAGCCCACTTAGTCATCATATTAGGGATGCACAGAATATTCGATAACCGAATATATTCGGCTGAATATTGCAAAAAAAAAAAAAAAACACATTCGGTATCCGGTGGAATAAGTGAAAAGCAAGGCCGAATAATAGCGGCATGCTTTGATAACGCTGTCAAACAGCGTGCGGTGATGGACGGAGTAAAATGTCGGCAGTGTGGCGATATTTTACTCCGCCGTCACCGCGCTCACATTTGCAACTAAAAATAGTTTTGTGCAAGCAAAATAAATCATTCAGCACGCTGTGCGAGTACAGATTTCAACCAGCAGCAGAAACGAAAGGCGAATCCTGACGGTTGTGGGTTGAACGGGGGTCACAGACACAGACAGGAATACGTATTCCTGTCAAATACGGCGGCCATAGTGCTCCGTGGCGCAAGATAACGGCTTACCGGCGACGGAGAAGTCCGGCTCCAATAATGTCCTCTTCATGGCGTCTTGGCAGCACACAGGTATGTGACGTGTCAGAGGAGAAACGAGCCGTTCACATTTCTCTCTTTGTGGCAGGTAACGGTCCACAAACCTCACCACACTTTAGGGACTGTTCTTAACTTGTCAGGTGAGGAGGGTGGCTGGTTGATTTTTATTTTATTTATTTATTTTATTTTGATCCCCCCTATGTTAATCACTTATTGATGCTGTTTTTGAAGTATGAATAAGTCAATAAGTAATTTATTCCATTGAAATATCATTGATGTATTATAGAAAAGTGATTTATCTTTTTATAAATGACAAAAGGCACATCTGCCTCATTTTCGCTGTGGTATCATGATACTACTCAGAACCATGATATTTTCACTGGTATCGTACCGTGGGTCCCAATTTTGGTACCGTGACAACACTAATCTGGAGGGGGTTCATCTGCAAAAACTAATGAAAAACTAAACAACGGTATTCGGTATTCGGCCAAGCGTTTAATATTATTCGGCTTCGGCTTCAGCCACAAATTTTCATTTCGGTGCATCCCTACATTATATCCACATGAATGATGAGTGTACATCAAAAAAGTCATGATGTAAATATTTTGAGAAGGCACCAATAGGCAACCCTACAGTATCGTCGATTTTCTTCGTATCGTTCGGCATTAGTTAATTTTGTTTCAATCAACTAATCATTGCAGCTCATTACTAAACAAAATGCATTGTGCAGCTTTTGTGCTTACAACACCAAGAGTCAGATGCTTCTGTACTGTGGCAACAGATGGTTTTACAAATGGCTTCAATACCTGAAATAAGATGGACAGTCTGAATCCTGCAAAGTCAAGCTAAAATACTACTGCAGGTTGACTTCATTCTACAGAAATGTAATCAAATATGTCAACACGAGGTTCTCACGGGCCCATATCCCTCATTTGTTCAGTGATTCCAATAAAAGAAGTAACGGCCAATTATCTAACAAGCAACCACCAGTTAGTAGCGTCTCCATAATGGACAGTATGTTTATGTAACACTGTGTATGCATGGCTCTGTTCCATGAGCCGACGATCAACAGGAAGTGTGTAAGAAACGTGTTAGGTGAAGCAGACGGAGCAGGCAGGTGGGAGAGAAGAGGAGGAACAGCAACACTGTGTGGGCGACAGAGTTGGCAAGCTGTCTGCGTTATCTGGTTTTCATCTCCTCCTTCACTGTAAATCAGAGATCAGTCAGTTGGTGCGGTCCCTCACTGATGTGATGGATGCGATGTTGGTGCGCTCTCAATAACGCATCAATACTGGCCTTCAGAAAGGTAACGAAGAGGGCAGAGAAGACAGGGAAGTAAGGATGATGAACTGCATGTATGTCTTGAAGATATTGATTTCTATCTGTACGTGAGGTTTCCCTACATTTCCATCCTTTGCTTTTCTATAAATAGTTGGAGGTCACAGGATATAAATAGCTCTCCATCTTCAACAAGGTAATCTTAGAGCAGTGAGTTAAACGGTTACTGTGTGTGTGTGTGTGTGTGTGTGTGTGTGTGTGTGTGTGTGTGTGTGTGTGTGTGTGTGTGCATAATGTGCATGTGTGTGTTACTGTGTGAGGTAGACAGAGACAGAGAGAGTGTAGAAACTGGGCCATGCAGCCTCTTGACACTCAATCTCATTCACCTGCCACAGATTACTGTCACCTCTTGTTAGCCAGCGTGTGTGTGTGTGTGTGTGTGTGTGTTTGAAGATGGAAATGGGTCTATTTCTTTGTGACTGACAGCCGCCATCAGACATATATACACTGCAAAAACTCAAAATCTTACCAAGAATATTTGTCTTATTTCTAGTCAAAATGTCTCATTTCTAGTCAAAAAAATCTCATTACACTTAAAATAAGACTCATCACCTAAAAAGTTACTTGTTTTTAGGCAATTTTCACTTGTTTCAAATAAATTTTCACTTGAAATAAGTAGAAAAATCTGTCAGTGGACCAAGTTTTTTTTGCTTGTAATAAGAAAAAAAACCTTTTTAGGTGATGAGTCTTATTTTAAGTGTAATGAGATTTTTGACTAGAAATGAGACATTTTGACTAGAAATAAGACAAATATTCTTGGTAAGATTTTGAGTTTTTGCAGTGTAGAAAATGTTTCATGCCTGAAAGAGTGAGAGACGGTGAGCTGTCTGCCCTTCATCCTGGTCACTGCAGTTCAACAGGACCAGGTGCTTAGAGATGGCTGAGGCTTGCTGGAACATGAAAGCCCTCTGGACGAGGTTCAATCTGTTGTTTGACTGGTGACTGCTCTCATTTCTAAACATTGCAGCCATTGTTTGTATGTACATTTTAAATTTGGACATACAAAAACGTATAAATCAAAAGAGTTGAGCTGTTAAGGATGTAAGTAAATGCAATCCATAATTAATTAAAAAGTAAAATAATCATTAGTTGCAGCCCTTGTGTTTTCTTAGGATTAATGGACCACAGGGAGATAATACACGTGTGTGTGTGTGTGTGTGTGTGTGTGTGTGTGTGTGTGTGTGTGTGTGTGCGCGCGTGCGCGTGCGTTTCCCAGAACCAGCAGGCCATAAAGCGTGTGTGTATTTCCAGTGCAAGCCCAGTCTTGCCTGTCCTGAATACTTTCAGCTCAAAGATCCTACTTGCATGTTTCAGGTTTAACTGGAGTATTGGGATATCACACCAGTAACCTCTTCAGTCTAATATCTATTAGTTCTTTAAATAACTGTCTCCTGGGATTAGTCGCTATAAGACATGTGACATTCTTTATTAGGAAACTAAATTCTTGGAATTGTGGAGATCCTTACCATCAGGAGCAGGAAAATGAGTATGAAGAGATGTCAGAAGAACAAAAGCTTTCAGGTGTCTTATCAGTCTGTATACATACACATGTGTGTGAGGAGGAGTGAGTGTGTGTGTGTGTGTGTGTGTGTGTGTGTGTGTGTGTATTCAGCATTCCAGTCTGAGTCACATGCAGGTCCGTGTATCCGTGGTAACAAAAGCTCTCATTCATGGGGGAGAAACTACTCATTCATTCTGACTCTCTGCAATCTGTTTCACCGTGTCACTGTGTTCTGTTATCAGTGTGTTGGAGTGTATTGATAGGGTGTGTGTATATGTGAACACATTGGATCATCATACATTTATTTATCTCCCATGAAAACTTTTTGTGTCTAAGTGACTAATGGAAACAACAGTGTTTTTTTAAACAGTGCTGCAGCAGGTTGCAATGTAACCACTCGCTGCATGTTTGTTCAATTTGTATCCACTAAAAGTGTTTGTTTTTGCCACTGACAGGCTCAGATTGCTCTTGTAAGTGTCTGAAAACGCTGTTGAAATGATCCCTACAGAGAAAGACCTTTGTGCGAAAGAATAAGATCTTTTTTTGCTTAGTTAGAAACAGACCTAAAATCGCCATCACCAAACCCACCAGACTCCATTTAAAAAAACAGTGATTTTATCATAGTATAACACACTTTATTTTACGACAACAGAAACAAAATAAAACTCACAAAAGTCATCTTGGGTTGTCTCTTCACTGTTCCAACAATCATCAGCTCCAGTTTGGTTGAAATAAACCCTTAATTCACCCGGTAAGATGTGGAAATATTTTGGATCTTTACACGCTTAAATGGCTGGTTTTTTTTTAATGGAGTCTGGTGGCTTTGATGATTGCGATTTTGGGTCTGTTTCTAGTAAAACAAAAAGAATCTTACTCTTCAACAAAAAGGTTGAATCTCTGGGGTGCTCGTGGCTTAGTGGATAGAGCAGGCGCCCCATGTACAAGGCTGTTGCTGCAGTGGCCCAGGTTTGACTCCAGCCTGTGGCCCTTTGCTGCATGTCATTCTCTCTCCCCCCCCCCCTCCCCCTTTATGGAGATAAAAAGGTTTATCTCCATAAGGATCCATTCCATAATGTTGCCAGACACTCCTAATAACAATCTGAGCCTGTCAATGGCAAAAACAAACAATTTATTCGTGAACATAAACTGATTTCATTGCAGCCTGATTTGCTGCTACTTGCTGCAGCACTCTTACTTGATACTGGACCAAAAACACTGGGTAAAAAATGTTTTGTTCCCATTCCTTACTTTGAAACAAAGACATGGGAAGATAGGGTTCAGGTTGGAAAATACCAAAGTTACCCTTTTAAATGTAGGAGTCCAATAAAAATGTCAAATTAGGTTTGTTTGTACAAATGTTTGATGTTTTATTTAGCTCTTTAGAGCTCTGTATCATCAATGCAAACTTCAAAACACAAGTTAAAATAAAAACTGACATTAAATGAAATGCACAAACATATGTATGCTCCCGCACACACTCAAACATGTCTTTTTTCCCTCTGCAGTGTGTTGGTGAGGAGAACTGGGTGGACAGCAGGACGATTTACATTGGACACAAGGAGCCTCCTCCAGGAACGGAGGCCTTTATACAACAAAGATTCCCCGACAACAGAATAGTCTCCTCCAAGGTCAGCGAAAACACCCACGCACACACAGATCAAAACACACAGCATAGATACTAGAAGAAAAACACACAACAGGAAACAACAGTTTTCACTGTAGCACTGTCCGGGCTTATGCTGTATGAGTGAGTTATTCTTGGTAAGAACACACACTGTGAGGAAGATTTTGGAAGAGCCGTTATTGTATTTATAAGATGGGACTCTCAGTATTTAAATTATTAAATTCAATCTGTTCTGCCATTTTAGACAGTGGTTTATTGATGATTTTAATGTCTTTTTAGTTTTGTAAAATGTTTTTTATGGCTGTGGTTAATGTTAGATTTACATTTCTTCCATTATACTGGATTATATTGAAGCCCTTATTGAAATATCCTAGTCCTACTTATGGTAAAATCAATGAAAAAGCATCTTATCATCTACTTTGTTCAGACCCTTCATGCATTTGGATTTTAACACTGACGCTCAATGTATCATTTGAACTGTCTCATGTCTCCAGTACACATTTTGGAACTTCATCCCAAAGAATATGTTCGAGCAGTTTAGGAGAGTCGCCAACTTCTACTTTCTCATCATATTTCTGGTTCAGGTAAAACCCTTTTCTGTTTACTTTTACGTTAATTACAGATATTTAAAGTGTATTTTCCTGTCTTTTCACTAGTTTTGTTCCTGCAAAGCTGCTTCTACTGTATGCTCGAATTAAATGGTTTCTGGGAGAACGTGCAACACCATGAATAATAATAATAACAACAATAATAACCCTTTCACATAAACCAAGGACAATTAACATGAAGAAAACAAGCCAAAAAAAGAACTGCAGCTCTAAAGTTTGACCCACTGTCATTAAATGAACCATTATTTGTTTGTGGGTGTGAGATGGGTGGTGATTAAGTCCATCAATACTTTGCTACTTCTTATTACCTCCCCGTAGAGGCCGGTAAAGGTCAGATATTACTTTGCATCTCTTTTTAAAGCTGTCTGTCATTTTGATGTAGTATTCTGCCCTAAATCTATGCCGGCCATTTAATTCTGTCAGTCTCTGTGTGTCACTGTAGTTGATCATCGACACTCCCACCAGTCCAATCACCAGCGGGCTGCCGCTCTTCTTTGTCATCACAGTCACCGCCATCAAACAGGTGAGACCCAGAGGTTTTAATTTCACTTTGCTTTACTTTGTGGGATATTGACATTAAACACCACACCACAAGCAAAACCTACACACTCCTCATCACAGCACCTTTACATCCCGCCCTCCTCTGTCTCTGTCTCTCTCTGTAAGGGTTATGAGGACTGGTTGAGACACAAAGCAGACAACTCTGTCAACCAGTGTCCCGTGCATGTGGTGCAGCACGGGAAAGTGGTCCGCAAACAAAGCCGCAAGCTCAGGGTACGTGTGTATGTCACGAGATAAATCACTCTCACCCCATATAACATGAACAGAGCTTTGGTGCATTTGTTTTATTGGCTCATGCCGAGGGATTTTCCTGCCACTGAGCTGTGTGTATGTGTGTGTGTGTGTGTGTGTGTGTGTGTGTGTGTAGGCCTATATTTGAGAGCAGTTGAGCTTTTAAAGTGTGTTATATTAATGTACGTTATGTAATGTATTCAGAGAGTGAAATTGCAGCTGAAATACCAGATGTAGAGGATCTGTTACAGGATCAAATGTCCCGTGAGAGAACAAATGTTGGTGACTGTTGGCTGAACTTGAGCGGTTTACAGGTGGTAAAGCAGAAGGTTAGCTTGTTAGGCAAACTGCATTAGCATAAAGTCCATTAGCAATACTAAAAGGATGATTGGAGACACTGCATCTGCAAGTGCCAGACACGGTGCATTTTTAAAATAAAAACAAGATGTCTGTCTCAGGTTGGAGATGTCGTCTTGGTGAAAGAAGATGAGTCTTTTCCCTGCGACCTCATCCTTCTCTCCACATCTCGAGATGATGGGACCTGCTATGTGACCACAGCCAGTCTGGACGGAGAGAGTAGCCACAAGGTGTGTACAGTATTTGTGCGCAGTTTTCATGCCAGCCTCTTATTTAGGCTCTTTTATTCACCCATACTGTACCTTCTCTCCTCTCTAGACGTACTATGCAGTTCAGGACACCAAAGCTTACATCACAGAGAAGGAGGTGGACTCCATCCATGCTACTATAGAATGTGAACAACCACAGCCGGACCTGTACAAGTCAGTGCAACACACATACACACACATTGAAAAAACACAATCCTGGCAAATGAATGTTTGAAACGTGTCTTGTTTCCTGTTACATCTGTCCAACACAGATTCGTGGGTCGCATCAACTTCTACATGGACAATGAGCCAGTTGCAAGGTAACTCAAAAGCTCTAATATACCACAGGAGTATGATCATTTTTCCCCAGTAAAGATCAGTTAATCAGTTTAGGCTGAGTTTTCCAAAAATCACTAAACTCCATATTAGTCCTCCAGATATGTTCAGTCATATTTAGTGGCAGCACTTTCACCCTGATACTGAAAACACACCAAACAGCATTGCAAAATTTGTCCCTTAATTGAGTTTGTTTCTTGTTAGGGGCCAGGCAGCCTAAGCTGCCAGGACCCAATTGTTTTGCTGCATGTTCTTCTTCATCTTCTTCTGAGGAAATCATACATCCCATGCGCGAAAAATCACCAAACTTTGAGCAAAGTAGAGCCCTGCGCTGGAGCCCGAGGCCCGAGGGGCCCGACAGCCCGACAGCCCGAGGGCCGGGCTTTGGGCCAATTACCACATCATTACCTCGGACACGGGCCGGGCTCTGGCTTTTTTTTAACCTGCCAATTAGAGAGGTGTGTGTTTGTGTTTAACCGATTTAAACGGCAACACTTGAACGCAGCAGCCGCTGTGCCTCTCTCTCTCCGCTGCACGTCACTCATCATATTGTAGCGTCTGCCAGGACGTGTGGAAGGATGACGCAGTTATTCGGCAAACCACCGTTTGTTACTGAACAGTACAGGCTACTGTTGGCCGTAAGCACGCCAAAACAACCACAAAACAAGGACTAAGCTGTAACGTTAACTCGAACCATGCGCTGCTGCTCTCTCCTCCAGCTCGCTTCACACACACAAGCACGCGCACTCACACAGCCCTCATCCTCATCACTCTCGCACCCCGCTCACAGAACATTGATGTTACAGCAGAACATTCACTGCAGGGTCGCCACAGTATTTTACTGATCCCTTTCATAAACACTGTGATAAGGTTTGTTTTGTTCGTGTTTGTAGCTTAGGCTTGGATAGACGTGTTTATTTGTTAATAGACCTGCCACCTACAATTTGCAATATCAGGTGCTGCAGTTGCATCACGCAGTCACTTTAAAAAACAAAATAATCAATTAAACAGCCCTGAAAATGCTTCAGACACTTTTCTAAATAATCTTAATATTGAAAGGGAATGAGGTCTATATAGACCTCCGACCTTATCTGGGTATATTTCGTTTCCTTTCAATATTAAGATTATTAAAGGTCCAGTCTCATGCCAGATGTCCTCAACTGGAAACACAAGACAATAGTCCTGATGGTGGCGCTATAGAAAGCCTCTAAATTTCAAAACTTCGGTCTCAGAAGTTGTGAGTTCAAGCCTCAGCTAAGGCAGAACGGACATTCTAATGTGAAAGTCCTATGTTCAGGCATCATGCTATGTGGATTAGAGACTACCAAGGTTAAAAGAATTATGATCCAGGCAGTTTTGTGGAGAGACAAATACTCTTCATCAACACTTTTCCCTGTTATCCCTTGTCTCTCTTCCCTGTTTATTTGGCTTAGCTATCAGTCAATATGCAGAGTCTATCCAATAGCTACTTTTATATTTTAAAAAATGTTTTCATCTTTGTCACCATGGATAATGTTTAGCTTTAAGCTAGATCAGGCCAGTTTGTTCATAATTGCTAGCAGTTAATGTTATTCTTACTTTCTTGTTCTTGAGTTTTTTCTTTCCTTTGTATATTATGAGTCTGATCACTTCAGCCACTCATCCACAATTTGAAGGGCATACCATAATTATATGAAAAAAAAATTGCCCAGCCCCAACCATTACTGCGCAGCAGCTATAATTACTTTTTGTTTCTGAGCAGAGGCTTACTTTCAAAATAAGGTCTTTGTTAGCAGGTGTAACAGAACATGTGTACAAGAATAAATGAATACAGCAGAACTTTCACAATTGATGAAACAGCCAGAAAATGATTTGTTGTCTCTTTGCAGGCCATTAGGAGCAGAGAACCTGCTGCTCCGAGGAGCCACACTCAAGAACACGGAGTACATCTATGGTAATGTCCCCTGAAATACACTAATATGCTTGGAAAAGGTGTTTGTTAAGATTTTTTGTCAAACAAAGTACGTGTATAAGCTTTTTCCAGAGCTATTAACTCTTTTCAGTTGGTGCAAGTATAAAACTTAAGTCACAAAAAGTTTATAAGGTTGCATATATGGCCATGACTACTTTGCAAACTTTATCCACTGACAAAAACTATGAGATGTGATTAAAAGGTTCTGGGAAAAGCTACTAAATGGACCTTGAGTTAAAGGTCCAGCGTTGTATTTAGGGGGATATACTGGCGCAGAAATGGGAGTGGTATAATTAGTATGTTTTCCTCTGCGTATAATCACCTGAAAATAAAAAATGTTGTTGCTAACGTTGTTTTCGTTACCTTAGAATGATCTGTTTATATCTGCATATGGCACTAGATACCACTAGATAATACACACTAGACCTTTGGGGTGTGTCTTTGTGAAACTATTGGTCAAAAATAAACTATTGTGTTCAACGTTCACCTCTACCTCCTTTTTAGCGGTTGCCATCTACACAGGCATGGAAACCAAGATGGCTCTCAACTACCAGTCCAAGTCTCAGAAACGGTCTGCAGTGGAAAAGTAAGTTTGCTGATATAAATATTCTAAGTTGTTTGTGGAGGAGAAGCTATGAGCATTGATTGACACCCACACACAGACAGTACAGTCTTTGGCAGCATCAATTAAAGCGAGCTTAGATAATATTTCTATTTTTTACCCATCCATCTATGAGCTAACTGAGCGGCCTTGTGTCTCTCTGGCTCGCTGCTCTGACTGGATCACTTTCTTTCCATCTGGCGTTGACATGCGTCTTGTATCCAGATGGCTTGTAGATATAACTGTCTGTAGGTGGATTACATTTACACTTGGCAACAGCGTCGCCTCATTAAGTCATTGAAATTGCATTTGTTTTCCTTTTGCCAAAATGAACTTGGCTAGGTGTAAATGTCTTAGCCGTTCTCTTAATACAAGTATCTGTTAAGTACAGTGTGTTACAGTCCAAGCTGCCTCCTTTTGAAATCCATGCACTTTTGTTTCTTCTCATTGTCTCCCCCTGCAGGTCAATGAATGCCTACCTGGTGGTCTACCTGTGTATCCTCATCAGCAAGGCTCTCATCAACACGGTGCTGAAATATGTGTGGCAGGCCGACTCCAAGAGAGACGAGCCGTGGTACAACGAGAGGACAGAGGCAGAGAGACAGAGACACATCGTGAGTCGGTCACACTCCCTCAATCAGGAGGTAAAATGATTTCTTCATCCTCTCTCCTCCCTCTCATCCTCCTCCTCTTCCTCCTCAGGTGATCAGGGCATTCACAGACTTCTTGGCCTTCATGGTTCTTTTCAACTACATCATCCCCGTCTCCATGTATGTCACAGTGGAGATGCAGAAGTTTCTGGGCTCCTATTTCATCATGTGGGACGATGAGATGTTTGACGAGGAGCTGGGAGAGAGAGCTGTGGTCAACACGTCGGACCTGAACGAGGAGCTGGGACAGGTAACAAACAACACTTGAAACAAGCTAAATGTTACTGTACCATAAAGAGAAGTCATGCAGAGGCTTTTCCTGCTGTTTCCAGGTGGAGTACGTGTTTACAGACAAGACAGGGACTCTGACAGAGAACAACATGGAGTTCATCGAGTGCTGTGTGGACGGACATGTTTACGTACCTCATGTTATCTGTAACGGACAGGTACATTTTTAGCTTTGTATGTTCTTACTCAGATTACTCTTGTGTTGTACTTGGGGCTATGCCATATATCTTAATGTCCTTAATTTGTGTTGTTGCTAGGTGATGCCTGGTGCAGCAGGTATGGACATGATCGACACATCGCCAGGTCCCGGGGCCAGGGTGAGCATAGCCTCAGTTTGAATATGTGTGTGTGTTTATGTGTGTTGAGGGGCTAACACTGCTGGCTGTCCACAACAGGAACACGAGGAGCTGTTTTTCCGGGCGCTATGTTTGTGCCACACAGTGCAGGTGAAGGAGGAGGAGACGGTGGATGGGATCAAGCACGGCATCCACCAGGGCAAGTCCACCTCCTTCTACATCTCCTCATCTCCAGACGAGGTGGCGCTGGTGGAGGGCATGAAGAGGTAGACCACACACACACTCAAAGCATTTAGAAGCATTTACTTTTTCTTTTTCTATTTTGTCATTCACATACACACATTCAGTTTGTTCACTCCATTTCCAGTAACAGTGCTTTGCTCTGTGCCGCAGGCTCGGTTTCACCTATCTGAGACTCAAGGACAGTCACATGGAGATCTTGAACAGGGAGGATGAGATTGAGAGGTCAGTGTGCCCCATATAATATGTTGTTTATCTCTTTAATCCTCTGCCACAAGTATCCTGTCAGCTTTTGATTTATAACTTTAACTCACACCTCTGATTAGATTATCCATGTTGGTCATTTCTCAATTGTTTTGTTGGCCATTTTGGACTCACAAGCTTAGTTTCAGCTTCAGTGTGCAATGATACATAACTTACATAGTTTTATTAGCAACATTATGGCCAGTGTATGAATATAGAGCAGTGATAAGAGCTGATCTGATCTGCATGTGCATTATTGTAATGGCACTGCAATAAGTGGGAGCAGCCTAGTAACTGCCGAAACCAGCAGCCTTCCAGCTGTGAGTGTTAATATAATATATAATATATTGAATGTAGCAAGATAACTTAAATGTTTGTGTCTTGTTTTTATCAGGTTTGAGCTGCTGGAGGTTTTGACATTCGACTCAGTCAGACGGAGGATGAGCGTCATTGTCAGGTCCAACACTGGTAATAGACCTCATACTGTTAATATGCATGTATATGGTTAGGTTGTAGGTGTATGGCGTCACTCTTCTCTTACACTGTTTCCCCTCTCTTTTTTGCCTGTGTGTGCGTGTGTGCGTGTGTGCGTGTGTGTGTGTGTGTGTGTGAGAGCAGGTGAGCTTTATCTGTTCTGTAAAGGTGCAGACTCCTCCATCTTCCCCAGGGTTATATCAGGCAAGGTGGAACAGGTCAGAGCTCGGGTGGAGCACAACGCAGTGGTGAGAGCACACGTGCGCACACACACACACACAATTCTTCTCTTACTATAGATTCATAAAATGACAAAAACAATTTTTCCGTTGCAGTATTATTCACACGATTCACCTTGTGAGAGTTTCAAAGGTTGTGTGACTTCAGTGGTTTAAATAGTTGGAGCACATGACCACCGTGGTTTCTATGGTTACCACCAAAGTAGATCAGTGGAACATGGCCCACTTCATTTAAGCAGTTGTTTTGTATTTAAGGTTCAGTGTGGTGAGCCAGAAGACAAAACTTGCCCTTCCAGTTTTTCTCATCAGCTGTGAGATAACATGTATTTTATGATCTCATTTCTCCACTCCTTCTGTCTGTTGTTATTGTGACTAACCAGGTTATACATAATCAAAAGAGAGAAAGAATAGACAGGACAGGAAGTGTGGAGCCGCAGTATGTGTTTCAGTGGCCTATTCATCAACTGATTGTCAAAAAGTCTCCTGGGAAATGAAGGAAATAACCAGCTGATGTAGAGGGAGGCAGGCGGAGGGAAAGCTCATACAATAACTGCAAACTGCAACACCCAATTTCAAAATAGTTCCCAAAATGGACGACAAATATAATGAGTTGATTGTGAAAGTATCTGTAAGAACTTTTTTAGTTCTCTTCACCCATAAAGATGAACTAAATAAAGTGAGATGAAGCTGTAGTGGAAACCAGGTCAGTGAGACTTGTGGTTGCTGCTGCAGATGAATCGTAGCTGTTTAGTCCAAACAGAAAGATTTGTGGTGGGCGTTGTACTGGAGAGGTTCGACTAGAAAGAGCATTTTCTTCCCACTCACCACACACTCACATCCAAAGCCCAAACTCAAACAAATATCTCTGTTTTGTTGTTTGTTCAGAATTTAAAAACACACATTTTAGACAGAACATGTAAAAAGAAGCCCACTGTCCCTTGATGTACCAGTCTAACCTAGTCTGAATCTCTCCTCTCCTCCAGGAGGGTCTGAGGACACTTTGTGTTGCCTATCGTCCCCTGAGCCCTGAACAGTACCAGGAGGTTTGCCACCTGCTGAACGGGGCCAAGTTGGCACTTCAGGACCGAGACAAACGCCTGGCCGAGGCCTACGACCTCATTGAGAAAGACCTGATACTGCTGGGAGCCACTGCTGTGGAGGACAGGTCGAGGATCTCTTTCAATTTCTTTAAGAAATCTAGTCCTTTGGTCTTTTATTACCATGTTGGTGTTGGGCCTGCACTTTTTGGATCTGTGCTTCAAAACAATAACTCTTTATTTTATGCAAGCTGCTACCATGACAAGTGCTGCCCCACTTCTTAGTGAGCGTAACTGGGCACCGGCAAGAGGCAGCTCAACCCTCTGATAGCACACTCGCTACTAAAGCAATTACAGCGCAGGCTTTAAAGGGATTGTCAACCCAGAGGGCATTGCAAGTCAACTCATGCTGCAGAAAGAGGCAGAGTGAAAATGATTCACTGTATGGCTCTGTCCTGCCTCTAATGAATACTTTTTGTCTTTTCTCCCACTTCCTTTCATGACAGGCTCCAGGAAAAAGCGGCAGACACCATTGAGTCTCTCCACAAGGCAGGTATGAAGGTGTGGGTGCTGACAGGGGATAAGATGGAGACGGCAGCTGCGACCTGCTACGCCAGCAAGCTGTTTCACCGCAACACCCAGATCTTGGAGCTGACCACCAAACGCACTGAGGAGCAGAGTCTTCATGACGTCCTGTTTGACCTGAGCAGGACTGTGCTGCGGCAGCATGGAGGCATGACCAGGGACACCTTCTCTGGGTGCGTGTGTTTACGTGATTACACCCCCAGCTTGTTAAAACTCGTAGCAAGTTGAGCGCCAGACAGACTTGTATTGACAGGTCTTGTGTTCAGTTTATCAGGTGACTGTACGGACTACGGACTGATCATCGATGGAGCCACGCTCTCTGCGGTGATGAGGCCCGCCCAGGAGGACTCCAACTCAGGGAACTACAAAGAGATCTTCCTAGAAATCTGCCGTAACTGCAGCGCCGTGCTCTGCTGTCGAATGGCACCGCTCCAGAAAGCACAGGTAGACTGAGTTGAAATATGAGTCACGCCCTGGAGTGATGCTTCGTGCCAATCCATTAAAGGTGTGACATCATCACTTCTCTCTTATTTCTAGATTGTGAAGCTGATCAAAGCCTCCGAGGAGCACCCAATCACGCTGGCCATTGGAGATGGAGCTAATGATGTCAGCATGATCCTAGAGGCCCATGTTGGCATTGGTTAGTACTCCATCCTGCAGTACGAAACTAAGGTGTTAAAATTATGTTAAATTACAATGACAAACTTTCGTCTGCCTCTCCCAGGTATCATGGGTAAGGAGGGTCGACAGGCGGTGAGGAACAGTGACTACGCCATCCCAAAGTTCAAACACCTCAAGAAGATGCTGCTCGTCCACGGACACTATTACTACATACGCATCTCTGAACTCGTGCAATACTTCTTCTACAAGGTAGTGTGTCTGCTTATTACATGAACTGTGTTTGTTTAAGGCATGCAGCTTGTATGTATATTTTATCTACATTTTTAATTTTATTTCTTCAGGGTTGTTTTTATTGTGAGAACGTTGCCAAGTTACAGCCTAGTTACTGAATATTTAGTTTCTAGTTGTTGTTTTTTTGAGAAAGGTGGTACGCCCCACTTTTGGACTCCAACCCACCAGTTGGGAAGCACTGCTTTTCATCATTTTTACATCTACTGACCTGCTTCCTGCTTTTCTCCTCTCATTTTCTATCCCCAGAATGTCTGTTTCATCTTCCCCCAGTTCCTGTACCAGTTCTTCTGTGGCTTCTCACAACAAGTAGGTACACACACACATATACACACACCAAACAAACAAAGCAAATAAAAGAATAAACGAAAGACTAAGACACTTAAATGCTGTGTGCCCTTCTCCCCAGCCGCTGTATGACACAGCCTACTTGACTCTGTACAACATCAGCTTCACCTCGCTGCCCATTCTGCTCTACAGTCTCATAGAGCAGCACATTAACATGGACATCCTGAAGAAGGACCCAACTCTCTACAGGTTTGTGTCGATATCTGGTAATGTGCAAACACAAAATCTACAACTATTACCTGACACTCTTTTCTTATTATGTAAGCTTCGTGCATACAGTGATACAACGTTGTGTTATGTAATTTTAATGGTGGAAATGAAGAGTTTCCAACAGTAAACAACAGCTTGGTGTTTAACCTCCTGGAACAGGTCGAGCACAAGATCAATATGACTCCCAGCACATGATGTAATATAATGTTTTGTGTTTGATTGGATTTTTTCAGAGACAGTGTTTACTTCAGCCTTTTGAGCAAAAGAAACACATATAGATTTCAATTTCGATAATAACGTCCCTTGGATATTGATAATGAACAAAGAGGTTCCAGACTAACCAGGCTATATTTCCACTCATAATACCCTCCACCCGATCGTTTATGTACAAAGTAATGGCAGAAGATTTAATATTTTCCAAAGCAAAAGAGTACACTAACTCAATATGACTCCAATAAACTGCAGGCATAAACAGTTTTTATTGATTTTTGGTCCATGCAAAGGAGACGTTTGCTCAGTGCGTTCAGATCAGGCCTCAGAGGGCAGAGCATTCCCACTTTAATAACTTGGTTTGATTGAGTTTGGTCAGAGCTCAATTTTTCACATGACTGGAGGAGGATGAATTCTCCTTTTCTTGTGGGATGACCCTCAAAATGCCCACTCTCGACTTCTGAGGGCACATAAATGGTCTCAGGTCATTCAGTATGTTAGTGTTTATATGGCGCCTGTATCAATGATGTATTCGAGAATATTTGTATATGAATGCTAAATCAAATTAGAATGTCTCATTGCAGTCAGCTAATGTAATATTGATCAGGAACTGTGATCGCTCGTATGAGAGGTGGTCATTCATACTGTTTACCGTCATCTTGTGTTTCACAGAGATATTGCGAAGAACTCTCTGCTGCGGTGGCCCATCTTCATATATTGGACCATCCTGGGTGTGTATGACGCCATTGTGATGTTCTTCGGTGCTTATTTCCTGTTTGACAACACCACCTTCACCAGCAACGGACAGGTAACGTCCACGTGTCAAAGACAGCTCCTGTAATTCAGTCCTTTAAAGTCAAAATATTCACAGGCTGCCTCATGACGACATTTAAATTTATATTAGATTGGAGGCTGCATACGTCAGTCGGACACATTTTGTTTTTGATTCCCTGTTTTTATAAGTTGTCAGTTTGCATATTCTCTACAGGCTCTGGCCTGTTGTGACACAGTTCTCTAAAACATATCTATAATTTGCTGCTTGTCATTTGTCTCCTTCTGTCTTTTTGGGTTGTTTTAAGTTTTTTAATGTACATAGATGTAGGAAAGTTTTCGCTGTGAATTTCAGCTTATTCCACCACTTTTTTTTTTAATCCCTCAGGTTTAATTTGTGTTAACTGCTGCCCAGAGTTTTTTTGTAGGTTAGTAAATTAGATTAATAGTGAAAATAAACCCCAAACTTCAGTTTAAGATCAGTTAACAATAAAAGGAAGAGAGTTTCAGTGGTCGTACACCTGTTCATATTGTCTGTACTTTAAAAGCCGATAGATGTTCCCCTTTTCACATTCAAAACGCGACAGCATGGCGGGTTTCCACCATCTTCCTCTGTGTTTCTCTTTTTGTTTCCTTTCATTTCCAAGCAGCGTAACTCTCCCAGAGACCTCTCAGACTGCTTTGAGTTGCTCAACTTCACTTTTATTTATGCATTGGGTTTTTATTCTTCTCCAGCCACAAAACAGTTGTTTATTTTGTTTTGATTTTCTTTTTCTGGCCTTCTCCTCTTCTTCTTCTTCTTCTTCTTCTTCTTCCTCTCTCCCTTACCTTTGTGTTGCTTTTTCTTTTTGCTTCTCTTTCCTCCTCCCAGCTAATGACAACCAACACACAGATGGTAAGCCTGTCCCTGTCTCTCTGTCATCTCTCCCTAGTTTCCAATTTCCTGTCTGGTCCCGTCACACAGCCTGATACCAAACCACTCATCATCACTGTTCATCTCATGTCCAGCCCCTTAGTGCTTGCTGTAGACACATCAACTGTAGGCTTCTGTGTAGTGACCTATGCTCATGTGTCCAGGTGTTAACGTAGTGATTGAACACCTTGGCTTTACATTCTGTGTGCATTGCGTGCATGTGTGTGTGTGTGTGTGTGTGTGTGTGTGTGTGTGTGTGTGTGTGTGGCAGATGCCAGGGGATAAATCATGACAGAAAATAGTTGCACTCTAATTTCCATTATATGACATTCGAGACATTTAGCCATC
Organism: Epinephelus fuscoguttatus; assembly: GCF_011397635.1. Lineage (NCBI taxonomy): Eukaryota > Metazoa > Chordata > Actinopteri > Perciformes > Serranidae > Epinephelus > Epinephelus fuscoguttatus. The sequence goes on from NC_064775.1 coordinate 14,791,082, forward strand.
TTTCTAATCTAATTCTCCCTCAGCTGATGGAGCTTCTTTCAGAGCAGAAGAACATTGTCACATTTGCGGTCACTCTCTGAACCATCAGGACTATTTAAAGGCTTATTTGTAAAGAGCTAACAGAGGTGAAGCACCAGCAGGACCAAGGAAATTGGGAGTGATGTTCTGAAGCTTCTTATACGTGTAGAGAAAGTAAAATGTGAATTAAGTGCATTGAAAACTGTCTTTCAGTCAGAGATCAGTGCTGTGGAATTTGTTCTGTGGCACCAAGTGATTGTGTGAAGACCCGAAACACTTAAATGTGTCCAGTGATTGTCCATATACAGGAGACACTGGTGACAAATTTTTCGGAGGGGTCCTGGTAAATGGACCAAACTCCATTTTTAAGTGTCCACATTCATTCCTCCCCATCCAAGATATTTGTGTGAATTCATCATCATTAGTAATGACTGTAGAGTTTGAAAATAAAAGTGTCTCTTTTCGTTAGACTTTAAAATTTGACAAATTATAATCTGTCTGAAAATAATCAAAAAGTTATTTTCTCAGGAACCAACAAGTCAGAACAACAGGCAGCTAGAAAATGATACCAGTGTAACCAAAGTATGAAAGTAGGCATGGGGCAATATAAAAATGTCATCTCACAATTAACGCTGCATTATCCCGATATCAATATATGCTTAAAACTCTTTACCTTACATTTTGTGAAGAAGAAAACAAGCAACAAACTCGCTAATATATACAGCTATCATTTAAATAGCCAAACTGCCATGAAAAGGAGAGTTCAGGTCCAGAAAAGTGCCTGATATCTCTTTTATTCTACTAATAATACCGCAACAAACACTTTGAGACCCACTGGCTTTGTCTTGGCACTTGGATAATGTATAATAAGACAACAGTTTGGGGTAAATAGTATGTCTGTTGTAACTCATTACTGTCATGCTTCATTTGTCATGTCAACATCACAACCACCACATATTCAGGTGGCCTATAAAAAGCTTCATTTTTAACTTATCATGCTTGTCTTTATGTTTGTTTTTTTTTTAATTCTCTCTCATGGATGAGGCACATTTAAGGAAACAATGGCAAAAATTAAAATGTTTGAAAGTTTCGTGCATGTGAGGGTACGAGGTTAAGCCAGGGTGAAAGTTTCAGTGAACATTTAGGGTTAGCATTTGACACTGTGGCAGTCATCATCTTAATATCATTATGGTTATTTCACTAACACACGTTGGTATATTTACTGTAAAGATGACTAAGCAGTAGCTGGGATAGGTTCCAGCCCCCCACGACCTTCAAGAGGATGAAGCGGTTAGAAGATGAATGAATGAATGAATGACTAAGCAGTAAGATCTGTCTTATGTTGACAGTATTTTGAGGTATGTTGTTAATAAGACCTTAAGTAAGACCACATTTCCCTTAAATCCCATTGCCGTGAAGAGTAGAAGGCCTTTTACATAATTTCTCCTCAGCTGAAATAGATTTTTATATTTCTATTACACTCTCTGCCATTCCCAGAAATTAAGTTTTTCAGGGCAGGTTAAATTGCAGTTCACTTTTGCGATGTCAAGCAATACAAAAATAGTTACGTTATGTTTCCATGTCAGGTTGACATGCACATCACTTCCTCTGGTTGTATTTAAGCCATCTCACCCCACCTGTTTCCCACCCATCAGTCACCTGATAGTCTGTCCTTCACCTGAGCACCCTGCCATCTGTTTGATTGATTGATTCCTTATTGAATATGTGCACTTAAGTTTATCTCTGTGTACCATATCAACACCAGGCCTGTAGGCTGCTCTCAAACCACCTGAGTGCATTTAGTTGTGAAATTAACAGCTTTCAAATTGGATTTTATTTAACAAAACCAAAAATCTGACGGCATCTGTTGTCACATTGCCTCCGCAGATGTTTGGAAACTGGACATTTGGCACACTGGTCTTCACTGTGCTCGTCTTCACTGTTACATTCAAGGTAACCACACATACAGACACACGGTCTGCAGAGTATCTGCACTCACAGGAGCACCGGGGCAAGGTCGGATTAAACCTCAGCTGTATCATTAAAGTGAGCTATGACATTTGACAGGTGGAAGGTTTCCCCTCTCATCTCTCTCTCTTGTAGCTGGCTCTAGATACTCATTACTGGACCTGGATCAACCATTTTGTCATCTGGGGCTCGCTGATCTTCTTTGTGGTCTTCTCTCTGCTGTGGGGAGGAATCATCTGGTAAGTTTTGGAGAAATATATATATTTAAATTTCAGTTTTATGTCAAAGCCTGAAACCTAGAGAGCTAATGAGAGAAATATTTTGTGATTTTGTTGTATCCTCTCCTCTCCTCTCTTCCAGGCCCTTCCTCAACTACCAGAGGATGTATTATGTGTTCATGCAGATGTTGTCCAGTGGTCCGGCCTGGCTCAGTATAATCCTTCTGATAACAGCCAGTCTGCTGCCAGATGTGTTAAAGAAGGTCATCTGGAGGGCGCTGTGGCCCACCACAACCGAACGCATACAGGTGGGTCCATACACATATGCTCTGATTAGCAGGTATTTACCACCAGATAACTGACAATGAATTGCACTATTGACTTTTAAAACCAAAGAACATATTTGCCAAAATAATTTCATTGTTTTGGAAGATGTTCTAGGTCACACAGGGAGAACAGCGCCCTCTGCTTGTTGTGTTTTATATAACCAGTTTAGGAGATTGACCTGCTTATGACTTTTACCTTGTAAAGAACAAGATATTTTTGAGTAATATTTGCTGTAAATCATCTGTTTAAAGCTTTCTAGACTAACATATAATACTGCTTATGAACTGTGATGATGCAGTGTGTGAAATATCTAACTGATGGCTGTGGGTCAGCAGATGTACGCTGGCTTTGGCTACGTCCCGACTCTGTTGGATGTAAGTCAGTAAGCCTCTCTGTCTGTGTGCAGTGCTTCTTTATTGCTAAATCAGAGATGCAGCCATCATAGCTGTTATTCACTCGTCTGCAGAGGCTGGGAGTGGCTGCCATCCCCGGCTCTGGAGTCTAGTCACAGGGGAACTACTGAAAAGCACAGCACTAATGTTATTTTAGGTGCAGGTGCAGGACAATTGCCACCACGCTGCGCTATTATTATATTGAGTTTTGATAGTTGGATCAGCTGTTGAAGTGACATCAACCTTTTTAGGGTGTTGTAGATGTGTAGCCTGTTACATGTGTTTGTTTGCAGTGAGGTTTGAACTTTCTTAATTCCTTCCTACATGTCTTAAACTGCTCCTTTCCTTTAACCTTCCTAATAACTGTGGTTGTGGAGAGCTAATAACCGACCTCCTGGAACCTGTCGAGATATTTCTGATCCTGGAAGACAGACTTTATGTTCTTATCTCAGTAAATATGAACTTTTGCGTAAATTAATCATGTGGCATTTGGAAAGGTCTCACTGATTTAGAGCTTTAACTCTTCCCTCTCCTTATTCCCTCCTCCCTCTGAACTCCTGGCTCTTCCTCCTCCTCCGTGGCAGACTAAGCGTCGGTGCCTTGCCTCTGAGCCCTCCACCATCTTTATGCTGTCTCAGACTTCCAGCAGAATCAGTTTCTAACCCTGCCCTCCTAGAGGTGACCCTCTGCCTTTCCTCCTGTTTCTGTTTTGTGCAGAATCCCTCTCTCTCTCTCTCTCTCTCTCTCTCACTCTCTCTCTCTCTCTCTCTCTCTCTCTCTCTCTCTCTGTTTTCCTTTTTTTTTGCGTCCTGTTGCTTCTTCCTGCCAGTATTTTGCATGAATGGACTCTACTCTTCTTGCATGCCAGTGCGTCAACATCTGGATTTACCCTGTAGTGTACTGTAAATGTGGCATGTGATGTGTGGCCTTCATGACTCCTTGTTTAAGTCATCTATTTTCTTTTGCAACACTTAGGTTAGGCTGTGTATGTTTTCATGTATGTGGTAGACCCTTAATGTGTTTGTCTATATGTGTGTGTGTGTGTGTGTTTGTGTGTGTGTGTTTGCGTGTGTCCACAGCGTGTGCGGGGTAATAGAGGGTCTGAGAGGACCCTGACCTACCACAGTTCTGACTCCTTACTAGATGGATTAGCTGTCACAGAAGCCTAGAGGGCTTCAGCACGGTAAAACACACACCCCGCCACTCTCTGTGTGTGTTTAATGGTATTGGTGGGTGGTGTTAACATCCTGCTGTGGTGTGTGGCTACACAGGTTTGAGAGTTGTATCTCACTAACACATGGGTATAGTGTGAGTGTTTGTAAGAGTCATAAAAGTCTGATGACCCAAAATTCTCCAGGTATGTATATATAAAACACTTGTATCCTGTTGGGTGATTCTGTACATGGAGCTCTGGCGCCCTCTAGTGACACATTTCAGCCTTGCTGCAGAGTTGGAAGACTTTACACACACTGGGGCTGAATATTCATGCATGTTTTTAAGTTATGTTTCCATTTGCATGTTTTGGTTTCGTTCTGTTATGGTGTTGTATGGTGCTGCAGTATTTATTTCTTGTACATGTACTTCATTTGCTCGGGTTGTGTCGCCTGTGTCGGCACAGGATGGACAGGATGCTTTCATCACAGCTGGCCAATTAGATTAAAGGCAATGCAATACTTTATTAATTAAATCATATAAATAATTGAATTGTCTGCTGAGGCAGATTTGTGTTTAGGCTCAGGTTACTGGCAGAGGAAAGTGTCTTGTTTGTTGCAGTAGATCATTTGGCCTTTGTCCCTGCAGCTGTAACCTCCTGATGCTCATGCATTAAAGGGGAAAACCACCTAAATTAAGACATCCAGCATGTTGTTTTCATGGTCTAGGAAAGTTTAATTAATATTCATGAATATGAGCTACTCTGTCAAAGCCAGAAACCAGAGAAGTAAGTGTCAAACTTATGATGTCATAGAGTATAAAGTCTCATTCTGTATTGTAGGACTAAGATTTCCATTCACTGGAACTAAGGCTTAACCCAAACCATAAAAACTAGAAGACTAAAAGTACACAAATATATCCACAGTTTGATTTTTGGCCAGCTGGGATAGAAATGTCTCCTCCACCTTCTCTCAGAGAGCCCTCTACAGTACAGTAACCATCTTCTCTGTCGCTTTATATCTCCTCTCTCCCCCTCTGCCTCCTCTTCCTCCCTCTTTACACTCTCACAGAATGCTGATAAACTCTACAAGGGCCAGCTGTCCGAGTTCACCCCCCTGGCGTCTCTCCATGCCCCATCCAAAGCTGGCAGCCACCGGCGAGGCTCGGGCAACCAAAGGAACGCCCCGAACCCACGAAGGTCTGCACCCTTTACCAAGAAAATCATGTTCACACGCTGGCAAAAAACGCCAGACTACAGCACCTTCACCCCTCTCCTCCGATTCGCCGATGGCTCCCGTCACACAAAGCGGGGACACGCCTACAGCGGGGCGGGGCCTGAGACCTCAGTTTAATTTATTTCTGTCGGGTGTTTTTCTAGTCTTATAATTCTGATATCAGATAGAACAGCATCAATAAACTGGTCCAGAAGCTGATCAGGTCTCTGGAAAGTAAAGTTGCCCAAAAGTAACTGGTGTAGTTACGTTACTGGAGTCAAATAACTGACTATGTTGCTAATAGCAGGTAATCCAGCTGTAAGGGATTACAATGAAAGTGACCTTTACAACTGCTCCCGAGTCAGCAGCCAAGTACGGCACAAAGCACTATGGGACGGCTCTGGGAAGGACTCCATCCAAAGGGCCTCACTCGCCGCCACAATGTGCAAAGGGCTCAGCGTATCGATGTCACAACAAACAAACAAACAAGAATCAAGAGCTTTGATTTCTTAAATCACTGAAAATGTGTGCACTGGCCCTTTAAGGCTGCCTGGCTTCGACAGTTGGCAGCTGAAGTGTACTTGACGAGTGTACTTTTTAAAAAACAGTTATGATGTGTTGTGATTGTGCTGCTGCTGCTGATGATGATGATGATGATGAGGACAGTAACAGTGCTTAAGCCAACTCCAGCTTTCTCTGACCAAACATTTTCTTTTCTTCATTCCTACCATCTCTCTTTATCTCTCTCTCTCTCTGTCTGTCCTGCCTCTTTTCAGGTGTAACTGGTGTTGCCTGTGTGCAAACATATTATCCCGAAATACTCCCTAGGACTCTACAACATTGTAAGGAGGGGTGTAGTAGAGCAGTAAAGCCTAAGTGTTGGAGAGGTGGATCTGAGTCGGCCTTTTTCCTGATTCACAAGTCAGTGTATGTTATGTCCTAACGAAAGAAAGACCGACTTTAGCTGCACATCCAACACTTAAGCTTTCACCTGTAGGTAGTCTGGAGTCATTGAAACAGATGTGTGTGTGTATATGTGCTAATAGCTAGCAGTCATGTCACTGTGTATGTCGCGTTTATCTCGGCAGGATCCCCGTCTTTCTTATTGTCTTTAAAGCACTTTAACTCTCAACCTTCTTCTTATATGTATCTGTAACGCTATATACAGAGACTAATCTAAGTTTTTATGGCTTTGAAATGACAGAAATAGAACAAATGGCTACATGATGGCTTCCCAGCTGTTTCTCAATGCCTTAAATCACCTTGTAAATACCACATTGTCCTCCACAGAGACCTTCTACCAAAGAAACAGAAAGACAATGTGACAACTGATGGATATAGTGTAGTGCTGGGTAAAGTGTGTGACCTGTACGTCAATGTACACACTCATGGTTCTGTAAAACACGTTAAATGAGAGTGGCCACCACAAAGAATATTACATTTAGTAAACGCCATTAACCTTTTCACGCATGAATTATTCAATCAAGTAAGTATAATTAATGCATGAAATGGTTTTTAATATGGTGATAGAAAAATACAGTCTAAATCTGATGTTTGAAATGTGGGGTGCATGTCAGCTGTCGAGCTTTGGGGGCTAAATTGCATACTGTTTTACCTTACTTATGTTTACTTTCCTCAAAGCACCTTAAAAGATAGCACGTCCTTACTGAGATAATCACAACACAACAGAAGGATTCCATCAAGTGCCCCAAACTACTTGTCGCCTTAAATCGATATGCAGTTACTGGGAGATTCGATCAATTTGACATGCAGCCATTTGTTGATGAGAACACAGTGTGAAGTTGGAGATCTCAGCCTCTTAGCTTAGCTTAGCTTAGCTTAGCTTATCATAAAGACTGGAAGCAGGTCCACTTAGCAGCACCTCTATAGCTGGTAATTTCCCAAATGTCAAACTATTTCCAGAGGTATGCATTGATAAGCTAGATGATACCCATTCATTTATTTTAGTATTTTAGTTTACAGCATCTAATAGCTCCATGTTAATGCTCTTACAAGCCTTATGATGTTGTTAAAAGACTCTAATGTGATTCTCTACCTTGAAAAGAGCCTTTGCAGTGCATTGAATTTTGTCTGCTTCATCTTTTATCCTCTCTCTTTCTTTCTAGCCATCTCTCTCTTTCTCTCTTTCTTTTATTCTTTCTCTGGTGAAGTGGAAGTTTTCCTACCTCTGTGAGAGCCACCCGTCTGATCATCATCATCCTAACGTGTCTCCCCTTCTACATCTTCTTCATTCATCCATCCATCTATCATTGTAAGACAGAGTAGAAATGATGTTTTTTATTCTACTTTTATTACTTCTATGAACCAAAGCCTTGTTGCTGCTAGAGATACTTTTAGCTGCTTTAATATTAGGTGCCTTGTTGTAGTTTCTTTGTCTCTGCTGAACTGTCTTTGCTCGCTTTATGGTAACTTTACACCTAATATTAGACTTCTGGATCGTGTAAAAGCACCGCAGATGATGTATGAACGGATACGTGACTGAGAGAATGGATATGTGAGTGAAAAGGTGAATGTAAAAAATCAGTTTTACACAGGTTATCCTGTCCAAGGAACAAACACAGCACTAAAATATTACAAATGATGCACAATCAGTGAACAAATAATTACTTATTGCACCAAAACATTCAAGTTATGTTTAATATCTGTTTTTTATTGTTTATATTCCAAATGTTTTATATATGTCCAGGAGGGCATCTGTCTCAAAATGTTATTTTTATTGTTTTCTATTGCGTGCAATGTGTAAAATTCCCCTTTACCACATTAGTGAGTGAAGGTCTCACTGAGCGGTCAGAGCACACTGGAAATATCTCAGTCTGATGTGATGTTAATCTTTACTTTAATAAGACCTCGGATCTATCAATGTTACAAACTGAGTTTTTCTTTACTAATTATTCAGTGTATTTTTCCTTTTAATTTAACATCTCTGACTTCTCAGAATTCTGGTTTTCTATTTCAATGTTTATGTAAAAATAATGGTAAAGCAAAGGGGTTCTTATACTGTTGTGGTAAAATGCACAGAATTTCATCCTTCAATTTGAATATTAAAGGGTCATTTCACCCAAATTACACAAGAAAAAAAAGCACATTTTCTCACCTGTCATGGTATCTGGCCTTGCAGATTGGAAATTGTTTCTACTAAAGAAGTGGTTCCTATGAAAACTTTTCACAGTAAAAGTCTGTGGATTATCCAGAGTAGCATGGATGCTGTTTTCGGGTGGAGACAGAAATCCCAGAGTGATAGCGCACAACAAGAAAAACAAAACTAAAACAAAAGTATCTGCATGGATAGACAGCTCAAGTTGAAATATTGCCTTGGATGTAAATGACCCATTGCAACCAACCTGACCTCAGAGCACTAGCCATGTGGTAGTGGATGACAGAGTGCCGACCCAAGTCCACAAGAGTTGGAGCCTAGCCTGACCCGAGCATTAGAGAGTAGTAACCCAGCCCGATTCAAACCCAACAGGCGTTCTGTTTTGTTAACGTCCAAACCCGACCTCAGCCCAAGAGTAGTAACCGAGTCGGACCCAGACCCATCAGACATTCTGTTTTTTAATGTCCAACCCTAGTCCTACACAGTTAAGGCAAGCACTGTCCTCCGATATTGCTTGAGGCAAAATATGAAGGACCAAGTCAAGTAGGCCGAAACCGAACATTATTTGTGAATATTTGTCCAACCCGGGCTTGGCCCATCAGGTCCCATCAAGCTCGGGTCAGGCATCCACACTCCAGTGGATAAGTATTACAATTGTCTTGGTCTTGCATTCAGAAGTCATGTATGATCCCTCCGTCACAATCGGGAATCTCTTATTGGACATTAAAGTTTCTACCTCTCTATTCATGAACAAATCCACTAAATCCTTTATTGTGAGATACAATAGGATCAGTTCTAATTATTGGACCATGAACATAAATTACTGAACGAATGAATGAATGAATCACAAATAATATCCATTGTTACTGTAGTGCGTTTTTGTACGTCAGAGATCATGCTACCTTTTTTTACGTTCTGGAGACAGTATTTGATGTGTGTCTTATTTATGTAGAAGAGTACTGGAACAACCAAACTGAGTTGTGTGACAAAACAACATTGGACATGTATGTATGCATAGCTTTAATGCTTCAAAAAGATTTCTGTGGTGTTAGCTCACATACAGCCCTGCACTGAACCGTCTTGTCTGATGATTGACACTTTGCTGTAGAAACTTTCAAAGCCATTAATGGTGGATTTAAGGTCTTACTGTACCAATCGCTCCTGTCCTAACTGTCCTGATCTTTCAAGACCACCTAAACTGACAGCCTTCGAACAGAATGTTATCGTTCTCTTTTACAATGTATTGTTGTATAGTGTTCTCATAACCAACAGTATCTATAAATGACTGTATACTCAGATACAGTACATACAGTATATAAATGTAGTTATGTTAATTGATGTACAGTTTTGGGGTCTTTTTATATACAGTTTTTAACAGAGTGATATCAAGATTTACTTGTGGATTTTTGCCAACCTTTCTGTAGCTATCAATGGCAAACAAACTGTACATTTGCTTGAAAATAAAAGCCAGAAGTGGAAATATGACAACCTGAAATAATGTGGTTATTTGCAGCTGCACTTCATGCATCAGCCACAGGGCTGCAGTAGAGTATTTCTGAAGTGTCAGACCCTTTTGAGGCCTTTTAAAGATCTAAGTTGACAAAATTGACCACACCTGGGGAGTTTCTAAATATCTGAAGCTGATAAGATACAACCAAAAGGATATTTCATGATAAGTTCAGAGCATCTAACCAACCTTTTCCTTAATATGCTGCTCAATCTAAACTACCAGTTGTGTTGAAAATGACAGGAAATGTAAAAAAAAAAAAAAAAAAAAAAAAGGGAGACAATTTTTAGATTTAATGTGTTCCCCAAAGTTGCTCCAGGGCTGCCGTCTGCACCATCTGAAGACGTCAACAAGATTAGGATGGAGGTTTTGGATCGATTGGATTCTCTTCATCCTTTTCACTTCTCATCTGCGCTGATCTCCACGTCCTCTCCTCCACAGCTGGCAGCCGATGAGACCTGCTAGTGTGTCTGACAAGGATGGAGAAATATCTAGGGCAAGACTGTCAGAGGTGAAATCTGGTGAAGAGGGAGAAATATGAAAAGTAGATGGTGAAAAGTGGCTGTGTGTTTTCATTGTGGTTGCACAGACCTCTTTTTCCCCGAGATGGCTTTTTTTTCAGGTAGCTAAATTGCAATGACTCATTCAATCATTTTAAAACTGAAAGCAGAACGACCAAAGTCTTAATGTTTTACCACCTGTTTCATCAAACACTGCTAAAAACTTAAACTATAAATATGCAACGTGTTTACCTGTAATTTCATGTTTATGGTGTATTACTTAGTATAGATTTTAAAATATATAGAGAGGTGGGAGGTGTAATTCAAGGTGTAACCAAGTCCTTTACAACCTCTTCCTACCAATTTAGGCATCTTAAACTGCTTGAGGTTAGATTGCTTGAGGCCCAATAGTAAGACATGATAACACTTTTTAAGGTAGGTGTTTGTGAGGATGTACTAAAGTATGTTAGATTAAGATGCATTTACACCCCCAATCATATGAAAATAGTCAACATATCGAGAAGACATGATGAAACGGTGGAGACAGAAATGGGACTGGCAGAGAAATCAAAGGCAAGTAGATATCGGTTCATTTTCCATCATGTTAAGAGTCAGACTTATCTGTCTGAAGCTGCAATAAGTAACAAACAGGTGACTGTTAAAAATAGAGAGTTCAATAGTAATCCTGTAAAGTGCCATGCACAAAATCCTCTTCTGTTGAGAGGTGGGGGTTAAGGGAAAAGTTTGACATTTTGAGAAGCTTATTTGCTCTTGCGAAGTCTTAGATGGACCACTTATATGTCCATATTCTACAGTAGGAAGCTACAGCTGGCAGAAGGCTAACTTAGCTTTGCACAAAGACTGCACATGCTGAAATGGCTAGCCTGGCTCTGCCCAAAGATTTCTTCTGGCAGGCAAGCTGCAAAGACTCCAAGGAGGGTTTTACTAGTCCTGGTGAAAAAATTCTGGACTTGTTGCCAGCTGTTTCCCCCTTTTTCCAATCTTTATACAAAGCTAAGCTAACCGGTGCTGTTGCTTCACACTCAACAAACCAATATTCAGGGTTAGACCCTCTGCACACTTGTCCTACCATGTGACATGAAAAAGGTCTGTCTGAACCATGCTGCATGCAAAAAGGGGCTGCACAGGGCTCCATCCTAGGCTCCCTCCTTTTCTTACTCTACTCTGTAGATAGTCCAGAATGCTTCATTTCAGTGGCTCTTCTTTGCTTCTCTCATCCAGTTCAAAACTTTCTATTACTTTATGTCATGTAATGTAGCCACTCACCTAGTTTTGGAATCACTCATTCTCTTCTTTTATCTTCTGCAGCAACTTTCAGGTTGTACTGAAGTCAAAACTTTTTCAATAGATCCTCAAGCACTCCACCTGTACTCAAAGTGTTCTGGGTAGGACTGAAATATATTTTTAATTATCATGAATAAAGGGAAGAGTTTAAGTATCTCTTTACAGAGAATTAAAGGAAAAACTGTTTTGAACATTTAGATTTATGACCCTTCTTTATGTCTGGGGTGAAATATAAAGCTGCAGATATCAAGGCTTTCATGATTTCATGTGAGCTGTGTATTATATTATGATTATGCACTCAGGATAAGCTAATAATCTAAAGAATCAAAGGGGATTGATATGTGTGGGTTTTATTTGATTACCAATTAACAGTCTCCTCTCCACTACAGTCATTTTTACACCTGTTGTAACAACAAAGTGTGTGTGTTCCTGCACATGTCTGAGCCCAGCAGCAGCTCTGACACTCAAACTAGACTTAAATAATTAGACCTAAGACCTCCACTCACCACACAAACACACACACTGTAGCTCGCCTTGTGTTGTAATGTCAGCGTGTCTCTATTCACAACATTAAATGGAGGGAGGTGATGGAGGCATCCACACGTGAAATCTACGAATTAGCTGTGAAATTGCTGTTATTTGCCACCAATTGTTTATGACTCAGTACACATTGTTTTTTGGGAGAGGGGCGGGGGCTCCTCTTTTGTCCGTACAAAGGGCTGTCTCATTAATATGGCCTGGCTTTTAAAGGGAGATGCTTTGAGGATGGATGCACACACACTCACCAAGAGTGAGGCTTATGAATTAATTTGATAGTGTTTAGTAAGCATTAACACAAACATGAAATTTTAAGGAAGATCTCACGTTTTAAATATATTTTCTGTTGTCATAGCTCCTCGCATCTCTGCCTCTTCACCTCCAGTCTACATCTTCTCCAAATGAGGGAAATTGTGCAGAAACTTTATTCCATCTGTTCTCCAGTCTTGTCACTTCTTTGTCACTCACATCAATGTCTTGACACACAATAGAAACAAATAAAACACAATACAAGACAATCTAAGCCTAAAAGACTTGTAGTTAGCTGAAAGCTTTAGGGGCTGTAGGCGTCATCTGGAGCCCACAGGAACATTATACTGTGTGCATATAGTTTTCTCTCTTCACTCAAGGCCACAGCCTTTCCATTTCAGGTGGGGGTCGCAAATGATTTCATAGGCTACACATTTTAAGGAATAGGCAGTTAATACTGGAGTTTACATCCTCGATTTTAAAGTAACACTGCAGGCTGGATGGTCACAACACAGATTACTCGCATTCAATTAGAATCTAAAATGTTTTTTTTTCTGTTTCCTGTTGTTTACTATATAATGTTACACAAATACACATGTAACAATATGCAGAAAATGTTGCGTAAAATTAAGACATACTGCGGACATGACAATATCCTGTGACTTCAGAATTGTCCCTAGTGATAATTTTGATTAAAAAGAATCATAAATTGATTATGAAAAGGCTCAAATTGGTGCTTAAAATGAAACCAGAATACAAGAAATGAAGTGGTGCTCAAAAATTCCTTCAAGAAGACCCCCTGACCCCTGAAATGTTTCCCTGTCAATGTTGAAATGACACCTATGCCTTTGCATACACATATTTAAAAACTGTCGGTCTTTATTATCAGTGATACCGTTGGGTGTGGTTTTACTGTTGTGTTGTTTCTTGCTGTTCGTACAGTATGTTAAAATAGGACAGCTGGGGGTTTTCTCTCCCTCACTATTCAGTATCGCTTTAATTTTACAAAAAAGATTATTAATTTTGACGTAACAGACACTTCTTTTATTTTTCTTCTGAAGTTATTTTTAAGTTTTAATTTTTTTTAAGTTTCTTAAAAAACGGTGAAACAGCGCCCCCCTTGGCTTATATTAAGTCCATGTGGTCAGGAGGAGTATTGCAGCTTAATAAGGTCTACCTGAGGTTGCTGCCAGGTGAAAGTCGTCATCTGTTGATTAAAAAATAGTGAAGTATCAAACAATTCAAAGCGGCCTCTGTAAAGACACCACGGAACTATAAACGGACGCGTTGCTGTCTGTGGTCTGTCACTCTGTGGTGAGTTATGAAGCCTGTCGCAGTACAAATAGGAGAAGGATAATAACTTAATTGTAATGAAAAAACCGTTAGCTTTCCAGTGGCAGTTACCCGTTAGCTAGCTAGTCTCCAGTGTTGCTAATGATACCGGCTAACCGCGGCTAGCATGCTAAGCTAGCGGCAAAAGAGAGAGGAAACGAAGACTGTCAACAAACAAATAATGACTGTCAAAGAGGAAGACGACTTGTGGAAGACGACTGTCAACAGACAACCAAAAAAAACCCGAACAGAATTGCTGTCAACAGAGAGGAGGAGGACTTTGTCAACAAACAAAATGACTGTCAAAGCAGCAAGTGCAGTTAGACATCAGTGGACATCTCCATCTGACTTCAATGAAACGTGAGTCAGACATATTCTCTGTCTATCTCTTTTGTCTGTCAAAGAGACAAACAGATAGATAAGCTGTTTGTCTCTTTGCTCGCTGGTTTATTTCCTGCTGCAGAGGGTCTTTTAGGTAGCCTGGTTCCAGACCATAGACCCCGCCCACTCAACTGAGGCTTGCATCTCTGGTCTGGCATACTTCAATGAATTTGTGATTAATCTCGTCCAAATGATAGACGGACCAATGAACGCCGGGGGTGGGGGCGGGTGAAGGTTCTGGGAGCTTCAGTCTGACACCCAGGCTATCTTTTAGGCTCTACTCTGTTTACTATCATGGGCGGATTAAGAGACAGTGGGCCCCTGGGTATGGCTATGTAAGAGGCCCCACCACCTCTGTTACATAGGAGTGAGACACACAGACTTTGTGGTGGATTTGCCTCTTTTTTGTTATTGTCGTTGTTGTTGTTGTTTTGTGCCTCTTTGTAGTCATGCCTCTTGCAGTTCCTTACTATCTTTTGTTGTCTTTTGTGTCTCTTTGTAGTCACTCAGAGTCTCTAACTGGTAGGTTAAGTCGTAAATTTTGTGTGACATATTGCAAGAGGTCAGTGGGGCCCCTGACACTTTGGGGCTCTGGGTGTGTGCTTGGTTGGCCCATTCACTAATCCACCCTTGTTATTAGGAAAGAGTGTGTAAGACATGTATTTGTTACATGCATTGATTTGTTTTGATGTGAAGAAAAAGTTTGAGATCTGTGAATGTTTTCTCAGTTTTCAGTGCTCATCTGCTTCTGTAGTATGAATTGATACTGAGAATATACATACGTGCATTATCATTATGTGAACACAAACCTGTAAACATGTGTTTGGTTTCAGGGTTAATTTAGCAGCTGGCCCCAGTCTGGCCCCTGTGGTTTAAATGGGCCAGAGCTGTCACAGAACAGACGAGAGGTGATAGCCTGTTTCATGTTGGCGGAGGCTAAATATGGGACACAGACTGCATCACACTGCTGACTGTCTCCTTTTACAAGTGCAGAAACAAACTAATCTGATTAGCGTGTATCCCCCTTCTCAGTGCTGAATGGAGTCCAAGTGCCAGTGGCAGAAAGCTGACATTTTTCTGCTGTTCTTCCAACCAGTGCTGTTAGCTACAAACTCATTCCCCCTTTTTTTTCACCAATAACTGAATCATACTGAATTATGTCTTGAAGTGTTTGTAAAATACCACAGGGTAACAACAGCTTCTTCCGACACCCTCTTTTCTGATAAATCTTTCTAATCATCTCATATTATTCTCTCCAGTATTTAATAAAAAAAAATCAAAGATTAGAGCAAAGTCTGAAAAATGAATTTAGATTTATTTATCAGAACATATTTTTTTTTCGTCTCTCCCCTCGTTTTTATCACCCGATGACCCCTCAGATTTACCTTGTGGCCCTTTGGAGGGGCCCAGGTTTGGTACCGCTGATTTTGTGCAAAGCAAATACTTTAACTTTTACTACTTTAAGTAAATTTAGTTGACAGCATTCCTGTACTTTTACTCAATTAGGATTTAAAAACAGGACTTTTACTTGTATCAGAGTATTATTACGCAGTGGTATTTCTACTTTTACTTGAAGGGAGTATGTGAATTCTTCCTCCTCTGCTGTTTATTCTTGATATTAAGCCCTCTTTTTGTGCTGGAGGACTTCCTCCCCAGCCCTCTGTAGTCTCATCCTCCGTCCCTCTTGTCCACCAATCAGGTTGATTGATTTCATGCCCCTTCTTATCGAGCGGAGCAGCCTTTGTCAATAAATGTCGGCTGTCCTCTGTCCCTGCTCAGGCACACACACGCACGCACATGCACACATATACAGCAGAGTGAGCAGTAGAATTCAGTCTTAGTTTTTCACACTTCATGAGGAGTCCACATGGTTTCCTTTTGGTATTATTGTTTTTATACAGCTTTATGCTTATATTCTGTGTATCTGGGTTTATGTCATCGTTACGTTACATAACCGATGTTGTTGCCGTGGTCGTGACTTGTCAACAGACAGCACCCACCCATCAGTCAAAGTGGCTATGCCCTTAATTATGAGTAGCTTTAAGCCTTGATAAAAAATGTAAACGGGTGAGTTATATAAAAATATGCCTTCGTTCATAAAGGAGCAAATGCTCATCAGCCATCTAACACTTACTTCAACCAAGTCAGAAAGTTGGCAGTTTAGTATTCACTTTCTTTGTTGTGTCTCCTGGTTAATATCATCAACACTCAGTGACTTCTGCTAGTTGAAACTGATACTGTAACAATTATGCTACGAAGCTGTATACAGTTAACCCCTTGTTGATATGTCGGTAAAGGATATAAACAAGACGTAGCCACATGCTGAGATAATATTTTAAATCACCCAATAAATCCAGTTGCTGAATTGCACCTGAAGCGGCACACATCTTTAGAAAATCCAGTTAAGGCCATTTTTGCTCTGTTTCAGCGTTACTGTCATTTAAATGAGTTCAGATATTTTACCATTTGACAGTGTGCCAAACTGTTTCTCCTGCCAGTGTCTTTGCCTCAATTTCACAGACAGAAAAAAACAACATCATTCAGTCTTTGTGGATTGCTTTCCTCGTGGTAGCTTCTCAAAAGGTAAAACAGCATTTTTAAAAAACATTTGACAAAGAAAAATTCTAGTGGCATGCTGAGAGTAACCCATGATGTTTCAGAAAATAAACAAAGAACACACCTGTTGGTGATTTTACTTCCTAAAGTGCCCTTTGTCTGTTTTATGAAGCTACATATTTTTTAATAAAATAAAGACGAACACTAGTAAATGGCTCACATATTGTTAGGGATCACAAAAGTTTCCTGACCATGACTCCTTACCACAACTGCTTTACAAACTGGATTCACTAACCTTAGCTGCTGTGTCACCACACAGTTACTGTCAAACATACCAGTGATGAATAGACCAAGACACTTGAGCAAGACACATGAGATACACTGTCTCTAACCATGAGCACTCTGTCAGTCTCTCTCTGATGTCCCACTATGTATTTGTGTGTGCGTTTAAGTGTAGCTGCTATCGATCTCATATAATTGCTCTGACCTGCCTCACTGTTCAAAAGCCTGAGCTGTCAGAGGCATGCTGATGGATGTGTGTGTTCTGTAAAAAAAAAAAAAAAAAAAAAGTACTTCAGCTGCTGTGCCAAATGTATCACAGTGTTCTGTGTTTTTCATGGTTATTTATTTTAATTAATTGGTTCTAGTTTCAAATGTGTAGCAACACAATATAACTCTTGCGTTGACTACAACACAAAAGGGAAAAATAAAGTATTTGAGTATGTTGGCATTTGCTTCAGGTATCAATGAGAATGAATGCGATCCATGAAGTGACCTGTGAGGTCCAGAGTATCCTGTTTATTTGTTTGAGCATGTAAACACCATTTTCCGTTTATGGGAAACCCGATTATGCTAGCTGGAGCACTCTGAAAGAAACCAGGATATATACGGGGAATATGAATAACCCAATTTCCCGAGTTCGAGCTTATGTGTTTAATGTTGACATTTTAGCTCAGGCAAAACCACCCCACCTACTAAAAAAATCACATTAGATACATGCATGGAACAAGTTGAAAAACTGGTGCATCAATGAAGCCAGAGTTTTGAAGGTCCACGTTTGTCTATCGCATCTCAACAGGCCCTGCCCATTTATCTGGTTGTTCTCGATTTACTGCAGTATCATTGTCAACTCTGTAAAGTATTTATTGCATATAAAAGTAGTTATGCACACATGAAGTCCTTTTTTGGATGGACCGTACCTTTCCTTCTCTGCGATATTGTGTTCTCATGACCAGGTTGTTTCCTCGCTGTGAATAAGAGGCAGGGTCAAGTCTAATTAGCGGGTGAAATTCGTTCCCTGCCTTCGCTTCTTTCAGCAGGAGGCTTTTGGTTTTCTGTGGGAATGGGGAGGCCCAGTTTATTTGTCTGTATGTGTGTGTGCGTGTGTGTGCGCGTCTGAGAGACAGAGGGAGATCCCCTTTCCCCCCAGGGTTATATCATTACATGGATAATTAGGCCAGGTCAACCAGAGAAAGAAGAAAGCAAGAAGGCAATTCCAATGAATTCAAGAGGACCTCTGTCTGAATCATACTGGGTTTGAAAAATGTATACTGCATGCGTGCGCACGCACACACACACACACACACACACACACACACACAGGCTGAATAAATGAAAGAGATGAGACTCTTTCTGTTTGTCCAATGTCACTCTCTTTGTTCATGAATGAAGAGCTACCCAAAAACACTTAAAAAAAAGTCCTCTTTAACACAGAATACAATTAAAGTATTAAACTCATTCTGACAAGCTCAGGCTTCCTCACTGAAAATCATTTGCCACAAAAACCTTCCAAACTCATTCAGACATAATTTAACACATTATTGTCAGTGTGACAAATATACTGTATGTCAAAAAGGCATTACAGGTCCAAAATGATCTCCAGACTTTCAAATAGTTTTCTGTCAGTGGTTGCATGATGAAAACCACACAATCGAAGTTATAGGCTGGTGATGTCATTGCTGTATGGCAGATTAGTGAGTTCGGCAATCGGGAAACGATTTATGTGTCCTGAACAGAAAACACTTGAATAGCCGGAAGCACTCATTGTTTTTGGTGCCCTCATTCCTCTGTCAGTGAAGTGGTCTGAACCAGTGCATCCAACTAACAAAAAGTAACAACTGTCTTTGTTATTCCTAATCTGTCCTTTATTTTTTCCATGCATTGAGTAATCTTTTAGTCTAGAAAATGTCAAAACGTCTGTCTAGCAACACAAAAGATACACAATAATGTAAAATAGAAAGAAGCTGCAAAACCTCCTCATTGAAAACCTTGAACAAAAAAATGCATTTATAGAAAAAAATGTTCACAAGTATGTTTACAGTCAGGATGTTTATTATATATACAGTATATTCAAAAAGTCATCTTTCTTAATTTGCAGTCCTCGTCTTTCTCATCTCTTTTGGTGCATTGCTACACTTTTCTTGGCGTGTTTCTCCTGCCTGGTATTGATCAGCCGAGTTCCTGTATTTACCAACATGACAAGCTATTCCTTTAAGAGGAAAAAAATAGAAAAGATCTGGAAGTGAGGCGGAGACAGTAAAAAAGAAAAAAAAAAGTAAAAGCCGTTTTACTGATGAAAGGCCTCTGGTTTTTGGTCCAGTTCAAGTGGCTGAACCTGACCCTAACATTCAAATGTTGGAAAGGATTGATAGTCTCCTTAAATTTTGAGAAGGAGAGGACTGTGTTTTTGGTCATGTGTGGACAGCCTGTTACAGTGTATGTGGCCTTGACATGGAGGCTAGTCTCTCAGGAAAATGTTTTTGAAATGGGATCTACTAACTTAAGTCAAAAGTCAAACTTTACTGGGGATAGCTACTGATAGTTTCTCTCTGTTGTAGTTGGGCAGTGGTTGATGCGCTTACTTTGTGCCGCAAATTGAGCCTTCATCTTCTCAGGAGATCGTTTAGTGGCGGACAGCATTAAAGGGTCGAGTCAAGGTTCAAAGAGTCAAGTTTCTAGATTGTCCTATACCACAAAAGCACCTAATTGAATGATAAAATAGGTTTCATGATTTTATTTTATGGGAGAAGATCCTGTGAATTAGTAGGATTTCTTGACCTCTTTGTACACAGTGATCCAAGACTGAAGCATAAAAGAAAATATTGTGAAAGACATAGAGAAGCGATGAGGGAGCAAGGAGGCATGACCTGAGAACACAGGCTCTTGATATCATTGTTAGTCTTGCCAGTCTGTCTGCCTATCTTAGGTAATATTTCACCGTTACAGTAGCTAACCTTGTATGTAATCAATTGGTTTGGACTGAGGATATATAATGCTCCTCGTCCTTGCATTTAACAGGGTTCACTCGAAGACAAAGACCTCACTGACTGAATTCAACCTCCTCCACACACACAGACACACACACACACACACACACACACACACCATCTAACATGTTTACCTCTCTTCACAGTCCTCAGTCACCGCTGAATTGATCCAATCTGAGCAGCCTTGGAAAACTGTATTCACTTTTGTTAGCATTCATTCTCGTCTTTCTTCCTCATCTCTCTCTTTTTCTTCGCTCGATGCCTCTCCAGCTCCATTTTTTTTCTTCTCCTCCAACCTTGGATGCTTCTGAGAGGCGCTATTCTGTTGACAATAGGCCGTGTCTGGGAGGCTGTGGTACTGTGGTGAAGTTTTCTAACCTCGGGGAGTTTTCAAGGATTATAGAGATTAAAACAGTGTCAGTTGGGGCTGAACGAATAATCAAATTCATATCGATATTATGAAGGGGTTAGCCCTGAAGTGTGCATGTACGTCCCGACCACAGTCAACAAATCACAACGAGGCTTTGAGTTATCCAAATATTGTAGAGTGGTAGAGCCATAGACAGTATGTGCTTTAGTTTGTGTGGCTTGTTACGCCAGTGTTACTTTCAGGGAGTTTGTTGCCTTGGTGCAGCCTAGCCTGAGCCTATCTGAAATAACTGTATCCCACCAAGTGTTTTATTTTACGTTGTTTGTACATCTTTTGCATGGATTTATAAATGACTCTTACTGACTTTTTGCCCGTGGGGCCTTTGTTGCACTGGCATGGTGGGTGTGGTTGTGTCACGCCAATTGGTGTCATCCACTGTGTTATTGCAAGACTTCTTCCTTGACCACAGCAGTCAGTTTGACATCAAGGTATACACATTTATTGTAAGGTTAAACTGAAGTGAGAGCAGTAATAGTTATAACTTAAATGATTTGGTATAAGCTCCTAAAAAACATCTTTGATGTCCCTATGTGCCTTTTCTTTACATGTTTGATTGTCCACTGATGCTCAAGGTTAAAATATACACTGAACAAAAATATAAACACAACACTTTTGTTTTTGCTCCCATTTTTCATGAGCTGAACTCAAAGATCTAAAACATTTTCTATACACACAAAAGACCATTTCCCTCAAATACTGTTTACAGATCTGTCTAAATCTGTGTTAGTGAGCACTTCTCCTTTGCCGAGATAATCCATCCCACCTCACAGGTGTGGCATATCAAGATGCTGATTGGACAGCATGATTATTGCACAGGTGTGCCTTAGGCTGGCCACAATAAAAGGCCACTCTGAAATGTGCAGTTTTATCACCCAGCACAATCCCACAGATGTTGCAAGTTTTGAGGGAGCGTGCAATTGGCATGCTGACTGCAAGAATGTCCACCAGAGCTGTTGCCCATGAACTGAATGTTCATTTCTGTACCATAAGCCGTCTCCAAAGGCGTTTCAGACAATTTGGCGGTACATCCAACCGGCCTCACAACCGCAAACCACGTGCAACCACACCAGCCCAGGACCTCCATATCCAGCATGTTCACCTCCAAGATCATCTGAGACCAGCCACCCGGACAGCTGCTGCAACAATCGGTTTGCATAACCAAAGAATTTCTGCACAAACTGTCAGAAACCATCTCAGGGAAGCTCATCTGCATGCTCGTCGTCCTCATCGGGGTCTCGACCTGACTGCAGTTCGTCATCGTAACCGACTTCAGTGGGCAAATGCTCACATTCGATGGCGTCTGGCATGTTGGAGAGGTGTTCTCTTCATGGATGAATCCCGGTTTTCACTGTTCAGGGCAGATGGCAGACAGCGTGTGTGGCGAATCCGTCAAAAGGATAGCAATTTCTAACAACCTGGCCACACTTCAAAAGTTCACAAAAATCTACAAAAGCTTATGACAAGCTACAAATGCTATCAGAGGGCTAACCAACACAACACAAAGTTATCAGGCAAAGAGGCGAGCTGCCACCAACAGTCAGCCGCCCCGACTGACACACACACACACGCACAATGGAGGTGGAAAGAGCGGCGGCCGTAACAGGCCCGTTGTTGTGCCATTCATCCACGACCATCACCTCATGTTGCAGCATGATAATGCACGGCCCCATGTTGCAAGGATCTGTATACAATTCCTTGAAGCTGAAAACATCCCAGTTCTTGCATGGCCAGCATACTCACCGGACATGTCACCCATTGAGCATGTTTAGGATGCTCTGGATCGGCATATACAACAGCGTGTGCCAGTTCCTGCCAATATCCAGCAACTTTGCACAGCCATTCAAGAGGAGTGGACCAACATTCCATAGGCCATAATCAACAACCTGATCAACTCTATGCGAAGGAGATATGTTGCACTGCGTGAGGCAAATGGTGGTCACACCAGATACTGACTGGTTTTCTGACCCCCCCAGACTCCCCCAATAAAGCAAAACTGCACATTTCAGAGTGGCCTTTTATTGTGGCCAGCCTAAGGCACACCTGTGCAATATTCATGCTGTCTAATCAGTATCTTGATATGCCACACCTGTGAGGTGGGATGGATTATCTCGGCAAAGGAGAAGTGCTTACTAACACAGATTGAGACAGATTTGTGAACAGTATTTGAGGGAAATGGTCTTTTGTGTGTGTAGAACGAACATTTTAGATCTTTGAGTTCAGCTCATGAAAAATGGGAGCAAAAACAAAAGTGTTGCGTTTATATTTTTGTTCAGTGTATATAATGCACTGAAGATCAAATAAAACTCAAGAGATGTATAATTCAATAAACCTCAGAGTCTTTGCTATATAGTCATGGTTACAAGGAGAGACTACACAATTCTGCTCAGCCTTCAACTATGTAATGCACAGAAGCTAGTTTTGAGCAGAAAAGGTAGTTTTTGCACACAGTGTATGTTTTGTCAGAATATCACCTGTGTGAACAATACAGCAACGTGATGTGCAAGGCAACAAACCTCGTCCACACTGCCAAAGTTGTTCTTTCCTCCTCCACCGCAGATCCAGCTGCAATGATTGTCTTGTTCTCAGCCATCTGTGTTGCTGCTGTAATGAGAAATATCGTATGCCTATAGAAATGCAATGTGCTTAAAGTTTCAACCCACAATATTGTATTTGTTGGCATTTATCGTTTTTATTCCATTTCCATCTGCAAGGGTAATTAAATTAAGTCCAAAACAAGTTGTAAGATGAAGGTTAAGAACCAACCAGCCTTTGTTCAGGTTGACATTGTCTTGTTTTTGGCATCATTCCAGTTATAACATGTGGTGCATGAAAACTCAATGGAAATGGTTAAAGTTTCAGATAGAACTCTAAACTCAGTATTTATCCAGGTAAGTGTGTGTATTTCCTGTCATTTTGAACCTTTATTTTCAGTTGAATGTGGTTAGATCTTTCTGTAGCCTTTCACAGTGGCAATCTGAGAAAGAATTGATACCAAAGATAGGCCTTCCTCCTTCACAACATGTAACAAAGGGTGCTCATGTCCACACAGTGTGCTTACATGCTCTGGGGCCAGTTGCACCAACTGGTCTTTACGCCTGGTCGTAACGGTCTTTGTTAAGACCAGTCTTAAGGAGTTCTGTAAAAGGTTCATATACACTATGTGCAGCAGTTCAGTGATATAATTTCTTCCCTATCCCCAACTGTATGTTGAAGTATACAGGCTGATTTGGTACAAGCTGCTTAAGTTGCTCAGTTGGCTCAGTGTTTGAGTTCTCCTCCATATTGCTTCCAGGTTGTGGACTGGACGGGGTGGAGTCACCTGACTACACACTCAGTAGTACATTTTTAAGGGGTCAGTACATGAACACACACAGTGGGGAAGGCAATAACAGAATGTAAAAAAAAAAAGGAAATTAGTGACATGGGCAAGATTACATCGGTTAAAGGTTCTGAAAGTCGGTTTCAATTAATTTTCAATCAATTGCCCAGCCCTGGTTATAGCTTTTGGAGAGGATGTCTCTCAGGAATCCCAGCTATGCACATACCTTGCCAAGAAATAATCTTTGTCCAGCTGGAAACACTGTGTTTCTCTAATCCTGTGTTCTAATTTTGAAAACCAGGTTTCTCGTTTACATCACTACTAGAAATCAGAACAGACATGTGAGTGCAGCACCTTATAAGATGTCCCATCTGACTGTTTTTAAAGCGACTTATGCATGATTTTACTGATTTATTGTCCCCTATAATCACATTTACGTAATGAAAATGACTCCAGGTTAAGTCCACCTTGAGTTGGACTCAAGTTCAGAAAAAGATTGTTTAAAAGAAACATTTTACTGTTGGTAGGAGACAGTATGTGAACCATAGTTTACGGTGTAGAAGTCACATAATTGCTGTACATACTTTTACACTACTTTAAGTTTTGCCAGTGAAAGTAACCACACGTCATTTGAAACAACAGCACTCATCTGAATAAATCACTGATGCTGTTTTTATCTGACAAGTACAGTTAATTTGTCTTAGAACAAAAGACTACTTCATACTATTGGTGTCCAGAACAGCTTTTTGAGTGATTTGAGTATTCAGTTATTATGTTTTATAAATCTGCATTAACAAGTAACATAACTAACTTCACATGAAACAAACACAACAAAATTGGGCGCTAAATGAGGGCTAACAGGCTATTTGTGTGTGTTTTATGTGGTTTCTCTGGATGGTAGTTAAAGGATTAGCGGTGTCCATGTGTTCCCATGGTCTCTGTCTTCAGACAACAAGGCCTATATCACACACACACTCACAAACACACACACTTTGTGGTTTTATCAGCCCATCGACTTCTAGTCAACCTGAGCTGCTTGAAGTCAGAGCTTAGCAGTGTCGCTGGTTGATTCCACACAGGCACACACATACACACACACACTGACTGTCACACACTCATATACACACACACAGATCCCCAAGAGACTGAACCCGATCCCTGGCTCTACTGGCTTGTCAATCGCTTGTGGGATTGTCTTACGGATAATTGACAGTTGTTGGAGCCGGTCCCAGCGGCAAGTAAAGAACACTGGAAGAGCTCAACAGGTGAGAGCTTGAGTGGATGTATTTGTGTGGACAAGTGAGGCATGGGTACTGTACAGTGCAGGGCTGCGTTATCTAACAACAATCAATCTTAGAGGTTGAGAGCGTTTTTGTGAACAAGTAGGAAGTGCTCTTTAATCTATGGTGCGGTAATTTTGTTTTAAGAGCATCTGAAGTGTTTACCAGAAGCACCTGTTCTCAGAGCATCTTTCAGAGAGCTAGATGAGAAGACTGATACCATTCTGCAGTTTATACACAAAAAATGAAGCTAGAGCCAGAGATGATTAGTTTTGCATTAAGACCGGGAGCAGGAGGAAACAGCTAACCTGGCTCTGAGTGAAAAAATCTGCCCAATACTTGGCCCAAAAATGTGGAAGACTAATGAACTTGAAGACAACAGTGGAAAAATTACTGGAAGTTGGAGAGAGGAGTGCTGGGAACGGTTTGTTGTTGTTTGAGTGCAAAAACCATATCTTCGTGTTACATAAATAATTTTTAATGGCATGGTTAAATATTTAGCTGATTTTGACAATGTAGAATAGACTTTATTGTCATTGCACAAGAAGTACAACGAAATTTGCTGTGCCATACCTGAAATATAAAACAGTAGAAAATAGACAGTAATAAATACAGAACACACACACACGTATAAAATGAGCCCAATCAATAAATATAATATATATATATACAGTACAGGCCAAAAGTTTGGACACACCTTCTCATTCAATGCGTTTTCTTTATTTTCATGACTATTTACATTGTAGATTCTCACTGAAGGCATCAAAACTATGAATGAACACATGTGGAGTTATGTACTTAACAAAAAAAGGTGAAATAACTGAAAACATGTTTTATATTCTAGTTTCTTCAAAATAGCCACCCTTTGCTCTGATTACTGCTTTGCACACTCTTGGCATTCTCTCCATGAGCTTCAAGAGGTAGTCACCTGAAATGGTTTTCCAACAGTCTTGAAGGAGTTCCCAGAGGTGTTTAGCACTTGTTGGCCCCTTTGCCTTCACTCTGCGGTCCAGCTCACCCCAGACCATCTCGATTGGGTTCAGGTCCGGTGACTGTGGAGGCCAGGTCATCTGCCGCAGCACTTCATCACTCTCCTTCTTGGTCAAATAGCCCTTACACAGCCTGGAGGTGTGTTTGGGGTCATTGTCCTGTTGAAAAATAAATGATCGTCCAACTAAATGCAAACCGGATGGGATGGCATGTCGCTGCAGGATGCTGTGGTAGCCATGCTGGTTCAGTGTGCCTTCAATTTTGAATAAATCCCCAACAGTGTCACCAGCAAAACACCCCCACACCATCACACCTCCTCCTCCATGCTTCACAGTGGGAACCAGGCATGTGGAATCCATCCGTTCAAAAAAAAAAAGGTGAAATAACTGAAAACATGTTTTATATTCTAGTTTCTTCAAAATAGCCACCCTTTGCTCTGATTACTGCTTTGCACACTCTTGGCATTCTCTCCATGAGCTTCAAGAGGTAGTCACCTGAAATGGTTTCCGCTTCACAGGTGTGCCTTATCAGGGTTAATTAGTGGAATTTCTTGCTTTATCAATGGGGTTGGGACCATCAGCTGTGTTGTGCAGAAGTCAGGTTAATACACAGCCGACAGCACTATTGGACAACTGTTAAAATTCATATTATGGCAACAACCAATCAGCTAACTGAAGAAAAATGAGTGGCCATCATTACTTTAAGAAATGGTCAGTCAGTCCGGAAAATTGCAAAAACTTTAAATGTGTTCCCAAGTGGAGTTGCAAAAACCATCCAGCGCTACAACGAAACTGGCACACATGAGGACCGACCCAGGAAAGGAAGACCAAGAGTCACCTCTGCTTCTGAGGATAAGTTCATCCGAGTCACCAGCCTCAGAAATCGCAAGTTAACAGCAGCTCAGATCAGAGACCAGATGAATGCCACACAGAGTTCTAGCAGCAGACCCATCTCTAGAACAACTGTTAAGAGGAGACTGCGTGAATCAGGCCTTCATGGTCAAATAGCTGCTAGGAAACCACTGCTAAGGAGAGGCAACAAGCAGAAGAGATTTGTTTGGGCCAAGAAACACAAGGAATGGACATTAGACCAGTGGAAATCTGTGCTTTGGTCTGATGAGTCCAAATTTGACATCTTTGGTTCCAACCGCCGTGTCTTTGTGAGACGCAGAAAAGGTGAACGGATGGATTCCACATGCCTGGTTCCCACTGTGAAGCATGGAGGAGGAGGTGTGATGGTGTGGGGGTGTTTTGCTGATGACACTGTTGGGGATTTATTCAAAATTGAAGGCACACTGAACCAGCATGGCTACCACAGCATCCTACAGCGACATGCCATCCCATCCGGTTTGCGTTTAGTTGGACGATCATTTATTTTTCAACAGGACAATGACCCCAAACACACCTCCAGGCTGTGTAAGGGCTATTTGACCAAGAAGGAGAGTGATGGAGTGCTGCGGCAGATGACCTGGCCTCCACAGTCACCGGACCTGAACCCAATCGAGATGGTCTGGGGTGAGCTGGACCGCAGAGTGAAGGCAAAGGGGCCAACAAGTGCTAAACACCTCTGGGAACTCCTTCAAGACTGTTGGAAAACCATTTCAGGTGACTACCTCTTGAAGCTCATGGAGAGAATGCCAAGAGTGTGCAAAGCAGTAATCAGAGCAAAGGGTGGCTATTTTGAAGAAACTAGAATATAAAACATGTTTTCAGTTATTTCACCTTTTTTGTTAAGTACATAACTCCACATGTGTTCATTCATAGTTTTGATGCCTTCAGTGAGAATCTACAATGTAAATAGTCATGAAAATAAAGAAAACGCATTGAATGAGAAGGTGTGTCCAAACTTTTGGCCTGTAATGGGAGATTTCAGAATGAGACTTCTCCCTTAGTGATATCTTTAAACTAACCCAGTCAGGCTAATTAATATATCAGAAATTAGAATCAAGGTGACAGGTTGTATAAACATTTCATGGAGACATTTTTTTTTATGCTTCAAATAATTTCTGAACACTTACAAACTGTTAAGAAGGAGAAAAATAATTTAATTAAAGCTTGAATTCTTTCTTAATCTGCAACATGACAGCCTGGAGGATTAAATTTATATCTGACAGAGTTTTTGATTAAAACTAAACTTTTATCCCTGTCAGACATAAGAGTTCAGACTGTTAACTTACAGTAAAGCTACACTCACAGATAACTGAGCCTCCTACCTGCCTGTCAAACAGCATCAACCCATGAACCTTCCTGAGACAGTCGGGACTGAGTGGGGTCCCACGGGGATCAGCTGTGAAGTCCAGTGGCCAGTGGCTGCTTGCTCCGCTGCCATTCAGCGGCTACTAACTAAAAAACTACACAAATCCATTCAGCAGCTCCACCATCCACAGTCAGACACACACGGCTGACTAACTTGCACCAACGGCTGACGCTGCTCCTGTGTGAGTGTTTTTGCTGGCTAGCAAAACATCCCGGTGCAGACCATTTGCAGTTTACCAGCCTGTTGCTCATGCAGCATTTGAAGATAATTACAAGCACTGCAGTTCTCGGTTTTCAATGTCGAGTAGTTGACCACAAATATTTTCATCACGTCTCGTCAACGAAAATGGCCCATGGATTTTGTCTTGGTTTTTATTATCAGGATCTTTATCTAGCTCGTCATCATCTTGTTTTCGTCATGGAAAAAAGGTTGTTGACAAAAGATTTTTATCATAGTTTTTGTCTGAGCAATCTGAGCCTGTCAGTGGCAAAAACAAGCTTTTCATGGACATACATTGACATCATGATATTGCTTTGAGTGGTTACACTGCAGCCTGTTTCACAGTTGCAGGCTGCAGTGCTCTCTCTCAATGCTGGACTAAATTGTTGTCTGTATTTGTACCCTTGACACAAAAACTTGGCAAATAGGGTCCAGGTTGAACAATACTGAAGTTTCCATTTAAGCATTCAGTCACTTGGCAGAAAGGTAATTTATTGTTGGGAGTATTGTTCAAAAAAGCCAAATGTACTCTGCTTCTTAAATGTGAGAATTCATGGCTTTTCTGTGTTGTAGATTAATCGTCTTTGGGTTTTGGGGTTGGTCCGACAAAAGGACGACGTTTGAAGCTGTCACCCTGGACTGAGGGAGACTGTGATGATTAATTGATACACCTACAGTGGAGGCTTTCCTTGCTTTTAGATTACACCTGTTATGACAACTTTCAGTGGTGGTATGGAGTATCATAAGTGTGACAGATAAATAGCTGTGCAGAAAGCATTAACACAACAATTTTGAGACTGACAGAAGTGAAACTTTCTGACTTCTGTGCATGAAATTACACTTGTAGTACATTAGGAGTTCAAACATGAACTGACTGAGTAGTAGAGTAATACCGTGCACTGTACTGTCAAAACACTGCACACAGTAAATCAAAGTCCAGACAATAAAATAGCTATATTTCACTGTCCTGGTATTTTAACATAAAAGCCACTACTCTACAGTTTAACTTATAACATTGACAGAAATGAAGCATCAGCCCAAACACATCATACTTGAAGATCTTTTTATTAACAGTGTAAGTGTGGGGGCACTTGGTTCTCACGGTCATTTGAACATGAAGTTCCGTGACTTCTGAAAAGGCTGTATAGGTTGTATGCTATATGTCATCGAAAGCTTTCAAAGTAGCCCATTCCTTTAAAGAAATGTTCTTATTTTATTCTTCTTAAACCTAGAGGCTTCCAAGGATATTCCAACCCAGTGTGAAAAACCATTTTAAGTGGTGACCTGCAGTTCATCATCATTGACCAAGTCTTTTTTTTTATGATGGCAGTTTATATAAATGTAATGCAGAATCTTTCATGCTTAGTTTCGGAGGTCAGTGCAAAATGTGCAAATGTTAACTTTACCTCTTGAAAGCAGTTCCCTTTAATTTTCTTGTATTTTTCAGTTTTCTCTCAGTTTGTTCTGAAGAAATCTCCTGCCGTCATTCTTGCTCACCTTCGACCTATGAAGGATGCACTGCAGAAAGGATAAGAGTTTTGCAGAAAAGGAGAGCAGCAATAAAAACATGATCCCTCACCAGCTTCCCACTCACAGACGCTGCCAGTCGGCTTCTATAGAATGCAGTCATAGTGTCCACAGTGGGTCTTTTTAGTCGTGGCTTATTTGTTTGCTTGTATTTTGGGGTAGAACATCTTTAAATAGACTTAAGTAAACTTTGTGTTGGCAGTATTTTGTCTCTCTTGGAAAAATAATGTACAATATTACATAAAGAAAATCAACAAAAGGCCTTGTACCTGTTGAATCTAGTAGATTTCAGCTCTTTATTTAGACAAGTCAACTCACATCAGAGCGGCGGAAAGTCATTCATTTTCAATGAGAGCCTTGGGTGGCCTGGCCATCAGCTGCACGTCTTGGGTGACCAAGCGACTGGAGCGGTTCCGGAGGGGAGTTAAAACTCGTTTGACTTTATGGTAATGAGCTCTGACGCGGTTTGGCGGCAACCAGTCGGACTGCTGATGTGCTTCAATGAAGCGGGTCCCAGAGAACAAGCCATGTAACTTCAGTTCCTACAGCACACTTGTTCCGACAATGGATATCGAGAAGTTGATTACTTGTGTTCGCGCCCCCTCAGTCCTTTATTATGTGTCGCTGTTTGGTTACAGAGACCAAAATAAAAGAATGAGGTTTGGGACCGCGTTGTGGAGGTAGTTGGTTGGTCTGGTGAGTTTTAAAGTGTGTAATGTTGGTAATAGAGGAGAGAATTGCAGGCTAATGTTGCGACTTGGCATGCAGATCTTCCTTGCTTGGTTTGAATGGGATGATATATGTTTTCTGTTTTCATTGACCAAACATAACTTTCTGTAGGCCAACTATGAGCTTTTTCACTGGACAACAGCAAGCAGCAACTACGCTGCTTTCAAGCCAGTAGTCCACTTTGTGTCTCCTTTAAACTGACAAGGACGATCGAACGTTCAATGATTCGCACGATGAGCGACTAGAGCAACCAAAGCTGCCACAAATATTATTGACAGTCATGCTTCTTGGGCGTCTGCAACAGACTTTGCCTCTTTGGAAGCTTCTGCCGTGAACGTACAGTAATAGGCTACCAAGTAATTAGTTGGCTATCCATAAAATAAAAACTGGGAAACATGTTTTCATAGTTGATTTTTTTTTAATTAGCAATACTGTAGATGAGGATGAAAGGGTGTCAATTTTATAATTGTTTAATACATTTGACAGAAGCATTTGTAAATTAACAGTTTTAAATATTGTCTATGAAACCCATTGAAATAATTACGGTTTTTATATGTTGTGCATCAAATAAAATGGTGTGCGTTAACTAGTGCTGCACGATTAATCGTAATAAAATTGTGATCTTGATTCATATGCATATGCGATCTAATTTTTCAATGACGGCCATTCTGCCGGCCCCGTCCGTGCCGGGAGTCAGGACATCATCTGCATGAAAACAAGCGCTCCCAACAACGCAGCGTTATACCACGTGATGCAGAGCGACAGCCGGCCGGCAGTTTGGAAAGCAGCAAGAGCAGGAGAGAGCCGACAACATGAGGAGGACCCCTTACAAGTTAACGTACTGACACTCCTCAGACAGACAGACATACACACACACACACACACACACACACACACACACTGGACAGCCTCTCAGTCCTTAGCCGCTAACGTTTGCTCATGTACAACACAGGTACCACACAGAAACTTTTACAAAGGGTCATAATGTGCTTCTAGTGACTGTCAAATCACCAAATCTGCCTGCTCTCATGGGACGAAGATCCTCTGAGAAGAAAGACGGTTCCCTCTGCTGTGCCGCCAGGAACAAACTGGGAGGCAAAGATCCTCTCTGAGCAAGAGGGCTCACTTTGCTGCAGGGTTCACCAAAACTTTTTTTTTTTCTTATAATAAATTGAACACACATTAAAGAACATACAAGATTGTGTAGAGAATTAATACATATAATACAATACAGTAAACATTGTCAAATGAAATGAAGGAAGAGGATTTTTTTTAAAGGCAAATAAAATATTGGGGATTTATGTAAAGATTTACATAGAAACATATAAATAATTATATAATTAAAGATATGTAGGCCATGTTAGGTGAATACTCCTGTCAAATGCATGGTGTTGAAACGTTTAATTTTGATCTTCTTTAGTCCATTTAGACTTTATTTTATCATAACAATAACAATGAATATTATGAATTGTTCACATTTTAATTTAATTTTAATAACATTTATCACACAGCATTTTGTGGAAAAGTCAAATGTTCAGTTTACAGTTTTAATAAACTCAGTACTGTTTTTCAACACATTTATTGTTTTGTCTTCATTCAGTGTAATTAGCACATATTGTTATTGCGCCATTGGTTTTGGCCTTGGTGCCCCACATTTTGGCCGTGATACCCCAATAAATTTGTATTTATCAAAGGCCAAAGTGGCCTTGCCCTAAAAATGACTTAATTCCAGGCCTAGAATACCTACCTCAGAAAAATGTTGTTCAACATTGATATTATTGTTAAAATTGTTCAAAAGCTATAAGAGAAGACGAGACTAAAGTTTATTGTTTTTACGGTCAGTGTCAGGCTGTCAGCTGTTGCATTTAAGCTAAAAACAGGAGTGTTCCCTCTCTGCTAACCAGCGTTTATGTGCATTGTGTCTCTTGTATCAGGCACAATCATAGGTTTTGTTTTTTAATGATATTATTTTATTATTTATTTATAATTTTTGTTACTTTTCCTTTTGTATCAGGAAATAAGCACAATAAATCTTTATGTTGAAAAAAATCATGAGAGAATCATGATCTCAATTATAGGCCAAAAAATCATGATTTTCATTTTTTCCAGAATCGTGCAGCCCTAGTCTCAACATTTTCTAAGACAGTTTGGCCTTTATCATTTGTATGTATGTATGGTCAAGGCTGTTCTAAATTTGTTTGCAGAGTATTAAAAAGTTGAGGTAAGAAAGTATTGATAAATCCCAGATTTCTGTTAGACATTTGTATGCACAGTTTCAGCACAGATTCCTGTGTACATACTGTTTGTGAATGAGGCCCAATGTGTCCGCATGACTATGTATGTGCACATGCTCACACAGGGGCTACAGGAAAACTGCTCTCAGACATACTTACATCAGTGATTCCTTTTTTTCATATATTTTCTTACAGGCACCCTATCATGTACTGTAAAAAAAAATTAATACAGATGTTCAGATAGCCCCTAAGTTATGGTAAAATAGCCAAAAATTTGCAGACTGTGTTGTTTTACACTTTGTCAAAAGGGGATGCTGCAGCACCCCTGTCCTGCACCAATGCCCAAAGCTATATTTTTGAAAGAATCCTTCATTGTTTAGACAGACGTGGCCACAGTAAAGATCAAGTCGACAAATTTTACACAGTAAACACCGTTGCATGTTGAATTTTAGATTTTCAGCATGTACACAGTGGACGTTATTTTAACTGAGAAGCTACAGCTAAACATGTCAGTAACGACTCCTCTTACTCTTGGAAGACTTTTTGTTATTGATTGCTAGAAAGCACAGTAAGACTCTCACCAATTTCCTTTCTTTTTCTGTCTCTCCCTCCTCCCTCCTACTCTATTGCTCAGCTATCTTCAAAGCAGCAGCATACATTAGTGTCAGTGTGTGAATGTTCCCAACAGCGTCTGGAAGACATGCTCGAGGTGTGTGTGTGTGTGTGTGTGTGTGCGAGAGATGCAGCATAGAGACATTTTCTTAAGAGCGTCGGTACACAAATTATTTCATTCCAGATACAGAACTGCAAATGTGTTCATCACCAAATCAGTACTAAGTGTCGTTTTGTTTTTGTTTGTGTCTCTGGAGTCTTGTGAGAAAAACACACAGCATTTGATTTGTCATTTCATGGACAAATATTCAGTAAGCAATTAACATGCAGACAATATGTGTGCTTTTTTAAGCCGACAGTTTCTCACTAGTTACATGGCTGACTCATAATAGACTCTGTGGAGGAAACACACTGTGAGGCTCTTTGCTTCCACCTTGTCCATTATTCTCTTATATTGGAACTTATATCATTGCTTACTTAACTGACTATTAAGTGCTTGATCAATTGAACATTTACATTTAATTTTGATGTTATGTTTTTGTTAGTTTGTGGTGGGCAGATTGCTTTAATTCCACAGTGAGAGACAGTGAAAAAGAAAATGCAGCCACAAGTTGGCTGGTTAGGCGAAAAGGTGCAGGTGACAGGTATTTATTGCAGTTTGGGCCAGCCTGAAAACCTCAAAATGTGATTACAGTAAGCAATGCTTTATGCCATTCCTATCATGCCTCACACATTGGCGCCATGCCGACATCATGGCTTCTGGCGATGTCTGCTCACAATGTGAAATTCATGTGTTTATCTCATCGAAATGGACATTTGACAGTAAATGTCAGAGCAGTGGGTCTTAAAGTGAGGCTTAGGTACTGAATAGTCGGGTTAAATGCTTTGGATTTTAGTTGGTCATGGCGCTTCACAGATCCCTCACAGAGTCCTCTGATATCCCTTTTGAACAAGCCAGGTGCCAGTTCATGTTCAGAGCCGGAGAACAGAAAGAACTGCTCCTTGGCAGGCAGCAGGTGTTAACTTGCTGGTCTCAGCTCAGGAGCCAGTGATGGGAAAGGCTTGAAAAGAGTCAGAGAGCTGGTGTGCTAAAATAGGAAAGGACATGGACAAAAGTTGACGCACAAAACCATCAAGTTAAAAAAAACTACAGAGGATATAGAGCTACCTTTCTTAGCCTGTTGCCATGTGGACTGGGTTAAACAGTGTGAAATGGATGGTTAATTATTAGTAAAAGAAAAGTTGGTGAAGGAATGAATCAAAGGTTCAAGGTTGGAGGTGGAATTAATTGTCATTCATTATGCTGGTAGCCTATGCAGAAATCTTTCGATGTATGTGCCTAATGAGCAGCTTTACTAGAATTATTCAAGTGACCTCTTGCAACCTAGTATCTAGTCTTTCTCCAGTGTTAGCAAGGTTTAGCCTTAGGACGTGTGTCCACATAATGTTTTTCTTCAACAGAAAAGCAGTGACGGGGCGCTCTGGAGCGCTGCGTAGGTTTTGTTTCTATGACAACAGTACACTCTCTCCTCATTGGGAACGATTGAAAAAAGACACTGGCTTTGAGGGAAAAAATGCTATGTGGTTACAGACCCTTAGCTAGCATTGTCTTAACCTTATGTCATGTAGTTACACAGTTAAAAGCTCAGGTACAGTTAGGTGCTGTTTTATGCCGGACTGCACTACATCGTCTTGTCCCACGTCCCACATATTTAGACAATGTCCTGCGATTTGATTGGCTGTAGTTTTCAAAAATCAAACCACTGCAGGACAGATGGTTTTCTGCTTAAGCTCATACTTTTCTTTGTTGAATTACACTTTGTCGGGTGAAGGCAGCATTACTAAGCATAGTGGCGTACCACAAAAGAAACAAAAGAAGAAGATACTCAGCTAGTGTGTATGCGCTTGTGTGTGTGTGTGTGTGTGTGTGTGTGTGTGTGTGTGTGTGTGTGTGTGAGTGTGTATTTCTCCATATAGTACACACAGCTAAATCCAGCTACGAGTGGCAGAGCAGACAGATTTTAACCACTATGTTACAAACCAGTGCCACATAATCAGAAACATGAAAGAAAAAGTGACATGAGATAAAATGGTCAGATTATCATTCTGTGTGTCAAAAGCCACACATGGGTTGTGTGCTGTCTGTGGTGCACAGTCCTTACCTCTCTGTGTCCTGTGTCTTACTGAACATCCAACATGCAGCTGCTGGTTAAAGAGTTAATACTGGAAATGCACAGAAAAACGTGATTGTATACAGACTGTGCACCAGGTGTGTCTCACACAAAGGTACTCTTTGTCCCACATTTGATTTGTTGGGGTCTGGCCACCTTAGGTACAGTACATAATATGCCATGGAGGTGCTAGCTCAAAGCTTATGAAAAACTCGTAATATTTGTGATAATACAGAACTGGCAAGTTGGCCAATTTATAGAAGTTACGTTTGTACAGTGAATGTGACAGTATGGAAAGATTCTGTGAGCCTAAAGAAACATTTTCCATCACTGTGCAGTCTGTCTTTTCCATGAACGTTGCCCCTCTATATTCATCTTCCCCTAATCTTCCCTCTTTCCCTCTCGTTGTCCATATCCCTCCGTCTCACCCCCCCACCTCTCTCTTCTCCTCCTTCAGTGACAGTAAACAGCCCTCCTGCTGCGTGTCTCCTATTACAGCCTCCATCCTGATTCCCCTCTTTCTTCCGTCCTCTCTCGTCTTTTTTTTTTTTTTATCCCCTTTTCTCTCTAACCATCAGTCGCTCAGCCTAAAAGCTAAAGGCCCTCTCCAGACACTGGCAAAAAAGAGACAAGAGGTCCAGAAAAAATCAAAGGCCCTAAAGAGGAAAGTGACGGAGAGGTCAGCATCATGAAGGGGGCGACAACAGCAGTGATGATGATGAGGATGACAGTAAAGGTGCTAGTGATCATGACGATGGCAGAGCTGATAACGGCAGAAAGAAACCTCTGATGACAATATTTAACATGACAAATACAGCAATAAAGATTAGAGGTGATGATGACGATTTAGTGATCCAATGGGGATGATGATCATTTTTGTCTCGGACAAAAAATTAGGACGTTTCTGACAAATATTGCAGAATTAAACTTCAAATTTTAAATGCATCAGATATGATTAAATACTAATAGTTACTGTCTAGTTTTGCTGAGTTTTACATTGCAAGGGTAACGATGCATCTTCACAAAATAGTCCAGGGATAATCCACAAGATAATCCACAAACCATGTAATTTTGTGGAGATGTAAAATGTAAAAATCGGCATGTGGATACGTCTTCCTCTCTGGCAAACATACAGTTCCCCTGCTCATCCATGCAGTTTGTTCGGTAGCGATATGCCAACCTCACCTGGCTGTAACATTTAGATTAGGTGGCTGTAATTGGTACTGACTCTAAATTTATTATGTCAAAGTCGGTCCTTTACAGAGTTAGTACATCAATCCTCATGACATCTGAATTGGTCTTCTGTATAACTGCTCACCTCGGCTTATGGCACCATGATTTCCATGTCAAATTCTGTGTATTAGAAAATGATTGATGGCTAATGCTCCCTGTTAATTTGCAGCAACTGGGTTTTATACTGGTACTGAAACTGGAATTTTGGCAGTGGAAGAAAAGCTTTTCACAGAGACGCAGTCTGCACGAACCAACACAAAGATAACCTGACCTGGGTGAACCTCACATGCTTTATCCACCGCAGCAATGTGCTGAGGATGTGTCTATTCTTTGTCAATCACAGCTCTCGAATACATCGTCCTCATATGTCCTGTACCAACCTTACCTTGCACCCAGTTGGTTTAAACATAAAGCTTAATCTGTAACAAACTGGACAAAAATAGAAAACTAAAGAACGATGTCTTGAAAATGGCTTCAAATGTTTTAAGGTTCGCTCGTTCTTAAAAGCTGGCAGCTGTAATCAGTATGATTCATTGAGGTTACAATGGATTTCAGTGGCGACTCAGAGGCAGAGCGAAAAGAAAGCAACTAAATTTAACGAAACATTCCCAGAAACCTGATCCTTAATCAATAAATCAGTATTTTGGCTGCTTCCAGGGAAGCTTTAGTGTCTCTCAGCCTCTGTTTTGTCTCTGTCTTCCACCTCCAATGACTCATCAGTATGATGTTGATTAACTATTGACTTTAATGCATATTATTTCAATATAAGACATGAAAAATCCTCAGTGGGTAGCAATATTAGATGTTTATAGTAACACTCATTGCTGCAGTTTTACACAGTGCATTTTCTGTTTTTATTTTGAAACACGTTGTTTGATTTGAACTCCTTTGAGGTATTTGCCTCATACCAGGCGCTTGTGTGTGTGTGCATATCAAAGTGTTTCCAGGACTAATGTAAAATGTGTGACATTGCTCCTCTGTGGGGAAAGAAGTCGGGACTCTGAGGAAAAATTACTCTTAATTCTCCTCATCTCACACTCAGTGGGGCTGGAAGGCATCCTGCAGGGCTTATGTACATGTACACACACACACACACACACACACACACACACACAACGGCCAGGTCAAAGCCCCGAAGCTTCTGTGGCAACTTGGAGGGCCAGAATAATGACTTTCATAATGTGTCCCTACAGCGAACGGAGAGAGAGTGAGTGAGTGTGGAAGAAAGTGAGGGAGAAGAGAGAGGGCACTCTCTTTTCCTTGGCTGTAGGAGTCCTATTGTCGCACACCCTGCGGGAGCTTTTAGTCCTCGGCTCCAACTTATCGGCTGTCCAACCATGTGGGTTGGGTGGCTGAGAGGGCGCAGGAGTGGGGGGGCAATTGATACAGTAAAATGCCCTAGCCGTGGAGGGCTCTGAGGCTTTTTTTTTTGAGGGAGGGGGGCTTTGTAAGTGCCGAGAGGTCAAAACTACAGTCGATCGGCCTCCCTCCCCCTTCCTGCCTTTCTTTTCACTGCTTTTTTCCCTCTCTCCCATCAGCATGATTGATCTATTTTTCAGCTCTCTAGCTGTCGTGTGTTTACTGCGGTTCAATATGTGATTTTTAATATCAAAGGCACCTGCCAATTGAGCATTATGTTGGAGAGACACAAACACATACCTCTTTAAGTCGCTGAAAATGAAATTCTATGAATCATTTGCTGTTTTTGTGCTTTGAATATAATGCAGAGGGAGATGAAGGATGTTTTCAAATGAGCCTTTCAGCGCAAGGCCAACAGACAGCTGTAATGTATCTTCATTTATGTGTGTGTGTGTGTGTGTGTGTGTGTGTGTGGTACCTGTATTAATCATGTTGTGGGGACATTAATCTGCTCACACAGGCATATTATGGAGACTCCACTCCTGTTAGAAGGTGAAAAGCTGGTTCCCACAATGTATCCAGTTAAAATATTTAGGGTTAAGCATTGGTTTTTGGTTAGGGTTAGGGAAGGGTGAAACAATACACCTAATGTTATTGTGTGTATCTTAAATGTCAGTAAGTTTTGTCTAAGACTTGTCTCGACAATGAGGACATTCAGTTTATATATATTAAAAAGGTTTAGCAATTTGCCTACATTAGCTGGACCCTATAATTTTTAGCAAATGTTGCTTAAACAGGTAATAAATGGTACGTATTTACCACGACAGTGTGTGGGGGATTGACTCATGTTGGCATGAAATGAATGAATAAATGTTTGGTTGCTAGACTACCTTTAGTGCCTGTGGGTGTTAATAATTGTTTTTCATGTCGGTTTAATACATCAGTTGTCTACATTTAATTTCTTTTTTCTGTGGACATATGCTTAGCTGTGTGTTAGTTAGTATTTTTGTTCATGTACCAGAGAAATACGAGTTAATACAATATCAAAGTCAGCAAAATATTCCATGATTTAATAAATAACTTAAAATTTTGGAATGATAATGGTGTTTAAATTGCTTTTCTTCCATTTTAAACCAAACTGTACTCTTGCCCAGAAAATACTTGTTCGTAGGATCAGTTCATTGTTGGCTTTGGTCTTTGTCCACAGTAAGAAAATATAGATTCTTACACCCTTATGCTCTGAGGGTGAAAGCTGGGGTTAGGCATCTAGTGTTCATAGTTAAAGGAATACTCCACCCCCAAATGACCTTCTGTATATAAATTACTCATCCTGTGTTGACTTCGTGAAGAAAACTGTTATTCTTGCATACCTGTTAATCACGGCAACAACAGGCATGGCTGAAAGAAAAATGACCACGGACTCTGCGGTGGTTCCAAAAAGAGGAGCAGCTTCAGTAACGTGGAATAAACTGGCGTTGTTCGGCCTGGGTGTCCTGAATGTTTTTTAAACAGCCTCAGACTTCTCAGACTCTTTTAGTAAGTTATCGCACAGAGAGAACTCACTCAGCGGCTCCTCTGGCAGCAGCACAGCGTCTCTCCCCCTCTTCTGCTATGTTCTTAAATTGATAATACTGAGAAAACCAGCATTGTTCATACATTGAATGTAACATGATGTGTGAAGCTGATATACAAGAGGTAATTTGGGGGGTGTTGAAGTATTTCTTTTAAGGTTAAGCTAAGTGTCCAGGGAGTCAATGTAAGTCAATGCAAAACTGTTTGTAGTTAAACAAGTTTGTGCCATGACAAGTTTCTGCTTGATTGTTTATAGCCTGTGCACGCACAGTTTGCAGAGAAGTGCTTATACACACACACACACACACACACACACACACACACACACACACACACTAATATACATTACATGCATGCATGCATGTGTGTGTGTGTGTGCACGATTGATTAGATGATTATTTCTAGACGAGATAAGTGGGTGAAATAGAGACTCTGTTGACTGTTGTTCAGGTAATCAACACACACACAAAGTCGTGCCACGCCATGCCAGATTGCATTACCTGTCCCTTTTCATAGACACATAATGAGATCATGGAAACCCTAAACGGATGGATGGAGGGAGAAAGAAAGACATAGAGACATAGTAGGAGAGAGAAGGAGAAAGAAAAATGGCAGAACAGCTATGAAAAGTTCTGTAAATATTTATTCCTGAATCAAAAAGAAAAGAGAAGCAGTCTCTGAATTTCTATCAAACGTTTGATCCAAAATAACATTTCAAATATCTATAACAACAACAAAAAACATGTTTCTATCAAAAATTATGCTGTCATTTCTTCAAAAGAATATTTCTGTCTCTATTCTATTTCCATGCGTCAACAGATAGAGAGAAAGTGAGTGATAGATAAACAGAAAACGAGAGAGATGGAAATAAACAGAGGGGGAAATCTGGCTGCCTGTCAGCTCGGTTCACTGTGTCAATTTGTCCAAACAGAAGAGACTCAGGTTGCAATCGAGGGCCAGGTAACAGGAGATCTAACAGACCACACCTATGCAACAGGTATTAGCCTTATCCCCCTGCTTCACATGCACACACTTAGAAACACACTGGATGTACAGTATGGACATTAGCTGTTTTTTCCCTGGCTCTCTAAAATTGAAGCTCATAACTGTTTAACAGACTAATCGATAGATTTTAGAGAAGACAAAAAAAAAGCAGGTTTTGTTTGCTTCTTTGTGTTTTTGCTCTTAATTTTGGAACTTTGTAGACATATTTTTGGCATTTCAAGGTCTTAAACATAAACTAGGCCCTACCCTAAACAGTCTATAGCTTGATTTGAATGTCACGTTTCCAGTTAAAGCATCAGACTTTGTTCTTTTTCATTGTGTAATTGTACACAGAACACAGGATAACCCAACAGCAAGCTAAAAAGTTTTTCACAGCTGCTCTCTTAACTTTGCCAAACTGCAGACTGCATAGGAGTGATGGAAAAGTCCTTGGTTGTGGTCATGGATTGATAGATGAGATTAGGAAAATATCATGGTCATGGTTAAAGGAAACCAATGCTTACCATTGATGCAAAAAAAGTCACACATATTGCTGACTTACCCAGTCACCCTGGCCTCCTTACAAAGAAGTTTGTGATGCAGGAGAGGTGCTTGGTTGTTGCATGTTAAATACATACAGATGTGTTTCAAAATAAGCTTCCAACATAGATGTGTTTCATTTTTAGGGTTACTTCCTTGGGCTTAGGCAA
This sequence comes from Epinephelus fuscoguttatus, assembly GCF_011397635.1. Taxonomy (NCBI): domain Eukaryota; kingdom Metazoa; phylum Chordata; class Actinopteri; order Perciformes; family Serranidae; genus Epinephelus; species Epinephelus fuscoguttatus. Next base: position 14,832,744 of record NC_064775.1, read on the forward strand.
CAAAAGTTCGTGGTTAGGTTTAGAAAAAAGGTTATGGTTTGGGTTAAAGTGAGTACCAGTCGAGGCACCCAGTATCTCACCTGGTAGGGCAGGCAACCCATGTACTAAGGCTATGTCCCTTTGATGCATGTCATCCCCTCTTTCCAATCCAACAAAATAAGTACCATTCTTACTAATGTAATGTAAGATGACGTATGTATTGTGTATGTGACATGTCGTACAACATATTCCGCTTTGTTCCTATAAAAGGCGTGTTGATTTTAGTTTTACACTGGACACACACAAGCGGCTTTCTGGGTGAACGTTCTGTGTTTGTTTGATTGACTCATCTATCATCCCTCCTTCCTCTGACTTTATATTAAGGTTATAAAGGCTCTTTATAGTCTACTAGAGACAGCGAAATAATGATGTGGCCCAGTGCGTCTCATACAGACTAGGGCTGTAAATCTTGGTTGACTAAAGTCGCACATAATTTTCAACTAATCGATTAGTCGTGAGGGGAAAAAACATCTGCATGTTATTTTTTTTACTGGTGTGTCTGTGTCACTCTGCAGTTACACCTCAAAAACACTAGTCGGCAGTAGAGGACTGTGTTAAGTGCTGTGAAGTTTAGTTCAAATCAAACTTTATTTATATAGTTGATTCAAAACACACATTAAATATGGCTTAATAGGGACAATTTCAAACACAATTACGCAAACTGGCTTCACTATAAATTGTAGAACTGACAGACAAACACTTGTCTTTATCTGGACACATTTCCCCCACCAATACAACATGTTAACGTTATTAGCACAAGTCTAAGGAATTTTACATTGTATAAATAAGCCTAGTGTCTAGCGATCTTTTCCTCTTCTCATATAAAACCAGGCACAACAGCAACATGTAACAAAGGTAACGGCACATAATTTGGCTCCATTACAACTCACAACATTCACCAACAAGACAACTGTCTTATACTAAACACGATTTCCAAGCAAATACAACATGCTAACGTTATTAGCACCAGCCTATGGCATTTTACACTGTATAAATTAGCCTAGCGACGAGTGGAGATTTCCTCTGCTCATAAGAAGCCACGATAAATCCCGAAGTACAAATCCCTAAAGGATAAATCACACTCACAACTTAAAATGCTATTTTTGTGGAGGCTTTACTGTCTTCACAATTTATAGTTTCTTATCTGTGAAATACAAGTAAATACAAGCTTCATTTCCACTGAGTGAAATAGTGTTGGTACACAGAAGCTGACAGGAGGTCTGCTTCACCGCGATGCTGAGCGTGAGAGTGGGCGAGTTCAACTTTCTGTCAACAACATTTTCACAGGTAACTTGGCCTGTCGCTTAATCCAGGAAAGCTATTGATGTAGCACTTTTTTCTTAATAAAGTAACACGGTGATTATTCGACTAATGACAATTTGGTTGGACGAGAGCATCGTGACCAACTAGTCGACCAGGAGACTACAGCCCTATTACAGATGCTTAAGGGTGCCTTAGGTCATCAGTATGTGCCACCAAGGGACACTGACCAAGCCTTGGTATTTGACGAGTTGGGAGTGAGAACTGGTCGGATGGCTAGCACGGCAAAGATCTCCACAAACCCAACAAAGACATCTCAGCACCGCCCACACCATTTGATTGACAGGTGATCTCTCGAAGTGCAGCACAGAAACATCACACCAAAAATAAACCAGGATCTTGAAGATTAGCGGTTTCATCTGCCCGCGTGTCTTTAATCTCCAGTGTCGTGTGAACCAGGATGCCAAAACCTGCCAGACTGCTGCTCTGATGGATTTTCAAACATCACAGCAGAGGAGACAAGGTGGCTTCCTGGACACATTTCTACAGCTGCCTCCACGCTTCATTATGCAGCTTATTCTCATCATATTGCCCTCGGTTAACAGGCTGATGCAACAGTCAGCAAGCTCACTCCTTTGCTCCCCTCCTCTTTCTTCCTACTCTTTTCTCCACCGTTCCCTCCTTCTTTTTCCTCCCCTCTTTTTCATCCCCACGTCTCCCCCTCCTCTCTCTACCACACTGTTTATTATTGCTCTTGTCTCTACTTTTTTTGTGCCATTTTACCCTTTGTCACTTTTTTCCTCTTTATTTCCCAGTCACTCTGTTTTTGTTTTTTCCTTTCTTCCCTTCCAATCAATTCCTTGCTCCTTTTTCTATTGTCCTCTTTCTTGTAATTTCTTTGTCTTTTCCTGATGTCTTTTTTTGCCTTGTCTTTTTTATTTTGTCCTTCCTTTTTGTCCTTCATTATGTCTTCTATCCAGTCTTTCCTTCATCCTTTTTCACTTTGTCATTCATTTTCCCTTTCATGCCCCCTTCCCCTTTTCCCTTCCTTACAGTCTTTCCATTACTTCTTTTTCATCACTCTTTCCTCCTTTCTTTCCCCTTTCTTCCTTCCTTCCTTCCTTCCTTCCTTCCTATCTTTCCTTTCTTCTGTACTTTCTTTCATTTTTTATCACTATTTCCTCATTTCCTCTTCCTTGCTTCCTTCCTTTCTCTCTCTTCGTTCCTGCCGTCCGTCTTTCTTTCATTTCTTTATCATCACAGCTTCCTCCCTTCTTTCATCTTTCTTGACTCCTTCCTTTCTTTTCATTCTCCCAGCCATTCCTTCTTTTTCATCGCTCCCTCCTTCCCTTTCTTGCCTCCTTCCCTCATTGATTGCTTGCTTTCTTTTTCCCAGCCTTTCCATCATTTCTTTTTCATCACTCTTTCCTCCCTCCTTTCCTCTTTCTTGCATTCTTCCTTTAATTCTTCCTCTCTATCGCTCTCTTTCTCCTCATACTTTTTCTTTCTGTTATGGAATGTGTGATGAGCCTCCAGCTAATCCCATCCCTAAAGCACCTTAGCAACGCTCGCTAAGGGAATTTGGAGGGAGCTACAAAAAAAAAAAAAAAAATCATACATACACACACACACACACACACACACACACACACATATATATACACAGAGACATGCACAAAGCCCAGCGAACAGCCCCCTATTGGCAGCAAGTGGATTCAGGGATGCACTAATACATCTTCAAATGTGCTTTTTAAAGCGTTTGGAAAGGCTCTGTCGTCGGGCGATAACTCCCCACCGGTTAAAGGATGGATGCTCCCGTTGTGTTTCAGCACCGCTCTCCCCTCCCTCAGTTTTTTCTCATCCTTCCACATCCCTCGCCATCGCTCCCTCCTTCCCCTTCTCCACTCCACCAACCAAGTTGTCTACTTTAAAAAAACAAGAAAAAGTTTGTGTCTAAACAGCAGCTGCATTGTGTAAAGTTTCCCCCTGAGGATGTTTGACATGAGTGTGGAGCCTGCAAGCTGGGTTTCATCTGCCGTGGCTCAGCAGGGTTTTCCTTATTTAATTTACACTGGGATTTAAATAGTAGTGCTTTATAACACATAATTAAACATAGTTTGACCCTCACCTACACTCATGAGCTTTGGGTGGTGACCAAAAGAATGAGATCAAGGATAAAAGTAGCTGAAATGAGTTTCCTTTGTAGGGTGGTTGGGCTCAGTCTTAGAGATAAGATGAGGAGCTCAGACATACGGAGGGAGTTCTGAATAGAGCCTCTGCTCCTTCACGTCAAAAGGGGCCAGTTGGGGTGGTTTGGGCATCTGATTAAGATGCCACCTGGTCGACCTCCCATTAGAGCTATTCCAGGCATGACCAACTGGTAGGAGGCCCTGGGGCAGACCCAGAAAATGCTGGAGGAATTATATAAATCATTTGGCTTGGGAATATCTTGGGATTCCCCAGGAGGAGCTGGAAACTGTTGCTGGGGAGAGGGACATCTGGAGTGCTTTGCTCAGCCTGCTGCCCCCATGGCCCTGCCCTGGAAAAGCAGATGAAAATGGATGGAATTTTATCTTACTCTAAGGAACTTCTGTGTTGATTTTTGCGATAGTGTGGTCAAAAGCGGTAGCGTAATACTGCATTTCCCATGAGCATGGGTGCCTCGTGTTGTAAAGATTTTGATCTGGCTAGTGCACACATTTGTTTTGGAGGCGAGTGAAAGAAAGATGCAATTTATTTGTAATACGTTTTTTCTTTTTTAAACACAGCTGTTTCATAGTGATGAGGTAATGTTTCTATTTGTGGCCATGTAGGATTTATAACTAATATAATGATGATGAAGCGAATGCTAAGTGGTAGAGAGGGAAATAATGCTGAAAGGGCAAAGTACACTGAAATTAGAGGTTGTAGGCAGTTTTGAAAAGGTGTGTTTGGAGGGTTTTCTTGAAGGTGGAGAGTGAGGAGGAGTCTCTGATGTCTTTAGGGAGTGACGTCCAGAGGGTGCGAGCAGGGTGGAAGCAAGTTACTTTATTGTTACTGAGGGGTAGAGATTCTCCGACACTGTTGTTACCATTTGTTTAGAGTTTGCTGCTGACCGTACTCAAAAAGAGCTGCGGCCAGTCAACATACATGCAGTTCTCTTTCCACTGCATTGCATGTCTGCATAGGTATATTGTGTTCACACGTACCTCGCAGCCATGGGTAGATACGTCACTCAGACCCTCGAAGCTATGTGGACATCAAAAGTATAATTTTAGTTTAAGAGTGAGGTGAGAGAAGAAAAGAAATTAACTGTGATTGAAAGAGAAATTATGCATTTAAGTGAGTCATTTAGCTTTTCTAATTGAATTGAACTTATTATTAAAAATCATTTTGATTTGATTATAAAAATGAAGGTTACAAGTTTCTGAAATACATGAGTGAGTTGAGGCCAGAGGTCAGATAAGGTTCGCACATTATACAAGAATGACAAGTCATGTATTCATTGTCTTGAAACACTGATTGTGTTTTTACCATCTGAATTTATTGTTGTGTACATTGAAGTTCCAGAGAAACCTGGTTGAAAAAGTAAAATATGTTACATTCAAATTTCGGCTAATCACAGTAAACAGATTAAGCTATATAGGTGATAAGATTAGAGAGAGAGAGAGAGAGAGAGAGAGAGAGAGAGAGAGAGTGTGTGTGTGTGTGTGTGTGTGTGTGTGTGTGTGTGTGTGTGTGTGCGTGCTCATATTCTGAGTCTATAATGAGAATCTGTAAATACCCTCAGACTGAATCCCTCTCCATGTTTAATCTGAGTCCACAAAAACTGGCTGCCAACACAGATCATCCTCCTGTACACACACACACACACACACACACACATACAGATATCAATATTCAATATGCAACATTCGCAAAAGACTGAGAAACAGGAAATGTATAGATGAAACCATATATTCCGACAGATCAGCCACACACACACACACACACACTAGAAGGCCCGTGGAAGTGGATCAGGGAGGTGGGTGTGTGTAGGAATCTTCAGCCAGGCTATCGCTAACAAGCATACTCCTCTCTCTCTCCTTTAAACAGCAAATCCCTCTACTCCACGCCAGAGATTAGCATATTGTTTTACCCAAACGCACACAAGCATGCACACACAAACAAACACACACACACACACACACACACACACACACACACACACACGCATGCATGAAAGCTCTCCTATGTAAACACTTAAAGCTATATGGTCCAATTGAAAAGCGGGAGTTAGTATGGTCGTGAACCTCACCTGTGTTCAGTCTTCTCCTTGGTTGACTTTTTGATGCACTCTCAGTCTTACCTTCAAATTACATGGTTTAGATTATCTGGACAAACAGCTAGTGAAAGCCTGTCTGAATGTGCTGTAGCAAAGCCACTGTGTTCCCAGACATTAAAGGATTATTAAACTCTAAGTAAACTTTAAGTAGCATTTTAAGGTTGGTGACTTCTACATACTGTTGAGTAGGTTAAACCTAAAGTTGGTGACTTTTAAAATATAACTTTTTGTCATATGTGTTGAAACTGTCACTGTATTCACACAATAGTGCATGTGACAGAAGATCTATGAAAGCAGTCATATTCCTCTGCCCCCTTGATTTGCTTCTAATGGCCTTACGCATGTGAATGAAAACAACCAATCAGAGCTGAGGAGTCTCTAACAGACGGGAGCCTGTGTTCAGGCGTTGTTATGTAAATAACAAATTCCAGCACTTGAATAGGCCATAGCACATTTTAGTCAATACCGCCCAGCCCTAGAGATGTTTTCAGAAATATATTTTAGTGTACTGTTTAGCTGTAAAATGAGAATGTTGTTCTGGCTGGTGGACGGGGCTTGGTTTTTTATTTTTTTTATTTTAGTTTACAGCCAACAGTACACTAAAACATGTTTCTGAAGTCATTTAAGGCAAGAATTAGACAATGCGGCTCCAACTGGTTGTTGCTGCTGCTGCTGCTGCTGCACTGCCATTAGAGCCAGTGGGGGGTGGGGTGGGGGACGTGGATCCATGCTTTCATGTTGTTTACACCACATTCTGACCCTACCATCTGAATGTCACAGCAGAAATCCAGACTCATCAGACCAGGCAACGTTTTTCCAAACTTCTATTGTCCAGTTTTGGTGAGCCCGTGCGACAGGGGTGGCACCTGTTGTGGTCTTCTGCTGCTGTAGCCCATCTGCTTCAAGGTTCGATGTGTTGTTGGTTCAGAGATGGTCTTCTGCAGACCTTGGTTGTAGTGAGTTTTAACGAGTTGGTACAGAAGTCAAGCTATTCATTCACTCAGCACACACAGATCATGTATATGTATAAACAGCAAGCTCTGCGTTAATAGTGACCGCTCCACCCAAAACGCCGTCTCGTCAACATGAAAAAAATAATTTTTTCCAGGGGATGTCTGAGTTACAACATGATTGAGCTAACTGGAGTAGTTTCATGTCGTATCCGAAAACGGGAGGCTTTGAACAGATGACATCCTGATGTTAGCTTTGCTAACTGTCCCTGTCAGCTGCAGCCACTGATGCTTTCTAGACATCGTGATTTCCCATAACTGAATTAATACCACACGTAGCAACACAAAACTGCTTTGCTAGCTCAATCACGTTGCAACTAAGATATCCGCTGGAAAAAATATTTTTTTCACAGACCTTTTATTGAGTTAATACCTTATTTTTATATAGTCTATGGTTATTACAGACACCGCTAACGGCTAACGTTAACAGCTAACGGTTAGCCCAGCTAATCTACGATAACCATGTTATTTACAAAACGTGCACACACAAATAGTAACGTTTGTTCAATCATTATGTTTACAGACTTAACAAACATCAGATTAGTCTACACGGTGATATAGTGACCTGAAAAATGTGATATATAGCTAAACTCTGCTGGTTTTCTACCCAAAGTATTTGTAAACAACATGGCGATTCCCTGGGGGCACCGCTGGAAGTGAAGGGGTTGAGCGATCTCCGAGGCCCCTGCACTTTCGTTAGTTTAAAAACTCCGGGCTGTGCCTCCGGAGGTAAAGGAAGAAAAAAAGTTGTTGTTTTTTTTTTTTTTACAGATGGATTTACAGATTTAAAGAATATAGACCCCTCAACACTATACAACTTTCAGTCTTTTAGATTTAAAGTATAATTTAAAACAACTGAATTGTAGCCTTTTGGAGTTTCAACTTAGAATACATCTGCATGGGCTGTTAAAAACCTGAATCTGTGAAATACAAACACACACACACACACACAGGTCTCCCCATGTCAAACACCACTAAATAATTATGGCACCATTGCTGATGATTGGCACTAATTGACCAGTGTTTTTGGCGGCCAGACTGGTGGGAGGTTGGAGAGACGTGAACCAGATCTCACCTGCAATCTGCAAATGACAGAGTTCCCCTCTGCAGAGGTGAAAGGGAGGGAGCGGTTCATTGGCCTCTGGGCTGGCAGGAGACCTTTTAACTCCAGTGATTACCTGAGCCTGAGCTACAGTTGTAATCATGTTAGTGTTTCCTGTTCTCCTTCATTCCTACCTCTTTTCTCTCTCCCTCTTTTCTTTCTTTCTGCTCCAAATTGCCTTAACTCTCCAGGAAAAGTACCGTGGTGTTCAAGGTAATTGGCTTGAGGAGACCTCACTTTTGCTCTTGCATTTATAATTTGTTTAAAAGTAGAAACACTGAAGCTTTTCCTGCTTTCTATTGTCCAATGTTCACTTTTCTTGCTGGTAGGATACAGCTGCTGCATGTATGACTTGAAACATAAACATTGCTATTTTCTTTGGAAGAATACATTTATGATTTTGAAATTATATACATGTAAATTTAACACATTTTCACCATAGTGTTCTTCCTGTCAGTGCATTTAGACCAGCAGGGAATATTGAAGCGCTCTAACAATTATAATTATATCTTATAATTATTGAAGTGGTTTAAATGAAGTCGTGTTTAGTACTCTGTGAGGTCCATTAGATGACATGAAGTAGTAGAATTATTACCCTGTGGCTTATTGCAACTTGTTTTTTTCAGCACCTGGACAGCTCTAAGAACTACGTTTACTGTATGTTTTCCAATTTAAGTTATAAAAATATATGCGAGTAGTATATAGAGTAGGAGAGCTAAGAGAATCAAGTCTTGTAATTGATTTTCCAGTGGAAACTTTTGAAGTGACTCCACTTACCAAAACATCTCAACAGTCAGCACTAATGATGGGTAGTTGAAGGATAATTCAGGTTTGTCTCAGAGGTCCCCTGGTACCTCTGTGTGAAGTTGTTCTACAGCAGCGTTTTAAAATAGTTAAATACTACAGTCATATCCATGTGCGTACAATTTGGCCAAAAAATAATATACCTTTTCGATATAAACTAAACTATCTGTTGCTGTCGGTCTGCAACTGTTATCTTGGCTGGTCGGAAATGTGCTTGGCAGGTGGATTTCTTCATTTTACCAGTCCCCTTGGCTGGTTATTTCGGACACTGCATGGGTCACAAGGTTTTGGTCATAGGTTTAGGCTTGGTTATGGTTAGGAAAAGACCTTTTCACTTAAAAATGAAATGTGAATGCGAAATGTCACCAGAAAACAACCGTTTTTGGGTTTTTTTGGGGAACAGTAATCTGCAGCGGTTTGCAGCTTGGGAGGCGTCTTGCCTAGGTTAACACACATTTTATCGTCCCCTCCACATCCCAATGACAAAGGTCAGCCCATACTATATATTACATCATTTTAGTATGTATGTACTAAATGTGCTCATGTAATGTATTCATGGTTTGCAGAAACTATAATGAAAACATTTTGGTAAGTACACTGGGGGTCAGCGACGTGATCCTGCTTCAATCATGATTATGAGACACTTTATTTATAAAGCTGTCTAGTTCTTCAACATTTGAATAGCAAAGATAGTGAGCATTTGTTCATCCTAGTTGAAAAGAAATTTATGAAGTCAGGGCTGCTATTTGAAGGTGGATTTTCCTTGGCTAGGATTTGATGCTCAAAAATTCAAATCTATCCTGCAGTCAGTCAGAAGGTGTTCACACACCTGAAAGCATGCAGCCCTCTGAAACAGCCTTGAGGTAAAATCTCCACCACTCCTTGGGGGTTTATGATGTTTTTGGCACAGCTTGAATTTGTCCTTGAGTGGGGTGAAGTTTACCCAAAAAGTTATTTTCTTACATCGTTTTATCTGAATAACTATAAAGTACCCAGTAATTATCAAGAAAGCAGCAAAGATGAAGGAAATGTGCCAGAACATTATCTTTCTTCTTCTTTTCTGTCCCATTCATGATGCCTCAGACTGATCTAATGACCACATGTAGGGGTCCTGACCCAAGATTGGGAACCATTGCTCTAGCTGACAATGACCTTTGAGCTGTGTGTGGAGGGGCCAAGGAAAAATAATTCCCTACGTGTATAAACAACATTGTTTTAATCAGTGACGACATGTAGTGATAAACATACAAATGTATTAAAAAAAGTCTGCTAGTACTCGAAGAATGTTCAAAATGGCACAGCAGAGGCTGACATATCCTGGCTTGTAGTTCAGAGTATGGATGAATTTAGATCCTGCATTTCCCATAATGCAACCAGCATCTTTTCAGTATAAATGTATTGTTTGCAAGCCCATTTGTAATGCGTACCAAACTGAACCGAAAGCCTCGTACTGAATGGTTCAGTATGAACATGTTTATTGTTACACCCCTACTGAGTATTCTCCATCACTGGTGAACTGACCTATAATATGTCAAACTGATCTGAACTGAGATCCTGTCTAATGTTGCAGCTGGTGGAGGTGAAGCGAATTGTATGTGTTAGTTAGAGCTTTAACAGTCTGTCACATTTTAGAAGCTGATTGTCAGTTTTGTATGTGAAATCTTTATCCACAAAGTTACTAAAGCCGTCAAATACATAAGTAAAAAGTAGAAAGTAGCAGCAAATAACACACTAAAGTAAAGTACAAGTACCTCATTATGTACAAAAGCACAGTACTTAAGTAAGTGTATTTATTGTCCATCACTGCTGCCCATACTGAATGTATTTTTGTATAAAATCTCCAGTAAAGTGATTATTAGTTACCTCAATCTCTCAGTAAATACTCTGCCGATCAGTGCAGTTTCAGTCAGCAACACTTCAGACAACAAAGCTGTAACCCCTGGATGTGATTACCAATTATCACAAACCCAAAGCATAAAAAAGAGGCAGTCCCGGTAAAACCCCTAACACGCAGGAAAATTGGTGCAGACGAGCAAAATTTAAAGGGGGAAAATCTACATTCAACACACAGCCAGTGAAGAAAACAGGGACATAATCTGAAGTAAAATGCCTTGAATTAAAGCACAAACTGTCTGCTCAGGGCTCTCAGTGGCCCTGTTACGTAGCACCGAGGCGTCCTTGCCACTGGTGGGCGGGGCTCCCCAGTGCCTGTCTGAGCAGACGGTGTGTGATGATTATAGGCCCCTGGGGAGATCCAGGGGGTACTCCCTAATTGATTGTCATGAAAGGCCTTAATTGAATTGAGCAGCATGGTGTAACAACACACCATGCAGTCCGTTTGATGCCTGATGTTAAAAAAACCTCAAGGCAGTGGCTGCAGTGTAAAGTCTACACTGAGATTAATGTAGGAAAAGTTTTTACATCGTCTACAACTAATACAGAACTGTGTCATCTTTGACTTTTAGACTGCTATAAGAGGTACTGCAAAACCCACTGCAGGATGTCAGTTGAAGTTCATCAGTAATGTATGGTGAGAAACCACGACATCATTATGACAAATACTGCTTTGTCACTTCTTTGAGCAGTTAAAAGTAATGTGCTTCATCTGTCTTTCAGTGATCTTTAATGAAGTGATACACATCTTATATGTAAGACTGCACTAAATCAACAGTCATTGCACTTACCCTAGGAATTGTATCATCGTCTTCTGTTTTTTTGTAGCCATTTCATATACTTGTTTTAATTGTGTACATCATTGCACTGGGAAAAAAAGCAATTTTCTCTATCCTTTGTGCTGTATAAGGAGAGATTGACCATATTCTATGGGGTCAGATCGGTCTCATAATGAATGAACTCACGCAGGGTTTCTCACGAATACACATGCTCTGGTTTGCAGTTGTATTTCGGACTCATGCACACGATCTGTTTCGCAAATGCACACGCTCTGCTTCACAAATATTATTTTCAGGCACACTTGTAATATAAATTCACAGATCATGCAAATCGCTGAATGTGCGTTTACAAACTGCTTCTCATTTGTGAACCTCTCTACATTTGTGAGAGAACTCTATGTGGTGAATTTTGAGACTCCCCTGATGTCACAGAACATCACCATTGGCTGATAAATCTGTCAATCAAATTTATGACTGTGATTGACAGATTCATCAATTAATCAGGTGTGTTTGCTTTCAGCCAATCGTATGGCTCCTTACGTAGGGTGTATTCATAGTTTATGTTCATTCAAACATGTTACTTGGCTAAGCAGAACGCTTCAACTCATTATAATTCAATAACATCACATGATTTACAACGAGGGGATAACAAGATAAATGTGTTACTTACAGATTGAGATTGATCCATGTCTCTTCCACCGTTTCAGTCTAGCACATCTTGATTGAACACTGCAAACAGTAGCTCAGTAGCTCTGCGATTGGTTTAAAAGTGTGGAGAAAATGTAAGGAGCCATACGACTGGCTGAAAGCAAACACACCTGATTAACTGATGAATCTGTCAATCACAGTCATAAATTTGATTGACAGATTTATCAGCCAATGGTAACGTTCGTTGACCTGCAACGTCAGGGGAGTCTCAAAATTCACCACACAGATTTCTCTCACAAATGTAGAGTGGTTCACAAATGAGAAGCAGTTTGTAAATGCACATTCAGCGATTTGCATGATCTGTGAATTTAAATTTATTTTCAAAATAATATTTGTGAAGCAGAGCATGTGCATTTCTGAATTTATATTACAAGTTTGCATTAAAATTATATTTGTGAACCAGAGCGTGTGCATTTGCAAAACAGATCGTGTGCATTTCCGAATTTATATTACAAGTTTGCATAAACATTATATTTGTGAACCAGAGCGTGTGCATTGCTAAACAGATCGTGTGCATTAGTGAGTCCGAAATACAACTGTGAACCAGAGCATGTGCATTCGTGAAAAACCCTGCGTGAGTTCATTCATTATGAGACTGATCTGACCCCATAATATTCGTGGCTTTTGGGGGGACCCAGGGCACATGTTCCCTAAAGTATTTAGAACATGTAATGTCTCCCCTCCAATAAAAACATGACATGAGCAGAGGGCTATTATTTTTGACTAAATTAAATACATTTCCACCATAAATCGATGCAAAAAATGGCAAAAATTGATGCTTAAAAGTGGACTTCCAAACTCCAATTTTATATGTGCCCTGCCCCCAGTGTTGAAACGCAGCCTACACCCTTGAGACTGACAATATATTTTACTTAGGCCCAAGCACGCTTGTCAGCGCACAACAAAAAGCTAAATCTTTTAAGGAAAACAAAGAAGTTAAATAACAAAATGTACAAAGTGTTATTTCTGTAGAAATAACACGGTGGCAAGCAGAGCTGAGAGTCGTCCTATATGCATATTCTAAGATTAAATTTTGCACTTTGCACTTCTGATGATATTAAATAACAAGTGGTAAAATTTGGACTCAGTTATGTTGGGGTCTGGTGAAAGCTGCAAAGTCGATGCCAGTGTATATAAAGTTTCTTTTTCCCATGTTTAGATTTTGTCTTGCACTTAATTCTGTTTTTAGTCTTGTTTAATTTGATCTGTGTAATTACCTTTTATTCATTCAGTCATCAGTGTTCTTCAGTGACTTTGTAACTCTAACCCTGAGTAAACTCCCCCCCCCCAATTCAGCTTTTAAAGTTTTAGAGCTAGAGATAGACAGACACAAACTGTGAACAACTCTCTGGTTTGTTTTCCCTTTTTAAATGTTTTGAAATATAAACAGTGGCTGATAAAGAGAGAAAAGACTTTTCAGACAGCAGCAGAGTGATGGAGTGAGTCAGACAGAGCAGCGAGGCTCCCTCAGCACCAATAGGTCTGCTTTTGGAGAGAGAAGGGGGAGGGAAGGGGAGGAGGGGGCCCTCGGATTAAGAGGCTGAAAAATGGTTAAAACGTGTCAACGTGTAATTGCACGATAAGGCCCCCTCGCGAGGAATCCGTTGGCCCCGTTGCTATTTTCTATGGCGTCCCGGCTAATCTCCTCGCGCCACATTCGGTCTTGTGCAATCGGTCCCCCGTAATCTCCCATGACAGAACCGGGTCCAACGTCGGAGGTGAGGGTTTTTATAGGAGGAGAGGGAGGGAAATATGCGAAGGCGTGATAAACTGATGCCGATTAGCCACGTTTAGGACACCGGGAGCACGCGGGATGGGGAGGGGGGTGCACAGGGTTATGGAGTGGGAAGTGCCAGAGCAGCGGTGTCCAAGCATGTGCCAAGCACAACATGAGGGGAGGATGAAAAGTTGCAGACACATGTGTGGATGGGTCCAACCCCCAGCCTGAGTGACGGGAGCATCCTGGGCCACTGAGCTTTAATTCTGACTGATCAGTCCCAAATATCTTAGTACAAACACTGAGTCTTGCCTTAAAGTGCTCCACATATTCCTCATTTGCATAAGTTTCTTCCTACCTGAGCTGCAGCGAGGCCTGATGTCATGTGGTGTGATAATTTGATTCATCACACTTCTCAGATTATAATATCTTTTCATGGATTTGATATTTGGTGTATTTGGAGGGAAATCTCTCGACATACCTTGAGCTTTAGTGAACTGATGCTCCTCACAGTAGCTGTACAGTAAACGCTTTTTGTGGCAAAATCCGTCCATTTTTGATCCTCCAGTTTTGAATCATGAAGACTAAAAAAGTCCAACTCAAGCAATATTTAAAGGCATTCATTTAATATTAATCACCTTTTCACTTGTAATGAGTGACAACTAAACAGTCGAGTGCCTTTTTCTTTTAAATTCCCTTTGATCCCTCAATAAACTTAAGGATATAGATGCTCCAAAAACCTTAAAAATGAAGAGAGGTGATGCGTTCTCTTCGACACACAGACACTTATGTGTTTTACTTGTAGGTTTCTTAGCTTTTTGTAACGTAGATGACTGGCACCCGTTTTAATTGTATTTTCAGCGATACAAATATCGCCTGACACTCTTTAGTGTCAGTTTATGTGTCTTGAAGTCTGCACAACAAATCTTTGACAGCCTTTCAATCTTGCCGTACATTTCCTTCACATCAATTAATCAAGTATCGATCACTGTAAATGTGGAATTCATGTAGGGATTAATAAGCAGCCATGGATACTGATTGCCACTGAAGTTGCTCTTTAAATGATCCCTGTCCTGTTAGCTCAGGAGATATATATATTAATGTGTGGAAAAAACAATGACAAAACAATAATTAACATTTATTAATTATCAGTCATGCAGTAGTAAAATGCAGTTAAAAAGGTGGTGAAATGTGTCTTTTTTAAACAACCTCCACAAATTACAAAAACATATTTATGGATTATTTCTTTAAAATGACCCCATCCTCAGAACTGTACAGGTTTGTTGGCTTTAATTTAAATGTATATGTTATATTTTTATGTATTAAGGGAGTATCAATCCAACTTTTAAGAGCAAAAACAATCCCCAAAAATAAAAGCAATCTGAATTTAACTACAATAAATCCAACAGGGATCATTCAGGGCTAATAAATACCTTCAGTTTAAACAGCTGACATCCATGGAAACAGCTTTATTATATGTGATTTGCATCCACGTTGCCCTCTTGTTTTTAAGTCCAGACCCGAGTGGGAATTAGTCTGATAAAACCAGGGGTGTTGTTTGCCGGGCTTTTTGTTAGGGGTGACCCCCGGGCTGCCCCAGCTTACACCAGGACTAATCCCCATTCTCCTCCAACACAAAAACCTCCTTTCCTCACCTTCCTCCTCCTCCTCCTCTCATTCATTCCTCCCTCCTTGCCTCATCCCACCCCAGGGCCTCCAGTGATTCAGCCATCAAATTTAAAGAAGGAAATAATTTAACAACCAGGAGACTTGCACACACATAGGTGCAGGCGTTTGATGCTGAGGGAGAGGAACGGGGCAGGGTTGGAGGACCTGTGAGGTGGAGGTACAGTTGAAGTGGGCCCAGTCGAGGCCAGCTGAAGAATTAGTGGTTCATTGACCGGCGGATACTGATGTTGACGGATTTACTTTTGCTTGAGATCTAAATCACTGAGGTCATGACCCTGAGGCAGGTAAATAAAAAAGAAACTCACTGGCCTGTGAGTGCACTAATATACAGACAGACCCATAACATCAACATGTGGAAGTGGATCTGAAGTAAATTTCAGATGATGCATGATCAAGTTGATGAATAATTGTGCTAGAATTTCTGCAAAAATAAGTTAACTGTGATAAGACGACACAGAGGCCTTCTTATCACGTAGATGATTCCATATTTGCAGCTGGCTCATAGAAAAGGCTATTTAGCTTTTGAAAGAAAAATCTTCAATACATTATCACTTTTGCAAGAATGCAAGAAACAGAGAGAGAAACAGGAATTCAATATATAACAAAACATAATTCATGAAAATGGAATTTATCCCTGTTATCAGTTTTGTTTCTTGTTTCCTTCTTCTTTGTTGCATGTGGCATTAATGAATAATAACCACGAGAGTGTAGATTTAAAATGTGGCCCCATTTTATGCAAAAATTCGGACATTATTAGGCATATATTTTCTAGCTTCCTCTCTCTGTGGAGAAAATCCTCAGCCAACAAGTGTTAGGACAGGCTGTCAGATAAACTGAATGTATTAATCTTATATCTGATAAACATAATTCTGCAATTACAGATATCATGGATATTGTGGACAGAAAACTTAAATATAAATATCAAAAACAAAAAATAATTACAGGAAAAAATGTAGTCTGTTTCATATACTTTTTCCCAATTAAAAGACCATATTCTTACACATCACCCATTCTGATGTCCAACGTGAATTTATGTTGATGAAATGCCTATTATTAAGATTTATGCAAACTAAAAAGAGGGTAATTAGAGGGTTTAACATTTTTTTCCATTAGGGGAAAAAAGATAAATATAATGTTTCAGTTAGGCTATTTTTAATTCTAGGAGAAATAATTAATTAAGAGCCTGACCGATAAATAAAAAGGGCATCACCTAGAAAACATATCTGCCTGTAATGTTCTTATTATTATTACTGTTATTATTATTATTTGTCATTTACAATTTGACCAGATTTTTTGCTACGATTTCATTTAACCCGCATGATGCAATAAGCTTGTCAGTATTTTTAAATATATTTTAGAAATGTATTAAATGTACACAACTATCGGAAGTACAGTTTCCATGAGCCTTTTAAACCACCTGCAAATATAAAACAAACCTACAAACCTCACACTTTTAATGTGTTAAACTCAGCGCAAAAATTGTTTGAACCCGAAAAAGAAGCTTGGTATATTGTAAATTATGTACACTTGCATTAAAGCGTTTTCAGTAGGCCTATTTATTCACAATTTACAAGATTTTACAACAACAAAAACAAATTCAAATTACACCGACTGACTCACATGTTTACAAGCATTAAAACTGGAAATCAATTTAAATTGCAGCCTAGAAACTTTTTTTTTTTTTTTTAAACACATCTTCCACACCGCCCTCCATTTATTATACGGTTCCCTCTTTAAACAGGTTTTCAGGATCCCTCAAACACACCGCTGGTGCCTTTTAATTCCACAGAAAAAGTCGGAAAAAAATAACCTTCAAAATGCACCAGCCTTCACGGATTATAATTTAAATCGTGTCAAAACTTGGCATGCTCTGTTCCAGAGAGCAAAAGTAAATCGGATGCGCCTTCCTTTAGCTCGGACAGACATAAATCCATCACTGAGAGAAAATAAAAATAACAATAAAAAAGTTTGTTCAAAGTGATTGCATTTTTATGGCTATAACCGCCTATAATTTACAATTCATCAGCAGCCTGCGCCCACATCTAAGTTTTTAAATATTTGGTTGTGGTTTGTAGTGCTTATAGTACATTTAGAGATTTAAATATGAGTCAGGGGAACCGTCCCGTTTACCGGAGTGGAGCCGCTGCTCTGGTAGTGCTGCGGGTGGAGCACGTGCAGTCTGCTATGAACGGGGGACTCCCCCGCCGCCTCTCCGGTCGGCAGATACATGCTGATCATGTCCCGCAGGTCCCCCGTAGGGCACGGCGGTGGTGCGCGTGCGGTGGAAACCGGGGGGCTCACGCTAGGCTCAGATTTCACAAGGGACCCCAAAGTCCCTCCGATCGCTCCGGACACTGGGGAGACACCGGAGCTTTGGTGCTGGTGAGTGTAGCCGGTGATCCCGCCGTAGCCCGGCGGAGAAGCGCTCATGTAGCTCTGAGAGTTTGAGATGGGGCTGTAAGATAAGGCGCTCATGTCATACCGGTGCACGGGCTGCGGGTTGTGCGGGTGGTGATGCGGGTGGTGATGCGGGTGCGGGTGGTGCGGGTGAGCTCCGGTGCCTGGGTGTTGCGTGTACGCCAGCTGCGCCTCCTGCATCATCGCGTGAGCAGCCGCCGCTGCAGCAGCCACCTGGCCCGAGTATGTGCCGTTTGCCCAGCCGTTCACGTGCGTGGCGTAGCCCGCATTTGCCCCCGCGTGCCCCCCACCAGGGCTCTCCAGCCGCTGCCCGCCGCCCATCCCTACACCCGCAGGTGAGCCGAGGAGCCCGCCGGCCAGAGAGTACTTGTCCTTCTTCAGCAGCGTCTTGGTCTTCCTCCGCGGCCGGTACTTGTAGTCCGGGTGTTCCTTCATGTGCATGGCCCGGAGCCGCTTCGCCTCATCGATGAATGGTCTCTTCTCCGCCTCGGTCATCACCTTCCACTCTGCACCCAGCCGCTTGCTGATCTCCGAGTTGTGCATCTTGGGGTTCTCCTGTGCCATTTTCCTCCGCTGGCCCCGGGACCACACCATGAAGGCGTTCATGGGTCTCTTGATTCTGTCCTGGGGGACCTTACCGCCGGGCCCCCCGCCTCCTCCTCCCGCGTGTCCCCCCGGGTTGGATGGGTTGGTCTGGGGCACCACGGGGGAATGTAAGTCCGTTTCCATCATGATGCTGTACATTCACCTCGTCTTTGTAGGACAACACTTCTCAGTCAAACACACAGAAACATTCAGGCTGGCCCGCGCGCAGCTAAACCTCCGAGGAAGAGACAGACGAAGAGTGAAAGACACGGAGGGAGATGAAAAGGTGCTCAGGATGAAATCCACTCAGAGGTAAACTTGCTCCTCACTTCCCCTTTTCGCCTTTTTTTCCTGTCATCCGCGAGCGCAGCGAAGAATAGAAACCAGTTGTTTGAGCTTACTTTGGTTGAAGCTGTACTGGGAAAAGTTACCAGAGCGTGCCCGGGCCGCGCGCTTTGACAGCAGCTAAATGAGCGAGAGACGGCCAATGGAGAGGCTCGAGTGGAGACGTGATTTGCATGCTCGAGGTTCTGGTGACGTCGGAGCGCGAGACCTAAAAATTACTCCCTCTGTCATCTGTTTTGCGTGTGTAGCTGGTGTGTGTGGCAAAAAAAAACACACACATCATGTAAACAGTTTAATTCCCATAATTTTGCGCATGTCCTACACAGAGTCTGTGCGCTCTGATATTTCACTGCAAAGAAAATATAAGTTTAATGAGAACGACATTGGCTCCAGCGCAACAACAGATATGTTACAAGTAAGATGAATTTAATCAAAATAAAGTAAATATGGAAGCTGTTGAAAAAAGCAGAATGATTCATCAGAGCTTTAATAATCCTATCATCTTCATCATCACAACTACAAGCACAAATGTTCCCAACTGGGTACACAATATTTACATTTAAAATAGGCTGTTCTCTATATTCACAATGTACGGGAGCTAATTTAGGGGCATAACTACAAACACTCAAGTAGCCTTTTAAGCTCATTACCTAATCAGAAATAGGGTATATAATTTATAGATATAATTATCTGTGGGGAAAGGACTATGTATTTAAAAAAAAATTCTCCCTGGTTTTTGTCAAACTAAGGGCTCCACCGCCTCCTATTCAGAGCCACAGGTGCTTTTCTGTTGTGCCCGTTGCTAGGAAACAGGTGACTGACGCCCGGAGCACGTGCCATTCAAAGCGCCCCTTTTGTTTGTTTCACCAAAGCTGAGGGAGAGCACGAGAGAAAGAGGGAGAGATTTAACCCCTCCTAGAAAAACTACTGTAATCCTATCATAAATGTTAGAAATATATATGTTGTTCATGATAACGTTTTAATAATGTAATGAAATATGATGTGGGCGCCATAAACCTGCAGCTGCGGGCCTGCTGCAGGAGGCCTGAGACCGCTTACATGCTCCTGTTCTGATAATAAGGATCAAGGACAATTCTGCCAAGCAGTTCTCCTGAAAGATATAATTTTATTGAGTCTGGAAAGGAGAGTGTGCCATTGTCAAAAAATACCTGTGTTATTAAACTGTTAAATTATATTAAATCTATTTCTATTCCTGCGTCTGATACTCCTACTGCCAATAATATTAATATTACTAATACACATAGACCGAAATTCCCAAGAGCTTTTTGTCCACAACATTCAGATATTCAGTTTACAATCATACAAAACAAAGGGACCCAGACAAACTGAACACTTGAGTATCTAAAACCAGCAAATATTTCGTGTTTTGCTCAAGAAATAATTCAGAAAATTCATCCATCATCACAGTAGTCCCTGATTATTATTTTTGTTGACCCACTAATCATTGCACCTTGTTATTTTACAGTTGCTCTGTTGAAATGTTTTAATTTCTTTGCATTTGGCTCTAATGAAAAGAAAGGAAGAGATATATATTTGATTTAACGTTGCGATTTGTCATTTGGTATTCCAGTCTCCTCCTGCTTCACTGGCTTCCCGTCATGTGAAGGATCTTTTCAGCCCTCTGGGATTATGCTCCCAAGTGGCATCTGTCAGGTGCGGCCCGCCTCTCAGCGAGCTGTAAACTATATTGGCATGCTGGCATGGCTGGATTTTCCTCTCGCTCCCTTGTACCAGTCGGCTATAGTGCTGCTAAGTGGCTTGTATGATCTGTTTTACTCACAATCTCCTCTCTTTCTGCCTTTTTGCATCCGGCACAGAAACACATGGACACACAGAGACAAGCACATTGTATCTCTGAAATGTACAACATATCATGAAAATTTAGCTGTTAGTCCTTTAGGTGGAAATCAAATCAGCGAATGGACAGAAATATTTGACATTGACTAAATAATAATGTCTTGTCCGTGAGCACACTTTGCTCAGTGTTCTAATGTGCTGTCTATTCATCTATTGATTCATGTGCCGAGACTTTGTGGCATTGTGAGTCTTATTGAATTTACTCTCAGTCTTGAGGCATTTTATAGATTACTGAATTAACAGCTGATATGGAGAATTAAGATTTTCAGGGACATTCAGATTCAGATCATTTACAACACTGTCTCGGACATGTTGACCTTTGAGAGTCGACGCCTGTGTGTTGGCTTTGTTTGATAAGTGAACAGAAAGAAGGACACCACCATCATCGGCTCTGTCACATCATAGCTCTTTGTATTTTATTGTTTTCTCGGTTCATGTGCGATGCTTTTTGCCGTGCTGATTTACTTCAGCTGAATTACACTGCTGAGGAAATGAGGGTCTCAAATGGCTCCTGATGAGCTGAGTGTAGTGGACCTATTTGTGAATTTTGACCACCAGGTGGTTCATACAAACCTTTGCACTTGTGTCTTGACCAACTTTACAATGTTTAAGAGTGACGATGGCATAATCTTATATAAGTGATAATGGTTAATGATCATTTTCATTGTTGATTATTTTATTGATTAGTTGTTTGGTCTATAAAATATAATGGTAATTTTCTGTTATAGAGGAGCAAAGAAACCAGAAATTATTCACATTTAAGAAGCTGAAATCAGAGAATTTTGACTTTTTTTTTTCTTAAAAAATGACTCAAACCAAATAATTGATTGTCAGATAGTTGGTGATTAATTTAATAGTTGACAACCAGGGGTGTCATGCTGCTGGAAAGACAATCCGACACTTTTTCCTCCAAGTGAGGAAATAGAACATTTGTAGTTCACATAATCTGGTTGAAATCCATGCACATTTTTTCAGTGCTTGAACAGGAAACAGGACAGAAAAGTTGGTTACGTAACCTTCAAAATGACCCACTATAATTATGCACGACACCTCTGATGATAGTAAACTGATGATTTGTTGCAGCTCTAGTTTACACATATATCCAAAGTGCAATTACAAAATGATTGAGACAGTAATTCAGACAAATCAAGCAACACATGAGAGGTGCTCTGATTTTAATAGTACTGATTCAGTATCGCGTTTTTAAAAAAGTTGCATGTTTCTTCTGTGTTGTGGAGAGAGAAGGAACTGCAGTCTGTACTGGGTTGATCAAAGTCTATTTAAAAACATATTTAGTCATCCCTCTTTGCAGTCAATGTAAACAAACATGGGCAGACAGTGTGTGGTTAACAGCATCTAAAACAGAAGAAGTACAGGTGTGTTTACATGCTGTTCAATGTGATGCAGCTTATTGGCCATCTAGTGTTTGTTTGGTGTTTGGTTGCTTGTTCAACAAGCTGATGTGCTCATAAGTTACATATGAAGGAGAGGAGGCAGGCTGCTGTCTGTCTGTGGGACATGGGACACATGATTTAAAGAGAAGTAGCAGACAGAAGTTGGATAGTAAGATGGTATTTTTGTGCAGAGTTTCTGAGTTTATCCATTCAGTGTCTCTGTAGCTGGATGGTGACACATCAGATGGAGCTCCATGACAGGTTCTGCTTCTGCTCCAGATCAATGAAAGCCTGCAGGACTGATTATTCCCAACTGTGTCCAAACACGCTGTTCTGCTGGGGGTGATTTCGTCTTTCCACAGAGTTTCCCTGAAGAAGTTTGTGAAGCAGAGATTTCCATATCTGCAATAAAACAGTATCTTTGATAAAGCTGAAAAGAATTGATAGCAGCAGGGACAGGAAACACAATCAGAAAACAATAACTCTTCTCTGTATTTACATATGCACAGATATCAAATACTGACAAACCCAGCTAATGCAGGTCAATACATGGCATCATTTATAACTGTCCTCTAATATCTCATGGTACAACAGAGTTAAATAGTGTGATTTGGTTATTTGGGTTAATTTGATCCTGCTTGTTACAAATGTTTGTCTCTAGAGAGTAAAACTGTTAAATAATAGATAATTTTGACTCGTCAGTCCTCTTAAAATCCTTAAAATAAGTAACTTGCAATATTTTTTTTTTGCCTCCACGAGTTTAAGCACAGCCTGTGTGGTAGTTAAAATAAAATGAACAAGTAACCCACATGTTGTAGATATTCAGCAGGCAGCAGTGTAGAGCCAGCGTAGCCTAACTGGAAATACCCAGAGAGAACTGTAACAGGTATTGTGTGGAACAGGACAGTCAGTGGACCAATGGGACAGTGCTGGAAACACTGCATGCACTTCTGCTGCTCTGGGTTACTTTGACTTAACCTTGGTTTCAAGGGGTTATTTGGCTTTTACTGCAAATTGCAGGCAAGTAATGTAACCTTGTGTAAGCTGTGTCTGAGCTACACTGAAGTTCTTTGTAATATAATGTTAATGATGCCATGTAGATAATGACCCTATCAAAGTCTTACCATTCAGGTGAATACAGTCAAAGATAAAATAGAAAATTTGAAAAACATAACAACAAAATGCAGATTATCATATCAGTTAAAATAACTCACAACATAAATTAAATTATTGAAGTTGAATATAAGAATTCCCCAGTAGTAGATATAAATCCTAAAAAAAAAAGTCAAAATTGTGTGAGCTGCAAAATGAATCTATTTAAATTAATAACTTATACAAAATATATAAATAGCTATTGTTGTTAATCTAAATTATTCTGAAGCCTGCATTGTAAAATGTTCACATCTAGGAAGTTAATAGCTTAGGTCAGTTACGCTCATCAATGAAATTGTTTGGCAGCACCAGGTCTTTGCCACTCAAAAAGCAACTTCCAGTAGACAGGTCTAATTGCTGGTGTTCTGTATGAGACATTCAGAGCATTAGTATAGCAGTAAACCATGTGAAGATACCATGACACAATGGACACTATCAGTTATCAGTGTGTGTTGCAGTCTGAGCTTCTCTGTCGTTTGTTGTGGTGAGCAGGTCCGGCTGAGCATGCATGTTAGTGCATGTGTGTATTCCACTTGCCAGCTCATGCAGCTGCTTTGCACTGCGCTTAAACAACGGGTACTGCTAATATAGGGATGGTGTTGTCGCTGAGGCGTAGCGCCCATCCTCCACTTCCCCCTGGTTAACACTTTGTCCTGAACTGTGAACATTTTTAGAAGCTGTTGGCTTTCAAATGCATGCATGAGTCATGTATTTGCAGCTTTAGCTCACACATATAAATAACCCATACAAGTCAAACCATCATTCTATAGGTGGAAGATCACTTTTGATCTCTGGGTGCAATATATGGTGAAGAGAATCCAGACGCATGGTCTTTTGCTCAGTGAACCATGAGATGAGGTGGAAATCTTTTTGAGCATAAACCAAAAGGTTTGAGGAATTATATTGAGAAAAAAAGGACAAACTGAATTTTTCGAAACTCAGTGTAACCAAACTGCCACCAAAAGTCAGAGACATCAGAACTAAACCAATCATGTTGATCAATACATATAATCACGCATTAGCTATCACTACTTTGTTTTTCTCAGCACACACTCATGGACATAGCACAGGATCAAAGAGTGCTTGGAGATAAACACAGCAGTAAGGATGTTCTTCACGTCTTCACACTGCTATTAGGCCTGAAATCTCTAAGCCAACAGGCCACACACACACACACACACACACACACACACACACACACACACAGGCCTAATAGAATCAAAGGCATTTCTCCTGTGCAGCAGCCGACCCAGTGGGTTTGTTTAAGGCTCTCTGTCACAGCAAGCTGTCAGCTCCACTGGAGCTCAGCCTTACAGACAGAGCAGGGAGCACACTAACACACACATGCATGCATACAGTACATACATACATACAACAACAAGCTATGACATATGTCACATTAAGTGCTCAGAAATACAGTCAGACCTTCTGAACTTTAAATATGACCCACAGCACTCACACAGCTGATGATGAAAATAGTCATTAATAGTACTGCAACAGTATTTTGTTGAAACTGAAAGGTTCTTTTCAGCATATCTAATAACACTGGTAGAGCTGAGATTACGTTTAATAGAAAATTGGATCAGTAGTCTCTTGGCAAAATACTATATCTTCTGAAAGCCCTATGTTCTCTCCATTCATAAAGGAATGAAACACATTTGTCAGATATCAGCTCAGTGTAATTTCTATTGCTGTGTATTTTGTCACTCAAGGTATTTCTATTTTATTTCTGCTGTGAAGGGAGAGCTGTTACATTGTGATCTGACTTTTATACACTGACTTTGACTTTTTGACATAGTGTGACTTTTTAAATGACACTTTCTACTATGACTTTTTTTTATTACATTTTTTCTGACCTACCACACCATTTTTTTGGTGAAATACTATGACTTTGTTATGGCATACTTTACTATGGCTTTTCTCGACATACCATACAATGACTTTCGTACCACTACTCTGATGTTGTAGCAGACCTCCAATATGGCTCTCACCTGTGTTCACTGCAGGTGGAGGAATACACTGCACTGACAAAAAGCCCAACACAGAAGAACCTGGACAATATGCGCACACAGAAAACACCTGATGAGAAGAAGCTGGATGGCTGTGAGTTCTGCAACCAACATTTTTTTTAATGACACACTGTATTGTGAATTTTTGTGACATTTTTGGCATGTCTTTTTTATGAAATCTTCATGGCATGCTGTATTATGAAAACTTTTATGACAGTATGGCTTTATCTCCAGATGGATTAACGTAGGCAGCGCTCAAAACACAGATTGGACAATGTAATTGCTAACACTGGTACCATAATGCACACGCTCTGGTCAACACCAATATAGGGGGCACTATCACTGCAGAACAGTTAAATTTCTTCTTCTTGGTAAGCATAAATAAGTCAAAACAAAGACATCTATTCTAATATCTTAAAAATGCTAATATTTTTTCTCAGTTAAACTTTAAGCACACATTTAAACTGCACCATGTAATATTCAATATTCACTGAAACAATAAAGGCCTTAAAACTACCTTTCAGTAAAAAATTCTGGCCTATTTCTAAGTCAGGTGCCTCTTCATCGTTGCGACCCTGACCCATATGAGCTGCTATGAAAATGGATGGATGCCTAAGCGTGTTCAAGTTTTTAGTGTATCACAGATCTCAAACTTGGTGGTCGTGTTCCATTCATCTGGCGCCTGCTGATACTCTGAGCTTTGAAACAGGAACAAAGTCTGTGAATTCCTAAATTGAGTGCAATTTAATGATGATTACTGGGAGCCAATGCGAATGAATTCCCTTTGCTCCAACAGCATTTGGAGGCATCATCAAGCTTTGACTTCAAGGTTTTGAAATTCACTTTCTTTAATAACTTCCATGAATAAATTAACCAGTTGCAGCCATCTACACGGAGACTAACATCATCTTTCTTCCATCCATTTTCCCCCACTTTCAAGTGTCAGAGTAAAGTGGCCTGGTGTACCGAACACTGTTAAGCATTTGCACTCATCATTTAATCATCGCACCTCGTCCTTTGATTGATGCCTAATGAATGCCCGGGGTCTCGGTTTACAAGACGATCGCTAACAGAGCCTTGCTAATGGGTTTTGCCTGTCTGCCAGACAGCCCAGGCTTTAGGCAGAGAAGTCTGCGTTTACACCAGAGCTTCAAGACTATTCATTCTGTCATTTCTCACACAGATGTAACATACTTAGAGCTGTTGTAACAGACAAAACCAACCCAACAATATATATATTCTGAGCTGCTCTTTCTTGTTGTGGAGAGCACATCCATGTTCACATCAGTTTTGTGTATGCTGAAAAAGGGAAGCTCAGCATTGAGCTCCCAATGTAAATAAGCCCTTCAGTCATTTTCAACAGCATCTCTCACCGAGTACTTTTGCAATTAGCAGCCACATCACTCATCGCTAATAGGCTCCTTCTATAATGGTCTGAAACTAGTGGGAGAAAGATTGTTTTTATGTCTTAAAAAACAGTGCAGACATGGACCAAATCATGAGTGCTACATATCACTCACTACACAGCAAATGCTATCGAAGTATTGATGACTGAGTGTCTTAAAAGTGCACGTGTCATACGAAATATCTTTTACAACTCACTCCCACATTAAACTGCAAAGTTGTCCACTGAAGTCACAAACTTAAGCTAACAGCACGAGCACTGATGACAGAATATATATCACGCTACACTACTGAAGTGCCATTAGTTGCCATGCAACCAGCTTTCTCCAAGTTGTCATTCCTAACCTGGCAAACGCTCATTAAAGGAACTGCAATTCACCTCTTGTCAAGACCTGCCCATGGTCCCGCCCTCCTTGGTTACTGTTGCTAGGTTCGACAAAACTAGTCTCGCGGGGGTTTATTCCCATAGGAAACAATGGAAAATACTGGGAGATTTAACTTTCTCGTAATTTGAATTGATCATTCTGTCCAAAACGTGGTGTCAGTGATAGAGAACAAATGTGGCTACAGTTGAGTGAACGGGCATTACATGACATATCCGAAAACTGGTGAAAATCGTTGTTTTGTCCCGATGTCTGACGGTAGCCATGGCCACTAACGTGAGCTGTCCCTCCGCGGTTGCTAGCTCTCTTGCCTGACGTTAACGTTATATTGAGAGTGTTTACAAGTTGAACACCACAGTAACAGTTAGCTGACGCTATATGAATAGCAATGTTGTCCTCTACAAATGTCAATGTTGCCAGCAAGTTAACGTTTAATACGAGGTGGGCCTGTCTGAGGCCTGCCCAACAGGTTAGCATAGCGAGCCAACAACAGTCTGTAGCTAGGGAAACATTGTTGGATCACATCATTTATTATAAAATATGAAAACCATATTGCTTCTCTTATTTTCGAGCATATGTAAGTATACTTATTGACAGTCGATGTGTTGAACTGCCATTGTGGTCGTCCACAGAGTCAAATCCAAAGGAGACATGATTTCCCTTAGGTTTTGGAAATGGAATAAAAACTACTCCGGGAATACGTTCTGGATATCTGGAATTACTGTTGCAGACACCCCAAGCACAGCTTTTAATCATGTTAAAATAATATAAAACACTGATTTATCCATGTTTGCCAGCCAGAAAGCTCTGCGTTTCACCATGATGCCATTTCCAACGAGCCTGGGAGAACACAGCCTGGGGCAATGTTTGGCGAATCCCAGTACGTTAACAACTGTTGCTATGGGGAGGAGCACTCTAGTTGGTGGGTCAGTAGACCAATCAGAAGGCCAACAAAGGGTGAATTTGATGCAGTAGCCAAGTAGTGTATAGAGAGACCAAGTCCCTCCCCTTCAGGTGTACTTCATGGGACCTTGTTCAGTAAAAAATATGAACCGTAGTCAAAAGGAAGTGACAAATAATTTTTTGATTGCATTTTTAACTGTCTTCGTGTCTGCTCCATACAGTGCGTCCGTTACTTCAGCACAATGCAATGTTCCAGCTGCTCATTATTCCTAAACACCAGTAATCCATTGAACCGAAAGACCATTTGTCCAACTGCCAGTTATCACAAAAAGAAACACCAATTGCTCGTAAAATACACACTCTTTCAAACAGATCACCAGACCTTCCCAGGTGCCAATTAGGGCTGCACCTCAGGATCTTTTTTTCTTGGTTAATCTCACCATTATTATTTTTTTTTGTGACACACAGATTAATGTAATCACTCTATGTCATAGTAACCCTTTCCATGAGCTGGAGAATCAATAACACTCAGACGAAATTTCTTCAGATTTGGCACAAATGCCCAGTTTAACTCACCGATGAGCTGATTAGATTTTGGTGGTCAAAAGTCAGGATCATTGTGACCTTGCATCCATCTCAAAGAACACCCTAAAAGATTTTTTTCAAATTTGGGACAAACATTCATCTGGACTCAACAATGGTCTGATTAGAATTTGGTGGTTCTAACTACAGGAAGAGCTTGTATTTTTTGAGCAATGGGCCACTAGAGCAGTGGGCCTTTGTTTTCGGCGATTATGCGAACAAATATTTGGGTTGTGATTATGTGTTCGGGTTGTCCATCCTACCGTCTGTCCTAATGTCCTGTTGTTGTTGTTTTTTTCAGACTATTGGAGTTTTGGAAAAATGAGCTGCTGAATAATGACATGGCACAAGTTTGGAAGCAAAAGAACAAGCAAGACCTGTTACGTCACCCTCTGTGAGCACATCCTGGTACGTAACACAGGTATTGTAGCTTCAGCAAGAGGGAGAAGTTTTGACGTCACTTACGTGGCCTGTGTTCTCTTTCTTGTTGCGTATTTTCGCAGTCTTACAACCAACTGCGACTTTCTCAACTTGCAAAATTTTCTTTTAAATTGACAAACAAGTAATTCATGGCATGTCTATTGCTATCAACTGCAGGAGAATTGCTTTTCCGAAGTTTCCATGGGTGGAGTGTGCTGAACTTTGCCTCTCTATTGAATGTCAAACATTTTTATGATATTTTTATGATTTACTATACGAGGATTTTTATGACATACTGTACTATGACATTTTTTTTCATTTACTATGACATACTTTACGATTTATTTTTACATTTTTTATTGCATACTGTTACATTTTTTATGCCATTTTTATGGCATACCATACGATTAAATGATTTTGATATTTGAATGATTGTGTGTCGGTAATATGTTTAATCATTTGCAGACAATGCTGGAGAAGCAGCGAGAGAACCACAGGGAGTTATTCAGAAGCAGCTCAGCTGCCTCTGAGACAAGGTCAAAGACGAGCAGAGGATGCCAGACGAAGTCACAGAGTAAGGAAACATCAGTAAGCAAAATATTCTTTGTATACTTTATTATTTCAAGTTTTTTTATGTGTTTTGTGTTGAAGATATTTTTGCGGCATTTTGCCATTTGAGAACTTTTACAGGAATGTTTTATTTCTTTCTTCTTTATATATTTTCTATTCTGTCACACTTGTGACCAAATGAATGGACTGAAAGACAGTGAAAGTCTCTATTTTATCATTGTGAGCTATTTTGTGACTTAAAGGGCTTTATGTGTGATGAAATCACTTTTAACACCTTGTCACCATCACACCAGGAACATTTGATTATATCATCAGATTATCAAGTATGTCCCAGTATATATACACCTGTGTTTTGATGTATCTTGCATGAAAACTGATGCAAAAGATTTGTGTAAAAATGGGTTAGGGTTTGGATCTGGAGAGACTTTATATGTTTTGTAAATATGGGTGAAAATGTCTCTGTTTTATGTACAGTCTGCTGAATGAACAAAGGGACTTGAAGGGCCCAGAGGAGGCGGCAAGTGGTGCGCACCAAACCAAAATTTGGTACCTATGAAATTAACTCGTACCAGTAGTTGTAGTCATAGTAGTTGATGTTGTAGTTGTCATGTACTTGATGTATAAGTGGTTGTAGAAGTCTCATGTATAGTATGCCATTAATTTAAAAAAGTGATAAAAAGTAATTGAAAAATGTTGTAATATCCACCTTATTCCTAGCCCCCACGATATGTTGCATGAATTATCCCGTGACTTACAGCGCTGAACCGCAACCAGTGTTACCAATGGAGAACACTGGTTGCTGAACCGCAACCAGTGTTCTCCATTGGTAACTGCACACTAATCCTCTTCCTAGGATGATTGGGAAATAAAACATGTGGAACACACCACCAGTGAATTATTGGTCTGAACTGGGCTTAAGACAATGAGAACAAAATGTATGAATTTGAACATGGGCTCAATTCCCCTTAAAACATTCCCCTTAACAGAGCTGCGCTAGCTGACTGTTTGCATCTACTGCTTCTAAAAGATGATTTATGATTTCACGTGACTCATGAACGGACACTAACGTTCGGCAAGCATTTAACATAATTCAGTATTAATTTTAGCTCCATGAATAAATGTGATGTTTCCCAGCTAACGACGCAGTTTACACAGTTTAATCACTGCTTAATTTATTAAATCTGAGCTCTGCTGAATTAAACATCAACAACATTAAAAATCTGTCATAGTAAATAAAGTGTAAAATGTATAACTTCAAGCATTTATTTTTATATGATATGAAAGACATACAGCAAATCAGTAACACATTCTCAGCCTAGGTGACATAACACAATTCAAGGTATGCTGCTCAGTGTATTTTATGACCGGCAATTTTCTAATGTAGGCACAAAAATACTGGACCAATTGTGTCCCATATTGATTCAATAAGGCACACTTTAATTACTTTTTCAATACGGGACAATCCGATATTATACAGAACAGGTGGCAGCCTATTCCTAGGCGATGGTTACAGGAACAATCCGTTTTTGTTCGTGGTGCGCGTTCAACACTGTTGTTGAATCCACAAATTTAGCTTTGTCTGGCTGTTAGTGACGTTACAAATGTAGAGGTGCAACAGGTACCAGAGCTCCACAAGAACATTTAGAAAATGCTAATTAGTTAATGTTAATTGAGTTAAATGATTGACAAACAAAGCAGCGTTTGCTAAATTGAAGGCAAATTACATAAAAGAAGAACTGCTGTTGGTGGTTAGTCACCATGATTAGCCAATGAAGCTAACAATCAATGTCAGTCAATGGGACTAACTAGCTTACCGCTACTTCTGTTATCTCACCAGAGGTTTTACCAATAATCTTTTCTCAAGTAGCACCCCCTAGGAATAAGGTGGATAGTATGCCACAGGGTACAGCTTTCCTTTGTGGCTGTCTAAGTTAGCACTCACAGAAAAAAAACTACAAAACAATAACAAGTTTTTGTAATATTAATTGATTTTGTAGTTTTAGTATGTACACTGATATGTATGTGACTTTAATGCCAATTCTGATGTCATCCTTCTCTTCTTTTCTCCCCAGATAAGTGCCCAGCTTCTGAACCAACCTGAAGCTAGCAAGTTTCTTCACATCATTGTCGCCATCTTCTACTGACTCAGTTCTGCAGTGTCACAGTGCTTTGTTTGGTGTCAATGATAACTTCAGATAACGTAAAATTCTGGTTTTCTGTGCCATAACCCCTGCGTTTCACTTCCCCGAAACACCGGGAGGAGACACACGTCTCAACTCCCTTTCCACAGTGGAGCTCTGGACACAGTGCCCTCACAACGGTGAGAACCGAACCCGGCTCTGGCGCCTTCCAAACCGGGAACTGACAGACCACGCCACCATGCCACGCACACTTGAAACTGTTCTCTTCGTGTATTTGTCTTCTTCATTTTGGGAATGATGTCTCAAAATTCACTGCACCAAATGAGTATTGAACTCTCAACCTCCAGTCTTCAGACCAGTGTCCTTCCTCTCTGAGCTATCTTATGAGGTGCTTCACTATGGTTTAATAGCATATGTCTTCTTCACTTTGGGTTGTTTGACTACAAAATTGAACATACCAACTAAGTATTGAACTCATGATCTCTGGTCCACAGACCAGTGTTCTACCACGCTGTGCTATCTGATCAAACATGCTTCATAACTTTCCCATAGTGTATTTGTCTTCTTTCCTTAGGGTGTTGGACCTCAAATTCACTACATTACATCGCGATTAAACGCACCCTCTCCAGTCTTCCAACAAATCTTTTATCACACTGAACTACCTGAGACATTTAGCCTCTGTTACTACTTCCTTCTCACATTGTGCAGATACTAGTTTTTCCAGAGGTTTTGTGTGTTTGAGTTGAGTGGAAATGGTATGACCAAGTAGTTCAGGCTGTTAGTAGACTTCTGAGAAGGCAAAGGTTTTAAGGGCCAACACCCAAAGTGAAGAAGACAAATACACAACAGAAAAGTATCATAGTGTGTTGGATCAGATAGCACATCGTGGTAGAAGACTTGGGCTGTAATCCAGAGGCTGAGAGTTCAATACTTAGCTGGTGTGGGGAATTTTGTCTAAGACATAAAATGAAGAAGACAAATACGCAATTAGTCATTAACCATTTGGGTCATGAGATAGCTCAGAGAGGAAGGACACTGGTCTGAAGACTGGAGGCTGAGAGTTCAATACTTAGCTGGTGCAGTGAATTTTGTCTAAGACACAAAATGAAGAAGACAAATACGCAATTAGTCATTAATCATTTGGGTCATGAGATAGCTCAGAGAGGAAGGACACTGGTCTGAAGACTGAAGGTTGAGAGTTCAATACTCATTTGGTGCAGTGAATGAAGCATGTTTGATTCTATAGCACAGCGTGGTAGAACACTGGTCTGTGGACCAGAGATCATGAGTTCAATACTTAGTTGGTATGTTCAATTTTGTAGTCAAACAACCCAAAGTGAAGAAGACATATGCTATTAAACCATAGTGAAGCACCTCATAAGATAGCTCAGAGAGGAAGGACACTGGTCTGAAGACTGGAGGTTGAGAGTTCAATACTCATTTGGTGCAGTGAATTTTGAGACATCATTCCCAAAATGAAGAAGACAAATACACGAAGAGAACAGTTTCAAGTGTGCGTGGCATGGTGGCGTGGTCTGTCAGTTCCCGGTTTGGAAGGCGCCAGAGCCGGGTTCGGTTCTCACCGTTGTGAGGGCACTGTGTCCAGAGCTCCACTGTGGAAAGGGAGTTGAGACGTGTGTCTCCTCCCGGTGTTTCGGGGAAATGAAATGCAGGGGTTATGGCACAGAAAACCAGAATTTTAAAAAGTTTGATGTGTTGACAACTGCATAAATACATGAAACTTACTCATTCAAGTTTGATCCAGAGTACTGACAATTTTTTTTATGACATTGTTTCGCAGTACCTTACAATGACTGGTATTTTTCTGACCTTTTTTTATGGATTATCTTTTCACAATGCTGTTTTTGGTGACATTTTAGAAGGCAAACTCGGGGTTTCTGTACATCCATAAAAAGGCTTTTAATTCATTAGTCAGAAAATAAGGCAACTGATATTATAATATCACAAATCAGTCATTCAGAAGCCCTAAACAACACAGGATTTTATGAATTGTTTTTTGTAATATTAAATTGTAAAATCTTAAAGTATCTCTTACATCTTACATCTCTTATATCAACACCAGGGTCAGCAGCAACAGATCTCCAAACACTATTTGAGTGTATGCCTACAATCAGTTTGGGCAAAATTGGCCCTAACCCTAGGTATCTGGTGATAGTTCATGTTTTTTCCTTCTTCTCAAGTTTGGTTTTTGTAAAACTGGTCTTAAGTTTCATTCTGAGTGTCAAAAAAAAAGCCTGAAAAAGTCTTGAATCTAACTCGCCTCGAGCTGCAGGAACCCTGGTATAATACCATGACATATGACACTATGACCTTTTTAAATTACTTTTTCATATAATTCTACCATTACTGTTACTACCACAAATACTACAACAACAACTACTATTCCAAATACTAGAACCACTGCTATAGAAACAGAAGGGAGGCTGTGTGCTAAGTTAGAAATCAAATAAATTGATTAATTACCAAATTTTTAGTTCCATGCGATCCATTGTCTCTTCCAGGCTCTTCAAGTCCCTGAGGGCATTCAGCAGTCTGGACAGAAAACAGAGACATATTTACCAACACTTTGAAGACATTTAAGGTGTCTCCTGCTCCAATAACAGACATAGCCTATAGACATATCTGTACTGTACCAGGGGTTCTCAAAGTTATGATGATCGAGTGCAACTTTAAGGAACCAGCATGTGATTGAGGGCTGCACAGGAGAAGGGCACATATCAAACAAAAGATCCTTTCCATCTCACTTCCACATTAAACTGCCGAGATGTCCATCAAAATCGCTAACTGTAGCTAACAGCACTGGCACTGATGACACAAAGTAATGCCTGCGACACTCACAAGGTGCCACAAGTCGCTATACAATCAGCTTTCTACAAGTTGTCATTCCTAACCTGACAGATGCTTGTCAGCAGAGCGCAGTTTGACGCAGTAGCTGAGAAATGTATTCAATGTAAGCTACTAAAGAGTAAAGTATTGACATGGACTGGTAATGACTAAAATATAATGCTATGTCTAAGAAACGCTGTGCTAAAACAGATGATTGAAAACAATGACTGATGATATATTAGTGCACAGCAGCGCTGATCAGCATCCTGCTCTGACCTTTGATACTCTCAGCTGAGCTCTTCACATCAAACCTTTGTTTCCCATCATCCTTACATCTGCTACAGGCGGGTCAAGCAGTGATGATGCAGCGGCTGCATTTTATTTGGACCTCCCTCTCCCTCATCAAAGCCCCCCAAACACACACACACACACACACACACACACACACCAGCACATACATTTAATTTAATTAGAGAATGTGCAGCCTCCCTCTCTGCCAGTATTGTCAAAGTGCTCGCAAGCAGCCAACACTATCACTGATTGCTTCTAGATAGGAGGAAATATGATTAGACCACATGTTTGAGTTCCCCTGTTTACGTGTGTGTGTGTGTGTGTGTGTGTCGGAGGTGGGAGGAAATGAAGAAATCTGATTGTGGTTTTGTTGGTGGTGAGAGCAGAGGTAGGCTGAAGGGTTAAAAAGGATGAGGGGATGATTGGATATGAGGATACAAGAGAATGCGAGAAGACGGAGGGGGGAGGAAGGAGCTGATACATCAATTTCATAGATTGTGTCAATTCTGCCACACAATTGGTCAATTCTAAAATATGGCTGTAACAGATTGGAGAATTCCCTTTTTTCCCCCCAAGAGGACAAAGCTGCAGCCTGGACATGGTTAGCCTAGCTTAGCATCAAGACTGGGTGAACTCAGCTAGCCTAAAAGAAGTTGGTATCAGTGTCCATAACTTAACCAGTGATGTGGAGGAAAGGGTAGATGTGGAGGAGAGAAGATGCCTAATCTCTCATTATGAGTTTGATTTTCTGATGAACAGGAGGTAAACATGAAAGCTTTGATTCTCTGTGTAACAAGATTAGTGTTATTAAAGGGAGAAGGGCAGCCAGAGAGGAGGGGGAGGAAGGATGGAGGGAAACATGGTGAGACAGAGGAAAGAATGAAGGATTGACCTTTGCAGGATGAGGTAAAGAGAGATGGGAGAACCCCACTGAGGAGCTGTGAAAAGAAAAAGGAAAGGAGAGAGGACGGAGGGAGGGAAGGACTGCGATGGAGTGACCCCGGCGAAAACAGATTAGTGGACCATGAAGAGGATTACCAGCAATGATAGTCCCTCTGAGGGAGCAGCCAGTCCCAGCCAATGCAAACACACACACACACACACACACACACACACACACACACACACACACACACACACAATAACAATGACCACATTAAAGTGATCAGCATCAGTCCAACCTGTCTGACTAATGCAAACATATACACATAACACACACATGGACCTCAGCACAGTGAGACCTTTGGTCCTGTGTAAGTTCATTTTAAGCTCTGTTTTACTTTGAAAATGATTTTATAACAATGTTAGTCGTGTCTGCCTGGCTCGGAGCATTTACAAGTCTCTCACTCTCACTCTCACTCTCTCTCACACACACACACACACACACACACACACACACACACACAGAGGTGTCAGCCCAGCACGTTGAACCTCTCTAGTTGACAGTCAGCTGTTTTCTCTGCTGTTGTGCAACATTGGCAGAATTGTAGGTGTGTGTGTGTCATTGGTGTGAGTGGCCAAGACCAGCTAATCCCACTCAACCCCCAACACCACCAGCAGCACCATCATGTCTGATTTTAACTGACACATCTGAAAATGATTCTGTAGAGCACAAAGTTCTGTGAGCTGAACATGACAACACAGTCAGAAAGACTTTTTTTAAAGAACCACATCCACCTGTCGTACTGACATTTTAAAGGACAGGTTCACAGTCATCAACTTGTAAATCACAGTGTACCACTACAGCCCTGCTTAGGAGATACCAGCTTGATTTGTCTGTGGCCTGGTCCACACATGGACCAGTATTTTGAAAACTGGGTTTTCATTCTCAAAAAATCCTGTCCACACACACACTATTATAGAAAAATCTCTGTCAAA
Source organism: Epinephelus fuscoguttatus (assembly GCF_011397635.1). Lineage (NCBI taxonomy): Eukaryota > Metazoa > Chordata > Actinopteri > Perciformes > Serranidae > Epinephelus > Epinephelus fuscoguttatus. The sequence continues at coordinate 14,869,248 of NC_064775.1, forward strand.
GTGAAACCGCAAAAACACAGCTACAGTGTTGTCAAGAGCATACCAAACCAACAGGAGACAATATAACTGCAATCCTGAAGCAGAGGCAGATGTTGGCCAATCAGAAGCCTGAAAATACGCTATCATACTGTTCCTCAGTATTGTCGAAGGGTAACTGATCACTGATGTGTAAACATGTAAAAAGTCCTGTTAGTAAGGTTAGAACCAGCACTATTTTTGTTACGTCTGCCACTGCATGAAACATCACCACTTTTGTAATGCCTCATAATGACACACACTGACATCTCAAGCCACAAACACATTTTCACTATCTCCATGTCAACAGTGAAAATGGCTTTTCTATTAGGGGTCATTTAATGTCCAGGATAAACAGGAGATATTAGAGCAACAAGAACTGTCATAGAACAATGTTCGTATCATCAGACAGTTGTTTTGAGACAGACTTGAACATTTTTAACCTGTTTTAAGTGCCCATAAAGTAAAGTTGTGAGAAAAATGCCACTATATAAACAACTACAATTACTGCAGCTACAAAAACACAACACGACGTTATAGCACAGACATGGAAAAACAATACTACTGAACTATTTCATACCTATATGATAATATATCTAAACTGGAACCAGTTATCTGAACTCAACCTAAAGCTGACTGTAGTGTCTGAGTCTCTACAATGAAACTGACAAGTTAAATGTCATGACCAATAGTACAGTGGCCAGAACTAGGAAAACAGAAAGGTAACACTGTGTAATGAGCACATACAAGCACACAGGTACAAGAGAAATGCTGACAGAATCAAAATTTAGGCACCAAAATGCAGCGACAGAAGAAATATTCAGATCTTTTAAGTCACAGCAGTGATACCACCACATGAAAAATCCTAGTTAAGTAAAAGTACAGACGTATTAAAGCAAATGTACAAATGCTCCTCTAAAATGTGGCTCAGTAGAGGAATAAAGGCCACAAAATAAATGTTTTAAGTACCTGAATAAATATACTTGGCTACACTGACTTACACTGATCTGAAACACTTATTTTCTGCTGTACAACTTGAGTTTTTTGAATGTATATCATGGCGATCAGTGACAAACAATAGTTCGCTCAATTTTGAATTCAACATCACAAAATGTTGAAAAGGTCAAAGGGGTTGATGACAAGCTTTGCAGACACAAATCAATATCCAGATCAAATGATAAAAGACACTAAACCTTTCCTTCTCTCTGACATTTCTCTCCATCCTGCTGAGGGAAAGTTTTGATATGAGGGCCCCCCTCAGAGGAGGATGGGGGTCCTCTCTCTGCTCCACTCATCTTAAATGAGGGCTTTTTCCTCCATCTTCTCTGCTGTTGGTGGGGGGTGTCGGGCTCAGGGGAAGAATGAGGGCTTCCTGGGGAGGGCCTTTAAGTGCAGGGCTGAGGAGTGTCTCGCCCTCTCTCTTCCTGCCTCACACTTCTCCTCCGTGTCCCTCACTCCTCCTAAATGGGGTCAAGCTAGCGGCCGGGACCTGCTGCTTTCAAAGACCCCAAAGAGCAGCTCTCCTCCTCCTGCCCTTTCCTCCCGTCCCTCAACAACCTTTTCTTCTTCCTTTCGTTCCAGTCCTGTCCCTCACGTCACCTTCCTCTCCTCTTCTTCTTATCGTGCTTCCTCTCTATCACGCAGGTGCACCATTCTCGTCTTCATACCTTTCCTTTTTTATTTTTCTACAGCTGTAATATTTGGCTTTTCCTGCTCTTCACTGCACGATTCATACTTGAGCAAGACTTTAGGCCACAACAATCCTAAAAACAGTCGCACAATCCTAGAGGGACCAAACCTTGACGTCTCAAAAGTTAATTTTTTTCCAATAAATGTTTATCAAGACTTCCGGACATGTGTTTTCCAACCTGTGGGTCTGGTTCCCTTAGGGTTCTAATGATTAATCGGAGAGGTCACAAGACGACAAACATGATAGGAAACATTTCTGCTATGCAAAACTGTCTTTACTTTTTTCCGACTTTTGCGGCAGTTTTACCTCTTAAAATGAAGCAATCCGACAACTCTAATTCACTGCTCATAGCTCACAGATGTGCAACCCAACAGGAGGAGGTCACAAGTAGGCAGGGCTTGGCTGAAGCAACAACCAAGTCTAGACGTCTTTTGACCTGCTACCTCGAAAGAGTAAAAACTTTTTGGTCACATCAGGGCCATGAGACGTCTTGACCAACATTTAGATCAACAGGAGATTTGAAAAAGACACCACTCGTGATGTTAAACCCATTCATGCACTCATGTCAATCCAATCAGGTGGAGAGCTTTTGAAAGGCAAAACATCAACTAAACCTGACCGGTGTTTTTCTAATTCCACCTCCAACTAACAGATCAAGAAACTGCAGTCAGCCATCAAACAGCCAGACACCCCAGAACATTTCTGTAGCTGCAGAGTTGTACAGCAGCTCTGTGCAGGACCCTGCTGCTACAAGTGGATGCAATTATGTTATTATTTTTCCACCAATGTTCAAATGACGTGAAAGCCTTCTTTTAATTTCTGTGCACATGTAGTTAAAGTTACTGTTCTGCATCATGGTCAAAAGACAAGTCATCCACTTTTTTGTATTATTTTCAGTGAGATTACATTTATCAGCTTAATCTTAAATTTGAATTGAACCTAAAACCCAGAAGTAGAGCAATCATCATGAGCCAATGAACCTCAACCACCGAATGCACACCTTCATGTCTCAATAGGGCCTCCCCCCTTTGGTAAGTAGCAACATACCTTCCCTCCTGTCACCAGGCATCCATCTATCCATGGCAGAAAGCAGGAGATATATCCATCGGTTAGTCCATCCAGGATGTCATTTACACACTCTATTCCTCCCGTGGAGTACAGCAGGAGAAAGATATGGAAGCCAAGTGTACAGTCTCCAAGTGATGTTCCCCTTACTCCTCACAGGTTCTCACTGTCTCAGCCTAGCAGCATCACATCTTCAGTTAAATTCCCACAGAGCTAATGTGTCCATCAACAGCTGAAACTGAAACCCTACCTGATGACTTGCTGCAACACAAACTGGACTCTGTCCCTACCCTCAGCAGCCATGTCTTTTCCAGCGTCCCTTCCTGCCCTCCTCAAGCTCTGCTCTCCCTGTCCACTCCTCAGTCTTTACCTCCATGGCGTTCCTCCCATCCCTGACTCTTTCTAGCACCACTGCCGACAGCCAGCGTGGCTCTCCGCTCCCCTCCGACCCATACTGGGTTTTATTTAATTTGTCCGTATAATAGACGTGAATGAACCCCGGGGTTTAGGGCTACACAGGCAGAGAAAGTGACAGACGAGGGAGGGGCAGGCCGCTCAGCAATGTGTGTCAAAAGAGAAACAATAAGTGCCATTATTTTTGATTGGCTTCCCCTTTTTGAAAATTACTTCCAAAGTGTGATGTCCCATTGTGGGAGCAGAATAACGCTGAACAATGCAGCAGGGGGCAGGGGGGGTAGTCTTATATATCCAGGCTGATATTCAAGGGGGCTTTGGCCAATGCTGGCTGGCCTGCACTGGATAACCCTGCAGCGCAGCGACTGGGCCCTGGGTTAGGCTCATAATGGCAGGCATTGGGAGGCCTTTAGTTCCCATTGTGGCGGCTGTGTCAACAAAGAGGCCGCTGGGAGTTGCCTGGCATGTGGGATGGAGAAAAGGCCCTTTATCCCTTTCTTTTTAGAGACTGAAAGAGAGAGACGTTATCACAGCAGCTCGATGCATCATCTCTCTCTCTCTCGTGTCCCTGTTTACCCTGTTACACTTTGATAGATCGTCTGAAGAGAAGAGAATGTACCAAAAACTGGTTTCAGTGCTACATGCTAACACTTAGCTTACCTTGTGAGTAATGACTGATAACAGTGAGCACATACGCTTCTGTCTGCACACAAATTGATGACTGCATATGCATTACCATGGTGCACATTTGACTGTGGGGATTGGGTTTTATTACAACTGAGCTCTTATTTTCACAGTCGTAACCAGAAATACTAACACAGTAATCACCATGTTAACTGCTAAAATTAAAAATACATTAAACAGGCCAGATCCATCCATCAATCCCAGTGTACAGACCAACTTCCTGCTCCAACTTTGACCTGCTGCTCTTAGCTTAAAACTGCTGGTTGAAGGGGCAAAAGAACATTTTCAGTGCAAACCCCCCCCCAACATCATATCGTTAGCTTATCACTTAGGTGGGAAAAGAGAATATGTAGGAAGTAGGAAAGCAGACAATGGTGAACAAACCCTAAGCTGCTATAAGCAACTCGAATCCAGCCGGCCCGCTGTAAACTCCCTACCGGATCAGCAAACTTTCTGTTGCTGCAGTGACACAAATTAGATCCACCCTGCTGGAGATACTGAGGCAGCCGCCACAAATAAATCAATGTATGGGAAACACAGCAGGCTTGATGAACAGGGACAGCTTATTGTAGCAGTTTAAGTTTACTTTATAAAGAAAAGTATGTTTTTCATTCATTTTATAGTCAATATAACATATTTTAGTAAGCAAGAAAGTTTTCTACACTTTTACACAAACCGCCACAAAGACTAACTGACATGAGATGTGCATGGTTTTTTAAAATGTCTCATGATATAGAGTCTCTAAAAGTGCATCATTTACCTTTTCCTAGTGGCCTGGTGTTAAAAAAGTAAACAAAAATAAATTGCAAATAATCTTAATATTGAGTCATGGTACTTGTACAGTTGTAGTACTGAAAAATCGCAGTAATAATAAGCATATCAGTCCAGCCCTAGTTGTCAACATCGGACAGGTTGTGATGGCAGAATTCATCACCTTAATCTGGGTCTGTTCTCATGTTGACCCTCTGTTTTAAATGTTAAAGTCTTAGTAAAACATAGTCAGCATTTAAAGTCCTTAACTACACATCTTACTTTTTACAGACAGAACTATTTGTGATTCTGAATATGTTTAATTTCAGTTTTTCATGGAATTCCACTATGTGATTCATTATGTGATTAATGGGATCGAGCGTTAAAGTGAGCCAAGGCGAGCACTGTGACGTAGTAGAAAGGAGTCATGAAGTCAGTGAACTGAGTCATTAATACCAGGTAATATCGATCTAAAGTATGCTAATATAAGCAAACATTTGCCACTATAAGCTATTGGCATTTCATTGCTTATGATTTTGACTTTTCATTTATAAAAGAAAGGCACATTATTTCACATTGGGATCTTGCATTTCATTGTTTGTGTGCATACTTGTGTGTGTGTGTGTGTGTGTGTGTGTGTGTGTGTGTGTGTGTGTGTGTGTGTGAATGAGCGTATCTACAAACAACAACTACTGGACTTATCAGCCTGACGCCATGTCCACACTGGGTGCAAAAGCACCCTGATTCTCTGCACCAGTCAGCAAGCGATTCTGCTCCCCTGCTTTCTAATCACACGTAAAGCTCTGTCTCCATTTGCTTGTGTGTGTGTGTGTGTGTGTGTGTGTTTGTGTGTGACTGCTCGTCTCTCTTGCTCTCTGTTTTGACATGACTGACATAAGTGAAAGCACTAGTTGCATATTTCTTGATATATCATGTTTAGATCACTTGTATAATATCTAATATCCCTTATATTGTTCAGAGTAGATTATCAGTGTTTGTTTGTTTGTTTGTTTGTTTTTTTTGCCAGATTCACTCATGGGAAATGTAGACCAGACACTGAAGCTATCTGTCAAAAATAGATGGTGGACTGAAATTAGACGTTGGACTTTAATTACTCACCGAAAATGTCAGTTGTAAATGTTGTAATTTGCCGGTTTAAAAAAAATCCATAAAATCCATAAAGGTAAATAAGTTGATTTCTAATCAGTTAAACTGACAATTGTTGCTGCTGAAATACAGAACAAGTGTGTGCAAGCTGCAACTCAAATTTCTCTCCCATGCGTCCATGTTTTAGAGCAACACACACACACACAGCACACACATACATGAGCAGTGGGTCAGCTTGTCAATACCACTGTCGGCTCATTCATTCATCCAACTCCACCTGGGAAAGAGATGGACATGTGTGTTTACTCTAGATTCTATTCCCCCAGGCAAACGCACACACACACACACACACACACACACACACACACACACACACACACCACTATTATGCTTGTCTCCTGGCTGCGATGAGGCAACCTTGAGAAAGCAGGCGAAGCTGAACAAATAGTGGCATCCAAACACACACGTGCACATGTGTATGTAAATACACACACGCAGACACCAGCACCTAAACAAACAGGCCCAGCGACGGTAGCAGCACACGCCAAGCAGCTCTCATTACCAGCCAGCACAATAAGCTATGGTCTCACACACACACATAGACAGAAGAGCTACATGGTCAATACCCAGTGAGTCTTTCATTACACAATAAATTGGAGGGACAGGCCAGCGAGCAACACACACTCTCCTCCAGCACACTTTAACATTAGATTCATCTTAATATAGTTAATGTGTTGTGGTAAAAATTCATATCTGTAAATAGGTTTTTATTTCCAACATCGCACAGGCTCACTGCAGATAGAAATGTGCTAAATTTACCCAGAGAAAAGAGAGGCGAGAGCAGTAAATGATCGAATGGGAGGCTGGTGGACAGCTCTGGATGCTGTTTGTTTACTACCACCACAACAGCATCAGCAGTTTCCTATTGGTGCCTATTGTTGGGCTGACACAGATAAAGCACCACAGAGAAAGAGAGAGACATCAACTGGTCAGCATGGAAGGCAACAGAAAGAGGGAGACGCCTGGCAGAGTGACTGCATGTGTCAGGGGAAAATACACACTATAAATATCTTCATTTATACGGCATGTTATATCTAAGGAATTTAATTTCTTTACTTTTTATTTACACATGAATTGCTAAATGCTTAAACAGGATATCAGCTGATAAAATAGCATTAAAATATCATTTTCCTGTGATGATTCTACATCGATTTCTGAGGGTTAAGTGTCTCGGAGTTAAATTTAGTGAGGCATGTGGGCTGGCAGCAAGTCTGTCTCCACAAACTAATTTTTAACAGTAAATTTAAAGTCATCTGGATCATGTTTTTGAAGTTATATTTAGGCAAGTCAAAGTACTTTGAAAGGCTGAGCGTGTAGTGTTGTTTTCCGCATACATTAATTTATTTCTCCTTTAAATGCTTTGTCCTGCTACTTTTCCTCTCTGCTACAATTTCCTCTCAGCGGTCATTAAAGGACCTTATTATCTTGTGTACACACTTCACATGTATGCACATGTACGTGCACACTCCCAGCTAATGACAAGCCCTCCGGCTGACCCGCTGACCCTCATCAGAGCAACAAAGAGGCAGATAGCAGCAGCGGGACAATAAGATGGAGAGGTGTTGCTTAGGGTGACGAGATAAAAGCAGTGACTTGACAGCGGTGGAGGGATCGAGTGCATGACAGGAGGACGGTGGGAGGTGTTCGGTGGGGGGGAAACGCTAAGGAGACAGTTTGGAAATTAAAGATACTGCATTAAAAATATCTAGTATTTAAAAAGATTGTGGTGACAGAGGGTGAGAAATCCTAACTTTTTATTCCTAGTGTGGGTCACATGTTCATGGCAATCCATTCAATATCTGTTGAGATATTTTAGTTTGGAGGTTGCTCTGGAAAATACATCCAAAAATCATTCAGCTGTCCCTGCAGCCGTCCTGACTGACATCATGTAACTTTTAGTTTTCATACATCATTCATCCCTCCACACACCACACACCGTCCTCCACGTGCTTGTCAGGTAGGTATTTAGGTTGACTGGGTAAAGACTGCGGAGCGTCACTGCTCAGTCAGTGGAACTGGACAGATGATCAGGATAAGAGCAGGAAGCAGCCGTGTCCATCATTTTGTCTGAAGAACATACATTATCATCTCATCATTGTGCTGTCAGCACTCTATTCCTTCTGGGCCACACACACACACACAAAACACACACACTCACAAATACACTACATATATCGCTCTATGTAGTAGCACATACTGTCACTCTGCACTGATAAGATTCAGTTTTTCAGTCCGGCAGAAAACATAAGCGTATTTTTAGGAACATAAAATCACACTACAGCATCTGAAATGAACCATGCATCCACCAAACACAACTATTACTGTATATTCTCGTCCTATTTGACGGTGTAGTCCTTCCTCTTGACTCTGAGATAATTGAACCAACGCTCAGGAGAGGGACCTCACTTCAAACACTTCTATAAATCCACTGCACTGCCTGTCCCCATCACCACCCTCATTACTCTCCCTCTGTCACAGTGATACTCAACGTGTGGCCCAACAACCATTTTATAATCCACAATAAAAAATAAATTGGTTTGCACTAAGAACTTTTTGTGGACTTCGACTGCAAACAAGGCATCAAAATAAAGCATATTTATCAGGGCTAAGTGCCAGGAGAGGATCTCCTGGACCCTCCAACAGACGTCCGGGTTAAACCTTGAGTGTCCTAGAATCCTAAAAACTCGTTGTCTCTCATAGGGTCCCTTGGGGTCTGCTGAAGTTATGGTAGATCCTACCTTAAGCCTAGCCCACATCTGCCAGTCACAACTCATATGTTTCATATCCAATGAAAAATATTTTATCCAAATATTATCTGATGGTGTGGGCAGTGCTTGTGAACTGCTGTTTTTAATTAAGCAGTGACACCAAAACCTCAGGCTGTAGATACACGGTCCCCCGAGCAAGAATAAACTTAGTCAAAAAAATCATTCATTTCATCCGCCATCAACATCATCAACAACTCACAATGAAATCTTTTAATGTCCTCACTGTATTTATTCTGTATTGACGTCCTATGTTTAAACTGTGTTTTAACTTGTGTTTTTATTCTATGTACATCTGTGAGCATGTCAAAGACACATTTCCATTGCTTCTTGCAAGGGACAGGAAAGGTTTTCTGATTCTGAAGGTATTTTATAACAGGTTAGAATGTACACATTTTGTATCATGATTTTTTTTTCTTTTACAATTTTGTACTATTAAAACATACTTATTTTTAAAATACTTTATTTATTCAAAATTTAGTAAGAATGCTTCCACTTCCATTTTTTATGAGTAGCTTTAGAGTGATTTACAGATTTACAAATACCTAAGATTCTAGGTATCAACCTGTAACATGTGAAAACATAAAATGCCTCTGTCAACTGACAACAATATAAGAAGCTAAATTTAAGTGTCAGCTGTCACATTTGTATTTAAAGATGATCAAATATTTGCCCCTTAAATTTAAGGACTTGACACTGTTCTGTGTCATATATGAGAGTTAATTGAATATCTTTAATTTTGGACTCTCTGGCAAACGTTTTCCTAAACTATAAATTGACAGAGGACAATAATAAGCAGATTGTTCAATGATAGTAATAAAAATGTTGTTAGTTTCAGCCCGAGCTGACTTAATCAATGAGCACAATGAACATGAGATGGTTTAAAGGTAATCCTGCATATGTTAGATTCATGATAACATAAAGTGACACTGTAATGATGGAACAAGAGCAGGATTGTGGCTCATTGGTGTGTTTTTAATAGTTCTTGGACAAAAATAGAGCTCTGTGGCACGGAGGAACAAGAAGAGGTTTTGAGGGGTTTTTCTTTTAGGGCAATTTTTTTTTTTAAATATTACCAGCCTCGTCCTTCAAAGCTTGCTTGTCTGTGAGTGTGTTCACAAAGTACTTGGGTTAAACTCACTTTAGCAGAAGTCCTGTATTGTTCATCAGACAAAACTAAATCCTGCTTTATCCAGATACTGCTAAGAGAAGTCCTCATTCAAAGGGCCTCTGATAATTAGTTGCCGATTTAAGGTGCAGATGGAGGTGTTGACACTTCACCTCATCCATGCTGCGCGCACGCGTTCAGCTGCAGGGTTTGATTGGAAACTTTTCTTCTTTGAGGGAGAAAAATACGCCTATTGTGGCAGAGCGTACAGGCAGAGAGAGACAGAAACAATAACTCTGACCTTGGTATTAAACATTATAGATTTCCCTCCGCAAAGAATCTGTAGCTCAAGTGTTTATCTCATTGAAAGCTTCTTACACACACTCATACACATACTCAGACACACACACACTCGGTATCAGCCTTGGGAGGATTGAAAGAGATGAAAAAAAAAAACTTTTTGTAGCGGGAAGGTCCATGCAACGAATGGCCACAGATGCAGTTGATCTAACTAAATTCGTACAAAAGCCCAAAGTCATATCTTAAAATGTAACAATTTGAATGTCAAAGTAAAATTACCACCAGGATTTTCGTTTGTACCAAACTTTGCACTTCAACGTGGGGGTCATGCAGTATGTATCCTTCTGCTACAAACAAAGGACGGCATGATGTGTCCGAGTTTTATAGAGTCAATAAAAACATGCAGTCAATAAGAGCAACCTTCACAGCCTGCTTTAAGTTTATCAGATTGATCTAACACGTTGATTGAAGGCTGCTCACCTTTGGAAAGGATGGTCAGCATCAGGCACAGGTTGCGTCTTTTCAGAGGTGTTGATCGTCTCTGTTATCAACTTCAGCTAAGTCGCCATGCCATGTCAAGCCTGGGAAACAGAGGAATAAAAGACGGTTACTCATTCAGTGATTTCTGCAGGTAAATTCAATATGAACAACAAAGCAGTTCAGAGGAACACCTGATCTTTGTGGGCTTCAGTACGGATTCTTAGCAGCTAAAAAGAAGTAGAAGAGAGGAAGAGGATGTATTTCTTTTTCTTTAGGCATTGTGAAAAAAAACGAAAGTCTGATAAAGATGTTCTGCTGTGTGCAATTCACACACTTTACTCATCCAAAGTTTCACTGACAGAAAAAAGCTCTTTTTTTCACACTCACAGTTAAAAATTCTTTATAGTTTATGTTTCATCTTAAACTTTAAAGATTTCTAATCTTAAAGGTCCAGTGTGTTGGATTCAGTGGCAACTAGAAGTGACGTTTCAGACTACAACCAGCTGAAACATCTCCTGTGTGCCAAGCACATAGGAGACTTACAGTGGTCAACGTGAAAACATGAATGGCCCTATCTAGAGCCAGTGTTTGGTTTGTCCATTCTGGGCTACTGTAGAGATAACATGGCAAACTCTATGGAAGAGGAGCCACTCCGTATGTAGATATAAACATTTGTTATATAGTTATATAGTCGTTAATGAAAAACAATGATTCTTATTTTGATGACAACATGATTATACAGTAATGAAAACATAGTTATGAATTAGGGCTGCACAATTTATCGAATTTTAATCACAATCACGATTTTGGTTTCCCACAATTAAATAAACGTGATCAGCTGTTATATTGAAATTTAAAATGTGTGCCCCACTCTGCTGCAAATCAAATCAAGCGCTCCCTAAACTGCAACCTATAGTTTTTCATAGACTGCAGTTACAGTCTATGAAAAACTTTCTGAAATGTTGCAACTACAGACAGGCCAAACGAAAATCATCCATTCAACAACCGTCATCATCTGTTGTTTGGAAGTATTTCAGATTTAGGAGAGAACAAATCATATACATAGAACTACTGGTAACTAATTTGTTAAACTCCCTGAAAAAAACACCACAATCTGCAGTGTGATGAATGCATGAAGGCCAAGAAGAATCACTGAATCCCCGTCCTTGTCCAGTGTCAACTCAAACATTCATAACAGAGCTGCTGTAGAGCAGCCACAGTACCGTGACTGCTGTAAAAAAAATAATACAGTGACAGAGACGCAGCCGTAGGAGATGCACTGAATTCAGGTGAAGAAGAATCTGATTTTTAAGTCTGATTTTGATGCAATGATTTTCTTTTAATCAGCAGGAATGTAAGACAAGATGAAAGTGAGATCAGTGCTCTGTTGATTTAATTTTTGGCACAATTTTATTTATATTTTGTTTCTAGAGGGTGCCCTGTGAAAAAGGACCAGTTTAAATCCTGCACACTGATCCTCTGAGTGTCATCAGTTAATGTGTGCAGCCTTAACTCCAACGTATGTGCAGCATTGTCAGGTTCCACTGCTGACTGTAACAGCAATACTTAAAGATCACTAATGCAACACATATTAGACACTGATTTATTTTGGGGTGCACATTTTGCTGTTTGCTGTCACTATTTTTCATATTTTAAAAAGTGGTTGCCACTGATTGCATCCAAAGGCCAAGCACTGGTTGCCAATTTCTTAAAATAGTTGCCAATGGCAACCTTGCAACCACTGTTGTCAGGCCCTGTTCACACAGTTGTATCAGATGGTTACAGAGCAGCTCTGCTGGAGCAGGTGGGGTTAAGGGCCTTGCTCAAAGGCACTTTAGTGATGGCACTGTGAGGACAGAACCACCAGTATTCTGGTCACAAGCTAACTCTGTCAATTCTGTTAACCTATGATTGGTCAGGGAACTGGCTTTGAGCTGAGTCATTACACCATGGTCAACTGTCTTTGTCACAAACATCAGTGTAATGTCTTGACAAAAAGCAGATATCCCACAACGCTACTGTAAATCCATTACACCTGAGTCCTCGGTAAAATACAAACTTGATCAAACATATTTGTGCTTAAAGAAACTTTAACAGACTTCTTCTCTTTCTCAGCGACCTTGGTGAGGTGCAGATGTACATAATGGGCGCCAGACACATGACGCCTCTCACCGCCTCACTTCTTTCTCACATACAGGCGCTCGCTCCTCTCATACTTCTAATTCGCACTACTTCTCTTGTCTACAACCAACACACACCCACACACACACACACACACACCCACACACACACCCACACACACACACACACACACACACACACACACACAAAGGCTTCATTCATAACCTCCCTATCTGCTTCTTCTCCTTCTCCCCCGCTGTCTTGCTCCCCCCATCTCTATCTCCATCCTCTCGTCTCACCCAAGGTCTCTCAGAATAATAGCAAATGGCAGATTAGCATTCGCCTCCTCACGATGCGGTGTGACTCAGTACACACAGTGCACACACGCGCAAACACACAGGCTGCTGCAAGGCCACTCGCCTAGACCTCACAGAGTTAATTAAGGTGAAGCAATAATTGCTGTGGAGCTGTCAAACACACTCTTGTCACCATATGTAGTATGTAACACACACACAAACACCTACGCAAACATTTTGCAGCATGCAACACACACACTTTATCTCCTGAATGGATCACTTGAATGTACAGATGAATGTGTCGCGTTTAGTCAGATTACGGATAAACTAAAATCACAAAAACCATAAGAGTTACATCAAAAGCATAATACTGAGCTAATTTGACTCACAGTTCATCCCTTATTCACACCTGATATTAAAATGTCATTAATCCAATCACACACTTTGCAGTCACATGAAAACGTAATCACTAATTTCTATATAAAGCCTGTATATCATTTATGTACATCATGTAATTTTAGGTCTGACTGTTTATCAGTCAAAACAACCATCTCATCACCAAATCAGAGGTAAAAATCAATACCATACATGTGAGCCGCCCGCCAGGCTACATGCATACAAGACACTCAGTCCCCCCACTGCAGACTAACGGCGGTCACTTGACCTGTCACTGCAAGTTTCTAAAGCTTCGAGTCCTTTCTATGTTTTATTAAAAATGTATCTTTGTCTGGTTGTTTGTGGACAGGATGTGTTATACTTATTCACTCTGCTTTGGTTTGACAGTCATTGTGCTGTTTAATTTGCTTCCTCCAGAGCCAGTTACATTAAAGAGGACCTAATATGCTCATTTTCAGGTTCATATTTGTATTTTGGACATGTTTACAGGCTTTAACATTCAAAAAACACTTTATTTTCCTCACACTGTCTGTGCTGGAACACCTGTATTCACCCTCTGTCTGAAACTCTTCCTTTTAGCACCTGTCTCTTTAAGCCCCCCCTCCCAAAAAAGCCCAGTCTGCTCTGATTGTTCAGCGTTTCTGGGTTCTACTGTGAAAAATTACTAATAACAGCTTCGAAACACAATGGGACATGTTTTTGATTTGATAAAAGCGAGAAAGTAACAATAACAACACCGAAGATGATATGTTTCTCTGATGTTAGCACGTAGCTACATGTAGCAGTGTGCTCACAGCTAGGGTATGACTGTAACAGAGTATGGCGGCACTCTCTACCGTAAACAAAGCACCATTGAAAGCTTCTCAACCAAAATCTTCATAACCAGACATGTTCCAGCAGGAATATGATCCAAGATCTCAAAGAAATAAACATCGGCAACCAAGATTACAAGTTTCCCTGATGTTAGCATGTAGCTACATGTAGCAGTGTATGTAATGTTAACACACAAGGTCAGAAGTAACTGAAAATCATGTGGACCAAATTTCATTGCAAACTGACCAGCAGCTGTCAACATATCCTACTCCTGGGAAGTGTTTGATTGTCAGATTGGCTTTATCATCACGTGATAAACAATGTTTGTCACACTGGACATCTATAGTAGGAACGAAAAAGAACTGATTCTATTGAGACGTTTTTAACAGATTCAAAGTAAGCGAATGTAAAAGTTTGCAAATCTAATGTAATTACAATTCAGACTGTTATCAACCTGCGTTTTGGTGGAGAGTTTTAGTGCCCTGTGATGGCCTGCACACCATTTCAATATCATTAAACCTCCCACAGCTTGTTTGACCTCCTGTCTCATCCCCACCGCTCTCTACATCTCCTTTTAATGGCACACAGATCATTTCACTTATCAAAGAGAAAAGTAAATCAATACGATGTCAATGCCTGTCTGACAGTCCCGGTGTGTGTGTGTGTGTGTGTGTGTGTGTGTTGGGTAACAGAAAGAACTGATGGTATTAGTCAACAACCGCACGCACGCACACGCACACGCACACACACACACACACACACACACAAACAAATACACACTCATATAAAATCTCAGAGTGCTGTGTGGGAGTGACTAAGAGGCCGAGAGATGAGATGGTTATCAGCTGCTGTAGGAAATTAAAGGGATGGTCCAGCGCTAATATGCAGATAAGCAGAATGGTGATAGAGGCACACACACACACACACACACACACACACACACACACACACACACACACACACACACACACAGTGTATCAGTGTGTGACAGCGATGAGGTTGATTAATCGCTGTGACATAAATACCAAATCAGGCTAAAAAGTGTGTGTGAGTGAATGCATACAGCAAAGATTGAGGTTGTGATGATGATGACACAAACCACTTCTTCAGTAGTCAATCAGATCAGGTTTCAGACTCAATACATCATCTCCTGCACAAAAAATATCAAAATGCTTTTTCTTTTTTAAAGTTTATAAGACAAAGAGTAGAGCCCCTCTTAATGTTAGCAACCGTTAGCTTCTGGACATACCAGACAAGACAGTACCAGCAAACCAACCTGTGTTTGTTGGACTGATCATTAGTGTGTTTTATTGCATGTGAATTCAACTTTTCATTTGTCACAGAATGTGATTCTTACAAATATGTTTCAAAACTTAAAGGTCAACTGTATCTGCGTTCTTTTCCGGGTTTTCTAAAATGGAAATGCCCACTCAACTGATCAGTGACGTAGATAAGAGTGGAGATGGAGTGGAGAGAAGGTATAATATCGCTCTCTTCAAAGCCACCAGACTCCTTTGACAAAAGAGTAATTTTACCTAGCAGAACACAGGAGTTGCTGGTTTACCGCTGCCTCAATTGGTTAGCTAGTTTGTGTTATCGTGTGACTTTTGCGTCATTCCCCAGGTGTCATATATGGCAGCCTGGTCAGTGGCCTTCAGCTTCTGTTACTGACTCACAAAGTGAGACGCCCCGGGCTGGAATGTAATCCAGTCTGCAGGAATTATGTAATAAAAATAAGTGCTGCAATTAAAGATTATTTTAATGTTTGATTATTTTCTTGATTAATTGATTAGTTGTTCATTCTAAAAATGTAAGCAAATGGTGAAAAATGTTGATCAATGTAAGCCAAGATGATGTCCTCAGATGTCTTGTTTTGTCCACAACCCAAAGAGATTTTTTTGTCTTTAAATAAAACACTCAAACTGACTGATCGATTATAAGACTAGTTGGCGATTAATTAATAGTTGACAACTAATCGATTTATCATTGCAGCTCTAGAAGAGTGAGCACAAAATCTGATTAGGGAAGGAGAGAGTTGTTGTGGATGGGTCAAACACACACCAGACTTTCACAGAGGACGCTGCTGCTTAAGTGTGAAACCAAAAGTCATCTTTAGTTTTTTTAACCACAAATCATAGTTACTGGTGTATGTCACATGAAATAATCGTCAAGTGAAATACTCATTAAGTAACTGTAAATTCGTGGTTATTTTAACCAAAACCATGATCATTTTTCTAAATGTAACCAAGAATTATTGTTGCCAAACATAACGTTTCCTGTGAAGACAGAAGTTCATGTTGACGGACGGAATACAGCTAATTTGGAAGATCGATGACACATAATTCACAAAGGAGGATTGGCTCAGTCACGAAGAGGCACATTAGTGGGTTAGAGGGTTTATACTTAACAATGTCATTATGCAGATACCTCCACCACGTCATGTGGGAAAACACGTTTCGAAGAGCTTGAGAAAATAAGGTTTTGATCCTAAAACATATATACTTAAACCAGAATCTGAATATTTGGATTCGAATAAACAAGGAGCACTACACTTCACTTCAGTGAGATAAATGACTCGACCTATAGTCAGTCTCCAAACTCATAAACTCTCCACAACACTGACCCTGAACGTACCTCTGTGTATTTTTTAGATACGTTTTCCAAAAACATTCTAGTGATTCTTTTCTTGACCTTTACTGCTGTGTGTGTGTATGTAGCCCAACACAAACAGAGAATACCATGTGCTCCATCATGTGCACCACTTCTCCTCGCTAAGCCTCACATTATACACACTCTGTGTGCAGCAGCAAAATACACAAGTGCTAACAAAAAGAAAGAATCTCAGCCGTGAGGTTTGGTGAACTGTTGGCAAAAATAAGTTCACTGCTAAATATTTTAGAGGCATCCAGCCACAAACAGCCAGCTAGAAAAAGTGGATTTTGTGTTTCCTGTTTATCTGAAAAGTAAAAAGTTAAACATTTTGCTTTTAAAACTACTTTGACCGTGTGTGCTTCCTTTTGTTTTTATTTTAATACAGTTTGACCTGATGACTCCTCATAATGAGCTTAATCAAGACAAACAATAAGACCTGCAGAAACAGTTACACATTTCTGTCAAGGTATTTAGAAAAACAACAATTGTCTAAATCTCACGAGAGAGAAATGGTGCACACAGAAAATAAGTTTTCAGTGTTTTATTAGCTGCTCAGCAGCAAAGATTAATTAGTTTCCCTCCTGTCCACAGAGGATCTAAATACTTTAAATGCAGTAGTTCCCAGATTAGGAGTCAGCAGTGGCGATCCTAGATTTTGGGGGGGCCCAGGTAATCAAGGCTCTGTCCTAACCAATAGTATCCAGCTCTCATAGGGTAGCTAGCTTAGGGGGTTTGGGAAGCAGCAGCAGTGCACTGTATAGTACCTTTATTGGAGGTTTAAGGGGCAGTACACATGCCGCGTCTTTCATGAACTGGACAACGTGAGAACTTTAGAACTTCTAGAGTAATCTCAACAGTCTTGCTGTATTAGCATGATGTTTGAACGCTGGTATGAGACCCTTACTGACAGCAGAGAACAAGAAATGACAAGAAGTATGCAAACTGTACTGTACAAAGGCATTTCAAATGTCAAACATAAGGAAACATACTTGCAGACGCATACAAAGAAAGTGAAACCTCCACTTGACACAGCTTTTCTTTACCATGCGAGACTCCATATGTTTCTTTAAAACAACTCCAAAAAGCTGAAAAGCACAAAGCAACTTGAGGAACACATTTAGACAGAGAGACAAAGAGAGTGAGAGAACGCCAGTGAAAGTGATTCACAGGAGCGGCGATAAGGGGAGTTGAAAAGAAAGCGAGTCCGGGCCACGATGTTGTTATTACAGATTGATATACTCTTCAGGTCCCTTTTATTCAAACAGCTCACCTTTCAAAATCAGATGTTCAGAGCTCTTTTGATGACTACTTTGAGCTAAATGCGTGTTATTACAGGTATTACATGAAATTGCCCGTGTTAGGTGAAGGGGATTATGGTGCTTTTGGGTCAATACTTCCTCTGAGCTGTTTGGCTGCTGGAGCTGAGGAGCGATTAGGCTTTTGTCTGTCAATCCAACTTCATAGAGGCGGTTATCACGCGCACACACGAGCAGATACACCTAACCACCACCTACTGTCACACACACTCGTGCAGAAACGTCAGTGATTATGGCTGTAGGTATATAAGGCCCATTCAGTGGGCTGAGAGGTGTCAGATGGAGAAATGATGACTGGATTGGCCGAAATGTCAAAAAGACGGCAGGTATTCACAAGTTTACCAGTATTACTATGGTAGGCTTTATTGTTCCAGACCTCTGAGAAAGGACTTTTTGAGAAAGTAATATATTGGCATTATTTACTCTTGTTTCTTTAACAATCACATATTTTTGTGCACAGTGAAAATTTCACTCTGACAGGAAATACGGGAAGAAAAAGCACTTGAGATGTCAGTAGAGATCATCAGCCGACTCTGCTGTGGAATAAAGTTTTATGCATTTTTCAGCACAAAATTAAAACAATGTAGAAAGCACAAACTGTTTTTTGGCCAGTTTCTTGGACATACAAGCTTTTCCTTTTCCTAGCATTTCCTCCCTCTTACAAGATCACTTTGAGATATGCTCAAAACAGCACTTAAGGCCCTGCACTCCTCAGAGGTGATACATGCTTTTAACGAAGCCATTACCTCATTAACTTTGAGATTTTAGTATAATTATTGTAAAAGAAAGAACAAGATCACTGTTGAAGACTGAGAGTTCAGTGTTGCATTTTGCATTTTATGTCCGTGGGTTGAATTGGCTGTAAAATCCACTTTATGGTTCAACATACATTGATGTAATGACCCTGCTGGTGTTTAATCACAGCGCCAAATGTGATATAATTTGTTAGCAGCATTGTATGTTTAGTGTTGCTTGAGGTTTCCCACATATCATTTTTTACAACACTTATACTTGGATCTATCCCAACCTCCCATGTGAACGCCAGCAATTTAGTCAGCAACTGGTTTGTGGATTCACGTTTAGAAGCATCGAGTTTGGCATTTCAACTGTGGCCATCTTGGATTTTTGGAGCCAGAAATGACCATATTTGGATGAGAGGGTGGAGCTGTGGAGGAGCGAGGGGTAAATTATGGTAATTTTAAGCCTTAATAAAATGAAAATGGGTGTGTTATATAAAAAAATCACCTCCATACAGTTGTCATGAATGTTGAAATTAGCTAAAGAGACCAAAACTGTTTTTTTGTACCAGGCTATAAACATGTTTATTTCTGCTGTAAAGTTGGGCATTTTAACATGGGGGTCTATGGGGATTTACTCTGTTTTGGAGCCAGCTTCAAGTGGCCATTAGAGGAACTGCAGGCTTCGTGTTTTTTAGCCGCGGAGATTGCCACTTGATAAAATTTAATAGAATGCAGGAAATTGTTTGATGTTCAAAATTCCCAGGCCCATGATGTGTTCCCATACACATTCTCTGATCACTTTGGGAGAGTGTTCCTTTATTGGACGTTTAATCTGTGGATCATATCATATGTTATTTACATGCAGGGAGCCACCAGCAAACACCAACAGGATGGTATACAAAGTGAAAGGCTGGTGTTAAAATCCCTTTTCTTATTATTCACCTCTCCAGAAAGAAAAAAAAAGTAGATTTAGAGTATTATCTATTTCTTAGGTTTTTGTTATTTATGTTTAGATAATTTATTTCTACATCTCTGGGTGTCCCTTACCCGTCTATAGAAACAAATAAATTATTAATTAACAGTATCACTTACATAATACAGAGGCTATCTTTGTCTGCCATTCTCATTTGTTCACAACGATTTCTCACAAAGGCATCAGGATTAATGTGATAATTAAGTATTGCACTTTTAAAATACAACCAAAGCTTTTTATTTTCCATTTTGGATTGATTCTATTAATGCACTTTTTGCATGTATCTCTTGTATTAATCCAGACGAGCTGGAGCACAGTGATGTTATTAGGGGGCCTAGTCAGGCGCACAGTAGGGGCTGCGCTGACTGAGTATGGTGATTTCCACTTTACTTTTGTGTGGTATAATGAAAAAAAACCCTGAAAAACCCTGAGCCTAATGGGATTTGGTGATAAGAAATTACCAGCGCTGGGTCCTTCTCTTTTGTCTCTAGCTGGGAGTTCAATGGCTGAGCCAATAAGAGAGCTCAGGGCCTCGGTTACCGTAGAGACGAGAGAACAGAGGCCACGGCGTCGCCATGGTAAACAGGGGAGCTGTTTGTCAAAGTTCTTTTGACACACATGCGCGCACACACACAGACACACACGCACACTCTCCACATACACAAATGTAGCCTGTGTCCGATGCTGCTTTTTCCTCAGAAAACAATTACAATTCCCAATTACAAGTCAGAGACTAATGAAAGTAGATAAAGAGGGAGAAAACTATACGCCATGACAGGAGGGAATTCCCCACAATGCTCCAGGGCAACAGGGAGGAAAACGATACACTGTGCAGAACACAGAAGATTCATGATTCATTCAAAGACATCAAGAAACAAGCTTTAACCAAACTCAGGTCACTTTTTGGCATTTTTTTGTTTGTTTTCTTTTGGGTGTTATATAAGCATTTTTAGGAAGAGTACATAAAAATTGACAAACAGACGTGCATCAATACTGTATCCATATTTTGACAGAGACTGACTGGCAGTTTCATGATTTGGAAAATGTTCATAAAACATCTATTAATTACATTTAACTAGAATTTATGTTTTACACTTCATTTAGGAAAAATAACCCTGTTAAAATATCCCGGGCAGGAATTCCCTACAATGCTCCAGGCCAAAAGAGAGGCACATACATTCATTAGTCGAGACAGAGGAAGGCGCTTGTACCAAATCCTGTTAATTTTTTTTGCAATTTTTCATATGTGAAAAAATAGCATTTTCAGGAAATGGAAATTACACAAGAAATGACATTAACAGTTAAACACCAGCTCCATATTTAGATACTTTTTAAATCACCTTTCAATCAAAAGGATTTCACAAGAGACTGATGATTGGCAGTTTCAGTTTTGTTAAAAGTTCTACTCATTATACAGATATTTATTTTTCATTTATATTTCACATTCAGTTTCTGAAAACTAAAAAAATCCCTGTATTCAAATGTGCCAGAGGACTGTGTTTTCACTCCTGCAGTGGATTTCATCGCTGTAAGAGATTAGGCTCTGATTTCTGTGGTGGTTGCAGCCTGTGTTTTTCCTTTTACTTGGAGGCCACAGAGCTGAGCTGAATAACACAATGACAACAATAGGAGAGAGCGAATCCGGAGCAAATGAGCGAGGGAGCAAGAGAAAGAGATAGGGAGGGAGACAGTGACAGAGAGAGAGAGAGAGAGAGAGAGATGCTCCTTGGCTTGCCTGCTCCTGCAGTGCGTCAGCTCTATGGCGGAGTGGAAAACAAGCAAATTACAGAGCGCTGCCACAAACACAGTGGCCGTGTCATCTCAACCTGCCAGTAAGGATTTCCTAAATTACCAGTAGTGCACTGGGAGGGCTGCCCTATAGCTTATCTGCCACTCCAGCAAAGAGATGGAGACAGCACTCTCTCTGTGAAGGTTAGACAGGACACGGAGCCAACATTAGCTTTTCTTTAAAAGCACGTATCATTCAGTCAGAGAGGAGGTCCGCTGTTAGGTGCCCTGAGCTCATCTGGAGCATTGGTATCAGAGCTGATTAGGCAGTGCAGGGAAGTAATAGTATATTTACTCAAGTACTGTAACTAAGTACAGTTCTAAAATACTGTAGTAGTAAGTATCTCTGTCCAACCTTATACCAACAAAATCAGCACAAACTCAGCACAAGCTTTTAATAACATGGGAAAACCCTTTAAAAACAGGTGATGACTGTTTGCCCTTTACTAGTAGAGTATGCCTTTGTGTCTTTTCTAGTGGTGTGTCAAGTTTGACATCACAAATGTACCTGAAAACAGGGTTTCTTAAACAACAAGAGAAAGTAGTAAAAAGGCCAGTGAGAAGGTTACAGTCTTTTTTATATGTTTATTATTCAGTCTCTTTTTTTGAAACTCAGCGTCAACAAATCTGAAATGATTTTTTAGCGCTGCATGGACAAAGATGGACAGAATTTGTAGCTGAGATGACAAAGAGTTGCAGAAATTACAGACGGTCGCACCAGAAAGGGGGCAAAATTCTGCATGTCCACCTGGGTGTCATGTTTCTATCACTGCTGATTGGAGCTGGAGGCGATGAAGACTGTAGAGACATTTGGCCCGAGAATGAATGCTGATTGTAACTTTACCCATTACAGACAAAAGTCAGATGTTAGTGGGTGTTGTGGGTTTTTTGTCCAGGGGGAAAGGGGCTTTACAGAGCAAGACTGCAGCCAAACATAATACTATCTTTCATGTAATCTTTGCAATTAGCTGACTTCAGCCTTTAAGGCAGTGCATCCTCCCAAGCAACAAACAGGAAGTACTCCAAGTCTGGGGACAAGCCACAGTAGCGTATACCCACCTATTAAGACAAAACTGCAACACTATCAATGTGTATTTGACAGCCATAGTTAGTACTGACTTTGTATATTACAATTTGTAACACCAATTGTGAGGATTTCTGTAATGATGCATGTCTATACAGTAAACTGAATTATCCAGCAGTGGTGCTGAAGTGTGTGACTTTAATTTTGCGCTGCTGGAAGATATTTAGCACATCAACTGTTAGGACAAGGGCTTTAGACATTTGTGCACTGCTGTAAATGTCGAATTTCGCTTAATAAAATGCCTCTCATACCACATATGCTCTTATAATCACTCCTGCATGTTGGGGCAGACGTAACATTTGACATCAAATGTTTCAATTAAAACAACTGATGACTATTAAAAGTATAACACAGACACAATTTATCTCCATATATCCAAATGAACAGTCTCGGATTACTCAGACTCTTTTAGCAAGTTACACAACAAAAAACTACATATATGTGAATGTGCAATAGTTACAAGTTACAGCGTTATGATTAGAGGAGAAATGGCAGAGCATAAAGGTCCAGGTGGAAAAAAAAAAACAACTCATTGTTGTCATTAAGGATTTTGCTAAAAGAGAAAGAAATCTTCTGTTGATATATATATATATATATATATATATATATATATATGTATATGTATATATAGATAGATAGATAGATCCCAGGGGACATGTTTGTACCTGAGAGCTATTTAAATTTGTAGAAGATTGAAGATTTCATTTTTGTTGAACTACTAATAGTGTACAGAATCTGAATCTCTGAAAAACTAACTACACAGAGCCCATACTCCCTATTTTATCCTCACTATCCTTATGTTGATAAGCTACCGACAAGTTTGATCTTGAAAAAGTGATACTGACTTTCCAAACCTCGTATCATGTTACGCATTATAAACAACAAAATTACTGTTGACCATATTAGTGAATAATGACTCTAATTTCCTGTGTCATTATGCTATGGCCTGTTGCATAAACAGTAAACAACTGAGGACAGCCAAATGGACAAAAGCTTGAATTTATGTCACTGAACAATAACTATTAAAAACTGAATATTGTTACTGCTGCGGCATCAGAGAGAGTGAATGCTGGTAATTTCTCATTGTAGGAAAAATGACGAGACATGAATGGGCCTTGTAAATGTAATGATCACACACACACACACACACACACGCAAACACACACATCCCTACAGTAATGACATTTAAATGGCTCATTTGAAGATAAAAGGCCTGCTGACATCAAATGGATCCTTGTTATCATAATAGCAAACAACTAACAAGAAATGAAGCAGCATAAAAAGACATGCCTCATATTTGTCCCCATGAATACAATAACTAAGCAAACAAATATTGTTAACAAACAGCGATCTAAACTGTCTATTCACATGAACACATTATGCGAATGTTTGCCAATTTATGCTTAGCCAATAGCTGAAGGAAATTAGCGTGCTTTACAACCAGCTCTGCAGAGATTTTCAATTAATTTCCTTAAAGAAGCATGACAAAACATGGTGTTGGTATTATAAAGCCTGAATTCTGTCTGCAAACAAAATCCAGATTTGAAAAGGAGATTTATGAAGCTTCATATTTTGTTTAGAATGAAATTCAAATTAACCACAACATCCTGAATGGCCCTTTGCAACTGTTTAATTAACACTTATGAGGCCTTTATGGGAACTTACATTCATATACTTCTTTTTTTTACCCAACATTTTCAATCAGTGGAGCCTCCTTAAGTTTTGCTTATTCAATATAATGTGGAAAAGGACATAAAATGTTATGCAACTAGTCCAAGACTTATAATCATTGTTTTCCATGATTGAATACTTATATCATCATCCAAACATCCATCTACAGTGGCACTTGGAGAGCACAGACCTCCAGTCAGGCCACATTCCCTCTCTTGCACTTTAACAAAATTGAAAAATAATTAGTTTAGCCGCACTGTGATTCAAATCCACTCCAAAAGTTTACAGGTTCTTCCTTGGCCCATGCTACACCCCTTCACCAAGCAGTGGTGGAGGAATTACTCAGATCCTTTACTTCAGTAAAAGTACTAATACCACACTGTAAAAATACTCCATTTCAAGTAAAAGTCCTGCGCTGGAAATGTTTCATAGACCTTCCCCAGAATCTTGAGACATACTCCAGAAGAAACAAGAACGTCCATGTTTCCTTTATTTAATACACCATTGGATAGATGTCTTGAACTACACTTTTTTTTTTTGTTTATCCCCAAGACCCTCATCTGACTAAGCTCCACATGATCCCGCTATTATTATTATTGTAACTTTAATTTTTCATTTATGTTAGTTTAGTTTTATTTTACTTCACATTCATTTTTTTTTTTAACCTTTTTATCGACTTTTTTTTCCTCACGCCATGCAGGTATCTGTGCAGTTTCCTTTTCCTATTTGTTGACAAAATCAAAGAAAGTTGGAGTAAGGAAAAAATAATAATTAGCCTATGTTAAAGTATGTTGGTATATTCAGGAAATTGTACTAAAAAAAGTACTTAGAAGTAAAAGTACTCAATGCAGAAAAAACTCTTAAGTATTCAAAATTTAAACACAAAATGTTTTTGCATTAATAATGACTCAAACGATCAAAATAATTTGCCAATAAATTAACTGTTAATCAACTAATTATTTCAGCTGTAGTTAAATACACTGTTGAGAAGGTTACTCTACAACAAAACATATATAACATATACAACATATATAACATATATAGTATGTACAACATTTTACATGCTTTTCACATATTTTGTATGCAAACAATCTTAATAAGTGAAGTATTTAAAGCTGTAAATAATTTTAGTGCAGTAAAAAGAACAATATTTCCCCCTGAACTGAAGTATAAAGTAGCAGGTAAAGAAAATACCCAAAAGTAAAGTACAAGTAGGCTATCTGCCATTTGTACTTATGTACAGTACTTGAGTGAATATATTTTGTTACATTCCACCACAGCAACTGTGTGGATTATGAGACAATGGGCCCCTGGGCATAGATATGCAAAGGGCCCCACCACCTCTCCAAAACAGAGGCAAGACACACAGACTTTGTGTTGGTATTTTTGGATGTTTTGTGTCTCATTCTGGTTGTTTTGTGTCTTCTGTAGTCATTTTGGTCTCTTAAGAGTTAATTTTGTGTCACATTGTGGTTGTTCTGCCCATATTTGCAGTTTCTTTGCATCTCTTTGTGCTCATTTTGGGTCTCTTCCTGGTCATTCCATGTTAATATGATATTTTACTATTAAAGGCTAGAGGGCCCTCTGACACTTCGGGCCCCTGTGCTTGGTACGCCTGTTCAATTCTGCCACCAAGTCTCATATAAACTGGGCCAATCGTTTTCTGTATTCCTGCTGACAAACAGACCACATAATCTCCTTGGAGGATGTTGTAAATGATTAAAAGAACAGCATAAAAATGACACCAAGGATGCTATGTTCCTACTTGCCATGTTACTTAATTTGATCTTCATTTTAAAGGCATAGTGGTTACTTACTATTTCACAATAAAAGAGGGAATTTTCTTGGCAAATACTGCGTTGCTAATGAACACCTTTAAGACCAAGTCAACCACACCAGCTCTAGTCCAGTGGGCACAAGTTCCTCCAATCCTATGAAGCTGATCTTTGAGATACTCCGAGGCTCTGTTGTTTCGACGTATGATCCTTCAGAAGTTTGCCAACATTTGCTCTTGCACACAGCACAACCCTGACTAACCCTGGCTTTTGTTGCAGTTTTCTTTCCCGCAGCTCTTTGGCTTCCTGTTTCACACTCAAGGTCTCTCGCAATACAAAACACAAAAGTTTGCACTCGCATTCATGGGAGTTCAATCTCCGACAATTTGACTCTTCAGTCCAAATTTTCAGGAACAGGAACAAACTTTTTGACCTAACTGGGTGATAGCTATGCTGTTGTTCAATGTTAACTAACTGCCCAAAAAACCCACATAAAACGTAACCTTCAGCCACATTAACTTGCCCCGCAACAAATATTAAATTTAAACTCTTGGAGAATCTAATGAATCTTCCAAAAGGAAATATTTCTCATATCTTAACCACTACAGTTCGATAAATAGTAAATTATGAAAAGCACTGCCAAGATAAGAGAGCACTATCTGAATGAATTGACCGAATACTCTATTTGGAGTATTCCTGGCTATATGCTGACTTTGAATTGGGACAGTTACCTAACACTTACAAGGCTCACAAGAACCCAAGTAAAGAGAAGAACGCAGTTTGAAAAAGGTCTTTGGAACAAGCAGAGAACAGGATGATGGAGAGAAAACAGACATGTCCTGTGTTATGCAATATTTTGTGCATGGATATTCCCTTCAAGACCCTTAAACTGCTTCTGTTAGATTTTGTCGACATCAAAAGTTCCCTCGCACACAAAAGAAACTTTCTGCTCCTTACTTCCTTTCATCTTCCTCATCAATCTCATCATCCTCCCTTTTTTTTTATTCCTGTCTCCTCGTCTTCCACCTCCTTTTTCCTCTCCTTCCCTCTCCGTGGGTCTACCTGTAATAGGCGAGTAATTTCCCCCTATTACAAGACAGTACATTAGACTCTGCCTGCACTATTTACACAAGTTAGCAGTCCAACCACCGAGCCATTTACAGAGGATCATTACAGCATGTGGTGTCCCAATACGCTTGGGAATTCTGAGATGAAGTGATGTCTCGAATGCATTATCCCGTGTGTGTGTGTGTGTGTGTGTGTGTGTGTGTGTGTGTGTGAGAGAGAGAGAGAGAAAGAGAGAGAGAGTGTGTGTAAGAGAGAGAGATCAAGGCAAGATCTCACAATAGATCCTTTTAAAAGCCCAGCTCAAGATATATGATACTATTAAGATTTTTTGAGTACCAATTACACCACCACTACCTTAAGTGGCATTCCAGCCATTCAATTTTGATACATTATGAAGATGGCTTCATATATTATACCAGGATCTTCTTTAAGATGTTCGGCAGCTGACGGCGAGGCCTCAAAGTGCTACAGGCAATTTGACAAAATTATTAATCTTCCTGCATTTGGCTGCTGCCCCTTTTTCTGGGAGTGATATCATCTTAAATGAGCGCATTCCCCCTTCCCACCTGACACTATCTTAACACCATTTACTGCTAACAAGGTGATATGGGACGGCATCTCCCCAGCATGGTGTCCAAAGCGTGTGAAGCGCTGGTCTGGCACATAATGAGCCTAGCATGTCTACTTTCCTGTTTATAGTTTAGGTTATGATATATGCTCTGACTCTAACCTTGGGGATAAAAATCAAATCTAGGGTGCAACACACACCGGAGCACACCACAAAAAGACGCTGTGCCATATTTTTGTTTGGTATTTAAACAAATAGCACACCCCTGAATGAAATAAAGCATCTTTAACAGAAGACGAATCTGTTGGATTAGGGCTCATTTATGCTCAATGTTAAATCTGTTCATGAACATGGTAAGAGTCTTCTGTCCATAGACTGCATTCACTTTTTCCATATTCGTGCACGTTTTCTGACAGCTTACGGATATGGATGAAATGGAACAGCACTACCAGAGACTGTGGGGGCACTGTGGTATATTTCAAGAAACGGCCATAGGAGTCAACAAAGATGTTTAACAAATGGGGGAAAAAATCAATAATATAGTGAATTTTCTGTCCACATGTCGGGTTGTATTTAATGGCCACATAGACCATAGCTGTCTCCAATGCTGCCACTGTTGAAAGGTTCATTATAACAACCTCCGTCACGGTCGCTATGATTGTTGTTCAGACTTTGACTATGCCCTCTAGTGCCATCTATTGGCTGTAGCTATGCATTCCTAAAGGATGCATGGAAGTATGAGAATAGCGACGTTTACATTGTTTGAAACGAACGTATCTATTTTTGTGAGAAATGTTGTTCACAGGTCCTACAACAGGCAACAAGGGAAACCAAAATCTGTGCCTGCTGTGACCTGTCAGTTACAAACAGATAATGGTTTTCAGCACAGAAAGGGAAACATCGATTTCCAGCTGAGTTACTTAAAGGAGCAATAAGCGAAATTCATCATTTCTAGATTGAAGGAATTAAAAAATCGCAATGTGAAGAACTAGAGGTGTAATTTCATGTGGAGTATAGCATGACCTCACACACCCTCTCTCTGTGTTGATCTCCAGCCCCTTGTTTACAAGCCGGTCTGGCTGCGCGTTCATGTGATGTGTTTTAATTAGTGTTACAGTAACATTAAGCACATGTCACTATGTCGATTCAATTAAATTTAATGTTACAATCGTAGCATGGGTTAATGTCCAGAGCTTGAGTTATTAGCGGCTCGGTCCCAGCAATGGGTCAGGCGTTACGGTTGTGTTAGGTAAGTAGCTCGGCAGCCCAGCTAACATTTGCAATTAGCATTGTAAAATGTAGCCCGGTGGGCAGCCCGGCAGCTGTGTTTAGCTATTTCCCTGCCTACTTCAATGATGATGGTACCTGTAATAAATGTAATATATTTGCTGAAATGGAGGCGAGGCTCAGTGACTAGAAAAGCTGGTAGAGGAGCTCCATAGCTGCAAGCTACTCCAGTAGCCGTAGTAGTTCTAGTGCTAACTCTGGGAGCTAACGCTAACATTTCTCTCTTCTCCGGGGCGGTCTCACGGTCTCACGGCATGGTCTCACAGCAGCATGGCAGCCAACTAGTGCTAACACTAACATCCCCACGCTTTAGCAGGCTCCCGGGACGTTTGCATGGCAGCCGACTAGTGCTAACGCTAACGTCCCCGCGCTTCTCGGCTCCAGCAAGCTCCGTGAGCCGAGAAGCAGGCTCCCGGAACGTCAGCATGGCAGCCGACTAGTGCTAACGCTAACGTCCCCACGCTTCTCGGCTCTGGTTCACTGAGCCTGGCGGAGAAGCATAGGGACGTTAGCACTAGTTGGCTGCCATGCTAACATGCCAACTCTTCTCTGTGAGACCATGAGCCTGGCGGGCTCCCGGCTCAGTTGGAGTTGGAGCGTTAGCGTGGCAGCCGGGTAGTGCTAACGCTAACAGGAAAGCAGGGAAATAGCTGAACACAGCAGAGACCAAGAGTGAGTGAAAGACATCGCTAACTTCTAAACTAAGCCAAACTAAGTCGGCTGTTTAGGTTTTATTTCCTCGCCCCTGTGGCGAGTGAATCTGCCTGCAGTGAAAGCGGGGCTAACCGGTGCTTCCTCCTCATGCTCCACTTCACTCAGCTGCCAGCACAGCCAGTTGGCTCTCCGTTTGAATCCAACCGGAGAGCAGAGGTAGAGGGAGGTGTGGCTCATGACACACTTTGTTTTGCTCTACAGGCAGTGCACAACAGCGAACCTAGCAGTGAAACGATTTCGCTTATTGCCCCTTTAAAGGACCTACAGAGCTCTCACCTCTGAGCACACAAGCAAACATGGAGGTGGCTCAGTGTCACGCTAACTGTGCGAACAGTTTTAATGTGTGGGGGAACTGGAGGGTCGGGACTGTTATCAGCGGTAACCACCATATAGGCTAAGCACAGTGCAGAGCGGCAGCCATTAGCTAGCCATTGGGACATGAAGGGAGTGACTCATATGCACTAGCATGGACACGCAGGCACCCCAGCTACCACAACAAAGAACAGAGAAGGTTGGGATAAAACACACAAAGCGCAGTTCAAGTACATGACATGAGCTGGATGACAAAGTTGCCAGTGGGTTTTTTCTAATACTATGAGACAGGATTTTGAAGCTCTGGCAACAATCATTTTATCCGCCATTGCCACAATCATGAGATGAACTGAGGAATCACCTTGATCATATTAGAAAGCAATCTACCAGGAATTTGCATCAACTGCAGCTATGAATTCATTAATAAGTGAAAAAAGTGGTGACAATTTAATAAAAAGTTTGTGAATATAATTTAGTTTTGCAATCGCAAATTCCTCAAAGTAAGACAAATGTTCTATGCTATCGCGTATGTAAGCTCTGTGATCACATGTGTGGTCATTAGTTTTGTGTGTGTGTGTGAATCTCTGATAGTGTACTTCTGTAATAATGACTTCTCCGAGGGGTTCCCTGTCTTAAAGGGATGGGATAGACCCAACACACACACATGCACGCACACACTGTCTACAACACTGAATGGTCTCCCATGGCAGTATCAGTAGGACATTGTCAGGCCAAACAAAGGGCCTTATCTTCCTTTCCCCTTTCAGTCTGGGTGATTGGCCAGGAGAAATGAGGAGAAAAGGCCATGTCCTCACACGAGACACCACAAATGTCAGCCACCTTCCTATCTCCATACAGCCAGTGTGTGTGTGTCTGAGGGTGTGTGCATGATGGGAGATCTAGAGAACATTTATCTGTCTGACAAGGCTGCAGAGGCCATAGAAATCTTCCTGTCACTGTGTCAGAAACATGAAATATAGGGACCCCCACACACATGCACACACCAGTTTTATACATACACATGGATGCACTCAAACACAGTTATTAACAGTGCTGATGCAGGACCGTCATGCTGAATATCATGGTCCTGAGACTATAGTGCACCAACTCTGCTGCTCTCCCATTTAATGTCCACAATGTTCCAGGGAAATGTAGAAAATACAGACTACCACTCCGTGCGAGAATCAAGTGAAAGGTCTCAGCAACACATGGTTTCACATCGATGTGTATGCAGAGTAACAAAAACATGTCTTGCACAAATGGAGTATGGGTTAAAATCGATTATTCTGAATAGAGGCCAAATTGAAAGTGATGCACACTTTGTTCCCTGCCTCAGTCCTGCAATTCTCAACAAAAATAGAAGACTTATTTTCCTGAGCAGCTCTCCAAATGGGTCAGTATTTCTAGGGCATTAACAGAAAATACAAACATATGTTTTATTTGGTAAAAAGAATGTATTGATTTACCTTACATTTTAACCATATTCCTCTATCAAAGCTGGAACAAACTTTGACATGCATGCACATAATGCCGACATCAAAATCAAAGAAAAAAAAATCACTGTTCCAGCTCAATGAAATCTTCACCAAACAACCCCAGAGCTCAGGGTGAATAAAAAGATGGGTTGATCACCAGTGTATGGTGTAATGAGGTGTGAAAATATGTTTAATTCATTTCCAATAATAATAATAATAGTAACAGTTCTCAATAAAAAAGTGAGGTGGCATAGTATTAGAAGTGACAAAGTCCACATAATGTTGTACAAGGATCTAAGAATTCCCTATAGGGTGGAAGGGGGGGTGGCGGATGGGTGTTTGTGCCCAGAGGTCAACACTGACTTCTTTAAATGACAATTTAGTGTAATGTACTTGTATGTGTAACATACTATGCCAGTGACATATGGGACGTGAAGTATGCGACATGATGTATGTGATGTGACATATGTGACGTAACGTATGTGATGTGACGTATTGTACGTGACATATTGGATGTGATGTATGTGATGAGACGTATTGGACATGATGTACGTGATGTAACGTATGTGACTTGATGTGATATGACGTATGTGAAATGACGTAATGTATGTGAAGTGACATACTGGTGTGCCGTATGTAACATGACAGTTGTGATGTGACATATTGGATGTGATGTATGTGACGTGACAGTTGTGATGTGACGTTTTGGACGTGATGTATGTGACATGATGTATGTGATGTGACGTATTGGACATGATGCATGTGATGTGATGTATTGGACGTGATGTATGTGATGCGACGTACTGGATGTGATGTATGTGATGTAATGTATTGGACGTGATGTATGTGATGTGACGTGCTGGACGTGATGTATGTGATGTGACGTACTGGACGTGATTGATGTGACGTATTGGACGTGATGTATATGATGTGATGTATTGGACGTGATGTATGTGATGCGACATACTGGATGTGATGTATGTGATGTAATGTATTGGACGTGATGTATGTGATGTGACGTGCTGGACGTGATGTATGTGATGTGACGTACTGGACGTGATTGATGTGACGTATTGGACGTGATGTATGTGATGCGACGTACTGGATGTGATGTATGTAATGTAATGTATTGGACGTGATGTATGTGATGTGACGTGCTGGACGTGATGTATGTGATGTGACGTACTGGACGTGATTGATGTGACGTATTGGACGTGATGTATGTGATGCGACGTACTGGATGTGATGTATGTGATGTAATGTATTGGACGTGATGTATGTGATGTGACGTGCTGGACGTGATGTATGTGATGTGACGTATTGCACATGATGTATGTGATGTAATGTATTGGATGTGATGTATGTGATGTGACATATTGGATGTGATGTATATGATGTGACGTATTGGACATGATGTATGTGATGTGACGTATTGGACATGATGCATGTGATGTGATGTATTGGACGTGACATATATGATGTGACGCACTGGACGTGATGTATGTGATGTGACATACTGGACGTGATGTATGTGATGTGACGTACTGGACGTGACATATGTGATGTAACATATTGGACGTGATGTATGTGATGTGACGTATTGGACGTGATGTATGTGATGTGACGTATTAGGCTTTATGTATGTGATATGTCGTATTGGACGTGACGTATGTGATGTGACGTACTGGACATGATGTATGTGATGTGACGTATTGGACGTGATGTATGTGATGTACTGGACGTGATATATGTGATGTGACGTATTGGACGTGATGTATATGATGTGATGTATTGGACGTGATGTATGTGATGCGACATACTGGATGTGATGTATGTGATGTAATGTATTTGACGTGATGTATGTGATGTGACATACTGGACGTGATTGATGTGACGTATTGGACGTGATGTATGTGATGCGACGTACTGGATGTGATGTGTGTGATGTAATGTATTGGACGTGATGTATGTGATGTGACGTATTGGACGTGATGTATGTGATGTGACGTATTGCACATGATGTATGTGATGTAATGTATTGGATGTGATGTATGTGATGTGACATATTGGATGTGATGTATATGATGTGACGTATTGGACATGATGTATGTGATGTGACGTATTGGATGTGATGTATATGATGTGACGTATTGGACATGATGTATGTGATGTGACGTATTGGATGTGATGTATGTGATGTGACGTATTGGACATGATGTATGTGATGTGATGTATTGGATGTGATGTATGTGATGTGACGCATTGGACATGATGTATGTGATGTGACGTATTGGACGTAATGTATGTGATGTGACGCATTGGATGTGACATATATGATGTGACGCACTGGACGTGATGTATGTGATGTGACGTATTAGGCTTTATGTATGTGATATGTCGTATTGGACGTGATGCATGTGATGTGACGTATTTGGCTTTATGTATGTGATGTGACGTACGGGACGTGATGTATGTGATGTGACGTATTTGGCTTTATGTATGTGATGTGACGTACGGGACGTGATGTATGTGATGTGACGTATTGGACGTGACGTATGTGATGTAACGTATTGGAGGTGACGTACTGGGCGTGATGTATGTGATGTGACGTACTGGATGTGATGTATATGATGTGACGTACTGGGCGTGATGTATGTGATGTGACGTATTGGACATGATGTATGTGATGTGATGTGTCATGTGAAATGACGTGATGTGATGTGATGTGATGTATGTGATGTGCGTATTGGTGTGACGTATTGGACATGATGTATGTGATGTGATGTATTGGATGTGATGTATGTGATGTGACGCATTGGACATGATGTATGTGATGTGATGTATTGGATGTGATGTATGTGATGTGACGTATTGGACGTGATGTATGTGATGTGACGTATTGGACATGATGTATGTGATGTGATGTATTGGACGTGATGTATGTGATGTGACGTATTAGGCTTTATGTATGTGATATGTCGTATTGGACGTGATGTATGTGATGTGACGTATTGGACATGATGTATGTGATATGTCGTTTTGGACGTGATGTATGTGATGTGACGTACGGGACGTGATGTATGTGATGTGACGTATTTGGCTTTATGTATGTGATGTGACGTACAGGACGTGATGTATGTGATGTGACATATTGGACGTGACGTATGTGATGTAACGTATTGGAGGTGACGTACTGGGCGTGATGTATGTGATGTGACGTACTGGATGTGATGTATATGATGTGACGTACTGGGTGTGATGTATGTGATGTGACGTATTGGACCTGACATATGTGACTTGATGTGATGTGATGTGATGTATGTGACGTGACGTATTGGTGTGACCTATTGGACATGACGTATTGGATGTGATGTGATGTATGTGACTTGATGTATGTGATGTGACGTATCGGATGTGACTTGACATATTGATGTAATGTATTTGATGTGACGTATGTGATGTGCTGTATGTGCTGTGACGTATGTGACGGGATGTGTGTGATGTGACATATTGGACATGACGCATGTGATGTGACGTGAAGTATGTGAGATGACGTATGTGAGGTCATGTTTGTGTCATGATGCGACGTATATGATGTCACAAATGTTACATGTGACGTCTCTCACTTGACATATGTGACTTTCCGTTGTTAAAAAAGTACCAGTTTTGGATGGTGATATCATGTGTCACCCCTCAGAACTTTTTCTTCTCCCTCATTTGGTTGAAGTAACTGCAAATGTCTGCTGTCCATCAAGTGACCTCTCATCCTCCAACGCTCTCTCTTCATGAGCTTTCCATGACTAATTGAAGGATCATTTTAGCCACAGGATATGGCTGAAGACCCTAATCAAGACCTCGTTAAGGGTCATTAAGGGACAATTGCCCATAATTCCTCTAATCCACTGGATATTTAATTAATTAACCAGCAATTAGAGACCACCAAGTGTACATCTGGCATGTTCAAACCAGACTGCCAATTTGAGATTGGCTCTGCTGTGCCATTAATTAGTATTTGAAGTAATTTTCAATTGTAAATCTGTCTGAGTGATGAATCCTGCTGTGGCCAGTAGGACACAAGTTCCAGGGCTTGATCAGAAGAATCACACTGCAACCTTTGAGGAGGGCTACCTCCTTAAAGGTTGGGTGTCGTGCACCACCTACACACTGTGATCAAAGTTATAAAAATATTCAAAGTTGAACCCAGTTCACTGATGACTGTTCAAAGCTTGTTCTGTCAGAATGTGCTGACCAGGAAGTTTAAACATGGAGGGTCTCACACTATATGTCATGTGATGAGGAACAACCAATCACAGTCAGCAGATATCTTTCCTTTCTTACCTAATTATCAGTTGATGGTAAATTTGGGAGAAAAGTTGATCATTTAACTGCAGGGCTACCCAGAGCTTTACATCTGTATTTTAATATAAACTTAAAAAATAATGCCTTGAAAAAGATTAGCCCTGAACTCAGGATTTCTGGTAAGTATGCTGATTATGGTCTCTTAGCAACATCAGGAGCAACCTGCCTCCCTGCCCTTGGCGCAACCTGCCTCCCTGCGCCTAAAGACACAACATATGTATGAGCCCTTAGACTCCTCGCTTCTTCAGAGAGGTTGTGCTGTTGTTTAGACTTTTTCAGACACACATACTAGTTTCAAATATGCAGTTAACTAAATCAAAATGTTTGAGCAGAGCACATTGTTTCTTCCAGTTGACACTGACTTTTTGCCAGACTGAAACTTCTATATACTCTATATACTGTGGGTGGCTGTCTGTTAAGAAACACCTGCAAAGCACTGTCTGATTCATGGTTTTTGTATAGCATTGCAGCCTCTTCCAGAGTGAATAAAAGTAGACTGTATGGCAGAACAGTTGTATTGGATGGCATCAGACTGTAAAGGTGTAAAAGTAGACATCGGCTTTATGTTTTGGAGGACTAATTTGGACATCAGTGTTCCTTCAAGGTATAAAGTACTGACCCCTGTACCTCCCACATGTGAGCATAAGTCTCTTTTTTCACACTCTAAAATGGTTAAAATCTTATTTTATTCTAGAGCAGCATGCAGTGTATTGCTTCTGCACACAGAGTGAGTTAGCACCACAAGCTTAGCATTAACTTACGGTTAGTTATGAGTTAACAGCAGAGTCAAGCCGTTTGTTGGGACTGTTAAACAGCTCGGTGTCGGATATTAGCCACTGTTGCGGTGTTAGATCTTGCTAACTGGGCAGACATTGGACTTGGAGGAAAGCAACTCAGAGACAGTCCTTCAGTGCTGCATTTAATCAATGTAATGGTGACGGCAGCAACAGAAAGTTTGCAGACTTTTTTCCTTGTTGGCCAATTTACATTCTTATTCTTACTTTTAACTTTCATGTGAGTACCTAAATATGGATGTTACTTTAAATGCCCATCCCTTGAACACACATATCACAAAAAATTTCAGGCTACCACCAGCAGTAGTTTACAATAATTTGTGTAATTTGACCAAAATGACTTACCACAGACAAAATGTGTTCATCACTGAATTAATTCTATACGAAACAAGGAATCAATCAAGCTAAATCATATTCATGACTCGACAGCATCTGGGTTTTAATGACAGGACAAATCACTGATATCAGCCCTTAATACGCTGCATTCAAACCCTACATGACACTAATGAAATTTGATCAAATAGAAATGATAAAAATTGAGAAGAGTGACACTTTGGTTGTGTTTTTAATATGCAGCCTGGCTGAGAACCAGAGGGGGGATCAGTACACCTGGGTCGCCGGCTGAAAGGCCCAGCAGTAAACAATGAATAGACGGCAGCAGGGAGAGAGCGAGAGGCAAACAAGTCATTTGAGTGTGTTACTAATGTGTCTCTGCAGCAGGTGGGAAATCTATTAGTGCTGTTTTCTAGACGCCTCTCAGCACAAACAATTAGAGGCAGAGAGGAGAAGAAAAAACAGTGTGTGAGAGGGGAAGACGGGAAAGGATAAAGAAAGGCTACAGAATCAATTAGTCTTGTTAGGAGTAAGTTCAGCTCGCACACGCACACTCACACACACACACACACACATACACACACACACACACACACACACACACACACACACCTGCCCTCCACCCTGTCCCTCCCATGAAGAGAGGGCCACCCACAAACCATACGGCATCACAAAAGAGCGAGGAGGGGAGGTGGTTTATCTCCCCACTTTCTCTCCGCTCCATTCTCCCGCTACCTCTCTCACCCACTTGCTCTCTTTTGCTCTGTCTGCTTCTTGAAAGTATGGGCTTTATCAGCCCCCCTGTAGAGATCATTCATCCACACGGTAACACACACACACACACACACACACACACACAGTGGGCTTTTTTCTAAAACGCTAATTAGTGCTCAGACCGCCTGCCCAATTATTACCAGCCGTGCTCTAATTAGGACTTATTTAAAGTGCTCGTCAATTAGTCTTTAACATCATTGTCTGCCTGAGGGAGCTGGACCGGTTAACACTTCCTGAACCGAAGGCAGAGCTGAGAGGTTCAGACGCATCAACAGTTGGGGTCTGGCTCCTTTTAATGGAATATAATGTATCTACTGCAGAGCATTATGTGAAGGAGACGTCACATCACCTTATACCTAATTTAGCCCGTTATTTCAGTGTATTTTATCATTTGACAAAACAGTGTTCCCTCAAAGTCCATTTAAATTACAGATATTCAGATTTCCATTTTTGTCTGAACTTTTCGCTCATGTTGGGTCAAAAGTTCAGATTGAAATTTTAATCTTGAGCTTTGAAACAGCACCTCAAGGTCTACTTAGCAACTGTTCTGGAGCACATGATCTAGAACAAATGTATCCAAACTGTAGAGACTACAAAAATTGTCTAAGAATAAGGTGCTGTTGGTTGAAGGGCTGTCTTTAAAAACCTTAACTGACTTGTTAAATAGAATTTCTTTGCGGTAATTGTACAGGGCCATACAATGAAATTTAGGTGCACTGCCTAAGTGGAGCTCAAATATACAAGGTATTGTACAGTATAAATATTGTCTGTGAGGGGTGTTCTTTCAGCGTAAAGTTTAGTGTGGTGATGGCCTCAAGGTGCAAACTATTAATTTTGTGGTGCGTATTTTGATGGACCTGTATCACTTTCCTGGGAGCAGAAGGACAAACAAGTGATGGGCAGGTGAGAGGGGTTCTTTAAGATGCAGGATGTGTTCTGCAAGCAATGTGAGCTATAGATATTTGTCTTCCAGGGCAGGCAAATGTGTGGTGGTGATCTTCTGGGCTGTGTTGATGACTCTCTGCAGAGCCTTCTTGTCAGCCGCAGAACTATTGCCAAACCACCCAGGGATCCCATGTATCACGTCTAAGGCTGCACAATATATGAAAAATTTACCTTTCCAGTGATATCAGCATACGCCATAAAGGTTTTGCAAAGACTGCTTGAACTGTGATAATTAGTATTAACATGTGCCATGCATTCACACACTGCATCTCTATATATCTGGCCAATCAGATGGATCCCTACCACCCTAGATGCCCGGATATAGATGCCACGAAGTGACTGTGAACAACCAATCCTTGTTTAAACAGTGGCGTCAGGTGACTCAACTAATTTTTAAAGTAATTATCATGTCCCAGAAACCACTGAGAGTGAAACTTGTGTTTTGGATGTTATTATCATATCGATGATGTGACGTGTTGGTGTATTTGTTCTGGTACTCTGCACAGATCTGACTCCCGGGGACCACTGGCAGACAATCACCTTGTATTTTAAGGTTCAAAAATACACCCAAATTCACGAGTATGTAGGATATTACTTCAGACATTCCTAATATCTAATATCCCAACCTCTGTTGTGACAGCAGATGCTGTATTCAATGATATAAGTGACAATGGTGCTTTATCATCCAGGCGATGTGCCACGTTTCTTCCCCAGATAATGCCACATTGAACATTGATATTGTGTAGCCCTAGTCAGAACGCTCTCAGTGGAGCAGTGGTAAAAGGACATTAGCAGCTGTAGTGGCAGGTTGGCTTTCCTGTGTGTTCTTAGGATGTGAAGCTGCTGTTGTGCCATTTTCACCAGACTCTGGCCGCTGCATATTGCGCCACCATCTGATGTGAAGTGTCCATGGTGGCTTCCGTATAATTAGGCAACAACAAGATATTGTCACTTTAAAAAAAAAAGAGTTTTCTGGACATAAATACAACTTGGATGTTGACATTACAAGTCAGAAATTGATAATTACTATAACTCTGATATAACTATGGAACAACAGCAAGGATACTTTGGCCTCTGCTACATTAGTTTTAACCGCTATTTTTTCGATCTGTCTCGTGCCAAGTCCCCGAACTTTATGGAAGTGCAAGACGAAGTTGCTGGAACAACCTGCTAATAGTAGCATTGGCACAGACTGAATGACAACATTGAGAATACTTGGTTCATGAAAACCTTTTAAAATCAGTTACTTCGAAACACATTGTTGAACATGAGCTCAAGGCTCTTCTTATTTTCTAAAAAACCCTCACATTTTCACATGACAATAATGATATACAGCAGAAAGCCAGATTTTGATTTTGAAAGGATTGTTTGATTTGAGTGGAGGTAGGAAATCACTCAGAGGCTGACATGTGGCCGCTCTTGATGAAGTCTTTCACCACCATAACTTGTCATTATTGATGTGCCTGTTGTTTGTCTTACTCCTCTGTGCCTTTTGTGTTTGACACATTCCCTGAGGGGCTGGTGGGGAATCATTCACTGACGTGTGCTCAGTCTCCAGCTGTCTCGCACATTAATCAAATACTTTTGTTCAATTCTTCTGCAATTACAGATTAATAAACTGTATTAACACCCTCCCATACTGTCATTTTTTTAATGACCAACTTCCCAAACCGCTTATTGAGTTGTACCACCACCACTGTTTACTTCTGTTTTAAAGGAGAAGCAGCAAATATCTTAAACTCGAAGGAAATTAATTTATTTACTGTTTTACCCATATTTGAAGATTGATATATTGAAAAAAACAAAACAAAAAAACAGTAAGATGAGATGCTCGTGTGACAATATTGAAATATGAAGCCAAAAGAAAACTATCTAATCTTCAACTATAGTTCATTCTATCATGGAAATCATTGGAAATCGAAAACATTTATGCTAATGTATTGAAATGTTGCACAGGTGTCCTTTTATCAAGAAAGACTTGGTACATTTATATAAATGTTCCCACAGATAATTTTTTTCATCAAATGGGTGTTTGAAGTTTAGCAACATACAACTGCACACTAAACCGGGCAGGCTGTTCTCCGCACTGTTTGTACATACACCTTCGAAAAGTAATGCGCCAGAATTAGTATACAATCCACGTAATCAGAAAGGCTGCAATCACATGACCAATGCGCTGACAGGAGAAAAGAAGGAAGTAGTATAAAAAACGACAGTATGCTTAAGGAGGCAGGATGGGTTGGTGACAGGACTTTCCCCCAGGAGACAAGTGTTGGTGTCCAGTCTGAAACCAGGTGGACGTTGGATTATTTTAAGGTTGCGTCATCATGTTTCTTTCCCAAAACCTAACCTAAGAAACCGAACCTCTATTACTTTTTACTTGTCTACACCTAACCTACGTAACTTCACGTTAAGAACATAACTTGACAATGCCCAACCATGTTTCTTTGCCTAAACTAAACCTATGTCACTTTTTACTTGCCTAAACCTAACCTACATTACTTTGTTAAATTGTTACATAACCATGCCCAACCATGGGCTCTAGTTTCCCGGCGCAGCGCAGGGTGGCGAACCCCGCGCAGAGCTAGTTTCGAGCAGCGCAACCCGAGGAGTGCTCAGTTTGGTAGTTTGGCAGACCGAGGTGCGCTGAGATGGGTGTGGCGGCGCAGCAGTGGGAGGTGTCAACAGATCCAGCTTGGCGCAGTGACAGTTTCGTGCCAAAAGGCTTTGCCGAAGGTGTGCTAAAAGCTCGCCAGCTGAAACCAGGTCTACTGTCAGCGCAGGCGGAGTGCAGCCGGTGTAAGTGGAAGTTTGGCTGACCAGCGGACAGTGCGCACACGTCACCAAAACCTCACAGGCAGGTTTCCAGAATATCAGGCACATTAACAATAAAATAAATAGCCATAAAACCACTATTCAATGCAACTATTTGCAATCAGCACATAAATGTATCTCTATACCGACTGTCCCGTCACATCTGATGTCAGATCAAAGGGGATTGGCACCGTTTGGCACGCGTATCGAAACCCAACCTGATTTGATTAACACAGCTGCAAACTAATGAGTTCACATCCCTCTCAGCCAACCACAAACAGCCACAGCATCAGATAGGGAGTATATATTCAGCATCTGTCATCTTAGAAAAGTCAAAAAAAAAAAGAAACAGAGTGAGACTGCGAGAGAGAAAGAGAGAGCGCGCGCGCACGAGAGAAACGCAACATTGATTTACAATTGTGGTGACCTCCTCCCAGGCTACCTTTGCATCATCAGCCCGTGGAGGTCTGCTCGCAGTTCCGTATATTCGGACACTGCGAGCTTGGAGCAAAACATCAGCTTCCTCCTGGGAGAAGTTTGGCCGTCTCTGCTGCTCTCTTCTGCCATGGCGAATTGAGTAAACTCTCATTACACCGTCGCACGGCACATTTAAGGGCAAGGAGAGGGGCTCAATTGATTGGTGTGATGTGTGTAAAACCCACTCCACGCCTTCTCTCCTCCCTCTTTCCGACTTGCGCAGGTAGGAGGGACGGAGGTGGGATAGAGGAGTAGCTGCGCCAGCGCGCACAGTGTGCCAAACTTGCAAAATCCGCCTGGCCACACCCAGTTGGCGAAGCGCAGGTGCACTGCGCCTCTGCCTCGCCCGGTCTGCCAAACTAGAGGCCCATGTGTCTCTTCCGAAACCTGACTGACGTAACTTCACTTGCTTAAACCTAACCTATGTAACTTTTTTCCTGCCTAAACCTAACCTATGTCACTTTGTTAAATTGTTACATAACCATGCCCAACCATGTGTCTCTTTCGAAACCTATGTAACTTCATGTTAAGTACCTAACTTGCGAATGTCATACCATGTCCATTTCGTAAACCTAACCTACATAACTTTTTACTTGCCTAAACCTAGCATATGTAAGTTTACATTAAGTATGTGATGTGATGACGCCCAACCATGTTTCTCTTCCTCAACCTAGCCTATGTAACTTTACTCGCTCACACCTAGCCTACATAACTTTATGTTAAGTACATAACTTCGTAGCACCCAACCATGTTTCTTCTTTTAAACCTAACCTATGTTATTTTTCACTTGCCTGTACCTAACGTATGTAACTTTACATTAAGTACATAACATGACAACACCATTTGTGGGGCACTAAATCATTAGATATAATACAAAACTGTGTATATGTGTTACTTAAGATATTATACAAACTGTCATATGTGGATACATTGAGCAGGGTCTAATACCTGGGGTTTGGCCTATGGGAACAGGCAACACATTTGCCCAAAATGTCACTTAAACATATCCTAGAAAAGTTGTTTTTTTCTGAAGAATCAAATCATCTTCCTGCATCAGAACCTGATTTTTTTTCTGGCATCAGTTATAAACATGTCTATCAAAAGCTTAGAGATGAGAAAGCCACCTGCTCACCTGTATAGGATCCAGACTGCTGCTGTTTAACTGATACTGCAGATAAGAAAGATAAAATAAGATGATAATGAGGCTAAGGTTGCATTAATCCATGACACGTGGGGTCGTAGGGAGTGCATCAGATAGTTGTAAACTCCCTTACCTCCTCCCTCCCTTCGTCCCTCCTTCCCTCCCTCCACAGAGCAGTAATCTGTCTGTCAGTGTGTTGCCAGTGGCTCCCTGTGGGCGGCTGTCTGTTTGAGGCTGTTTTAATTAATTTCCAATCAGAGCAAAGTAAATTCATTAAGCACTCACAGCTCTGTTTGAAGACACACACACACACACACACACACACACACACACACACACACACACACACACACACGCACACTCACACACATACACACACATTCACAAGCATGAACTGTATGCAGCAGTGAGCATTTACATGAACCTGTGAATGTGATATGCAATAATAACATTGTGTCATTTTTATAGATACATACAGTATATATTTAGGGGCATGGCTTCACTCTGAGTAAATAAAATGAAAGCCTGTGTTTAACAGGAGAAGAAAGAAGCACAACAAGTCGCCTTGTATAGAAAAGCATGCCATAAAAATGTGACACGACTGTAATGGCTCCTAACTTTAAACAGGATGTAAAAGGAAACTCAAAAGAGAAGCTCCATATAGAAAAAAAAAGAGAAAATAGACTGACAAAGACATACAGCATATACAAAGTACTGTAATATTATGTGAACGCAATTACATGGAGAGGGGAAAATTACCATT
This sequence comes from Epinephelus fuscoguttatus, assembly GCF_011397635.1. NCBI lineage: Eukaryota > Metazoa > Chordata > Actinopteri > Perciformes > Serranidae > Epinephelus > Epinephelus fuscoguttatus. The sequence continues at coordinate 14,913,135 of NC_064775.1, forward strand.
CATGTGGAAGATGTTATGATGTTTTAAGTCCTTCTACTGGACAATGAACTGACTGAACTCAACTGGAGAAAGCTATTTTTGTTTGCTTCATACACATTTCCTGCATACAACTATTTTTATATTCTGGTCAATACAGAAACAAATATATATTATATTTTTAGGGCAATCTGTTTGCAAATTTGAACAAATTTGTCCATTCAGATGTTAAATTTTCAAAACTGTTCACATATAAACTCAAGGTCACTGTGGCAAAATGACACATTTTGTTTGCTCCAACACTCACGAAACATTAAAGACATGCAACAAAAGCAAATATTTTCTATCATATAACACAGCTTGTGGTCAAATTAATATATTCTTTCAATCAATCATTACACAATGGACAACAAAATACAAAATACAGCTATCAATATGAAGCAGCTCAGCCTTAATCTGTGCTACATGCCTGTGCTATTTTTGTTACTTTACATAGTAGGTGCCAAAAAAAGGCAAGCAAGCATATTACATGAGGTGTATTTTGTTCTCACTTTTTACACATTTTGAGATCCACGCTTACAAACAGTAACAAAGAGGCGGTATCTTTTACAGATGGAAAAGGACTGATTGCTGGTTGAAGAATTGTGAGTTTCACAAAGGTGCATTAGAGAGTCATAATTATGCAGGTAACTTCTATCAGCTTTGAACTGATGTTTCATTTTGTTAAACCTTCTGAACTCTGCAATAAGATGGTTCAAAAGTGCCTATATTCGAAGTTTGGCTTTTTGTGATGTCATTTTTTAGAGTATCTTCAAATGCTTTTTATCCCTTAAATCTGTACAACCTAAGCTAAAAGGTTAAGTCACTCAGTAAGCTATCAGCAACAAAAGTATTGACACTGTCATAAAAAAATGATCCAAAATATTTCTAAATGTAGAAACATAAACAAATATTTCCCAACACTCGATATGTTATTGAACTATGTGCATTATTTGATTTTGAGATATACTCTTTTTTCAATGTGCAGGGTGCAAAGGAGTTGTTATGGACCTGTCATTCATTCCTCCCACGCCTCTGTGTTTTTTGCACCAAACATACCATTGCGACCTTGTGACCTTATTATGAGCGTACCACATGATTAAAGGAAGACAGAGGCCTTAGCTTTCTGCTGCTGCAAAAAAAGAATGAATGCTCTCGCTCTTATATTTTTATTTTAGATAGACAGATACAGGATTATTCAAACAACAATCTCCAGTGGCCATGACAGAAATTCTGGCGTAATTACGGCAAAATCCCACATTGGCACAGCACGTAAAGTGAGGTAACACAAGGTCATGACGTGATAACAGGGAAGACAGAAGCCTTGTCTCTCTGCTGCACAAAGAATGAATGCTCGAGCTCTTCTTGTTCATATTTTGGATCTATTATAACAGAATCATGCAAAACAATGTCCATTTTTGAGGCTTAACACGGTTCATCCAATTAAGTTTTGAAACCCTTTATGAGATCTTTAATAACTGCTTTGAAAAAGGGTTGAAATTTGTGTGCAACCAATGGTGGATCCTAGTTACTTTAAGCGTGTCCAAGCAATGGAGAAAAACTGTATATTTTAGAAAACTTTATTTGCATTTTAAAGGCTTTGCTCTAGTGGACAAGAAGTATCAGGTGCTCACCATTAACCAGAGCATCCCCTAGCTGAAAGCAAGCTGGAGGCATCATTGTTTATGGTAAGTGGCAATCCCCATCTCTCTCTATACTCAAATCCTGTCATCTCTTGACAAAAAGAGATGCAATTTATCACACTTGACTCCCACAAAATAATTTACGAAACTATTCATTTTAAGATACCCTGCGTACCAAAGAATTGGTCAAAGGGTAACATTGGCGTAATGGTCAGGAGGACCACAAATATAGTCTTAAATTTCATGGTAAGCTGTAGAGATAACTTATCTCTATCAAGCTGTCAGACAGACCAACCAATAGACATCCCAAACCCCATCCTCTGGCAAGAAACAAGCCCTACATATCAGCTATGGTTTAAAAAATCAGTTTCACCCTTCAGAACTTGAATAGCTTGAGCTGATATTTTAACATGTGATGGGTATCATTGTGCAAACCTGAAGGAATGCACACACACACACACACACAGGCGTATGCAGAGTGTAGGTGGGAGGAGGCTGAGGAGGGAGCCTGGTTTGGTATAAAAAGGAGGATTTATCAGGTCTAATCTCTCAGCAAACCAAGCAGATCAATCTACTCTTAACACATAGATAAACACACACACACATGGTATGTATATTTAGCTCAGTGACTCTCTCTCTTTAGCCTTGTCCTTGTCAGTAAAAGTGGAAGAAGGGGAGAGTGAAAACAATGTTGTCAAGCAAAAGAGGAGAAGAAAGAGAAAGGCAGAGAGTCAAGGAAGAAGAATGATTGAGGAAGCGAGCCTGGAAGAAAAAAAGAGAAGAGGAGGAGGAGGAGGAGGAGAGTCTTCTTAGAAGGCTAAAAGGATTAGTCCTCTCATCTCTCCTGGATCACAATGTTTCCTGGGCTATGTTTGATCAGCGATTGTGTGTGTGTGTGTGTGTGTGTGTGTGTGTGTGTGTGTGTGTGTGTGTGTGTGTGTGTGTGTGTGCGCGCGCGTGCATGCACATGTGTTTGTGTGTGTGAGTGTGTGTGAGATGTTTGCTCTGATACTGACGCTGCCTCATCCTGATCCTATTACATGGCAATAAACATCAGCTACCAACATGGGGATTACTGAGTGTGTGAGTGTGTGTGGAGATGTGTGCAACACTCATGGTTTTTGGCTGGACCTTTTATCCTCCTTTACAGAGCGACAGTCTCCCTCTGCCACTCACACACACACACACACACACACACACACACACACACACACACACACACACACACGTACATATTTGGTTTCTGTAACTATCCATGTAAGGACTGGAGAAGCATGATATACTGTACAACAAAATAATACATTTCAGGAAAAGGCTCATTCCTGAAATGTGTCAGATGTTTTTAATCATTTGTAATAATGAATAGATATCAGCTGATATAAATAATGTACAATCTGGGCTTATGGGCTGGTACCAATATTTTTAAATTGCTATTTCATGCCAACTCATCATAAAATCGTTATATTTGAATTTCCATGCCAAAAGATTACAGGTTAACCAGTGCACGTTCATTCATCATCAATTTAAATTCAACTTAAATTTACTTGTAAAAGTGAATTTAAATTAGTTCAGTACAGACTAGCTGTCAAATTAGTTAGTGGGGATAGATCATTCAGGGTTCCCACACATTTCCATGGACTTTCAAAACTTTTCCATGACTTTTCAAGAACCCCTTATATTATTTTCAGTATAGAAAAGCATGCACTTCATTGTGTCTACTGCACGTGCTGGCCTGATTACTTTTCTACACAAACATATGCAGGAGAGATTCTCGCTTCACATAAGAAACAGTGAAACGAAGAAACCATGCAAGTTTTCCATTTGTATCAAGTATTAAATGAGTTGTTTGAGTTGATTAGCCATATTTGACATTGTACATTCTTCGATGTGACTTTTGCGCATCACACTGTTGATGCTGAAACGATATATTGTGCATCCCTAAGTTGATGCATATTAGAGCTACTAACGGCAAACTTGCGTGAAATAAATTCGTCCTTATGTTACACTGCGTGGAAGGTTATCCCCAGAAGATTACTGTAACAACTAATTTCATTACAAACAACAAAACTGCATTAGTTTCCCAAAACTTTCAATGATTTTCACTGATTCCATGACTTGTCCACGCCTGAAAAATGAGATTGAGAAATTCCATGACTTTTCCAGGTTTTCCATGACTGTGGGAACCCTAAAAACTACTTCCTTATGGGAGGTTTGACAAGGTAATGAATTTGGTACACATATGCAAAGAGCCCACAAGAGTCAAAGAAAAAGAGGCTGTTTGCTAAACAGTCACTCAGACTGTTGTATGAGCAACATGACAGACAGCTATAATAGCTAGCTTTGTTAGCAACTGATTACATAAAAACTAATTTAACAAATCACAAATTAAAAGTCTAAAAACACCTAGCAGCTGTGGACGATGTTCGAACAAGAGCGATTAGAGAGTAGACAAAAGATATCTGTTAATCATGGATTTAAAGCCAATTTGGCATCGTGGTCCAACCGCTGAATTAAAACTTCTGCATTCGTCATATGGGCCAAAAAGACTTTGTTGCTTAGATTTGTAATGTGAAAGAGATGTCAGTAAATCAGAAGATCTTATTTTTTATTTTTTAGGTACATTTACTTCTCACTGCGAACACTTTTACGAACTGTTGCTGAAGTTAGTGAGCCCAAAACCAAGTGGTTGGTAGGCAGGGTTAAAGAAAACGCTAGTGCGATGGCTCTCTGGGCTTATAGATGCCGGAGTTTTGGGTAATTTTATAACCATGAAGAGACTTATTTAGCTTTATCTGCCACTGAGCAACTTATTTTTCTGATCTGTCACCTCTACAGTTAAAAGGTTTTGTCAGGCTTAAGAAACTACACTTCTTGGTCCAAGAGGTCACACGTCAACAAAGCTTCAACATAGATGGTTTTAAGTATTTAAAACAAACAATCATTGCTGTTGTTTTTCTAGTGAGGACATTCTACCACTGCAATCACCAAAACTGACCAAAAAGGTCTATAAAGTGAATGAAATTAAAAATGGCAATTGCAGTGTGGATGAGAACAATAAGCTCTTCCAACATGATGACATATGATTGCCATGTAACACCAGATAGCTCATTGTCTATCAATCAGTTTTTGAGAACCTTCTCTTCCTGTTGCGTTGTGTTCTTCACATTTGCTCTAAACAACAAACAAATCCAAACAAAAAGACAAAAGCCACTTAGTGGAAATGACATGAAGCCGCTCGCTCCAGCTGAACATAGATTTACCACCAAAATCTAATATTTGTAGAGGCAGAGACACCTCTGAACAACATTTAGACCACAAAATACACTGAAAGACACAATAATTGTCACTACCAGTGCATACTGAATGAGTTCTCTGCTTATATGCGATTTTAGAAAAAAAGATTGAAAAAAATAATATTGCATGAGATCATATTTTAAAGAAAGGCCAATGTTGGCTCTAGTATATTTTTAAAGCAGTTGGTATTATGCTTTTCTACTTTTATCAAAAGCGAAATGTGTCCTTAATTCAATCCATCCATCGTCACGCTCACCCCTATCCCTCCCTCCTTCCTTTCTTTCTTTCTCTCCTCCTTTCTATTCCTTCACACCATCCCTCCCTCCCTCCCTCTCTCTCCCTGTCCACCCCCCATCCCTCCTATCGCCTTTCTTTCTTACAGAAAATCTAAAAGGCTGACATGCAAATGGGGCTTATTAAATCCTATTAGGCCGTCTGTCACGAGCCAGCAGAGAGAGGGGGAGAGAAAAGGGGGGAGGGAGGGAGGCAGAGACATTATGATTTGAGCAATGGAGAAACAGAGCGCGATAAACTGAGAAAAAGGACGTCTGGAGGAAAGAAAGTAGTGAAAGAGATGCTCTTTTTACTTTACTATGAAACACAATGGAGGAAGCGCTAATTGGATTTGACAGTAATGAAACACAAAGCAGGTGCTGCTGATACACCGAAATGTACAGGTAGAAGGCCGCTGTGAGGTCAATACACAGTGTGCCCTAAATGTTTAATGAGTCCAATCCCTAGAATATTCTCTCTACTTTTCCAGGTCACTACATTAGTTTTCCATTCACTCTATACAATATAAAAACATACTCCTGAAACTTGCTTGAGTTGTGTAACCCATAGGGCTGTCGCTTTTATTCAACACTGAAGCTTTTGTTCCAATGTGAGGAAAAAATAATAGGCTGGGAGCCAGAATCTAGCCCTCATGATGTTTTCTGCTACCTTCCTGTTAGCCTGTACCTTTGGCCATCACAAGTTGATAACGAGCACCCCCAACTCAGGGCCATTTGGTCTCAGGGGGCCCAAACCCCCTTTTTGCAACATTGGTAAGTTTTCTATTTTCAAGTGAAGCAGTAATATTAAACACAAGGTCATGAAAAATAATTATTTTTGATGAGAATTTGTCAAATGGACAGTCATTTTTTTTTGTTTTTTTGGGGATGTGTTGTGTGATATTTTGAAATGTAACAGCAGCATGCCCAATAATCTTATTTTTCTACTTTCCCCTTTGTGTAAGGATACTCCTTATATATGCTATTGTAGTGCCCTAATATTTGCATTTACATCATTTCACCAGAAACGTCCCAAAAAGAGGGCTTTGGGCCCCCTGAGAGAAAACGGCCCTGAGTTGAGGGTGCTTGTTATTAACTTGTGACGGCCCAAGGTATAGGCTAACAGGAAATAATAATGAAAAACGGTAGTAGAGAACATCATGGGGGCTGGACCTGGCTCCCTGCCGAATAAACATTTAAACTGTAATAAGCTGTTTGGATTGATTTTTTATTTTCTATAAAGCACAAAGCACTGTTTCCTAGTAGCTCCACAATTGGCACTCCTAAAGTTCAACATCAGTTCAACCAATTGCATGCCCTACTGCCTTATCAGTGAACCTAAAATACAGGAGGACACCAAAGTCAAGAACTATGAATGTGCGTACCAACTTTCACAGCAACCCATCAATGGCAATCTGGACCAACATGATGGACCGCCCAACAAACAGACCAACATTGCAATCACTAGAGCCATTTCCCTTGCATAGTTAAAAATACATCCAAAATCTCTGTAGAATACATCATCCAAAAAGTATGTTTATGATTTATAGTTTGCAGCCACAATTTACCAATACACCTGTATTGTCTATTTAGATGCAAATGGTTTTTAAAAATTCACTGTCACTGGAAATCTTCATTAAAAGAAAGAGGGTGTGGTGTGGGTGGGAGCTATGTGTATGGTTGATGGAAAAGAATTGACTCCTTTGCATAACTGAAAAGTCCACATGAAAAAGCAAGTATCTAGCTTCAGTATCATGTTGTATTTCTGAGTGAAACTGGATAAGCAGGTGGATATAACATTGAGAGGAATCTGATTTTATTGCTGAAAAGTGGACGTGTCATAACAAACATGCCGAGGACCCAGTGGTGTACAACGACGAGATAACGGCATTCGTCACAGAGAGAGATGAAGCCCACCATATGCTCTATGTAACGTTAGCTGCCTGAGCAGTCAACTTTAAAATGCCTTGCACATAATCTGGAACTGTCATGGGTAGCATTTTGCGTACTCTGAGAAAATTCTAACCAGCAGGCCCTTGACCATTTTGGGAAGAAAAGATCATTAAGTTTAGGGTGGTGAACACTCGAAGTCACACCAACATACCATGTTGTTGCGACCTAGTTAACCAATGAATCTTAGCTCTGTGCGGCCAAAAGTTGCAGACTGACTAATGGTAGGATGTAATGACATTATTGGTTATATTATTGTATATGTTGTTAAATAGGAGCACAATATGACCAGGAATGTGATCTAAAGGAGTTACAAAAGCATTTCATCTCAACTGAAACCACTTCACTATGAGGAGAATGTGCTGTAGATTATTAAGATAAGTTTTCATGGGGACACCTCTCTTTGAGACACAGAGAAAGATAGCAGGACGTATTTAACAGTTTAAGTTAAATTAGTCTTAATTAGATACATTTTCAAGTAATTAATACGTGAGCAGACCTGTGACAGGTTAATGATGGAGGATGAAGATACTGAAAGTTAGTGTAATTTATATGACCGCTTTGCATTCTTTTCACAAACATTAAATCAACCAATAATAAGCAGCATCAGAGCTGACTCTGTACTTTTAATCATGGCTGTCATTGTCTTTTCTTGGCCTTGTTGGTGCCGCTGGGCCAAAGTCGTGTACGTGAGCTAAACACTTCATGTAATCTGAATTTGCTCTGGGCAACATATTACAGGTCATTACTCCTCTCCTCCTTGTTATCCCTCTCATCCCTCACTTCTCCTCCTCTCTGCTGCTCTTTCTCTTTGATTTTCTTTTTCAATGATGAGACAGAGAGGAAGAAGGCTGCCTTTCTCCTGCCTGTCAATTATCCCCCTGTCCGTCTCTCCGTCCGGCTTAATTGGCGTTTGGGAGACGCTAGCGTCGTCCCAGCGGGCTCAGCCAGAACAATGGAGGCCCATATAGCTGACCGGCCCTCGGCTCAGCCCAAATTGAATTGGAAATCTTCCATCTTCTCTTTAGCATAACAAAAGGGGTGCAGGGTTTTTAGACAAAGGGCCCGTTTTAATGGAGAAAATCAATCTCGGGGAGGAAGCGGCGGCATTGTCTCCCATCAGCTGTACAGGTGTGTCTCGCCCACGCCGGCCTTAATCAGAGGTGGCAGGGGAGAGATCTGGAAGCTACATCTCTGTCACTGAGGGGAAGACTAGTTGGACAGGGGAAGAGGAGCATGTGTCTATGTACTGTATATCTTGTGGTTCTGGCACGGACACTGCAAAGGTTACAGGTTTACGTGCCCTGTGGACTGGACTGAAGCTCAGTGCAAAGATTTCTTCTTGATGGCATCAGGAAGGCCAAAGGGTCCCAAACTGTTGAGCATGACACCAATGCAGGTGGTAAGTAAAACTGTAGTATCTAATGGCACCTTCCCCTAGTCTTGAAGAAAAAAGAAAAAAAAACCTTTGAATAACTTGTCCCTTGTTTCAAGTCATGCTGTTAAGGAACTCTTGATACTTCAGACTCACAAAGACATTTTTTGTATGAAGAGTTGCGGCATGACTTGGACTTGTCTCAAATGGCTAAAGACCTACCAAAAAACTTGTGACTTGACTTGGACATGAACTGATGGGCTTGAGACCTGAATCAAAACTTGTACTGAAAAACTTGAGATGTTACGGAAGACATCTGGTGTGTCAGACTTGAGACCTGACTTGGACTTGACCTGAATTACTTGAGATCTGACTTGGACTAGCCTTTAAAGACTTGCAACTTGACTTGAAAGACATGAGAATTAAGACTGGCACCGAAAGACTTGAGACTTGACTTAAACTTGTCTTGGATGACTTGAGATGACTTGGATTTGTCTTAAAGACATGAACTGGCGTAAAGGATTTTACTCAAGACTTGCAGTGAAAGACCTGAGAGTAGACTTGCTAAAACATTTGTGACTTGACCTGAAAGACTTGAGAAGTGAGACTGGCATTGAATGACTTGGAATTGAACTTGCTTCAAATTACTTAAGACTTGATTTGGACATGCCCTAAAATACCGGTGACATTACATAGAACTAAACTGATGCAATGGAGACTTGCTCTAAAAAACTTTTGACTTGGCTTGAAAGACTTGAGACTTGACCTGGACTTGTCTGTTAAAACAGCTTAAGCTGTAAGTACAATTACTGATGACTTTTTCAGGCATTTTGGTGACAGTAAAATACAAAAATACTGCTTGCTTAAATCATCAATGTCAAATTCTACATGCACACAGCGCTCCTTTATCAGCATATGATGGCTGAAAGAATCTTGGAGTCTTGCTCTCTCTATGATATGCTGTTACAGTGTGACGTTCAAAAAGGAAGAGTCTATTGAAAAGAGGGATATAAAAATCCTCAGAGCTCAGCTTATTCCCCGTCTTCTCTTGAAGGAGCCAAAAAACAAACCTGACGCCAAGAGAGAAGATTTGGAGAGACGTGGATTTGGTGGCTGAGATTGTTGTCTGACTACAATGTTGAGAAGGTACAAGTGAACACAGTGGATCGGATCGCCTGGAGCAGAGAGGATACTGTGGATTACAGTGGCAGGGAGCTTATGGTTCTCTCTGCTCCGTCTTTCACATGAGCTGGCGCAGGATTATTATAGCTTGAGATGAAAAATCAATCAGGCAATCAAAAAAAAGCTTTCATCAGATAAATTAAAATCATGTACTGACAAAAATGTCAGGTACATATGAAACAGTCCAGTCGCATAAAGAAAATGTTGGCTTTAAAGGTTCATCTGAGGCAACAAACAACAAACTTGGTTGTTTTCAAGCAAGTTATTGCTGTGTTTGTAGTGACATTTTAGCCTTCAAATGTTTTTTTAGCAACCCATTACTGTTTTTCCACCAGAGATAGTGCTGCAAAAAGTAGTTCTAGTGCCTTAATCCACACATTAACCAAACCACACATTAACCAAAGCGTCGTTGGAAAACAAAGAAATGCAAAGTTTCAACTTGTCTGCTACATACTTAAGTACAAAAATAGCTTAACTAGGTTTGCAGAAATGTACAACACCAACAATTCCTCTGGCAATTGGGTTGGGAAAAGGATAGATGAATGGATGGACACACAGTAAGTAGACAAAAAAATGCCTCAGTTTATCGGATTTGGCTGTTCAACACAAATATTCGATTGTTCAAGGTGACAGTGACATTCACGTCATATTGTAAAGTAGCCAAACTAGCCCTCCAAACTAAAACATACCAACTATGCTAACGACAAATCAGAAATGTGCAAATTGTCAGCTAACTTTTTGCCAACACATATCAGACAAAAGTCAGAGACTGTATCGTATTCAGTTGCTGTGAGCTATAAATTCAGCACATCTAAACAGACTGGAGGAGAAAACGTTCTCTCAAAGCCTATCAGGGCAAAGCCTCTCTTCCTTACAGGCAGGCAGTCCCAAACTCAAATACATTCAATTGACTATCTTGTGTAACTATGAAAAGCGGCAAATCTTCACATTTAAGATGCTGACACCAAAGTTTGGTCCTCCATTCATTAAAATTTGATGCAAATCTCTTAATAGCACTTCACATGCTAACCAGCTTCCGTCACCGTTGCTAGCCGGTAAATGATAGAGATGATGGAGTGCTTGTCCTCATGGCAGTATCTACTTGAAGGCCATTGATGTATGCAACATTAGTTTCTCTCCTCAGAATTAAAGTAACTTCTTCCAAGGCAACAGGCACCAAATAGCACAAGTGTTATTCTGGCTCATCAGCGACAGTTACACAAAAGGTGGAAAAAGTGCACACAAAAAAAACCAAATAAAAAAGACAAACTCTCCGGTCGGTTTCCCATTTAACAACAGCAGGTCTTCTGATGTTTTTTCACATTCAAACTCATGAACTGTATTTTGGATGACGCATCTAAAATTACAAAAACCAGCAGTACTACTTCAAATGTCCAGTTGTGCTTCACCCAACCAAGGTCCATGTCCATTTCCATGTCAGAAATTGTTTTTCTGTATTAACTTGGAAAATAGCGTCATACCTTTTGCATTTGAGTGTTGCTGGGTGCACCCTTGAATGATTTCATTGTCCAAACATTACTTTTGAATGAGGCCATAATCTGCCACAGCTAACTGACATCTTTCTCTTTCTCTGTCTGTTTCCTGTTTTCTGTCAGTGTCTTTCAGCCGGTCTGTCGGTGCTGTTAAGGAGTAGTCTTTCAGGTCTGGGTGTTTTGATAAGGTGAGTGTTTGTGTTTATCTGCGCACTCCCAGCTCCGCACATTACCATGAGAATGGTTTAAGCCCTCTGCTAATCCTCTGTGTCTCTGTTGTAATAAATGTCTTCATTCACACACTCCGCAGCAGAGAGGGGACAGGAATACACGGCAACCACAAACATATCGCCTTCCCAAGGATGATGCAGTCAAACATGTCACCTTGTACTGACCTGAAATTGTAGCACCAATCTTAGACCAATCAACACCTTCTCTACGAAATACTCACATTTTGGTGTAACATCTGATTAAAATTGATGTCCCCCTGATTTTAGTCCCCCTCCAGGCATTTTTTTAAAGTACATTACTTATACTAATTTTGTTTTACATGGTTTTCCCACGTAATAGTTAAAGATAAAACTCTGAAAAGGGGCCTGAAGTAGATCTACTGTTTCTCACTCATTGAGAAATTCTGGGTTTAGCCTCCAACCTGCCTGCTGTCGCCACTTTCACAAGGTTTCGTTTTCTGCTTTCTGCAGTGCTGCTCGCTGTAGGTTGACCAGTGAAAGAGCAGTGCGCATGAAGATGGTTATCGATACACAAAATATTAGCCATACAATGTCAGAGCCAGACCCAGACTCAAATGAGGAGTCTGTTGGGCAATCGGCAACTAGTAGGCTTATCAGAATGGTTTTCCATGACCTCTCGAGGACCAGTAATAAAATTTCCATAACCACTCACTCACAATGTTTAACATGAACATTGCTCCAATTCAAAAATGCAGTACAACTGAAAAGCAATAGTGGGGCATGACATAGGTACGCAAACTTTTGAATCAATGACCCTACACATTAAATCACCATGTCACAACATTCATTTTTTCCTATCCAAACATATCTTCCCAGGCCTGGAAAAGGAGACTATGAAATTCCATGACTTTTCCAGGTTATCCATGACCATTGGATGGTAAATGAACCTGCATTTGTATAGCTATTTGTATAGCGCCTTTCTCACTCAAAGCGCTTTTTACATTACGAGTCACGTTCACCCATTCACACACACATTTTCTTCTCACACACACATTCATACACTGGTGGCCAAGGCTACCATACAAGGTGCCACCTGCTACTCAGTTTTAACACACTCACACACCAATGGACCAGACATCGGGAGCAATTTGGGGTTCAGTACGTTCAGTATCTTGCTCAAGGATACTTCGACATGGAGGAGGAGCCTGGGATCGAACCGCTGATCTTTCAATTGGTGGACGACCCGCTCTACCTCTGAGCCACAGATGCCCCAATAAACAACCCTGTTGTTTATGTTGTCTATTAGCTTGTCAGTTAGTGGTTGACACATGAGTGGTTATAAAACACAATAGTATCTGCTACGAGGAGTAACTGCACCCTCTACAATGTTTTCTGTCAGAACTTTCATGCAAACTCTGCTCTCTGTACTGAAAGGTCCGCTCCGTGCTGGAAATTTCAGGTTTCTTTGCCTGTGTTGTATCAAAGTCCCTTCACCCGATGATATGTGTTTTCCATATGAGACAGTGATTGGCTTTTCTTTGAGTGACATACCTATAATCTAGCTTGCCCTTGGTATGTTTGAATCTCAGGTTGAGGAATACAGAAATACAGGGATGTGAAAACACCTCTCATGTGACAAACTTTGCACATATATATGTCACTATAGTCAAAATCAGACATTTTATAGGGCACATAAAAAAGAAAAACACATTTTTGAGTGTAGGGGGCTTTAAATTCAAACATTTTGATAAACATCTCTGTCTGGATATCACTTATTTTACGTAATAAGTCACCCTTGGGTCTATACACTCTGCGGTTCTTGATACAGTAATGAAAAGATTACCCTTATTTATTAATTTATTTTCATGATCACATTTTGTTTGCATTTTAGGAGTCGTCACAAAACCATTTAGTGACATGAGTTCCGATACTAAACCCGCACCCACACCCTCCCACTCCCCTCATATGAGGTTGAGAAATTATGATGACAACAATGACAATAATAACAAGATTACCCTTATTTTTGTAATTTAATAAAGTATCATTTGAGATAAGACTCGTGAGTTGCATCACATGTAAATAGACGACATTTACATGGGTAAGATAAATGATTTACAAACATTTAGCCTACCAATGCTGGCTCATGCTGCAACGCAAGGAGGTGTCTTGCTCCGCAATTTCCAACCCTGGTTACGAGTCTTGCTCAAGGACACTTTGAAACATGGATAGGAGGAGCAGTTAATCAAACCATCAACCGTACTACAATTAATGTACAGCCTGCTCTCCCACTTTAAACAGATATCATGACATGAGACTGAATTCATTATCAGTTATCGTCATGCATGTACAATCAGCCAAAAAAGCAAGCATAAATGCAAGAGATTTAAAAAGACATAACAAAATACAAGTAAAAGTAAATATAGCAGTGTAACTAGATTACAGTCTACGAATACGAATACGCTTTCCAAGTGCTGGCCAATTGTTGAAGTCTTTTAGTACACTGAGCAGAGATCCAGCATTAATCACAGCCACTGGTGACACATTTTTAAACACTGTATGAATACAATCAATCTGCATATGAGGGACCATTCAAAGGTTTCCTGTGGACATGCCTGTCCTGTACCTTTTGAGCACATATTAATGGTTTCCGACAGCAACTTAAACACTGTAGATACAATTAATAAATAGCATATATTATCATTACATTACAGTGTAAATGGATTTGCTTCTCATTTAATTTCATTTAACATGATCCAACACACTCTTTCCAAAAAGGGCATTCAGAGTGTGTGTGTATGTGTGTGTGTGTGGGTGCATTTTAGAGGAGCTATTTCAAGCTATTTCTAAAGCCTGAATGTTGTATAATCTCTGACGAGTAAAAACAGACTTGAAACCAAATGAAGGTTTGATGTGGAGAACATCAGGTTTGTTTAGTGGTCACCAGGTAAGCAGCAAATGTGAAAGCTTTTATGGTTGTGATTATACGCTGTGTGTGAGAGGTTATTTGGTTTTTATCTATGTTTGTGCTACGTCAGTCATAACACATTACAGGAGAGCGGAGACATTTGTTCTTATGAAATGTCACAGATGTAATTGTGATTTATTGGATTTAAATAAGGTGTTTAAGGATCAGTAGGGCAGCAAACACTGATTCCCTGCTCTGTTAGTTTTTCAATGAGCCATTCTCACTCTGTGTGTCTCTGCCCCCCTCCCCCACATCTCCCTTGGGACTCACCCCTGTCACCCGGAGTTTTCCCCGCACAAAGCAGTCTATTAAAAAGCCTTTAGCGAGGCCATTCACTCAGAGTCCGCTCTTGCAGAGATGAGGAATGGGTTTAGGGTAAAGGTTGAAATGTGTGTGTGTGGAGGGGGGGGGAGGTTGCTGGGGTTTAGCATGTAAGGTCTAGGCCTTTGGGCCCTCTGGAACATCACACCGAGGGGTTTAACATGCCCAAATGTCCTTTAATCCTGTATAATCCTATACAAATACATAATACTACACACTGTATCTATTTTATACCTAATTCTTTCAATTGTAATTCACGCTGGATATCTCCGAAGTAACAGGAAGACCAGACAAATTAGGTAGGTAAGGTAAAAGTCGTCGCTGTACCATACACACAGATTGACTGACAGCCAGCCTCCTGTTGGGACAGTTTAGAAACACCACAGCGATGAGCTCTTAGCACCACAGATGGTGACTAAATAGAAAAACGGAGGATCTAAAGGATTTCCACTTTAACTTTCAGCACAATGTTAAAAGTGTTTGTGCATGGCTCTGCAGACAGGTGCTTATACTGTGCAGTCAGCAAACACACAGGGTTGCTCTGACCATCGTGTGTGTGTGTGTGTGTGTGTGTGTGTGTGTGTGTGTGTGTGTGTGTGTGTGAGTGTGTGTTTACACAGTGAAGAGCAGCTGCCAGGATCACCGGCTACCCACTTACACACACTTAGAGACTGAAAATTATCAATTTTTGTACATGCTGCATCCCAAAACAGGACGATATGTGAAATGTCAGGAGTTTGTGTTTGTTTTTCAGTTCAGCTGCTGTGTACTGTGGTGGATTCTCCATGAGATCTGAATACACAATGTTTATAAATGTCTATTTAAGAAGTATAAGAAAAAAATGGGGTGGTATTATGTCTGTGCAAGGTTGATTTTGGAATGCAATAAAAGTTTATAAACACATCATGCTCTCTGATTATAGTGACCTCATGACCTTTCTTCTGACGCCATCTGTAGGACACATGTAACACAGACCATTTTAGCCCCACTACTGACTCTAATGATGCATATATCATGGAAAAGTCAACTTAACTCTCATTTTCAAATATCTAATATAAGTATAGTAACAGACATATAAACTAATAATGCATTTATAAAAACAAGTCAGTTATTTGACAAACTTTATCAGCATGGCACCTCTCAGCCTCGCAAAAACAAATTGAGGCTCTGATGATCTGAGAGCTCAGGTCATGTATGTCTCGATCATTTCTACACCCAGAGAGCAGTTCTGTCAAGATACTTTGCTCATAGCAAAGGCCAGGGCAGAGGAGCGAGAGCGACAGAACAGAAGATGTCTGAAACCCACGGTTAGCCTTTGCACTTCCCTGTTTGAAGAAGATGAAGGGATCTGTGGCAAGGAAGGTGAGATGGCAAACCTCTTCAACACCTTTGATGCTCAGACGGCAGCAGGAGATCAGAGACAGGCAGGGGGAGAAAGGGAATGGAGGGAAAAGCAACAAGATATTACAAAGAGACAGGAGAGAAAGGAAATGTAGATGGAGGGATGAGAGTGTTCCAGCAGTAGCAAGACAGAGATGGAGATCCATGGCAGAAATAACATCAGCGTCAAAGATATGATTCCCTCTCTGTGTAAAGTGCACTGCTATTGGGGCATGTCAAAGCAGTGCATTGAGTCTGATGTTGTGATATATGCTCATACAAACACATGAAAGCTATATTATAGCAAGGTCTTATGGTTGTGTGTGTGTGTGTGTGTGTGTGTGTGTGTGTGTCTGTGTGTGTGTTTACTTCAATAAGTAGATTGTCTTGCCAACATACATCTTTCTGTCCAGCAGCCAAATGGAGAATTACTCCAAGGCACTGGCTCTACACACAGAGTATGTAGGATTCAGTGGCATCTAGCAGAAAGGACTGCAGATTCCCAGAGGTCTCTTCCTCTCCAAAATAACAGACCCCATTATTAAAACTAGTAATAACACTAAATAAAACACTTTCATGTTACAAATCAATGCTTCTCTGACGTTCTTCGCCTGCTAATGTGTGCTAACCTTTTTTCCGATAACTTAAGATCAAGACATTCACGGTGTTTTTACTGGGAGCTAAATTATTTGCAGAGGTCTCTTCCTACCTAAAACAAACTGATCTGGTGATTAAAACCAGTAAAAACACAAAATAAAACACTTTCATGTTGAAAATAAGTGTTGTATCAGTGCCAAATACTGCAGTTCCTCTAATGGCCACTTGAGGCTGAAGCAAGAAGCAAGTCAAATGACATATTTTTAGCTCATGACAACACCCAAATTTCCTATATTTGGGTGATTATACACTAAAGAAAACATACTTTTTATATTAAATACAAATTCTGACAATATATCCCCCTAAATCCCTCACACTAGACCTTTGAGTTTAGTCCATAATAATGGTTAATATGATTTTTTTTTTAAAAAAAAAATCCCAAATTTATTTAAAACATTTGAAAGGTTTAATTTGTCTGGAGAAATCTGACCTTTGTTTTAACACATAAAACTGACATTTCACCTTCACAAAATACAACAAAAACCCACATATACAGTTTACTACAAGCACACACACTCGTGGTTTGCAGTGGGATGAGAGATGGATGGGCAAATATTGAGTTGTGACAGAGTAAACAATGCCCTGGTAACCAGATGGCTGGACTGACACACACACATGCACACACACATTTGACAGTGTCTGTCAAATCTCAATAGCTGGTGGCTCAAAGCAAAAATATTGTAGGGAGAGACAGAGTGCGAGGCTTGTTTCAAAGCTGAGATATGCTCCACTCATTTATCATCGTCTCTTCCCATCTAACATCTATCTCTACCTCCATCCATTCAACACTGTCTTCTTTCTTCCCTCCATTTCTTTATCTCCCTCTGTTTCAGCTTATCTCTCCTTTCCTGTCAGCTACTAAGGTGACACAGAGCCACATGCCTCGAGATGAAACCACCGTTTCACAACTGCGGACAGCTCCTTCACAACTTCAGCACCATGGTCAGCGACACTTATGCCTTCTCTTTTGCAGGCAATATTTTCTGCCCATATTTACAGCGCCAAGCACTAAATGGTGCTACAGCTTTTGATACTGTGACATGCACATGAATTTGGCAGAGAACACCCAGACTCGCTTTCAGTGCTCATGAAGATCCCATAATCCCTCTGGCGCCACTGTAAGGCCAAAGTTTAGGTAACATTTGTTTGATAAATACAAGCTTTATTCAACTTAATGCACTTTTGTGAACGTCTGTGCTACTTGCATCCACAGAAGGGTGACAAATAAAACAAGTAAATCAACATGAACTGTCTTAAGTTTCTAAGCGACCACAAACCTCCAGAACACCTTCAATGCTACAAGTATTCAGGATTTTTCACATAAGTTCTGGCTGAAATGCACAATTTCGACATGCTTAGAAAAAAATGATCCTGCAACGCCCTGCAACGCCCTGCCACACACACACACGCACACACACACACACACACACACACACACACACACACACACACACACACACACACACACACACACACCTGTCAGCTGTCAAGTATGGCGAGCATCTATCTTCCACAGGGCAACGCTCGAGCTCCATCACAGACGTATAGAGGGCAGGTTAATAGACCCGTAATCACAGAGCACATCACCCCACCACTCTCTGTCTATCAGTCTTTAACCTCTTTATCTCCCCTCTTGGTCTTCTCTCTGAGGCATCGTCAGATATGGGATTACTGTACTCGTTGTTAAGACTGAAGCTACAAATGTCGAAACCTTGTGGAAATATAATAAAAGAATAATTCAACTTTGTCTTACTCTTTTTGCAGAGAGTAAGATGATCATATCTGTGAGCTAAAAATTAGACTGGACCCAGTAGCTGGTTAGCTTAGCTTAGCACAAAGACTGGGAACAAAGATGTATTATTAACCAATTCGTAATAACTCATGAACCAACACTTTGCAAAAAGTGCCTCAATAGAGAGTGGTACCAAAATCTCTAAAATAGCATTTCAGTCACAATTAAACACTTTTACACTCACTGTCTTATGTTTAAGCTTCCTTTATAATTAACACCTACTGTTCAAAAATGAATACGTCATCAAAAAAAGAGCAGCATATGAGGTGGACCTCATCGACTGGCAGATGGTCTCCATCCAGTAATTGAACACTAACCTTCGTCCCATCATCATTATCTCTCTGTATCCTCTGAGTCACGTAGGTCTCCATGAGTGTACCCACAAGAAGTATATATCTTCAAGGGAGATTTTTTTTGGCTTGCATTCTCACCGCTAATAGGAATGCTGAAGTGACATGAGCCAGCCAGCAGTTAGTAAAGCAACATGCTTTTGTAGGACATTCAAAAACAATCTACTGTTCTAATGCACAGGTTTCTAAAAATGGCTGTTGCCTGTGCCGGTTGCCTTGTTTCAACCAATCTCCGAACTCTTACGTCATTCATGGTTCCACTTGTGCTGGAAGAGTAAGTACTCTGAAATAGGGGCTATAAAAGTCCCTCAAAACAGCATTCTATCAACTACGATCGTTCCTAGTTCTTGCAGTGCGGACAGAATAACAAGTGGAATTCCCAGTACAGTATATTATGGAGAGAATTAGATTTGTAATATGAACACACTGCCGTTACACAGGTTAGCCCCAGTGCTGCTGTTGGTGGAGGGAGTTAATTATTGTTACATTTGTGGTCTGATTAACAGTAAAGTCAAATTAAGCACCTTTCCAAGCTACTGTAGCTGTCATATTTCGCAAGCCCCCAAGTGGCTGCTGTTTCCATGGAAAAGCATCAAATTTCATCTAAAGAAAGTTTGAAAAACAATAGATGTAGGTCGGTCTGTAGTCAATGTTTTTGAGAGAGAGAAAAAGAAAGAAAGAGTGTGAGCAGCTCCAAAAATAGAAAATCAATGTTGATATTGTGGCAGGCCGCCACATATTAATGTATGAGTTGGAAACGGTGATGTAGAAAACTGACTGTCTAAAGTTATATCCAAGTGTGAGATGTATCAGCCACATTATTTAACATGTACACATGTTGTATGTGATACTTTGAAACCTACAAGTGCCATTCAGGTATGGTGTGATAGGTTATGGCGACCATATAAAGCTCCACATTCTAGTTTCTGTCTAATTGTAGTAAAAATTTTACAGAATGTAGAATTCTAAGAAAATCAGCAAAAGAAAATGTGAATTTATGCTCTTTCTAATCCACTACTGTTATGTGAATATTGGGCGTTGGTTCATTGAGATAAGCAGTAGGTAGCCCTAATTCTATAGGTGCCATTAGAGGAAGAGGGCGCAAAGAGATGACATCATTAAAAGAGCACCAGTCAAAACTTGAATAAAGGAAAACAATGATGTTAGTTTGAAGAACTAGTATTACAGCTGTGTACACTTGGAAGAGTTCTGGTAACAACCCTGTGTGTATAAGTGTGCTAAAAGCCATCCAGTAATAATGGTGAGAGCTTGCAGGGCATATAAAAACTTTTTTTGCCTTATTTCAAGATTATTTCAAATTTGGCTTTTCCACCCAGGCTTATTATGCACAAATTGAAAATGAGCATAAAAGGAGGTATGAGTGATGTATTACCAATATGAAATAACACAAGCTGTGGTTAACTAAATACAAAAACTTCTTAGTCAAAGCAGATCCTTTGATGCCAACGCATTCGCCCCACACACTTGCACATGCACGTGCACACTTACAATTACCATATGCTGTTGTGGCGTCTTTGTATTTGAGGCCTAACCTGTATAATAGGTGTCACATTAGCAAGACAACAAATCAAACCATCCTTCATTTCCCAGGCCTCTCCTCTGCTCCACAGCTGTAGGCCTCTCTTTGTTGTCAGGGGAGTTTCTAATTAATATGATAAATAAGATGGCGGGTTCGACTCCCTGATGCTTTTTAATTGGAGGAAGCCTTGAATGGCACGCGGGCAGAGGCAGAGATTAGCGGGTTATTTGTGAGTGTTTTGTATGAGGAGGAGAGAGAGAGAGAATTTTTATCCTCGCAGTGATTTCCTGTCTCATTGTGATACTCGACTCAATGCTCGTAACATACACACACACACACACACACACACACACACAAAGACGCATACATGCACACACACACATAGCACGGCGGGTTTTGAGAGACAGCTGACAGTCTGGTTTCATGAGCCGCCATGTTAGCGCTTCCTGACGATCAAAACCACATTCACGTAGTTCCGTTTCCCGATCGGCTTCAATAACATGCGCACCATTGACACATTTACAGTTTTAGACCACCTGCAAGTGCACTGACACCAAAATCTGAATATTTACAAGAATATTGTGGAAAGGAAAGCCATAAACTTTCATTTCGACTGGTTTATGAACATTCTGTCCAGGTTTTTAGAAAAAGACAAGAATTTGAACCACATATGTTGGTGGAGTTTGATGTTTTGCAACTTTATTTTTGTTTTTGTCGTGTTGCAGTGTAGTGCATGGTGTGTGTGTGTGTGTGTGCAACGTTCTCATGGTGTACCATGCACCACCTACGGAACACAACACGAAAATCGGTCGAATATCTGACAGCTTTGCCTCAAGCGTCTACATATCACCAGCCCACTTCTCTTCAATACACACACACACACAAACACACACACACATATACACTGACACACACACTACTCTGATCTCCTCATCCTCAGCTAATCCTGCTCCATCTAAATCAGAGCAAACAGCCCGGGGGGGGACAAACCGCCGTTGTTTTGGGCCCATCTAATCCTTCTCTCCATCATTCTCATCTCCTTCTTATGTCTGACAAGGCTCCTCAACATCAGTGGAGATCAACAAAACCGCAACTGTGTGTGTGTGTGTGTGTGTGTGTGTGTGTGTGTGTGTGTGTGTGTGTGAGTGAGTGTGGAGAGAGGATGTTGAAACAACCACAGAGCCATCCAAAGGGGATTTAACTCCAGTTTCTCCAGGCCTATTTTAGTGTCGCGTGTCAAGACTCAACAACTAAGAAAATCCTGTCTGGCTGGACAGTCAAAACCTCTCTCCGTCTCTTTCTGAGAAATTAGAGCGTGGTACTCCAGAATAAATTCCCCTTTCTGGCACCACCGAGGGTGTCAGAAAAAGGAGGAAGGAGGAGAGACAAAGAATGGAGAGGAGCGGGAAAGAGGAGATAGGAGATGAAGAGAGATTAGTGGATGAGAGAGGAGATGTACGGGAGGATGTGAGGAGACGAGAGGCAGAGAAAACAGGAGCGGAGAGAGCAAGTTAGGAGAAGGAGAGATTATTGTATAGAGGAGGTGATGGAAAGAGTGGATCAGAGGGAAGGAGAGATGAGGAGCAGAGATAGAAGAGAGACAAAGAGGAAGAAAGTGTAAGAAAGTGAAGAAAGGACGAGTGGAAAATAAAGAAACTTGATTCATGAAGTTATTTATCACCATTTTATAATATGACAACCTAATGAGAAGAAAAGTTTATTGAACAGCGTCCTTTTCAGCCAGATGCTCAGTTTTAACCCATTAGAAAATGAACGAGACAAACACAGCTGGAGCGCTGCACAACATTTTGGACCAAAAATAAAAACCCCATCATCAAACATTTCGTCTAAAGTGAGTCACTGCTGCACCAGTGAGAAGAGTCTCCTCAGCCCGACAGAAACACAGTGACTCCCTGCTCTAAACATAGCCTCATGCACTTTACTCTGCGTTTCTCCATGGGAGGCTTAAACAGACACATCCAGCTGCCTCAGAGGAATGAACCTGGGTCAAACACACTTAGCCACCTTGAAAGTGACCAGACTGCCAGAGTAGAGAGGTTTCTTTGATAGGTTAGAAAAGTCTGGAAATTTTGGTGTATGAAAAGGAAGAGGAGAGGGAGAGGGAGAGGAAAGGAGAGGAGAGGAGAGGAGAGGAGGAACAAACTAGGATAAACAGAGAGATTGTAGGAGAAGACAGGACGTGATTAGAGGAGAAGGTGCAAGGCAAGAAGAGTAAAAAGGAGGGGAGAGGAGGGGAGATGAAAGACAACAAAGTCGAGGAAAAGAAGAGGTGACGGGAGATTATTGCCAGAAGCAAAAGACATGAAAGAGGAGTTGACCAAAGGCTTGGTAAGGGGAGGAAATAAAAAAAGGGGGATGAGACAGGAAAGGAGGGGAGGATTGGAGATATATAGAGGAGACAAAACAGAGAAAGCAGAAAAGATGTGAGAAAGAACAGGGGTGAGGAACTAGAAAGTCGGAAAGAAGTTATTAACAGGAAAAAGAAGAAAAGAAAGGAGGGGAGGAGATCTGAAGAAGAGGAAGGATAAGAAAAGGAAAAAAGGAGAGGATGAGGAGGAGAAGAAAGGTGAGGAATGGAAAGAGACAGGATATGAATGAGGGCTGAGGAGAAGAAAGAAGGTAAAAGAGGAGATTCGAGGGAATAAGAAAGGAGGAGAAGAGGAAAGGAGAGGATGGGGAAACAAGGAGAGGAGATATATAGAGTGGAGGAGATGAGGTAAAAACATTAAAGGAGGAGAAATGAGGAAGAGGTTAAAGGTGAAGAGAGGGGAGGAAATAAGAAGAGAAGGAAAAGAGAAGGAGAGAAGATTTAAAGAGGAGAGGGAAGGACGCGAGACAAGGAAAGGGGGGCTCGGAGTACAGGAGAAAGAAAAGAGGAAGCAAAAAGAGGAGAGGAGAGGAGAGGAGAGGAGAGGAGAGGAGAGGAGATACAAAAAAGCAAAGGGGACACGGAAAAGAGAGAAGAGAAGGGGAAGGAAAAGACAACGAGCCGAGATATACAGAGTGGAAGATGAGGTAAAAACAGCAAAGAGGAGAAATGAGGAGGAGACGTAAAGAGGGAGAGACGATTCAAGAGAAGAGATAAAGAGAAGAGGAGATACTCTGTGAAGAGGAGAGTAGAAACAAGAAGGAGATAAGCAAAGGAGAAATACAGAGCAGAAGAGAGGAGGTAAAAAGAGGGGGAGAGGAGAGGAAAAAAGGCAGAAACACACACACACACACACACACACACACACACACACACACACACAGAGTTGCCACTTTGCTACAGCAGCATTTAAAGCTGTAATGACAGGCCAGAGAGTGATAAGAGACTCTGAGTGGAGAGGCCACTATAGCTGCTCTCCTCTCCCTGCTAACAACTGTAATTATCCAAACTCCACACTCACTACTATTGATCTCTCCCTCTGCCTCCCCCCCCTCTCCTCCCCCGGCCTTGTGTCTATGTCTCTCTGTCTCTCTCTGACAGGGTGGCGGTAGAGTGCGTCCCTCTCAGCACAAGAGTTGTTCACACCTGCTGCCGGTAGATGTGGAGAGCAGCCACAAGGACTTGGACAAATACGTGACAGCCGCAAAACACAAATATTGGTGCAGCTCCGATGTTCCCCTCGCTGTGTGTGTTAAGTATGAGGAGCGTGTGTGTGTGTGTGTGTGTGTGTGTGTGTGTCTGTGTGTGCGCTCTCATGTCTCGCACACCTGGTTTGGAGAACGTGGCTACAGATTAGCACCACCGCTGTCGTCACAGTTACACCGTCATGTGTGTTAATTTGTGTGTGTGGTTTTCTATCAAATGTCCCCACGCGGATAGAAAGACGAAGAGAATTTAATTCAAAGTGGCTGGTTCTTGCTTCTTGTTTAGCTTGTGTTTAAGGTCAACATATTTAAATCAAAATGGATTTTTAGTTTTAGATGTTTTTTTGTGAGGGTCAGAATAATAACCTGCTTGTAAATAGAGGTAATGTTTTTTTCTTTTCTATTACTTTTCTATTTACATTTATCTGTAACAAAGGTAAAAATAAAAATTAGTTGGTGATAGATAAAGGTAGACTGAGAAGTGATCAGCACCATGGCCCTCAGAGCAATAGGAGCAAAAGACAATATAGTGTGCCAAACATATAAATGCTCGACTTTGACATGGGAGACAGCTGTTAGAGTCCAGTTTCCAAGGGTTGGTTTCTTTTAACTATGATCATGATTGATCCCTAACCTCAGAGGGTTACTTTAGTATTTGTCACCCTCGACTTTTCCCATGTTTTTATGTCTAAGTTACAAATGGAGACAACTTCTAAAATTGGTCTAGTACTGGGTAAGAAAATGTGACCACACCGGGCATGTTCACACTGTCAACGTACGTCCATTAAATGTATTTGTTTTTGCCACTGACAGGCTCAGATTGTGTCCACAAAGCAGTACGGTACAGGTTATTTAAATGGAGTCTGGTGGCAATAGTGATTTCAGGGCTGTTCCTGTTTAAAGAAAAAGGACCTTACTCTTTCACAAAAAGGGTCTATCTCTATAGGGATCCTTAACCATTGTGCTGTCAGACTTAAAATAAGAATCTGAGCCTTATAGTGACAAAAACAACCACTTTTGATGAACATAAATTGATGGGATGCACATGCCCCAAAAGGTTACAGTGCAGCTTGGATCACCGCCTCTGGCTGCAGCACTCTTGCTCAATACTGGACCAATTTCAAAAATTGTTGGCAGGTCGAAGGAGTTTCCCCGGAGGGCTTTGTGAGAGAGAGATTTCTAGATTACAGTTAGGAAAAAGTCCTGGTTTGGGTTATGATATAGCTAGCTAGCTAGCTTCCCCATTTCAAACAAGGTTGCTTGTAAGCTAACGTCAGCCACTGGAATATCTGCAATAAACTTGCAAGTAGCCCCTACAGGGGTTAGCAAACTAGTTATAGCATCTATAAACACCATCTGGAAATGCAGCACACTTTACTTATCACTAACAATAAAACATTTTGATGATTGATGCATCAATACGTATGTCACTTTATTTAACACATAGCTAACTATAGCTATGTGTTAAATAAAGATAACTGTGATATGATAACTATATATCATTATTAATGCCCTCATAACACATTATAGATGTGGTCTTCTCAGAAAGTGTTACCAATTTTTTTTCTGTTTCCGCAACAGTGATTAGTAATTTGGAGGGCACAGAAAAATGATGTAATGCTGATGGGGGCATCAGATCAGAAAAGGCTTATGTTTGTCATTCTGGAGAGAAACAACAAACAATAGTTGTTTTGTTTAATCAATCACCAAGTGACACTCAAACTGCAGCAAAAGAAATCCAAGCAAATATAATCAGATGAGTGATTCAGAGGAAGGCTTAAAACGTCGCTGAGCAAAAAGCTACAGGAAAGACTGGCAACTGATTTTCAAACCAAACCCAGATCATATCAGTGATGTCACACTGTTGGGACTGACAGGTAATGTCTGAGAAGTACAGAGCAGAAGCACCACAGCAATCTAGTTAAACCAAAGACCACACACACAGTAGATAAATTACTTTTAACAGTTGATGCGCCTGATGTGCAAAAGGACATTGCCCTCTCAGGGTGACATCTGGAAAATCTAAAATGTCAGCTTTTATGGAGGATAATCAGCCTTCACCTTAGTCTGACCACTGGGCATTTTTGTGTTTGTTTGAGGGACTTTCAATAGGTTTCATGAGTCCAAATCTTTCAGCCATCAGAGGAGAATGAAAACACATTTCATCTGACAGAAGCAATAACATTGTGCCGGTGTAATAAGAGGATGACATTAAATGTGTCCTTCCAGCTCAGACGGATGAGGGATTTCAGAGGTGTCTTGGAGGTGTACAACTGTGTCTCCAAAATCATTGAAATCAGGAGATAACAAAATACCTCCTTGACACTGACCAAAGATAAAGACAGATATTCTTATTAGCACTTAAGAGGGAGATATAAAGGGAAATTAAGCTGAGGAGTTTTGTCAAACCACTAACCTTGTCAAATTCTTCATGCATGCTCAAATATAATCTGTTTCCCAGATTTGTTAAGTGGTCTGACCACCTACTGTGCCTCTTTGTGTTTCCTCTTTGAAAAGACACTTTTAAATTTAATGAAACATTTATTTTACCTTTTGATTTTCTTCTGCTAAGCACATTGAAAATAAGTTTAGTATTAAAGTTTACATAAAGCAAACTTTGTTACTCCCCCACACCTGATCCAAAAAAAGGGTAAAAACAACAAAGCTTTAATGTTGGTTTTTAATGAGGTGCGCTAACAACACTAATAAGTCATTATTAGAGAAGATAATGGTGTACAGAATGTATTTCACACTGTGACAAAGACCTGAAGAAGAAAAATACCAGAGTGAAATTGAAAATGTCAGGACTTTAAGTGTTGAAACTAATCAGGCGAGCTGTCATTATAAAGGCAAGGTTAATAGCTGCTGACAGAATCACCTTCAGCAGACACCAAGATAAGAAAAGGTCTTTTTATTAGCACTGCTGGGGCAAACACACACTCATACAAACACACATACATATGGTTGTGTATCTGCACGCATATAAATACTCCACAGGATCGATGTGGGAGATCCAATTGCCGTGCATCTCCTGTTGTAGCCATATGTGGACCATCAGATAGCGCCATTCAGCAGGGGGAAGGATTTACAAGTCGCGCCGTGGCCTCGACACCCGCACAAAACCCCTCTTTTGTTTCCCCATCACCTGTTCCAGATTTATGACGTCCAATTACAAACGAGGATGCTAACAGTATTCCCCATTAGCCTATCAAATGCTTTAGTGGTTGTTCCCTCAAAGGGTTATCTGGCCTTTCAGCAGGGGCGTAACCAATTTATGGCCCCCCCAAGAAGATCTGAACAAAGACCTCCCTGGCTCTGCTTTTTGTTTTCCTGCACTGCTCCCCAAGACAGGTAATTAACAGGGAAGGAGTTTGTGGTTAATTTGCGAGATAATTATCTAAATTAAACTGCCTTTCGTCACACAGGGGCTCTATCTCTCTCTCTCTCTCTCTCTCTCTCTCTCACTCGCCTGCACGCACGCAATCTCTCTCTATCATTTGATGAGGGTGGTCAGGGTATTGTGCCGCTGTAGAAACAAAACCAGTAATGACATGTTCTTCTTGCTTTCCTTTTGTTTTCTTCTGCTTTGTTTTGCTTTTTCTTTGTTTTTTAGTCAGAGAAGAAGTAAATGAAGAGGGTAAAGGAGCAGAGGGAGAGAGAGAGATTGAGGAACACAGAAAGAGAGGGAGATAACGGAGAGAATCAGTTTACTTACAGACTTTACCGCATGACAAAAGAGAACAGTGCCATTAACACACACACACTATAATCTGATCTGCAGCGGCTCTTATTTATCAGGTAGCTGTGAATAGTGGCGTTGATCTGAGAGGCACTGTGCGCCTCTCCGGAGGAGCTGGCTCAGGAGATCAGATTACTGAGGCAAGTTCAGGAGTGAGATTCCAAATTTAGTCTGAAGGAGTAACATTCAACAGTGATTCAAGTCCCACAGATTTCTAGCATCTGTTGGGGTACCTAGCACACGGATCTGGTACTAAAAGGTGGAGCTGTGAACACTGTAGTCCATTGATTGGTCAATAGCAGACGGTCCCTCTGCTCAGGGCTGAGTTAAGGCTGGTTTTCAGTCTTTTCTGTAACCACTGTTCATACCATGGAGAGTTTAATTATAAAACTGTAACTATGAAATGAAAGGATGTTTTGCTGGCTCTTGCAGCATCTGGAGTCGAAGACTAAAATAACTTAATTCACAGTGCAGCAGATGGCGGTAATGCAACACTTACGGATGCCAACTGCCATTAAACTCACCAGAAAAAGAAGAAGATGGCCAGATGTACATGTATGTGGAGGAAGACATCTCTTATCATTTTCAGGAACATGATGGACTGGAAGCTGTTTTTGTCTGATGTCATTCATGTCCTTTTTACATCTTTAAAGATATAAGTTCACTCGCCAAAGCGTTGCCGTAAATGCTTAATGATAAACAAGGCACCGTTAGCTTGCTCAATGTTAAAGTGTCTTTTGTAGGAAAGACATAACCCTTTACATGCTCATCACTGTGATGTTAATGCTTTCATTTACAATACAGTCGTACCTGCATTTTCCCTGACATTTTATAAGGTCTTGAGGTGGGAAAGTGGTAGTACAGATTCCCTGAAAATCAATACCTGCTCCAATTTACACATGACCCCATATAAGAAACAGCATTTCAGACTGCATGTGTGAAAAGGGTTTCAGTGAAAAGATAAGACTACTGACCAATCACACCTCTTGCAGTCTCTATAGCCACTGTACAGTAGCTCCAAAATGTGGTCAGATATGGAGCCCCACACGTAACCCCTTAAAGCAGAACCATGAATACAACTTGACAAAGCTGAGTGCTCGCAGTGTCTGTCACCTCAAACACAAACACACTCAATTAATGGC
Organism: Epinephelus fuscoguttatus; assembly: GCF_011397635.1. Classification (NCBI taxonomy): domain Eukaryota; kingdom Metazoa; phylum Chordata; class Actinopteri; order Perciformes; family Serranidae; genus Epinephelus; species Epinephelus fuscoguttatus. The sequence goes on from NC_064775.1 coordinate 14,942,030, forward strand.
CATCCACATCATCGGTAAAGGAGTAAATCAGCAGCCCTGACCAAAAAGAAAAAATAGTTTTCTCCACCACAGACTGCAGCAAAAAAAATCATTTTGGAGCTGCCAGAAATTTTTCTGAGGCTTATTGGGAGCTTTAATATGTATTGTTAAGGCTGTGGAATTTACAGTTGATACATTAATAAACTGGTCTGGGCTTGTACATGTGGTATTTGAGGGAGAATTTCAAGTATCATGTTCCCACTACAAACACTTTTCACACACACTCCACACCAAAAATAATAACTGCACTGTGACAGGGCCAGATAGGACCCACGTGCAAACAGAGGACACGCATGCAGAAACACACAACAGACAACTTTGGAAACCTTGACAACTAAGTAACACGGTGGACACCCAAGATAAGGGATGGACGATAATAGATTTTTTGCCGATATCCGATATTCCGACATATAACAACTTATTTGGCCTATAACCGATACCGATAGCAATATATCCATTTTTCCCCACCTAATTTTAGTGACGAGAAGTTGTTGACTTTTCCAAATATAACCAATGTGCTCTAATATATGGTCCCCAAAAGTAAAACTCCACTGAGCTCAAATGTTCTAATCGCACTGAGGCTTTCATATGAGCATATGTTTAACACCATGTTTTAAACTTTAATCTAAAGAAATCACTAAGCAGGATTTTGAAGTACCAACTAATGGATACATGAGCCTTTGTGGGCGCAACAGCAGTCCATCATTGGGAGATCAGGGTGGACAGATCAGCCTATATTTGACGAATAAATTTCAGATAACGATTTCTCAACTTCCAGCGAAAAACTTTGAGAGAAAATTTCATTAGAATTTGCCATTTCCCTGATGTTTTTCAAGTTCGATATATTGTAATTTGCATAAAAATGCCTGGATGGAAACCCAGCTAGTGTGTCTGTCTGTCTGTCTTACTCCCTCTGTCCTCACCCATCCCTCCTCACTTCCTCTCTCTCTCTGTACAGTATGAAGGAGGGATGATCGCTCCCTGTCACATCTGTTGGCACGTTGCCATCAAGCCTTGACAGGAAAATAACACTCTTCAGGGAAAATAATACACTCGTTCTGCCGTCGGCGCTCCCAGACACATGCCTCGGCGTGTGTGTGTGTGTGTGTGTACGTGTGTGTGCGTCTAAAAGCCCTCGTCGCTGCTGTCAACCTGAGTACAAAGGATCACTTTATATGATTAGTATGCATCTCTGAAAAACATATTGAACAAAAAGCCCTGCCCCGAATGCTGCTCCACGCCAATTAATGGATTAAGAAATTATTTTGAGGCGAGGCTTGTTGTGAGACAGCTATGATACGTGGCTGGAGAGGCATTTCTGTTGTGGTTATTGCCAACTATAAGACCCGAATGCATTTTGATCATACAACAGCAACGTACACAACCAGATATTTGTCTTTACTGAGTGACAAGGCCTATAAAACATCCCCCTGCTCCTTTTAAAGCAAAAAAAAGAACTTTGTTCCTCTACAAAGGTTGATATAAAACACCCTCTGGCAGCTGAATCAGAGGCTCCTGAGCAGCAGCAACTCGTCCCTTTTACTGTGAAGATTCAAACCAGCAACCGTCTGTATGCCACGCACCATCATCCCCACGCTGTTCAGAGGACAAAAGCCACTTTGACACGGCAGTTAACCCAAGCCCTGCAGAGGCCCGGAGCCCCTTTAACCCTCTGCTCACCCAGCTCACACTCATGTGTTAAGAGCTGCGTTTATAGATTTTGGAAAAAGCTGAAAATAGAGATTGAAATCGACTTGGCCTCGAAGATGACATTTGATTTCTCACTCAGAGGCACTCCGCTTTAGGTGTGTATGTGTGTCTGTCTCTGTGTGTGTCAGTTGGAGGAGAAAGATCTAAACGTGTAAGCGGTAGCTGGCGTTAACATGTCCTGTCTGTTTTACATAACCAAAACTATGAGCAACCTTTTCTGGAAGACAAGTGCCTCTTCTGTGCTGACAGTTATTTTCAGTGTCAATTTTTTTTTCCTTCCAATTAAAAAAAAGAAAAAATGCGAGTGAAAAGTCAAAAAAAGAAATGCCCCTCATAATTTCCCAGAGTCCAAGGTGATGTCTACTAACTGGTTGTTCTGTCCAGACAAAAACCTGAAACCAAGAGATATTAATTTTACAATTACAAAAAATAAAGAAAATGAGCAAATCCTCACATTTGAGAAGCTGAAATTTGAGAATATTTGGCCCTTTTGCTTTGAGAAAAATTAAGAGGGAAATGAATATCAGACTTTAAATTCCTAAAATTGTAATCTGTTGCTGGTTCAATCGTCAGGAATGGTGCTAAAATTGTTGAAATTGATTGATAAATAACCAAAGAGGACAAGCCGCATTTCTACAGCAAACTTCAGATCAGAGTAATAAGGGTATATATTTAATTGAAAAAGAGCCTGTAAGATTATAAAAGCCACACTACTTCTTACTATAACTCAGACCAAGCATTCATATATTATAAGGTGCCTCAATGTAAGAAAATATTCCCACTCTCTATACAAGTTTTTAATGCTGGATTTGTATTGCTGGGCTAAAATGTGTAAACATTTTGTATAGATTTTCTGTTTAAATGTCATAGATTTCAATGTTATCAATGTACGTAAATCACGGCTAGTCAACTTCATGGGGCCACTTTTTTACAGGGTTCCCAAACATTTTTACTCATGACTTTTCAAAACTTTTTCTATAACATTTTACCCCATTTCCATGCCATTATTTTAGCAGTTTAAAACAGTCTGTCTGGACACCTATGAATAGCTGCAAATTGAAGTAGGGCGCATTCCAAATGTGGAGAGTTACTCACACTACATTTACCCTGGACTAAATGTGGCCCCTATTCTACTCTGCACCAAAACTTTTAACGTTTTGATTCAGAGTAGGGCGTCTCTCTTGAGCTACGTGTTATATTTGTCTTTTGAAAGCCATACATTATTAAACACTGACAGCACCCGACATTTGCAGATAAGCAAACTACTAAACTGACAATGTGTATCATGTGACATTAATGAACATAGTTTTAACAGTAGCTGAAATAACATATATTCAAAACTTTTCCAAAACATTCAATTAATTCTGAACAATTTGAAGGCCTGGAAAACAGTTTTAATTTGATAATTTTCCGAGGAATTTCATGACAGTGGGAATACTGTTTTCAGAAAGCTAAGGACTCAGGGGCTGAGTCACTGAGTCATTATTCTCAGTATGTATGTACAACTGACGCAACGTACCACCACATTTTCAAAACTTTTATTTTGAAAATGTCTGTTGTTTGCGTGATTTTCCTTCTTCGAGTTTTTAAACTCTATTAATTTGTAAATGGAACTGGTCCCCCGCTGGCACCAGCTGAATAGGTCTGCGTTAGAGATACAGTCTTTCCATTCCAAACCAGCATGCACACTGCCTTCCCTCCAGCCCGGCACACTCACTAGCACTGAAATGTATTTGCACATGTAATTAGAAATGCATTGAGAAGACTTTCTAATGGTGTAAGTGCATGATGTGATACGTGGTCAAAAGAGTGTAGCGAGAGTTACATCAGCCGGCTGATTGGTATTCTGTCCATTATACACCCTGAAGAGGGCTCAATTCTCAATTTCCACCCAACAACATGGAAAATGGCAGTCCATTTTCCTCCGCTAATGCAAACAACATAGCTCCTCTAAAATCAATGTAATTGGTTGGACCATTTAGTCTGACTGAATATCTTGTGTAATGCTTGTAGTGGTGTGATGATGGCAGCATAGTTCCTTCATAGTGAGGGGGTCTGAGTAATGGGAGGAGCACTGACATGTGAATGGAGGAGAAACCTATTTAAATATACACAGAGACAGATTTGCATTTGTGATGCCCGTCAACCAGGCAGCAGGGACGTGATGTGTCATTTAGCAGATCGACCTGAACCAAGCACTTCTGTTCTCCTCTGAGGTGTGTGTTTGGGAGTGAGAATCCAACTTTTTATCAATAAATGTCATTTTGGCCACAGTTTACACATAATACTGACTTAACCAACAGTTCATTAAGACTTTTACATTCATGGTTCTCTCTTCACACCTGCTGTCTGAAATCCTCAGCGCCGTATTGGGATGATGTAACCATAGAATCAAAACAGAACAAACAAACTCCAGTAACAGGGCCATAGCTACCACTGAGTTGGTATTGCTTCTTTGAATTTGGGGGGCTTTAAAGGGGCATTTCACCAGCTTTACACATCTAGAGAGAGCTTTGAAAGAGCAGCCCACAGTAAAAGATTTTTCAAAACCTTACAGATGTTGAAAATGGGAGAGAGCCCACACATAATGACATGTAATAATAAATTTAACAGTTTTGTTTCAATAGTATGTGGAGAGCAATGACATGGCGTCCCGACTCTTGACTCTCAAAATTTGATATCTCTTGCAATAAAACTTGACTTCAGAGTAAACAAATTTGAGGAACTATGGGCAGGAAGAACTAGCTGTTAGTTTTTGTGCCACTTTTTAAAGAAAACTGACAAAGAAAGTCATGGAGATGGAGAGGACATGGACTGCACATGTTAAAGTGCAAGATGGAGGTGAGTAAATTGCGAGTTGAATCCCATTTGATATTTCATTAAAATCCTCTGAGACCCACAGGACCACTGGTGATCCTTTAGTTTCCCCTCTCACAACAAGATATCAGATTGTAAATATTAAACGTGTTTAATTTGCCTTACACCACAAGAAAATCTGGCAAGATGATCTTTAGAATCACCAAAAAAATCAGGGCTTTGTTGACGACTGTACGGCCCAAAGTCAGCTGTATTCCTGTGCAGTGTGGACCCAGTTTCTGAACAAATAATTCTTTCTGACAGAAAGCCTGACACATAAAGTGGAGCATACAGGCAAAAATATGTAGACATTTGCAAGGCAGGGAAAGCCAAATGAAAAAGGCTATTTGGTTGCATTATGGGAAACCAGCTGCAAATCTGGATTGCCTTTTTTAAATGTGTCTCATGCAAGCCTCCCATCTTTGTGGGGGTGAAATATTAAACCCCTAAACACTTATGTATACCCTTTAAATGATCTGAGAAGTTTTCATGCTCCTCTTCCCACAGAAACAAATACATTCTGGCACTGCAAGCAAGCATATAGCAATCACATTTAAAATTCTAAAATTTCAAAGATTTAAGGTTATCTAAATCTTGGAGAGAGCCCTGATCAATTCTAAATTTAACATTGTATTACTCATCAGATGACGCTGGTTGATTCTACAGTCAGAAGTAAATGCATCTTAAATTTGTATATGAATTCACAGCTTTGTATTTAAAAGAAACAACTGTATTGTGCTACAAAAAGATAAAATAATAGATATTTGTAAGTCATGTGCCTTCTCTGCAAGCTCAGGTTTGCTTGTGATTGGACACTATGAATGTGAACAAACAAACAAACAAACAAAAAAATGCAATAAAGTGACCTTTTCCACTCTGCCTGAAGATAAACACAAGCCTGATCACACTGACTGCCGTCCGCACACATATACCAGAACGAGAAGAGGAGGACTGAGCTGCTTACTCTTAAGAAATTGCAAAAATTGGGTTAAGGAAAAGTGTGTCTATTTGTGTGAGTTTTACATAAAATGTGCTTGAACCCAGGCTATATTTGTCAATGCATTAGAGGCAGAGAGCGCCTGAGCGGCTGCTCTGTGCTGGAAGCCTTCTCACCAGGATCTGTTTGTCAGCTCCCACATTTACTGCGTGGAGAATGAATGCAGAATGCCGGATATCCATCACATTAATGCGGTTTGATAGCAGCCTGGCACTTTGAGGCAATTCAGTTCACAGGAAGGCTCTCATATCCCACTGGTCCCTGCTTTTTCTGCAAATGGTTCGGAACGCTGCACGCCACTTAAAAACAATTCCTGTGTAGTCGTGCTGGTGGTAGATTTTGCTGTTTTATTGAATTCTACAGTAAAGCTGTTTGTTTTGTCTTTGTTGCTATTGCTCTTACGTCTTTTAGTGAAATATCAACTTGGGCATAGAGAGCGGTGTTGACCCGTGTTCAAAAATCTAAAGATAAACTGGACGCTGTTAGGCCTAATTAAAAAATCTCACATCAGTTTCTTTCCTCTGGAAATTCCAAAAGTAACTGAACAATCACAAAATGCTGATGTTCTGCAGGTAGAGAGATTATTTTCTTCAGTGTGCTTCATGCTGTATCTAAAAGCAACTATAATAATAGAATAATCTCATTTCTACAGCACTTTTTACAATAAAGTAAACTGAAAAAGCAAACATAAAAGGCAAAAACACTGGAAACAAAATGGCAAAAGTGAAGGGGTAAAATTAGAAGACACATCTTGGATTTTTACCAAGACTCTCACCAAGAAGTCAAAAAAGTTAAATTGCTTTGGCTGCAATTGCACGATTAGTCACCAGCCGAGACCTCAGAATAACCAGCAGAGCCCCATCATTAATCAGGAACATTTAGGGTCAACTAATCAGTGAGGATGGCCATGTAATGCCTTGATAGTCTGCAGTTAAATTTACCACTCGGTCATCAAAACTGGATCTGAATCAAAATTTGCAGAAAGATTTCAAACTATTTGTTATCTTGCCGTTAAAATGGCTGGTAGCATTTTCTGGTCCAATTAGTACTGTATGACCTCAGCTTCACCATCATTAGAACTGAGGACATTTTCCGACATCCTGCAATTGATTTAATCAAGGAAGGCGACACATTAGTCTACGTTCTGTGTTTAAACTATGAACACAGTTAGGGCTGCATCTGATGATTATTTCCATTGTTGATTCATTTGTCAATTATTTTCTCGATTAGTTGTTTGGTCTTTAAAATGTCTGAAAATGGTGAAAAATGTCAATCAGTGTTTCCCAAAGCCCAAGATTACCTCAACAGACGTCATGTTTTGTCCAGTACCCAAATCGTTTACTGTCATAGAGGAGCGAACCAACCAGAAAATACTCACATTTCAGAAGCTAGAATTAGAGAATTTTGCCTTTTTTTCTTAAAAAAATTACTAATACCGCTAAATCAATAATCAAATACATTGGTGATTAATTTCATAGTTGAATACTAATCAATTCATCGTTAGCTCCAGACTCACTAAGATAAGAACAGCACATAGACACATGTAGAATATTTAAATTATTCATTTATTCATAATTATGTCACAGAACAAATGAGCAAAGTTCGTCCACTGATAAAGGCCAGGACACGTGAGAAAATTAGTGGACCTTGAGTGAAGGGGTTTCTGTCATGCTTAAGTAAACCTTGAAGCTCAACATGTCGTCGTGAGTTTGAACACATTTATAAGTGGCTTTAAAGCTGCCTGTGAATGACATAAGTACATAAATACTTTTAAATTAGAAATGTCTTTATATTTGTTGACAAAACAGTGTATTATTAACAATTTACTAAGAATTTATTGTTTATAATTTCCAAATGGGGTGGTAAAAAGGTGTTAAAATACTAATTTTGCTGTCTTTGAATACAACTTGTTTTAAATTACCCTCTAGCTTGATGTTTTTTTGTTTCCAATCTGCTATAATGAATGGTGAAATACATTAAAATTAAAACTATCATTCATAAGATGACTGCAATATTATGCAGTGTGCAGTCAAGAGCTGTCTTTATTTCTATGGGTCCTAATTTGGGCTGGGGGACATGAAGACAATCAAATATGATAATTTCAACCACATACCTCATTACCAATATTGCAATGATATAGGGCTGACTATTGGTGCTCTCACAAAATATTTACACAGTGAGATTTTTGGTAAATAATCATCAGTAATGTGGGTATAATGACTAAGTAGATAAATGCAAAAAAAAAAAAAAAATAGAAAAGCTAGACAGTCTGGTAAGTTAAGAAAATTACATGTATTTACTGTAATGTAGCCTTTAAAACCAGGAGAAGACAACACTTATAATATTACAGGATCCAAAATCTAAGACCACAGTATCAATATAATATCAATATATTGCCCAACCTAGTTTTAACTGCAAAAAGTTACAAAGTCAAAAGAGTTTCCTCCACATAAAAGCAGTGACAGCTCAGACTTTCCTGCTGCATTCTGGGCGACACCACACTCTACCATTTTATTTTTCCCCTCCTGTCTTTACACCCAGTTAACCTTAAGTCTTTGCAAGGAGTGAAAAACACAGTGGAACAATCCAGACACATTTGAGAAGTGAAGCTAATGGTGCATCAACAGGTCGAGACTTTGAGCTCACATAATGGCAGTCTTTATTCCACTCAAGCTTGTTTGGCCATTATGGTACAGTTAGTCTAAATAACAGCTGAAGAAATGGCATAATGCCCGCATAGTGTGAAGAAGTGATATCTGTCTATTCATATTTAAATCTCTACGCTTCTGGAAAAAACAGCCCATACAGTCTGTTGTGGAGGAGATTTATGCTTTTACTGTGTGCGACCAGAATCCACCAATACGTGTGATTCATATCTCACAGTAGCTTAGTTACTGCAAAATGTAAAATTAAAAAAAGAAACTTACTACCATGACCCTGTGATGTGAATGTTTCTCAATTAATATGCTGATCGTTTGCTCTGAGTTGATGCATTTTAAGGCAACAAGAGCAGGAATTTGCTGTGTTTGTCGCCCCTTTTACTCAGTCAAACAAGGTTTGTGGACATGGTGACTTTCAGGTTACTATTTATTGATGTCAAAATTACAGTATCAGTCACATCATGTTGAAAACGTGGTGTCAATGTTTATTTTTCTGTTGGTTATTTAGAAAATTAAAATACCCTTCAATTTATTTTCCACACAAATTTAATCAGGAAAGCACTTCAATTTTGAACTTTCACAGTCAAATAACAAAAGATTCTTTACTCTTAAATTAAACACAAAACTTAAGTTAATTCAATTCTTAAACTACAGTAAGTAAAAGTAGTACCACACATCATTTTTTGTCTTATATTTTGTCTTATGTTATTTGTCCACTGGCTTTTTGCTACTGCCTGTTAGACGCAGAACGACTGAGTAAATCAGAAGCTTTGATTTTTCTGCTCACGGTCAGTTAGTGTCTGGAAAACAGCTGTTTACAGAGTTTATATACACTGGGGACTAATAGTTCTCAAACCTTCAGTGGGCTCTCTGGGGTTTAAATGACAAAATTTTAAAGTGGATATCAAGCTCCCTCTAGTGGACAGTTTCTACATTGTATATGGCTACATGAAAGAAAAAAGTATGCATGCACTGAGCATCACTTTCTCAAGGCAAGTTAAAGAAAAGTTGAAGGAGCAGAGCTTTTTATCACGGGGCAATCTTGGACACAAATATGTGTGTTACAGGATCAACTCGTCATTCGTCAATCGTCACACAAAAAATTTACACAAGGAAATTCACACAAGGTCGCTGAAATGTATCCCTTCAGTCCACACTCCAAATTTGGTCTACACAGGGACTTGAATCGGTGACCCCTCAGTTCCCATACGAAGTCCCCAGCAACTAAGCTACTGTCACCCAATCTTTTAACTGGCTTTGATTACATTTGTAGAACAATGATGAAGTTCTCTCAATGCCATTCATTGAACGTTATTTGTGCTCGGACCGCTGATGGTCTCAAATGTCAATGTGTAGAAAACAGTTAACAAGTTAATTTGGATTTCTAAGAAACAGGCCTGACTTTCACATTTCAGCTTACTTTGATGGGAATTAATTTAATTATTGGGTCTCTGTACATTAAAGACTTTGATCAAGACCTGCTGAGAGAACTTTTGCTACAATTTGGCGTTATATAAATGAAAGTCCTGACCCGCCTTTACTTTGAGTAATAAGAAAGCTACAAAACAAATCTGATGTTGTCCTGTTTTGCATTATAACAACATGTTCTTTGAGTAGGATTCTTGACCTCAGTATTTTAAAAAAAAAAAAAAAAAACTATCTACCGAGGCTATGGTATCTGAGAACTGAGGCTCATCTCTACAGAGTTAAGGTTATCACTGTAACCCCATAATGAACCAGAATTCCTGAGGTGGCTGATTACATACATAAATATTTGACCTTTTCCACGGGTTGTATGTTTCAAATCTGTGTATAGAAAGACTGGGGCTCAAGATACAGAAGTAGGCAAGATAACTAGTTGTAAATTAATTATTAATGCGTCATATTAAATGAAAAATGAATATTATATTTAAGAATGTGTTAGAGCTCAAATGTGCATTTACATGTAAGAGAAGTGAAGACAAAATGAAAAGTCAACTGTGACTTGGCGGCACCAGTACCACTGAGTTTCTGTTCATTAGACTGTGCTGCCATCTAGTGGTTAAATTGGGACTTGCACCATTTCTTCATCATCTTTACCAGCATTGTTTCCAATATTAACATGTCAATCCCGAGTCAAATCAATTAATTCTGTCCATTTGTTTTCTTTTTTCTTTTCTTTTATCTAAGACTGTATTTACCAATCACCACTGATAAAGGTTTGTACAGTTAGTAGCTAGATAATAGAAATCTGTAAAAATGCAAGTAGCAAAGACGCAAAAGTCAGTTTGGACTTTCATAGCAAAGTCCATATATTGCGCATGGCTGAACAGAGAAGACCTCCACGATCAGGAAAGTTGATGCAGATAAAATTAACTACATATCAGATCTGTGCTTGCATTATTAAAAGAAGTCACTTAGTCGTAGCATCATAAAACAGACGACTAGAGGAAGACAATGAGTCAGTTGGAAGCCATGAAATGATGGTGATATCACACAGAAGAGCATCACAAACACACTTAGTTCAGAGATGAAACATCAAGAAACTGTGAGGCGGAAATGATCAGGAGATGTAGGTTTCAGATAAGAGGTTGCTGTTGTGTTAATTCTCTCTCCTCTCACTTAAATAAATTGCTCTTTTCCCGACAGAGGATGACAGACATGTAAATGGACAACTTTTTAGCCATTTGTAAAAGCACGTTATTATAATTTAAAGTGGTGCTAGAAGAAGAAATAAGGGTTGCAGAGATGCAGCAATTAGTGCAGAAATAAGTGGCCCTTTTGTAACCAGGTTACAACCTCTCCAACATTTCCACCACCAGCTGAACCAGCCATCAAATGAGATCCCAGCTGGCTACATCATCAAACATGTTCTAATAAACACTTATTTTGCAACAAACACAAACTGAACTCATTTAAGTGAGCGATTTCCTTAGCTGACGTATTTGCAATGATTCAGAAAACAATCAATGTAACTTGTGTGTTCAGAGGCGTTAAACACAAAAAACTAAAGATGATTGCAAGTCCACCCCACAGTCTTTGAGTAGAAAGTACCAAGGTTTGGAAAGAGCAACTGACAGCAACACACAGATTTAATGATTTATCAGGCATAGATACTGAAAATGACGAGGCTAAACACATAATTCAAGCCTTTTTTGATGAGTTCTAGAACATCATCTTCAAGTGGTAGCAGTGTGAATTGGAGAGCAGCTGGAAATGTCATCACTAAAGTTTTGGCTTGCTAATCAAATCTCAGATCTTCACAGAATAAGGTAAGCAACTTCAAACAATTGATATAACTGACCAAATTGTACAGTTGTGACAATTGTGCACTTGTGACAGTAACCAGTCCATTGTTGGTGCCATGTTAAGATGACCTTGGACGGCTCAGGAGTGAATGAACAAGGACAAGGAGTGGAGTTTGTTACAGTAAAAACAGCACAGTAGTTTGCAGCATACATCAGAAAAGCAGCTCTATTTCTACTTGAGTTATACGTCTGTAATATTAGTGCTGTAAATTTGGTTAAGTTTGCACATTTATTTACCATTGGCTTAGATTTGTCTTTCTACCCTTTATAAATGTGAATTGTCCAAAGCAAACATCTCTTACTCGTCCATGCAGTGCAGATATTTTTTGTTTTATTAAATCCATACTTGACATTTCTTGTTTAGTAAGTATTTTGTTGTGGTCTCTCCCTCTCATCTTTCCCATTCACCAGGCTGTGACTATCCTGAGAAAGGTAGGTAGGTAATAATGTTATCTTGCAGGACAGTTGAAAGATATCACAGCTCCAGGTATCATCCCATCGCTTTTTATTCCTTTTTTATTGACTCAGTTTGATTAAAGTCTCTTATTAACCCCTGGATACGGCCCGTCTGGTTTATTTTTCTGTCTAAACTTCATCTGATGGCTACAATGCCACAGCAGCTTATGTTAACATAAGTAAAGCATGTAGCCTTCTATGAGAAGTTAGACTGTAAGAGGGGCGGAGGCAGCAGAGGAACTGTCTCCCGTCTGTATTAATTAAAAAGGGTCCAACTGCTTCCTGCAAACTCATTCAAAGACACGCCCACATGGCACCATATGTCACATGACTAAAGAGTGGCTGAGCAAGGAAGCAAATAGCTGCACACAGATCTGCTCGAACTAATCTGCAACACCAAATGAGCACAAATAATAGTCATGGACAAATCTGCAAACGTACAAAATGTTAATTTGAAAAGCATCTGCATAACGATCATTTGTTTAGCTAACATAACAATTGTTACAACTTAAGCATGATTAATATTAATATGTTTAGGCAACTCAATACACTTTAAAATTTCAGAAAGACTGTGTGGTATGAGTTCAAATGACGCTGACTTAAAGCATGACTTCTGTTCACTCATTATCCATCATGACCACCTTGACCGCAACTATATTTCCCTCTAAAACATATTTGGCAAAAATCATCGAGAGAACACATGGAACTTGCATTTGGCAGCTCTAATTTTTGAGATTACTTCAATTTAAAAAGACACTTCCCTTTCACTGTGGACATCTGAGGAAATAAAAGTTTCTCTTCCACTCCCTCTGGTGACTAAAGACTAAAAGAAAGTAAAGAAATGCTGAGATGAAATAAAAATACAGGATATGAAATACGCAAAATGCCGCACTTACGTCATGTTGGCTCATTCCAAATCCATACTTTTGTAAATATCCAAATCCCTTTGCGTTTAAATGTGCCTGGTTCTGATCTGCAAACTTCAATTGATCCAGAGGGTGCAAAGTATGGCAATATGAGTGTTTCAGTGTCTTCTTCCATTGAAGAAAGGAATTCACCAGGTTGATTTCCAGACACTCAGAAAAGATGTTGTTTGGAGCTCCAACCATTGGCAAACAAACTCATTCAGGTGTCATTCTGTCTAAAACACCCATGTTGTTGTCTCGTCTCTGGGTTAAACCATCCAGACGAATGACTCTCTTCACACTGAGGTGTTGCTCCACTGAAGTTAGAACAGTAAAATGTCCATGTTTTTGCTCAGCAGGACTTTGGCGTCATCTCATCATGCTGCTGATGTTGCAGGTTTTCTGTCATCTCAGAGGCTGCATCACTCGTCTTCCTTTGTGTCTCCAATATTTAGGGGCAAATTCAATAACCAGAGACAGCATTAAGAAAAAAAAGTTAAATCAGAGATGCTCTGACCCATACACACAATCCAACGACCGAAGGAGAAGTCCTTTCCTTGGAAAAAGCAAAAGTGATCAGCACACACCTGTTGGCTGGCCCAGTCAACCCCATTAAACTTTTGCAGGGGAAAAAAAACGACTAAGAGGTGTGAGAGGCTGTTAGTCATAACAGAGAGGAAGAGGTTGATGGAGCGAACAGAGAAAGAGAGGTGAAGGATGGAGAGTTGAGGAGTCGAGCATCCTGCCGTCTCTCAGCCAGGAGGATGAATGGAAAGCCTGCCTCTCTGCCTCCTTTTATATTCTCTCTTCCCCTGCTGCCTCGCTTTGGCTTTTACCCTGGCTTCAATGTGTGTGTGTGTGTGTGTGCATGTGTGCGTATGTGTGTGTGCGGAGAGAGACCTCTTTCAGAGCAGCAGGAATATATTATAACCCAAACAAAAGGAGCCGGCTTATTGTTTATGAATTACTAGCCTTCCAAAGCCAACAAAGGCCCCTATTTTCATAGAAAACTCCATTTTCATTTCAGCTCCATTTGATTACCAGAGCAAAGACAATAAAAAGGCCTCTCTGGGCGCAACGTCCCAAAGGGATTCATTCCTCCTTCTCTCGCTCATTCAACGCCACTGAAAAGGTTTCTTTATTGCTTTCTTTTCAGGGCCGACGTCAAATGGGCTTTTAGGAGTAAACCAATGACAAAAAAACTATTGCTTGGCTATTTTGTACAATAACAGGGCCGGGGGAAGAGAGGAGTCCTGTGTTGTCTTTGTCATCTTTCTTTCTCTTTTCTTTTGCTCCTTTCTGCTATTGGAGAGGAAAATTGCAGAGGCTGAAAATTCATGGCAAGGCTTTGAAGGGAAAGAGAGGGAGAAAGACGAGGGAGCCACAATGCAACAATACAAGTCAAATCTAAATTATCACTAGCTATTGAACACAGTGAGGAGACAGAAAGGTACTGTACGACTCCAGAGGAGTTTAGTGTGTTTGTGTGTTGTGAGAGTACCTTTCACACACCTGTTGGGCTCATGGCCAAAAACAATACAACCCCAGTAACTCACTGTCATTTAATCTACAATGAGGCTGTCGACAGTGTGTCTCTAGTTCACTGTTCTGCAGACCTCTAGGTGTGTGTAGAGATGCTGGTAGAATTAATGATTGCTTCTCAGATCCTGGCTCTGATTTGTGTGAGTGCTTTAAAGGGACAAAAATCAAAAATACATGTTTTACCTCTTACATGTAGCTGTATTTATTAGTCTAGATTGTTTTTGTGTGAGTTGGAGATGTAGAGATGTCTGCTTTTGCTCACATATAGCCTAATGGAACTAGATGGCACTCAGCTTGTGGTGCTCAAAGCACTAAAACAATACATTTGAAACATGTCTCTTTCCAGAAATCATGACCCAGTTACTCAACATAACCAACAGATGTATTTGTGAGCAGTTTCATGTAGGAACTATTTTCTTTCCATTACACCCACCAACTGAATCATTACGCAGAAGGAAGCGTGCATCTACCCATGGACAAGAGGCTCATGACAGTGCAAGATGTAAAAATTAATGTTGTCCATTAACTGTAAGCAACTGTAAGCCCTGGAAATAATGAAGTTCATTATTTGTTCTTCTAGGTATTACAGATAAATGATGAAGTAATAAGTTACTTGGTTTTGAGGGATGAAGAGATAACCTCCCTTCCAGCAGGAAAGGTGCTAACCTAGATCCCACAACACTTTCCAACTACGCAAACATTTCTTGGATTTTTGAAAGAAAAAAAAAGTTGAATTTATAAACAATAAAACACATCCTTGTTGAATTCAGTTCACTCAGGGGTTTGGGTGCTACAGTACGTTATGATTATGGTACAGACATAGCTGTGTAACTGGTGCGAGTTTTAGTCTCACAAAACCAGATGTACCAGAAGGAGGGACGATAAAGTGTTTGATATGAAGCTGAAAAGCCTTAACCAAACCATGTATTACATGAGTGGCCTGTAAAATATGGGGGGAAAATACTATTATTCTTAAAAGGAAAGAAATGAATAGCGTCAGCACACACTGACTGCAGAAGATGCTCTTTCATCTTTTGCTTTGCCTACTGTTTTTGTCCTCCTGGATGAATATTTGGCTCGAGACAAAAGGTGAACCAATCAATTATTCCTCTAGCAGGGCCCTGGTGCTGTTGTGAAAAGCGTTGACATTTGAGCTTTCCAGACGACATCTGCAAATTTATATGCCTTCCATTGTGCGAGGCAGCCAGCCCTGTATCAAAGGCTGTAAAAGGCCTT
Organism: Epinephelus fuscoguttatus; assembly: GCF_011397635.1. Classification (NCBI taxonomy): domain Eukaryota; kingdom Metazoa; phylum Chordata; class Actinopteri; order Perciformes; family Serranidae; genus Epinephelus; species Epinephelus fuscoguttatus. The sequence continues at coordinate 14,957,718 of NC_064775.1, forward strand.
GTCAATTTAGTAAGGACAACTCCACAAAGACTCCTTTCTCCTCTGTTGTTATGGGAATAATGCTTTTCACTGGTGTCCTGCCAAAACCTGTTGGCAATTTCGCCATGTGATGTTATTGATTGCATTGATAACAGACATCTAACATGGAAGCTATCAAACTGTCAGTGATGCATTGTGAAGCATCACAAGTGAATGCGTGGTGATCAGATCCAAGAATAAACTTCTTTATGGAGGCTTTACAATGAATAAATGTGTACAATAGGCGTCTCACCTTTAACGTACTGTAGCTGACTGAAACCACTGGTAATTACTGTCAAATTAAAATATCCACTTTCTATCTTGGTGTCCTGCACACTGACATCAATAGCCTGCAGTATGGCCTTGACAAAAACCTTTATGATGTGAATTTAAAATGGCACGTCGTCTCTAATCCTGTACTTAAATGTCACCGTACAGCCATACAGCCTCCATAAATCAGTCACTTGCAAGTTGAGTCTCAGTGGCTTAAAGTTTTATATATTCCTGCTCATATTTTCATTTCAAACAGACAGAAGTCTCACTGTTTACTGTGTCACTTTTCAACAGCTACAAGAACTGCACACAATAAAGATATAGACATATTCTGTGACACTTGGCCAGTGGATCTGTTTCAAAAATTGCAGGGAAGAACAGTGCAAGGAGACACAACAACAGCAACCAGTAAGATAAAGAGCTACAGAAGACTTCAGCAAAGTATACAACACCTTTTACCTTGCTGTTCACACCTATCCCGACCATGCAAAACAACTCTAACATATCTAAAGTTCCCTCTTTTCCTCAGCTCCTTCTACTTATATCAGATAACACTGTTTTCACACAGGCAGGAAAACAGAGAGAGCTGAAGAAAACATGAAAATGTTAAGAGCATTTTCACCAATATGACAAGGCATGCAAAGCATTAAGAAATAAAATTCTAATTATTCAGTACCGCACACACAGAAAAACAAAAGCACAGCAAGGTGTAACATCACAATGTCACTGATTGCGACACCACAGCTGATTCCAGGATATTTAAACTGATCAAAATGCTATTAAATAGTAAAAGGCTAATTTGAGGTGTTTTACCAAACTGCTCAAGGACATTTTGTGGATTGTGTTTTATCACCTGGTAGTGGTTCTAGCTCATCTAATCCACAGGGGACAGACTCAAGCCACTTAAAATAACTGATATAAAGGCCTCATTTTAGCAGAACTTTAATACAAAGTGATGATATTCACATCAAATATAATGCACATATCAAAGATAGGCTACATGACTTAAACATGTTTGTATGATTTCTCAAACAATAGAAATATATGCAGTACTACAAAGCTGCAGGTACTCCTCAATACTGAGGAAACATCCACAGGTCTAAAACCTTTTGTTCACATCAAAAAGTATCAATGCATGTATCAAATACATGACTTACACACTGTTATCTGTCTGCATGGTACACAACGTATGGCTTATAAAGCCTATAGAGTTACTTAGCTCAATACACATAATGCAGCAAAGTTTAAAAACAAAGCAATTCCCACATAGGTCCATTCACATATTAGACACCATCAATAGGTGACTGACTGATTAAACAACCAAATAATGCAAAACTAGAGAGATGTCACATCATTCAAAGCCTCTGCAGACAGCAGCAACAGCACAACACCTTCAGACAAACAGCCCCAACAACCTTCATAACATCAGCAAGTACACTGCAAGGAGTTAAACACACACAGGAAGCAACCACAGCGGGACATTTAAACATCGGGAAATAAAGCAAAGAGACAAACACAGACAGACAGAGAGACAGATAGAGTGTATGTGACTTACATTTGATGTTCAAGTCCATTCATCTTTCTGTCATGGAGATGAAGTAGACACTGATGTCCAACTGCACTTGCTGCTTTGACAGTCTCTGTTTATTTGTTGACAGAAGTCTTCTTCATCTTGACAGTCTCTTTTTATTTGTTTGTTTGTTGACAGAGTCCTCTTCCGCTTTGACAGTCAATTTCTTCGTTGACAGTCTTCGTTTCCTCTCTCTGTGGCTGCTACATGTAGCTAGCTTAGCATGTTAGCCGATATCATTAGCAACACTAGAATACTAGCTAACAGTACAGCTACCTGGAAGCTAACTGTTGCTTTATGTAAAGTAACTTATGTTGTTAACTTTATGCTGTTTATAGTGTAAAAGGCTATTTTATTAAGTTTATTTACCGGGAACGTGTCCGTTAAGGTGTCAGAGTGTCCGTACAGAGGCCGCTTTGAACTGTTTGATACTTCACTGTATATTAATTAAGAGAGGCAACTTTCACCTGCCGTTGATTTCTGTTAGGGTGTAATACCACACTTTGACCACTGACACATAGGGGCGCTGTTTGACTTGGTATTCAGTATTCAGTATTCAGTCAAAGGGGTTTTTTTTTGCATATTGAGTGACACTATAGTTGAATTAAATTAGACTTAAAGTATCGTCTTAAATCCTTAAGAATTCATAACTGTTTAAGCACCGTAGCTGAGTTGTGCAAGTTTGTCACTGTGGTGATTTTCCCCTCATCTATAGTTTGATCCAATCAGCCTGCAAAGCACCTGAGATCAAGTCCATATGTAACTATGTATAAATGTAACATGTATATTGAGTTTAAATACATTTTAAAATATCCATCAAAATTCATATGATCAGGTAGACTCTGTACGTTTTACCATCACTGAGCGTTATGTGTTGCTTCATTGCAACTGTTTGTATTTAGACTATTATTTTTCTTTTCTTTTTGAGTTTATTAAACATTTGTAGTCATCACACAAGTTAAATGTTTGACCACTTAACTCGTGGAAAAGGGCTGCAGAGCGTCAAGAAGAAAATCAATTTACAAACAAATGATGAACATTTACAACTCCAAGATTAATGGATTACTGTAGGAATCTTTTATTACTGGTTTATAACATTATTTTATACATGCTGTTAGCTTCTGCTGATGGCTCATCAGAAACTGAAAAACTAACGACTTTCTATTTATGGCATATTGACATTTCTAACTGTGGACATGATGACTTAAGTGAAAGACACACAAACATTTTAAAGCCAAATCAAGTCAAATTTATTTATATTTCATATAGAGCAGGTGTAGACCATACTCTTTAGTTAACAGAGACCCAACAAATTCCCACCATGAGCAAGCACTGTGGCAACGGCGGCGAGGAAAAACTGCCTTTTAACAGGCAGAAACCTCAGGCAGAACCAGGCGCTATGGTTGGCTGCCTCGACCGGTTGGGTTGGAGGAGCGTGACAGAGGAGAGAGGGGTGGATGGATGGAGGGAGAGAAGGGGGCACTGAGTGTGGGAGTTAGACTGAGGGAGAGTGGAAGGGAGGGAGAATGGGAGCATCTCTGCACAGGGAGGAGGCATAATCATCTCCAGTCTTCTTCGCCGTTGATCAGCTCCTGGTGGATGTTGAAGTCCATCAGGGCCTGAAGAAAACCACATAGAGTTCCCACCTCAGATATTATTCTAACACCTTCTACTACACAGATATATAACATCCCTGATTTCACTCAGTGACTTCTACAGACTTGATCATTTCTAACATGCATTCAAAGATCAGATTAACTGAACATTCATGACCACACACTGAGAAACTACAAAATATGTCATAGTGCTATACACCAGGCTGCTCCACACTACCTTGAGTTCAGACGAGTGGAGGAAGAGGAGCTGTCTCTGGTAGATGAAGTTCAGCCAGGTTCATGCTGACAGGTGTGTGCTCTTCTTTCACACACCGTCTGAAATACCTGTGAGGTGAAGAAGATGATGTCAGCAGATAGTTAACAGAAAGGTGGGTTTAATTTATCAGGCCAGGCATGCTGTTATTACAAAGCTTTGTTTTATCATTTTATCTGAAAGGTTATATTTACGTGTGTATCTCTGGTCCCTGCTGTTCCACTGAGGTCTTCGCATGGGGACAGGGCAGGAGTCAGAGGTGCAGGATGCTGGAAGAGGCTGAAGGTGGAGGTTTGGCCGTAGCTGTTTCGGTGTAGGATGGAGCTGGACACTTGGGAAGCGATAGATGGTTTGGCTGCAGCTGTCTGCTAGAACTGGCAGGTGGAGGCAGCGGCTGCAGGTTGCTGGCAGAGGCTGGAGGTGGAGGTCTGGCCGCAGCTGTCTGCTAGAACTGGCAGGTGGAGGTAGTGGTGCAGGTTGCTGGCAGAGGCTGGAGGTGGAGGTTTGGCCATAGCTTTTTCGGTGTAGGATGGAGCTGGACACTAAGGAGTCGATAGATGGTTTGGCTGCAGCTGTCTGCCAGAATCTGCAGGTGGAGGCGGCAGCTGCAGGTTGCTGGCAGAGGCTGTACAGTATAGCCTAGGTGGCAGAGTTTAAACCTGAAGGTAGCAGTGAGAGGCTGGAGGTGGAGGTGTGTCTTTAACTGTGTGTGAGAATTAGCAGGTGGAGCATGGGGCAGCAGTTGGGTGGTAAAAGCTGCTGTCAGAGGGTGGAGGCAGAGGTTGGATGTGCAGCAGAGTGACAGAGGTGGAGAGAGATTTGCTCTGTTGCAGCACAACACTTAACTTAAAGCACAACACTTAACTTAAACTATAACACTTAACTTAAACTACAGAACTATTTACATATCTGAGCTAATAGGACTAATATTTAGTGCTTAGCTCGTTTGGCGTGTGGCGGTGTCCAGGGCTCGGGCTCTCCTGAAGTGTCCACGTCATACAGGGGAGGATGGTGTTCAACCCCGTATGACACGTCCACAGTGACTGATTCTGTGAACGTTGGATGCTCCAGTCGCTCCCACAGCCTCTGCTTGATGCACCTCCCCAACGTCAGACTGTAAGGACGCAGCCGGCCATCCTTGTACCTGTGAGGAGCAGAAGAAACAGAAATTAAATCATAACGATACATGTGATTAAAAAGCTTCAATATGATTCTGAAGTAATAATTATTGAAGAAGGTGATGATGATCTGACTGAAAGATGATTCTGACTCAAACACACCTCAGCATGGGGTCCACAACTTCGTGGTAGAGCCGCTGGTACTCTTCCACGGAGCGGTTGTGGATCATCAGAGGGCCGTCATCAGGCAGCGGAGCAGTGGAGGGCTGGGGGCCGGGGGCCACACCGGAGCACACTGGCAGCTCGTCAGGTGAGATGGTGGCTGAAGGCCTGGGGACCAGATTTAAAAAAAGACAGCATGTCAGTGTCCAATGTGGAGGGCTGAGGCGTGGAAACAGTCAGCTTCCGAAGGTTCGGAAGGACGAGCCACGGAGGTCCTCTTCCTCTTCCTCTTCTGGGGAGAAGCAGCAGCAGAAGCCAAGGGTTGGTGCACCTGGGGAAGGTCAGCAACACACAGGAGGATGTCAGGCTCCAGTAAACTTGTTATTTAACAACATACTTTTATAATCTGACAGGAGACAAAGACATCAGACGCTCTGTAGAGGACCACCTTGTCAAATGAAACATTTGTAAAGCTGTCTGATTCTAGTTATTAAGTGTTACATTCACAACAATGTGGGACATCAAATGTCTGACCTGGTCATGGCTGCAGCATGAACTCTTCCTGCAGGCTACACGCCACCTCCTCAGTCTCTGCACAACACACGGCTACAAGACACACTCATGTTAGACTGAGGCTTGTTCGCCTGTTAGTCCTTTACTGCACTTAAATGATTTAATTATTTCATGATTTTCATGAGAAACATCAACAGTTAAATGATTTTCATCAGTGAGGCGGGCATTTTGATTTTTGTTATTTTTAATTAAGCAGATGAATTGATCAGTACAGTTTTCCCTGCAACGAATAAATATCAATATAATATATAGGCTATATTGATTTCCTCTTCAATATATTTTGTGTACCATGTGACACATGGAATGGGGGGAGTGTGTGAAAGCAAGTAAGAGAAAAAAAGTGTAGGCTGTTTTAATTTTACAGCCACTGAATACTTCATTTTAAAATGTAAACACTTCTGAATTCATAGCATTGAAATATTTTACTGTGAAAACCATGTATCTGAATTTATTTAAATATCAAATATTAAATATTAAATGTGTTTATTTGCATTTTAAAAGCTGAATGTGATTTTTCTTTCCAGTGTTCACACATTCAGATCTATATGGAGATCAGAGCCTGTTGATAATGTGTTAGTTAACTTACAGTCTCGTTGTTGAAACACACACACAAACACAAAAGCAGTCAAAGAGTATAAATCTTACAGTTTGCATGATGGAAGTGAGTTGAGTGTCTTTCAGTGAGTCACTGTTAAAATGAAATTTTGAAGAAATCGTCGACTGAAGCCCGTGAAAAACTTTTGTGGACCGTCCTCGGTTTTGTTTGTGTTATAATGATGATCTTGTATAAATGATGCACCTGGAGACAAACCATAGCAACCATGGAATCCTTCTCCTCCATTTTGTGCACGTTTGATCTCACAGTCACATGTCACCTGTGTGTGTGTCTGAGCGAATTCTGCATCGATGCTGATGACAGCAAGACCACCTATACGTTGCTGTCCCATGGTTGAACGCAGCTTTGGATAAACTTGGCTCAGCAGAGGAAACTGACTGCATTAATAACTGTAAGCGGGAGCGCACCGAAGTGAGCCGATACATGCGCTGCAGCTTTCTCAGACTCTGCTCGTATTTGTACGAGGTTCTGATCCTGCCACAGTGTGTAACGACTGTTCTGCCTGCTGTCCCCACATAATTTCACTATCTGAGAATGTGTGGATGTGCGCCCGCCGTGCGCCATGAGACCGTTTCCTCAGTGCCTTTCTTTTGGCCTCCTGTTCCTGCTGGGCTCACGTTTGGGGATTTTAACAGTGTGTTATTATCTCACCTGCTCTCTGACAGCAGCAGGTATGTTATGTGAGTGGAGTCTTTCAGTATTTAAATCCGTTACTCTAGTAAAAGTAACTAATACCACTCTGTGAAAATACTCTGTTACAAGTCGACGTCCTGCATTTGAAATATTACCTCAGTAAAAATATTTGAACAACAAAACAGAGATAAAGATCTACTAGAGACAGAAGATTCAACTGTTTGAGTCAACATTTTATTCACAGACAAATGGGTGAAATAAATAAAGAGAGGGGGGATGATTCTTGTCATAGTAACTACTGTAATCACCTTCATTATTGTAACAACTGAACACACAATACATTTACATCAGTCACTCTCAGTTAAATACATAAGTTAGAATCAATAATTGACATACTGTATTACATAGCTTGCATTAGCGTGGTTTCTAATTTCAGTTATAGGCCTATTTCAGTTGGTGAAGTTTTGATGCTTCATAACTTTAGCAAAGGAAATGTTCTTCTCCCAAAGGCACATCTCCTGACGTTGATGAGAAATAGGCTGCTTCTCTGTACAAATCATCTTTAGTGTGATCACCCAGGTCAAGTAGAAAATAAGTGGTGTTACAAATCAAAAGCAGCTGATAAGAGTAAAAACACAATCACAAATATAAAAATAAGAAAACATTCTACAGTAAGTTGCATATTGACATCATAAACATCATTAAAAAAACAGTTTCCAGTGTTGTATTGCTTTGGTTTAGGACCAGAAAGAGCAGCGAGCTGAGTCACTGTAGGTTAAGACAAACTGAAAATGAGCTGTGATGGTATCTGTGTGACTTGGTGCTCTGTATGAGTTCAGCGCAGTTTCTTACTGTGTCCCTATTTGAAAATAACACGATTCAAAATCATCCTGAACCTTTAAATATTGTTTGGAGTGTCTATCTGCAAAAATATGAAATTTGAAATAGAAGTTAATCTGGAGCAGAAAGCTGAAACTCCCTGATGGACGAGTAAATTCCTGAGAAGATCTCCCTCCTGCTTCCCTTTGACAATAACAAGATGATTTTACGGTACGTCACATTTTTGAGACGTGGTATCTGCTTCGTATCCCATGAAGCAATGCAGTGGATCCACAAAGTAATTTGGTAGTCTGTTCCAAAATGTAAAGCTTGGGGTTCTTCATCACAGTTGCGCTGATCTTTACATCGCACAGAGAACTTTAATCTCATCCTGTCACTGAAGAGTGCTGGTAAATTTAGGTTGACTTTAAAATTTGGTTCCTACAACAATTTGTGTTTGATATAACAAATAAACTAACTTCATAGTTTGTTCGACTCAGTAACTTATATCATAAAATAGAAATAGAGGTCTTCTGTTCAGTCAATAAAATACTGGTTAAATCTCATACTTAATGCAAATAAGCACAAGGAGGGATTACCACAAACACGCGTGGATGAGGGAAAGTTATTGGTTTGTTAGTGCTCCACAGAAGGCTGTTGAAAGAAGTAAAGGAGTGTGACAGGAAGTGATGTCATCATGCCTACCAGCTAATTTGGCATCACAGCTTTACGGTCAGTTGGGATGGCTTTGCTAATGGCTGGCAGGTGTTTCCTCTTGGTCCACAGTTTGGTACAGACAGGTCACTGTGAAGGTCAAAGCAAGTGAGGACATGTTGAATGAAGTATTGGCAGCTTGTGTCCAAGCCAGATGAACAACAGCTCATTTGGTCATTTCAAAGTCAGACGTGGGTCTCGTCCGTTATGATCAGACACATGTTGATCTCAGAGGTTAGTCTCGTCCCAGGTTGGGTCGTTCATGCTCTTTAGGACTCTCCTGACAATCCTCTCCAGCTCTTTCCTCGCTCGCTGCTCCTCCTCCAGTGTCCTCTTCATCCTCTTGTTGTCCTGGAGACGTGAGACAAAGACAGAAGACAGAGGACAGGAGGATGAAAGGATAAAGAGCACCAGTATGAAAAAAGCAAATATGAAAATTGATAAGGAGAAGTCCCAGTTAGTGACACCTTTTATAAACTACAGACTCACCTGTTTGAGTTCCTGGACCTCATCTTTCAGGCTGTACACAGTGTCCACCAGACTCCTGCAGGAACACATCAGCTTTACTGTATCACACCCTGACTGCAGTTTCATTCACACAATGTCTCATTTCATATATTGCATGTTTTGTATTTTTGCTATGTTCTACGTTGCACTTTGACAGTTGGCAACCCTTTCTATATTTGTACTAGAGCTGCTGCAGCAACTCTTCTTCTCCACAGGGACCACTGTCACAGCCTCACTTACCTGCATTAACACACAATAAGCACACCTTTCCCCTGTCGTCTCTCACCTCTCCTCCACCACAGTTTGTCCGTTGCTCCTGGTCTCCTCCACTATGATCTTCTCCTCGTCCGGGAACAACATGTGTACATCCTTCCTGCTGGACCCTGATTGAACAGTGAAAACAGTGTAAGTTTTAAACCTTGCGCATGCATGTGCACACACACATACATTTTAACTTCAAAGGGGATGACATCATAGATAGGCTTGGACACTGATGGGGTTCCAGGTTGCAGTTACAACACATCCAGCCATTAAATAGACTGTACTATAGGGCTCATACAGGCTCAAACACTAAGACAAATACTTGACACACAGCAGGTCAAAGGCTGGGAAGATACACAGTTATATACGTCTATCCTAAGTTGTATCTAGCCGGCTCACTAGCATGTCTATTGTTTGGACACCGATATCTTACGAGAAAATGAGGCAGTCCTGTAACTATGTGCGGTCCAGAGACTGTCATAATCCGAGTCCTCTGACTGGTCTGAACACGGCAGGTTGCCGGGGAAACCAGCGATGGTGAGGCTGGTGTCAGCGAGCACATGGTTGTGCATGAGGTCGGTCCCTTGCCAGGCTGTACCATAACGTAACCAGTAATAGACGGGGTTGGAACAAACCAAATTAAATGTGGGGGGAATGAATGGAGGATTATCGGATAAAGGATGACGGGACATTTGAAATAAAATGAAAACAATTTGTGTGGGAAAAATCATGTCAAATTCAAGAAAGCAAGGGTAAGACATCAATCAGAATAAACGAAGGACAATGAAACCAAACATATGGATGAAGGAGTTAATGAAAGAAATATTTGGAGGGTAGCAGGAAAGACATAAAAAGAGAGAGAAGAGAAAACATTGTTAGAGCTGACAGCAGAGAACAAACAGTGGTTAGCAATGAGACAGTGCGTGAGCATGTATATGAGTACGAGGATGTGTGTGTGCACTCACTGGAGTTGAGAGTCTGTCGTGTCTTGGCGCTGGTACAATAGGCCTCGATCACTTTCAGTATCTGAGCGTCCTCCTCTAGAGCCGCTGTACCTGAGACACAAGGACAGGGCAGACAGAGAGGTGAGATGGTGGAGGAAGGGGGAGGAAAGACAGCGTATTTGTTGTACCAGTGAATTTCAAAGAACATCTCCCACAGCTTTCTTAACAGTTAGAGGACAAATTGTTCCCCTTGCCATTGGGGTGGTGTATTTGCTGAGTTGCATACTTACTTTTTCTGACAGTGAAGTCCTCCTCTGAAGGTTTCCTCTCTGGCTTTCTCTTAGGTAGCAGCTTTTTCATGTTCTTTGGACTCTTACTCATATCCTACAAACAAAGATACAGAAATATGTACAGGAGGAATCAATCAAACTGTTCCCTATCGTCTCAAAAACATCCTCAAAAACACTTAGGACACATTTTGATATGCCAGTGCTGAGCACCTCCTTGAAGCAGAGAGCAGCTGAGGGCCGGAGTGGAGGCGCAGGGCGAAGGCAGCTCAGGCTCCAGGGTTTAGGGGTGCTCGGTTGCTCCAGGGGCCCCCACATGGGACTGCTGCTGCTGAGGGTGGACCCAAATGAAGAAGGATGGGGAAGAGTGTGGTAGGTGTTTCCTGTACTCGCTCCACGAGACTCCGAGTGTCTGGATGGAGTGGCTGGGTGAGAGGGCAGCTGGGAGAAGCAGAGGAGAGGTTGTAGAAAACAGGAAAGAGAGACAGATACTGCATGAGGTTCAACTGATCGACTGGTTCGTTGAGACTTACTGTGTGACAGACGGACTGGGGCTTGTGCGAGTGTGTGTGCGAGGCTGGAGTGTGTGTGTGTTTGGTGAGGAGGTCGAGCCAGTCCTGTAGTTCTTGCTGACTGTTACATGCCACCTGCATGCGCTCACACTGGCCACCTGAGCAACAAACAGGCAGAGGTTACACAGACAAACACACAGTTGTTTTCTTACTTGAGTGATGGTGCTGCTTTTAAAGATGTCACAGATTCCAGTATAAAGGAAGCACAGTCAACAGGAACCTGCCTGTGATGCCATGCTAAAATCAGGATGAAGTGATCTTGTCTTAAACAATTAGAACCAGCTAAAGAGAAAGGGCTGACCGGATATTTCAAATGCATTCTTCAGGGTTTCCCCGTCTTCTATTCTGGAGATGAGCATCCCTGTCAGTGGCATCCGTCCCTGTGGTGACACACACAAACACACAGTGTATAAATTAGTGGACCAAGGACCAAACCACATGTGTATGCTGCCGAGAAAGTATAACTTACCTGATAGATGAATCCACTCATTCTCAGGCTAGCAGAAAGCATGAGCAGAGTGTGAGGGAAGAGGACGAGGTAGCGTTCGTTTGACTCCTGAAAATCAAAAACAACATACTTTTTTACGTACATTCACATTACACCTGTTCAGGAAAACTCAAGGCAATTTGTGACCCAAGGCCGACCGACCCTCAGTGAAATGATCCAATCATTCCCATCTTGTATGATCGTGCGGTAGCTAGTGAGTCTCTCAACATGTGCAGACCAGGTGTGACTGTGCATGTGTTGTTATATCACACTATATGATGCCATGACTTCTCTTTTAAGCCTCCTTGGGTCAACTGTTTGGAAACTGTGATCAGTACCTGACAGTTCTGCGTGTGGACCGTGGCCTGGGACATGTGGAGAACAGGGCCGAGGGTTCTGATGTCATCCCCCTCCCAGTTTCTGATTGGCTCCGTTAATATCTGCAACTCCAGGTCTTTCTTCTTCCTCACCTCCTGGCACTTAGCCTAAGCACACATACAGAGAAGCATTCAAAGACAAATAAATGCAAATGTTGTCTAATAAATGTTGTCTTGCAAATAATGACCCTGCAAGATCCCCAGTCTTTGCAAAATCTTACAGTGTGTGACTTTAGATATGAGACAATATCAAACTTTAGTCTTTTAAAAGCCTTTTCAAAGTCTTCTGGTGTTTGGTGCGCATAGGATCCATCTATGTGTCTGTGTGCTTGTATCTTACCGCAAGGGTTTTAAAGTCCATCATGGCAGCAATGAGATCAGCTCTGTCAGGGTGCTGGTCCTGAGACAAAGAAAAAAGAAAGTATAGGAACACATCAATGGGATTTTTTTTAGTGTATTGGTTTATTTGGACAATAACACAGACAGGTAGGTTTAAACTAACCTCCATGTGTCTGTCCAGCTCTTTCAGCAGCGTTGGGTATCTCTCCAGTCTGGTGAAGGGTTTACTCAGACTGGTGGTCAGAGTGAGGATCCCAGGACTGGACGCCCCCTTTGACTCCATGAACTCCCCTAGCTCCTCACTGTGATGCACACACACATACAAATATACAATATATATTCACAAGAAAAAATACAGGCCTGCAAACACAAAACACAGCACATCTCTGACTGTACCTGTGTTGTGTGAGTATGTTGACTGCAGACGGGTGGTTGGAGCAGTAGGCCACATAGAGGATCTTCATCTGGGGCATCAGATTCAAGAAGAACCCCCCGATCCTCTGCTGGTTCTCTGGGAGCCTACACACACAAATGACATCCATTAGATAACGACTGCCACTGTCAGCAATAAATCACACATTAAGGTAAAGATTTAAACGATGATAATTATGGGATTTAACCCAGGATGTGTAATACAGAGGAAAAATCTAGTAAAACATGAATTGAATTTTCTTCATTCCTTTAAAAAGAAGTCTCTCTATGTACGTTGCGATCACACAGGGCTCAGATAAACAGACTATTACATGAGTCTACCACTAGATGTCTCTGTAGCTTTAATAACTGCCTCTACTCAGGCCACTATCAGGTCTGAGCTACAGTTTGCCTGCCCCCCTCCTTTTTGAAGCGAAGCCAGAGGATGTATTTGAAAGTTAAACAGGATGTTAGCTTGAGCTGTTTATCAGGGTTTTGTGCAGGTTTCAGAGAGAAGAGTCTGATACTCTATGAGAGCTTTTATGCTCACCTGTCAAACTGTGTTCAGTGAACCTAGTACGATATATATACTATCAACTATCAACCAATCATTTTCATGACAAATTAACTATTTGGTCTGTAACCTGGCAGAAAATAAAGAAAAATGTCCATTATAGTATCATAGAAATTGTTTATCATGTTTCAGTGGCATCTGTAGCAGACAGATCAGTGCACTGACTTTGTATGCTCCTCCAAGGACTGAACCAACATCTGCTGGAAGGTCGAGATCTCCTCCAGATTTCCCTGAATGTGACCGATGTCAATGCTGCTGAGTCTGCAAAACGGATGAGAGGGGAGGAGAGGAGAAAAGAGGAGAGGGGCACCAATATATAAGGATAATAATTCGTGCATTTTGTAAAATGTGCATTAAATATGCAGCATATATGAGTTCTTACACTCTCTAGAACTTGACAGATAATATAGGTGTTGCAACAGATATGCCAGTGTGCGTAGCGCTGCCTCTAAAGTCTGACTGTGTTGAATAAAACAGTAAAAAGTGTAAAAATAACTCCACCTGTCTGTGGGGTGAAGTGAGCGCAGGTAAGAGCCCAGGAGACTCTGCAGCTCCCTCGAATACTCACTCTCTGCTTCCAGGATGTTTTGCAGGACCTGACCGAGACACGGACCACAAATACACACAGAGGCTTTAATATTAAATGGAGTGAGTGATATACAGAATAAGTAATGGAGAGGGATATGAGTGCAGTTATAAATGGCAGTGGTGTATGCTCTTGCTTATAACAATACCCAGTTGATAATACAACTTTTATGCACCAGGTATGCTCGGTTTAAAGCAACTTAACATATTACACTGAAAATACACTGTAACATTACTCCAAACATCCTTTCTAATTATTAGTACAAAGGAAAATATTAATATTTTAGAGTCGTAAGTCCAACAATTTGTTTTCATTATGCTGTTGACATCAATATGAATACACGTCCAGAAGTAAGACAAGACCTGCTGCCAACAACATCCTGCTAAGGCAAAATGACTCTAGGAGCTATTCAATTATTACCAGGAGATGCATAATGGAGAGCGATATCAGACCCTATGGGAGCTGTAACACCAGCTCGAGTTGCTTTCCATGCGTCTGATGCTACAGGCTAATTGGCTAATCTCTCCACAACATCACAGCCTCTCAGGAATGAGGGATCTGGTAATAAATTGTTGCGTTCTAGACACGTGTTGTGTCTCCCCTCAGGGTTTCTGTTAGGACAAATTGATGCAAGTCCACGTGTCCAGGAAGATTTCAACATCCTGGACGCATGGATACACGGCAGACATTCTGCCGAAATATAATAAGAGGTATAAGCTACAAGAAGAATGGCATCATCAAGGTATACAGATTTTATTTATCTTTAAATCAAATTATCAACTGATGTGTAAGAGGATACAGAGAGGAGCTCAGTGCAGGCAGTGGGAACAAAATTTTGGTTTAAAAAAACACTGGTGTTTTCAAATTTGAAATGGTCATAGCATGGTCTTAAAAAAACAGCACAAACACACACACACAAAAAAAAAAGCCCAAAGGCTACATCTTCGACTTATACAAGCTTCTCTTGTGTCCATTAGAAGAAAGACAAAAACTTTTTTATTCATATCATTTTTTGTTTTGCGTTTCAGTCTGAGAACAGCTTTGACTTGAGGCAGGGTCTGTGAGAGACACTCAGGTACCCCAAATGAAAATGGACTGCCTGGAGAGACTGTGGCAGCTTGTTGCATTATTAAAACACACACACACACACACACACACACACACACACACACACACACACACACACACACACACACACACAGGCCATAGCCAACCCTGGGGCAAGGCTGCCCCAGAAACCACTGGGATGGAAGAAGTAACCTACATTACATCTGCTGCACTCTCACACAAACTCACACAGGGGTGCCATGCACACTCAACACACCATCACATGCTTATACACACGGACAGACAGACGCAGCTACACAATCATTACTGGATGTGCAGATGAAAAATAATTGATTGCACAGAAGCAGACACACGTGTGAGAACTATCTGTTAATCTGGTTCACTCCATCACTCTAATGAGAGATAGAAACCATAAATAAGGAGATGTTTATTACATTTCTGGGTAATGATATCTTCAGAATTAATTACCCCAGAAGTCTAACATGTATCATGAATAAACCAGACCTAATTCAAATTCAACATGATAATTATAGTCTGAAACTATTCTGGTAGAACTGAGAAACGGTAGATTTTCTTCCTCTTTCTATGACTGTGAGAAAATTTGGTCATGCATGCATGCAGACAAACACACACACACACACACACTTTTATAAGTGTATGATGCTCACCACATTGTAGTAGGTCTTACTGATGATGGTGGTGTCAAAACCTTTGGGGGGGCTTTTCAGTGTCCCAGACTTTGGCTTGTCTAATGTCTTGTCTAAAAGGAGACAGAAGGAGAAAACAATTCAAATATCAAATGGAGACAAGAACAAGGTGTAAGCAAGTTACACCTTAAGTGCTAAAAATTTTAAATGAGCACATGTTCTGCTCGTCTCTATACATGTCAGTTATTACATGTTTATGTTTGGTTTGGAATACATATAAGAACTGGGTTGCAGGATGATGTCGTGTCCCTTTAATGTACAAAATGTAGGATGACCAATGACTGAACTCTTTACCATACTGACTCCAACATGTCATTTCACTGTCCTGTTTTTTTTTTGTTTTGTTTTTTTAACATTGTATGGCCAATAATAGAGCATGCTGTCATATCCTTCAGTTCATTGTCCTTTGCAGACTTTGCCATGTAGAGCAGAAAGACCGACGAGTGTTTCCTAAATAATGAGCCGTTTAATGTACTTTTAGACTTATCTGACTGACGAGAGGAAGTAAACTACAATTAGGGTGCAGTTACAGAAACAAAGAGATATCCTCTGCCTAGATCTTCTTTTGATTGTGTATTAGAGCAGACACAAAGGAAGGTCCAAAGACTGCTATATAACCTATAGCATCTCTGTTCATGTGTCAGTCTCAGTGACAATAATTTGTGCCAGACAACAGGAACACACAGCCTCCATTTCACCGCTGTTTACTTGACAGACAACCACAGCTATCATACATTTTAGTCTGCTATCTCTCACATCACACAACTCCCACCGGTCATATGAATTTACTGCCATTCCTCAGAGCGCTGTTATCATGGTCCTTGTTTTCAGCTGTAAGCTTCAAGTCAGGAAGTGCCTTTCTATACAGCAGGCCTGACGCTTCCTGTCTTTGTGTGCTTGTGGAGCTTCCTTCCTTCGCTCCTGCCTTCCCTCCTCAGAAAGCAGCACAACCAACCATCACAATCAGACCACAAGGATATGAGCACGGGAGGCAGCAGTTAGCAGCCTCAACTGTGGTCAATTTGAAGTCAGAGATGCAAAGTGTGCAAGTGCAGCAATTATCTCACATTTCTGATGGAAAAAAATCACACTTGTAAATAAATTGTTTGACGCAAAAATCAAAATAAGTTGAAAGCTTCAGATATGTTTGTGTCTCAAGATTTACAAAAGTGAAAAATGTCTCATCTAATGATCCAAAATGCGAGCTACATACAAATTAGCTCTCAGTTACAGTACGTTTCAAGGATAATTAGCCCAATATATGTCCTTTACATGTGTGTGTCACCACTTTGAGACAATTTCACACACTTCAAATTCATACTGGAAGGATTGGCTGTACTATAATGTTTGATATACAGTAGTGTGTGACTCAAATGTTTATTTTAGCTGCACCCACCGCTTCCCTTCAGCTCCCGTACATAGTTGCTGGGGAACCATCCAGAGTTGCCATTGAGCGAGCCTTCCCACCAGCCCCCGTCCTCCTGTCGGCTCACGCTGATGATGTCGCCCTTGGAGAAGGAGAGTTCGTCCTCATTGGTCTGCTGGAAAGCAAAGCGCGCCTTGACCAGCACGTGGCCGCACCCACTGCCCTCCGACATGTCCTGAGGAAGAGGAGAATTACAACGAGCTGACTGAATCTGTGGATTCAGTGGATCTGTGTTTTCATAACAGACTGGTATCAGTTTTGTACATCTGACCCCACTCAGTGTTTGTCTACTGTCAAAATACTCATGAGATGTGTTGCTGTCGTTGTCATGGTAACTCACCAGGCTGCGGTACTGAGGCTGCAGCACTTTGGAGGAGCGACTCTGAGTGTTCAGAGAGTCAAATGACTTGATCCTCAAGTGGGAGGAGTGCGGCACACACACACTGTCCTCAGAAACTCCTAAATCTGCACACAGAGCTTCAGTTAACAGTCGAGTTAAACAATCAAAAGATGTAAAATTCAATATAGACCCTGGTAAGGTAAAGATACTAACACTAACAACAAACCTAAAGAGCAGAGCATATATTAGAATATCATAAATAAGAAATTAAAAAAATAAGGAGAACTAAAGAAGAAAACTGAAAACAGTGAAAATGTGCCTTAAAAAATACACATAAAAACAACCATCTTACCTTCAGTAGCTTTGTTGAGGGCAACCAAGGAGTTTAGGACCTTGGAGAAGTTGAGTCCCTGCAGGAGGTCATTGACCTCAAAAGGCTGAAGGGGAGAAAACAAAATCAATAATATAATATACATTTTAAAACAGCAGTAAAGCGAAGAGGAGTTTGAGAAAGAAGAGAAAAGAAAAGCATGTAGTGTACAAACATTCATATAAAATTCATGAAGCAAGGACACAAAGCAACCTTCCTGACATTTGCATGCAAGTATCTCACGCAGAGATGTGGTGGGAATAGAAAGACCTTTAAGTCATGATCATTATAACTACAATAAAAACAATTTTCTAAAACACATCATGTCAATATGGTTTAAAAATCGTGGTTTTGTTTCTTTACCCTATCCTTAATTAGCTTGCATCAGTTCTCATTACAAATTTACATCATGACAACTTACAGTCAAAGAACCTAAAAATAAAGAAATACTGAGTTTCATGGGGGTTTACATCCCTGCTCCAACTGCAGTCTGGAGCAGGATTACTAAAAGTCTGAGCTTCCCCTTGTAATCTCCCCATCACACACACACACACACACACACACACACACAGCCATAATCAAAATACCTCTGAAGCCCCTAATCTTGTGTATACCACACACTGACTGCCTTCTACATTCCCAAGGTGTGAAGGTGGAGCAACATGTTGCGTAAATGTCAGAGCTGAAACATCCTGATTTGACAGCTTTTTCAAATTAAAGGTCCAGTGTGTAGGATTTAGGGGAATATATTGGCAGAAATGGTATATAAGTATGAGACCTTTGTGGATAATTCAGCTCCCGTGTAAACTTCCTCAACAACACAGAAGGAATTCTAACCAGGAGAACTTTCATCTGGTTGCACTCTGCAATCCTTGCTGCTAGATGTCACTAAATCTCCCTACATCTTACACACTGCTCCTTTAAATGTCCAAGGTTACATGCTGAGAGCAGCCAGAAATAGCTGAACATTAAGATTTCCTATATCCCAATTTCTTTTCAGATTGTGTCTCTTTAATATACCAATAAAACTACACCGGTGTTTAATGTAGTCCTGCTTTTAAGAACCCACTTCATCTGATTTATATTCACAGGCTGATTAGTAGTCAGAGCAGTATGGACCCAACAGTTAATACACGCTTCCATCCTTCCCACTGGCACTGGTCCGAGATACAACATGAGGCTTTTGAGTCACTGCCGCAGTAGAAATGTATCAGCGCTTGAGTTACGTTTGCACACATTTTGGATATTTAGCTGCCGCTCCCTTAAGTACAATAATGTATCAATGGAAATGACTGAAATCTGAGAACCACATGTAGAGTGTCGGTGACACAGCAAGGCATTTGCAGAGGATCTTATACCTCACTAATGGAGGAAAAAGTCCATTTGATATTGAAATATTAGATCACACTTTATTGATCCACGCAAAAATTAGTTTCATTTTAGATTTCATGCAATACAATTGGTCATTATCACGAAGTAAGACATGACCTCAACAGGCTCAGTAACACAGAGGACATCTCACCCTGTACGTGAATTTCAATTACGTGAGCTGCTGCTGATTTCTGATCAGAGTCAAGTATTACAATGAGTTACATTCCTCTAATTCTAAATAAAAGATTATTTATTATTTAAATTATTTTTTCATCTTTAGAACACATTACATTTACTGCACCTGAGAGAGAGAACTGTCCTTATCTTCACATCGTACTTAATAAAGTAAAACTTGCTTTAATTATGTACATTTTTGAATGAAAATGAATAGTTTTCATGAAATTAATGTCTTTATGAAGTTAAATATAAGTAGTATAAATAATGGCACTGCAGTTAACAACCAAATAAAAGATATTATTAACTATTTTCATCTTGCAGGTTGTGCACGTGCAGCTGTGAGAAGCAGAGAGCATATAATCACAGCATGCTTAAAACAAATGCCTGTGCGGCTTACCTGACAAAAGGGAGCGCTTGATTTACTGCAGCAGACTCTTAATGCACAGAATCAATATCCCACCCGATTAAGTTTAATTAATAGCAGAAGCCAAATTTATGATCCAATTAATTGTGTTGCTCTGATTATCATGAAGTCAGAACTCAACCACACTCACACTGCCACTTGCAGCCCACTCTGTACTCATGCGCTATTGGACCGACAGCCTGGCTCGTCCTCTGCTTGTCCGATGACTGTCTGGGAGAGTTACTACGCTGATGTCAGTCAGGCTGCTGGTAATGGAGGCCTTGGCTTCCAGCAACATGGCTGACATGCCTCTAATCAACCTGATTGGAAAATCCACTGACTGCCTGGCGTGTCGCATTACATCAGCCCACCCTTTCTCCTCTCCTCTATTTCATCATTTCATACTCTTTCCATTTCTCCTTTGCCACAGATTCAAGATTTGGCTCAAAGCCAGTGCTTTTTTTTTTACTGACTGGGCTTTCAGGGACACCAAAATCATTTTCCAAGTTGGGAGCAAAACCTTGTTACAGTTCCACAGCCCAGGACTCCTGTGTTGCATAATCTGCTCTTTTCCATTTATTACATGGCTTTTTCCATGACTAAGATCAATAGTGTTTGAGTGTGTGAGTGAGTGAGAGAGTGTGTGCTGTCATTTTGTACCACACTACTCACCAGCCCTCTCTACACACCCACTCCGGGGCAGGACATAACCTGGCTTGACCACTGTTGTGCAAACACACAGACACAGGCACACACCCTATGTTTTTGAGCTCTGATAACAATACAGACATTTTTTTTGACAAACATACCAAACATACTGTGTCGATTTCAATGTTTCCAACTTTATAGCTGAGAGTTTCTGTGCCAAACAATTCTGCAAAACTACACAGCTTTCTGACTGGAAAATAAATTTTCACCACAGCCATATTTACTCATAAGAAAAACCTTTCCAGGCTGCTCTTGAGCACATTTCACTTTTATATTTAACACTATATCAAAGAGTTTAGATGTCTGAATGGCTAAGAAACAAACATTTAGTAACATAAATCAACTAAACACAATTTTTATGTAATATTTGGGGAAAAATGCTATTGCTCAATTGTAAAGCAATAGCTTTTACATGACCACGTGGCCTAATGGATAAGGCGTCTGACTTCGGATCAGAAGATTGAGGGTTCGAGTCCCTTCGTGGTTGAAATTTCATGTTTGTTCATGTTTCCTTAGTACCATGGTGAAGAGAGTGGCTGGAATAGTGCTGTGAATGCCACTTTGTTTTGCAAAATGCAAACATTACACATTGGGGTAAGTCTGTAATGCTTTGAGATAATACATAGTATTTTGCTCTCCAGAAACAAATAGTATGCACACTGTGGGTAACTAACTCCCATTTGAGCCAAGCAGTTTACGATATAAACCCTCCACACATGCTAACCCGGATAGTGATCACACTTGACTAAACATCCAAAATGAATGCAATGTTTTTTTGTTTTGTCCCTGACTAATTCCGTAACAAATTTCGTAAAACACAAACCATTAAAAGGCCAGTTAGCTCAGATGGTTAGAACATGGTGCTAATAACGCCAAGGTCATGGGTTCAATCCCCATACTGGCCAGTGATAACAGCCCAACAAAAATAAATTTTATTTTTATGCATCTGCAGCAGAAAATAGAATGTCATACTGTGGACATCTGATCTACCACTGTAACAGCATTCTTTATAGTACATCATCCAAAGTCCTAAATAAACTCCAGTACCTCCAGAACTCCACTGCATGTCTGCTCATCGATCCCCGCTTCTGCAATCACATCACCCCTATCCTCCCGAACCGCCACTGACTCCCTGTCCCAAAATGCATCCAATTCAAAGTTCTTCTCTTTATTTATAAAGTCCTCCATAACCATGCCCCCTCCTAGCTCCCTTACCAACCTCCTCCACTGCCACACTCCTTCCCATAGTCTCTGCTCCTTCGACGCCAACCTCCTGACTCCACCACTCAGGACCAAGCCTCAGACCTGGGGTGACAAAGCCCTCTCCATAAGCACCCCCTCCCTCTGGAACACTCTCCCCGAACACATTCATGATATTTACTGACAGTGTTATCATACTGATTAATTTATGAAACTAATTTCGTAAAGCACATAACAAAAAGAAGGCTGGTTAGCTCAGATGGTTAGAGCGTGGTGCTAATAACACCAGGGTCATGGGTTCAACCCCCATACTGGCCAGTGACATTACCATAACAAACCAGTTAGTCTGCATCAGTGGTCAAAAATATATGAATATCACCTTGTGTACATTTTCTTATCTACAATATTAAGAAATACAACCAGTGACAGAGAATCTCACCTGCACATGCACAGCTCCTTTCCTCCTTAACTGCCTGTCAGATTTTTTTTACACATTTATAATCCTTCTGTTTTCATTCATTTAATAATGATAACTCTGTATTTCTGTATACCACGATACTATGAAACTGCGATATTTGCTGAGATGGTTATCAAACTGTCTCAGCAATATCATTGCACCCCTGACACAGGGCTGGCATGTGGTCACACCTGAATGCGAACAAAGAAACGTTTCCAATATATCGGGCCCTGATTAATTGTGAAATAAATTTTGTAAACACAACAACATCAACAACAACAACAACACATCCTGAAATAGTAGGCTGCATTGCCTGGCTTAATCCCACTGTTGTGCAAGCACTCAGACACATGCACGCACCCTACTACCTGTTTTGATTGCTTCCTATCAGAGAAGAAGAGCATTCAAAACATTTGTAAGAACTAAAACACATATCAGAAAGCAGTACTAAAAACACTCCCACTTTGCTCCTGAGGATATGAGTAACACACATTATGGTCTGTGTTTATCTTATGAATCACTCAGTGGAGCTCACCTTTGTGTTCGTCACGTAGACAATACAATACAAAGTGTTTAACACAAACACATTTTTGTATTTTAATTGCACATTTTAAACGAATATTGTGACGAAAAATCCCAACAAAGCCATATTCACTCGTAACTGCCTCCATACAGGTCGCTCGTGAGTGTACTACCTGTTGCTGTCTCGTGCCGTTAACAGGAGTAACGGCCAAACATAAAGACGTCACTCATAAACAGAACGACAGATATTTTTTACAAGGTGGTTTACAGGATAAATAGGTCTGTAAGTTGCTGGTATGGGGTTATCTGTCTTCTAGGCTTCATGCTGTGTAAGTAATGCATTATTGATATATTAACTCACCTCCACACCGAAAGCCCCGCAGCCTTTAATAAACTCGGTGATGTTCCTCTGACACTCGCTTTCGCCCCTCGGTTCCTGGAAAAACTACACACAAAAAGTGCCTGAATTAGCTTTAAATACTAAGATAAAATATTAATAAACTCTTAAAAAAGTGTTTAGGATTTTTCCGCATGAAAACAATCTTATTACAGGCGTTGCTAGTGCACTTGCCACTTGCTGCTCACCAGTATCAAGCTAGCTAGCGTAATAAGATAACTTCCGGTTACAACTTTCAAAGTAAAGCAATAATTGAGAGACGTTTCAAACATTTTGTGTTTAAAATTATACTTTCACGAAAAAAAATACATTACCATTGTAAGTAGTTATACACTTTTTTTTATTGTGGTCAAGGATATCTGTCATTTTCAGTGAATTCTGAGGTATCATTTTAATATTTTATATACCTATAGCGTGATATGCTTTTATTTTGAAAGAAGCACTGCCTCACTCTGCAGCTAACTGAAGCGACATTGATAGAGATCTACAATCTCTCAGGGAAGTTGGATAAGCCAGGAGGATATGACGTTACAGGTCCATGGTCCATTGTGTGTGTGTGTGTGTGTGTGTGTGTGTGTGTGTGTGTGTGTGTGTGTGAGAGAGAGAGAGAGAGAGAGAGAGATTCAAAATACTGGCATGTGATAAAGCCTATTACAGCCCCAGCAGTAACAAGCAACAGGAAGCATATGCAGTAAAGTAGGAGGCTATAGCAATATCACTGCTTGTTATGACCAGTGGATCTATGAGCTCTGATAGCCAGTGGCCGAATTAGTGGTAGAATTAGCCCATACATTTAATAATGCAAGTTGTATTGCAGTATTTCTATCGGTAGCCTATTATAAATACGACAGAAATGTATTTGCATAACTTAATTTTTGCAGGAACATGCATGTGCGTCCCTTTTTATATTTTCCCCTAAAATAAATAGAAATAAGAGAAAATTATAAATATGTAAAAAGTCAGATAACCTGAATAGTAGTGAAAAATAAGAATTAAACCAAATGACATTAAAAGAAAAACACATAAAGGTAAGCATAACAATGTGGCTACAGTAAAAATAAACAATATTATGATTATCTATAGACTGTTTATTGAGTTTGTAGCGTTAACAGGTAGGTAATATAGTAAATGGTGGATTTATATGTAATACGACAACAATTTCAATATCTACAAGTGCCTAAAATGTTCATTTCCTTTCAGTTTAGATTTTTTTAAACAGAAAAAAACACTTCAAAGCCTCAGCTCGCTGAATATTTTCTTATGAATAATGTGTTGTAATTGGGATATTTTATTGCTTATTTTTAAGGCACTGGTACTCTAAAATTCTTAAAATATTTTACTGATAAACTTTGTTTTTTTCAGGTGCCCTTATGCCTAAGAATGTTAACTATTAATGAATCATCATGTAGATAAAGGGGATTTCTCAGTGTTTCTGCTTTTACGTATTTCCCCATGTTTTTAAATACCCCATATGTCTAATAGTTAGTTCAGTATGGGTTATTTTCTTCTCCCTCAGTCTTCTACCCCTCCATTCACTTACTTTGTCCACCGTCCCGGGTTTAAGTCGCTCCAGCAGCTTGCACAACACCGCTCCATCCTGCAGAGACGTTTGGAGGAAAGCCTCTGGATCCGAGATGCTCTTCTTGGGAGACTCCAGGACCCCCAGTGTGATGAGCCACGTTACAGTCTGTTCGGCCGAATTCATGCCTGAGTCTCTAATGTCATAAAACAACAACAGCAACAGCAGCAACAGCAGCACTCCTCAGTGTCCAGGCTATCCTACTTGTGGACGGTCCAAATGAGACAGGAGGGGTCAGCCCCGCCTTGTTGGAACATAACAGTCAGCGCGCACTGGTTGGATCACACAGGCTGTTGTTTTAAAATAGAAAAAGAAATAGATGTGGAAGTGAGAAAGGTGGTTCCTTCCTTTAGAAGCTTCCTATTGTCCCGCACTGCTCTCTGTCTCAGCGGATGTTGGCATCACCTTTGCTTGTGTGCACAACTGTAGCAGCAGCACTGAGTCAAGACAGACGCTGTAATACACCATTTCCTCTCACACTTTGCCAATTAAAAGCATGTATCTGAGCTCAATTTGTTTTTAACCAGTTGTAGCACCATGATTGCTCCTTTTCATTATCCACATTTTTTTATTTGACATGTTTTGGCAACACAAATGTCTTAACATGCAGCGACACAGTAAATTGAAACTGAAATTAGAGAAATATAATTCAAATTAATTTCAGTGAAAAGACTGAAAACTATATCGTCAAACCATTACGCAGCCAACATTTGTATGTGGGGCCAATGTGGGGAATAAATGGGCTGCAAAATGAGCCCTATATGGAACTGTCCACTGGTTCCATATTGGCCCCATGACATTTATCAACATCGGTTTACCCAAGTGGGCCATGATATCTGATGAGGCTACCTGGATACAAAGTGGGTATGGGTCTGAAATGGGCATCTTATCCGTAGCCCACTTGGGTAAACCCACCCATGTGGGCAATTGGCATGGGGCCAATATGGAACACATGGACAGGGCCCAATTTTCAGCCCATTTACTACCCACATGGGCCCCACATACAAATGTAAGCTGAGTAGTTGCTGTCAAGTTATGCATGTCCAGGAGGGTACAGTAAATATCTACTACTACTTTTTAACATTTGTATTTATCTATTTGTATTTATTTTGTCTAATATACACTGTCGCGCTTCACAGACAAAGTTCCTGACGGAAAAATGAAGTTCTTTGAATTAAGCTGAATTGAACTGAACACTATTTAGTTACAGAAGAAGGCTTAAATAAGGAAATTTAATATGTACTATTATCATACCATCTACAAAATTATTGCAAAATAAATTATATATTATTCATGGCGCCATACTGTATTCCTTTATATATGTATTTTGTCGGTCACTGAGTTTTAAGTGATGTAAATCTGTTCTGTTTTTAAGTTTACTTTTACTTTTTACTTTTGTTTTGAGTTTACTTTTTTAAAATGACAGAGGGAAAACCCACCGAATTTTAATGGGAAATAATAAGGAAAATGTGTGTGATACGTATCATTTCAGAAATGCAGCACTTTAATTTTTGATGTCAGTCATTTTTGCACTTTTACTTTGAAGACAACCCCATCTAACTTCCGCTTCATCCATTGCTGTCACTGATGAGTTTGACGCAGCGCAGCACAGGACCGTCCCATTGATGACTAACAGCTTAATTAAACCACACTGCGAAGACGGCCGACCGGCCTCATCTGATAAAGTCAGAGATTAAAATAGATGATTAAATTCCCATATGGCTGTAAATGAAATGTACCAGTGTTTCCCTTTCCGGCAGGCTACTCTGTTTTTCCAGAGATATGCTGGACAGATGAACTCAAAAATGAATGATGTATCCGATGTATCCACACGGTGATGTAACACTCAAAATACTGTCGTCACATTTAGTCTCAGTATTGTTTACAATTAAGTCTTAAATTGTACAACTGCTGCGATTTGATGGAAGAAGCCAATTAATTAAAATATTCTTAATTAAATCAAGCGTCTACTCGATAACAGAATAATGAAGAGTGCCTCATTATTGTTGAGAACATGTCAGCCGTGGGTCTAATTTGTGTTAATGCACTGATTTATTCAACGAACCGTAACTTGCGTGTTAAGTCGATTTCTTCCAATGACTGCAGGGGGGTGACATTATTAATTCATTGACTCAAAGCCTTTTATCAAGCGTGTCAAAATGGACTGTGGCGCCCTCTGTCGGACAGTTTAGGTTTCACTTCACATTAGGTTGTCAATGAATTAATAACCTTATGTCAGTGACATATCCTGCAACATTTTACTCAAGCAAAGACACTGGACACTCTTAAAGGATTACTCCCTGCCAGAAAACATGTCGTCATAAGAAAATATAGTGAATAAAAAGTGCAATGATGTATGAAAATGCATTACTTTTGGACACAAACTCCCTATAAACCATGGATTATTGAAATTATGTAGTGATATTTAAGAGAGGTCTATCAGCTCCATGCAAAACTTTATTTTTTATTTTACTTTATTTTCTCTGACAAGAAACAAAGATAAAGAGAAGAAAATTTGCCCTTGAAATTAGGCAAATGTAACCCCAAAACAAGATTATAAAGTAGCAGAACACTGCTTTTAATTGAGTTCAGGAACTGTAACTAACACAGCAACTAATTTAATAGTTCTAATGCAAAAATTTTGTTAGTAATTCTCATCATGCACCATGCTCTTTGGGCTTTCTGCACCCCCTTTGTCTTCACCCTGTCAAATTAATGCTTTATAAGTACAGTTTCAGCTCGGGCTGGGTTCATGGCAAAATAGGTTGGGTCTTGAGTGTGAAAAATATAATGCACTTCGCATAACAGGATGTCACACTAAGTACTGATACGTGGAACAGTGTCACTTGAAAGTGTAAAGACTGTCAGTAACAGGAATGAAGACGTACTTCATGATATCTGTCTCTCCTCTCTATAACTGTCTGATACAAGAATACATTTGCACTGATTAAACATTCAGACAGGTGAGTTCCCATCTATGTGTCTGCATTATCCTACAAATACTATCACCATGAAAGTAAGACAGTAAGTAGTATCAAACTGATTCAAAAGAAGAAACAAACTGCTTTCTGAAAATAACAAAGGCTGCACTTTTCCTGACATTTGTTTCTGTTGTGACACACGGTCATATTCTTTCTGCATCTGTGACCCAAATCTCACTCACACGCTTAAAGAGAGGCGCCTGTCTCTGCCTCAGAGTCAGCCAAGGCAGAAAAAAACCACTGAGGCTGAATCTGAAAGAACAGAAAGAATTTTCCACCAACAGCCTCATGGTCACCACACTGTATGCCTCACTGCATGTGAACAGCTTCAGTCAGGCTGCAGCTTTGCATAGATGCTTTTCATCTTTTATCTAATAATAGAATAATGTTCAAAATAACAAGCATTTGATTAGACCCCCAAATGACTCTAAAATAATATTTACCATGGCTGTTTAGGTTAAACCCACCCCCCAGTAACAGTAGTTAAATGTTTTTTATTTTTATTTTTGAAGTGGGGTTGTATGAGGTACCTACAGTATCATCAGCAGCTTGCCCCAACTTTGGAGAAGCAGACAGGAGTACTGCCATAGAAGCTCAGCAATGTATGGGGGCAGTAGCAAAACCCATTTTAGCCACTTAAAAAAGTCCCACCTGGAATAATCAGTATCAGTTCAAGTGTATGCTATATTTAGAATATTTTCACCACTTTACTTAGCCATCAGACGGCCCACTGACAAAGTTGTTATATTGCTCTCTTCAAAGCCACCAGACTCCATTGACAAAAATGAGTAATTTTGCCTCACTGAACACAGGAGCTGCTGGTCTACCACTGCCTGGATTGGTAGTTTGTTTGTGTTATTGGGTGACTTTGGTGTCAAAATCACACAGTAACACCAAAAAGGAGGCAGCAGTGGACCAGCAGCTCCTGTGTTCAGCGAGGTTAAATTACCGTTTTTGTCAGTGGAGTCTGGTGGCTTTGAAGAGAGCATAGGTAAGTTTCACTTTCAGTTTAGTTCCCTGTCAAAAAGGGGTGAGGTAAAGCAGTGGAAATATTCTAAATATAGCGCACTCTTAAACTGATACTGATATTTTTAGGTGGCAAAAAATATGTTTTGCTTCTGCCCCCATCCACAGCTGTACATTGCTTAGCTTCAGTGGTGGTATTCTTGTCTGCCTCTCCAAATCCAGGGTGCATTGACCATCATCTACCTCATAAAACCCTACTTCAAAAAAATCAATCCAATAGTCGTGGAAACTTTTTACTCAAAACCCAAAATGTCAGCCTCAGGGTGGCACTAGAGAAAAAGTAAGAGGATTGGCAAAATGAGTTGGAGTCACCCTCTGAGGACCATGAATGTCTGAACCACATGTACATGGCATAGTGTGGTTACAAACTTCTAAATGATCAACACATTGTGCTTGTTTTACTTGAAATAGTTGATAAGGATATTGTACAAAATATGTCCCTTCAGGCCCAGATCCCCAGTATTTACCTGTACTGTGCTTTAGCTCATCAAAACTTTTAGCTCAGTAAGTGAGTGCACTGTAGGCTGTGCCTCTTTTGCTCAGTTAGGGGTGGGTTGTGGTTTGGTGCTGGACTGTGCCATTGCATGTGAGACATGGGGTGACATGGCGGTTTCATCAGTCCTGTCAGTTTTTCTGTTTGCTGCTCTTCAACTTCCTTATTTGCCCGTGAGCACCGTTTCCTCTTTCGCTTACCGCGATTCTTCACCAGGCACAGCTTCGGAGAAGTCTGCTTTGCTAATCTGACAAAAAAGACCAAATCTACACTTTAAAAAGTAACATGAATACAGTTAGTTGCTGGCACTGGCTTGTATTCACTTCTTGGGACTGATAATATAAATTTCTGGTGGTGAGCCGTGGAGCTTGTGCAAGACTGGTGAGTACAGAGAGATCACAGCAGAAGCTGAACCATTTACTGAGGCATGAATGTTCTTCAAATCCAACTGCATGATCATATAATAATTGTTGTATCCATCTCCTGTCTGTCTCCAGCTTCAATGCATCTCCTCGTGTGTGTTTAATGAGACCGTATGAGAGTGACGGAAGAGAGTGACATATTGGTGAGCCAGCAATGTATGTCTATAAGCAGTAGCATACACGCTGTGTGTGTCTGGGTGTGTATGTGTTGAGTGTGTGTGTGTGATGTCGGGTGACACCAGCACCCTGTCCTGGAGGAGCGTGTCTCCCACCAGCCAGTCAGATTCCTCGGATCTGTCTCCCTCGGCAACTGTCACCAGGGACGGCATCTTCCCGGTGAAGATCATCAAAGTGTGTTTCCTTAGCAACAGCTCCAACCTGGGCAAGAACTTCAAACTGGTCCGTTGCGAGGAGGGATGGACTGTCAAGGTATATTACACTGTACTCTGCTGTACTTCACGTGCTATTCTGTTGTTACTTGGCTGTACTTTTTACTTTCCTGTTTGTCCTGTTTGTACATGTGTGTGTATTTCGGGCCTGTGTGTACACAACATCAGAGTAAAAAAAATAGAATTTCCGCATGCAGTCTTCTTCCTCTCCTTGTGGACCACTGTACCCTACTGTACGATAACATATCCTCTCCTTAACTGCACTATGCTACAGGCTGTTGTAGGCTACTTTACTGCACTTTGATGTCTTTACTTTGCTTGAATCCATTATACCATACTCTAATGATAATGATATGGAGCTCTGACTGCAAAGGCTCTGTCACCTTTGTGAATTAATCTAGACCTCAGAACAACAAGAAAAGATGCATCTGAGCATCTCAGGGTGCGAGAAGGAGAATAGGGCAATAAAAGATTTGTTATGTAAGTTTGAGCAAGGCCTCTAAGGGCTTTTTAAGTAATCAGTAAAATCTTAAAATCAATTCTAAAACCAACAGGTAACCAGTGTAGGGAAGCCAGGATTGGTGTGATGTGGTCATGTTTTTTGAGTACAGTTTTGGGTGAGCTGACTGGTTATGAATGCATGAATTCCAGATGTTTGTTGGAAAGGAGTGATCTGATCCCAGAGATATTTCTGAGATGGTGGAAGCTGGATTGAACTACTGAATTTACATGTTTGTTTAAACTGAAGGTTTGAGTTATCCACTTGTGAATGTCACAAAGGCAATTTATCAGATAGTTATTTGTTGGATCACAGCTTAAATAGACATGAGTATCATCTGCGTAGAAATGGAAACTTATATGTCTGCATATAAGATGGCCAAGAGGGAACACACTTACTCAGCTGCTCTTTGTTGTACTCTAATGTGTTGTAATGTACTTTACTGCGCTCTTCTATACTGTACTCTATAATCTGTCTGTGCTCTACTTGTCTTTCTTCAACTGCATTTTCTGTATTTCCTTGTACTTGTCTGTATCTAGCTGTACTCTTTAACACACTTTTGTTTATCTTTACATTACGAAGCAGTATTCTGCTGACTTGCTTGCACCAAACTCCAAGACAAGAAAACAAGGAAGTGAAATCTGCAGGTTAAAGAAGATAAGACTAGCACAGTCATTGTTAAGAAAATGATTTGTAGACAAGGCTAACTGTGAGTTCTTTCGTGTTAACTATAAATAAAATGTTTGCTCACATTCACATTCTGAAACATCTCAGAGACATTACTGTAATGACTTCTATCCCAGGATGTTGTTAAAGTGGTGTTGTCCAGTGGCTGTGTGGGTCCAGACATAAAATACACCTTATGCTACGGCCTTCTACTCAAACACCTCAAGTCCTCGGTGATACACTGGCTGCACCCAGACCTGACTGTGTCTGAACTCACCCAGCGCTACGAGCAGCAGCACCTAGAAGCTGAGTGGAGGTCAGTACTTCAGTCTTCGTTGCATGCATTGTCTTACTTCAAGAAAGTGAGGTAAAAATCTACATGTGTGTAGAGAAATGACTTGGCAAAG
The DNA here is from genome assembly GCF_011397635.1 of Epinephelus fuscoguttatus. Classification (NCBI taxonomy): domain Eukaryota; kingdom Metazoa; phylum Chordata; class Actinopteri; order Perciformes; family Serranidae; genus Epinephelus; species Epinephelus fuscoguttatus. The sequence goes on from NC_064775.1 coordinate 14,989,036, forward strand.
CTTACTGTGATGTTTATTTGTCCAGATACGACCTGAGGATCAGATACATCCCATCAGACTTCTTGGAGAAATTTAAAGATGACAGAACCACAATGCTGTACTTTTACCAGCAGGTCAGTAATACCACTGCAACTCATTTTGAGATTATAGTAGTGAGGTCATTTAACTCTTTATTTCTAGATTAGGTTCAATTTTTTACATGGCTGTTGTCCATGGAGGTGTGTGTGTGCTTATCCCCAGGTACGAAGTGACTACATGCAGCAGTATGCCTCAAAAGTCAGCGATGGGATGGCTCTACAGCTTGGTTGTCTGGAAATTAGGTGCGTGTGTTCCAGATCTAAGAGAGAAGATTAGAGATAGTTTAATATCCTTAATGAAAAATCAAACGCTGATTGTGTCACTGTATTCATGTATCATGTTTGCAGGAGATTCTACAAAGACATGAATCCAAATGGACTGGAGAAAAAGTCCAACTTTGAGCTATTAGAGTAAGTCATGTGTGACTGTTGTGTATGAGCAATTTGTCTTTTAAATCAGGACTTTTGCGCCTTGGTGGCAGATATATTTGAGGTGTGGTTACATTTCCTGGCAGCAGGAAGGCTCCTGGTTTGTGTGTCTTTGAGTAGTAGTTTCGATTCTGTTCGTTTCGAGATAACAGAGCTTGTTTTCTCATGATAACGGCTTTCTTTATGTAGATTCTCTAGAAAACACAAGTACGATTTCTTGAAATATTGCAAGCACAGCCATTCTCAGCTTCCATATGTGTGCTATTAAAGAGGTGCATTTGTTTTTTGATGGTGGTCTGCCTTTCCTCCTTTAGGAAGGACGTAGGGCTGGACCTGTTCTTTCCCAGAGAGCTGATTGACAGCATGAAGGTAGAGCGCTGAAACAACTCCTATACAGTCATTAGTCTTGTTTTAGTGTCACTTTTATCTGCTTAAACCTGCTGGTATTATGTTCAAGTTACAAAATACAGTAAAACCAAACATTTTAATTTGATAAATGCTGTGTGTCTGTGTTTGTCAGCCCAAACAGTTACGTCGACTCATCCAGCAGACGTTCCAGGGCTACTCCACTCTGAAGCAGGACCAGTGCATGGCCCGGTTCTTCACCACTCTGGCTCAATGCCACAGCTACACACAGGAGAGCTTCGCCTGCCAGCTAGTGGTGAGACAGTTTACAGGTTATTTTCTGTCATACTTCAAGCTGAATGTTGTGTTTTCTTTAAGTGTTTGTGCGTGTATGTCCTGTTTAACAGCACGGTTGGAGTCTAACAATAGACCTGGTCATTGGCCCTGACGGCATCAGTCAGCAAATAGAAAACTCCACGGTGAGCTCACACTCTCTTTGTCTGGATGAAGGATGTGCTAAATGATAAGAGGATGCATACAGTTACAAGACACTACAGATTTTAGCATGCTGATTACAGCACTTGCAACATAGGAAAACAAGAATATAACAATGAGCCTTATTTGCAGAGGCAGATCTATCACAGTGTGTATCTATATATATTGGAATAAACGTATTTGTCTCTTTTGCAGCCTGTCTGTTTGGCCACATTCTCTCAGGTGCGCAGTATCTCCTGCTCTGCTGAGAGTGACGGTCGGGCTCTGCTCACTGTAAACATAGAGGGAGCCAAACAGGTAATCTTGATAAAGGAATAGTTTTTTTAGGAATCCATTTGTTTAATCCGTACAAAAACTAAAGTGACAAGTTTTGGTTTTAAGAGGAGATAAATGCTGGAACTGTTTCTTGTAAGTGCTGTGACTTCCTGGAGACTTGCAGGAGATATTTTGACCGGTCAGACAAGTTGTTTCCAACCTTTTTCACACATGCTAAATGTGGCCTGGCCTCTGAACAGCAGCTCTATAAGAGTCAGTTGTGGTTTAAATGCAAAGCAAGTTGGAGACAGACTGACTATCTTGTATCTTCAACCCTCCAGCCGCTGTCAGTGAACACCTCCTCTCTGGCTATGGCGGAAAACATGGCCGACCTGATCGACGGCTACTGTCGGCTGGAAGGCAGCTCTGAGAGGTCGCTCATTACCCGGCCCAGCAAAGGTACACTTGAGCGAAAATGTTGTGACACACCAACCTGCACCATTTCTATTATTGCACAACCTGGGATACTTTTGTACTTTTGGCTTTAAGTGTCTATGAATCATGATGACATTACTCACTAAATTCACATAATTTCAGGTGCATTTGCTTTTTTTCTCAGTTAAAATAAAGGGTTTCCATATAACGATTAAGCTAATGTCCAATGTCCAAAGGTACCGAAGTACGACCAGTTATAAAAACCCTTAAATGTTCCTTTAATTTTCTAAACCTCAGAGATAAATCATGTTGGACAAACCCCTAAACCAATGATCTGATTCTTTCAGGTAGAGACGCAAGACAGAAACTACCTGACATCCCAAAACCGTGAGTGTGTAATGAATCATATTGGAAAGTCATGTGGCGGAGGCATACACTGTGTGGGGTTTCATTTTCTCACCTTCCTCCTCCTTTGCAGTCAAATTTTCATTTTCTTGTCTGTGTGCTGGACAGAAATGTCACAGATATTTAAGCACAGGCTGATTTGTAGTTGATACTGACTGCTTGCTTCAAAGAAGACACTTAAAACAAAATGTCTCCCTTTCTCTTTCAGCATTGTTTCCAGTGGTCCAAGCAAAGGTTTGAGCGAATCTAATGACTGATTTGGACTTCTGTAATTTACATCATGCAACAATCATTTCTATTTTTTTTCTGAGGTTTCTTCTGATCTCCTGTGACTGTATACTGAATTACAAATGCAAAGTAAACAGCTTTAATTTCAACGTGTTTCACTCTGAAGGTTCGGACATTTATGCTGAGATTCCAGAGGGCACAGCAGACACTGGTGGTGAGTCATGTTACACTCACAATTAACCTTCACATCAACTAGCAAGATGTTGCTATGAAGCCCTTAAACAAGGCAATCAGTGAAGAAATGTCAGTGTCTATGTCATTTACTTACCTTAAGTGCGAGTTAACAGTGTAGATTGTTTTGGTGTGAGTTGCCGAGTCTTGAAGATGTCAGCCACAGAGATGTCTGCCTTCTCTCCAATATAATGGAACTAAATGGCATTCGGCTTGTGGTGTTTAAAGCACGTTTCATGTCGGACCTTTTTTCTCTGAACTGAACTCCACCTACCAATCATGTCACCGGGCAGAGGGAAGCGTGCATCTACTCACGGACGAACACTCGCATTCGTGACAGTCTGAGATATGAGCATTATTGGAGTCCTCCTTGGCTGAGCTGGAACTTTAGCTAGCTCAGTGGTGCTTGGCAAGCTAGCAGTAGATGCACCCTTCTTTCTGCGTGGTGTTCTAGTTGAATGTACTTCAGTAGAAAGAAAATAGTTCCTACATGAAACTGCTCACAACAAGGTCTGTGGATTATCTTGAGTAACCGGGTCATGATTTCAGGAAAGAGACATTGCTGTTGAGTTTTTCAAATGTATTTTATTGGCACTTTAAGCACCACAAGCTGAGTGCCATCTAGCTACATTTTATTTAAGAGGAGGCAGACATCTCTATGGCCGATATCTCCAACACTCTGCAACTCACACCAAAACAATCTAGATTGATAAATAGCACTACAGGTAAGAGGAAAAATATATACTTTTGATTTGGGGGTGAACTGTCCCTTTAATGTTTGCGTGTTTAGAGAAGTACAGGATCTCCAGAGATGACGTTGTCGTGGGTCGAATCCTGGGTGAGGGATTCTTCGGAGAGGTTCACGATGGAGTTTATAAAAGCCCCGTGAGTTCATCTATGGTCCAAACATTACTCTAAAGGATCAGATAAAATATTTGAATCATGTGATGAAAGCATGGCACTAATGTGTGTGTTTGTAGACTGGAGAGAGGATCAATGTGGCCATCAAAACCTGTAAGGACTGTTCGGCTGAGGTGAAGGAAAAGTTTCTCAGTGAGGCTGGTGAGTACAGTATGTTGTATGTCAGCCCCCAGGGTTTGTGTGGAGATTTGTGATGCAACTGGAAAATCTGGCAGATGTAAATAACAGGAAGTGTAAAACTCTTCCTTAACTACATAAAAATAAAAATCACTTTTGGTTGTTACTTTTTTCTTACATAAAAATATGACTGATTTTGGTTTTAATCACAGTGAACACATGGCAGCGGTGAGCAATTTAAAGGTATAATGTGATGACAGGAGTAGACGTACATGAGCTTGGAACATTTGAGGGTTTTACGTGTTTCATCAGTCAGAATATTGCTGTAGTCGACTTCCTGTTGCCTGGTCGTGGTTTTGTGAAACACTCAGACTGGGGGCTGTGGTATCCTCCAGCTGAGACAAGAGACCTTATCTGATTTTTTTTTTTTCCAGACAAAGTGCAGGTTTAGAAAAAATAACAATCTACATTTGCTGACAATGTTGTGGACATAAATAGTACTCCATAGGTTGCTCACAATAATATGTGTCTTTCTTTCACTCGCTCCTAAAACAAATGCATGCTTTTGCCAGATCAAAATCTTTGCAACATGATGCAGTTGCTCATGAAAACACTACTGCTTTTGTCCACAGTATGACGTCAAAATCAACACAAAATGAAACTTTCTTGTGGTTGCTGTAAGAAAGGTCATAGGATTTATTGGGAAGTTGTACTCACAAATGTTTTGAAATTTCTTGAGCACAAATTGGAAACTCTGATCTGATGGTGCCACAAAAACATTTTCACGAATCCCAAAAAATCTGCTTTAAAGTAAGATGTGTATCTTTTGCTGAGCAGCGGAAACTCTAGCCTGAAATGACAATTATAAGATATTGTTACATGATTAAGGCACAGGATGTGTTGTTACATAGTCTTGCCTTTTACTGAAACAAGTTTTAACCCCAACTTTGACAGACTATCATCTTGTGAAGTTGTTATGTTGAATTTGCCGGTAAACAAATACCAATTTCCATATAAAGCGGTCACAGAACAACACCAGTATTCATTCAGAATCCTGTTCATGACCACCTGATGACTGTGAATCAGTAGTCAGTCTCCTTTTAGCTTTGTTTTGGTCTCCACCAACTCCTTACGGGAAATGTCTGGTCCTTTTAGCTCCTACTGTAAATGCTCCACAGCTAGTTTTCTGCTGTTTGGTTCTGAACAGATAGCATTCAGCAGGCATTTTAACTGAAACCAGATGCCATTGCTTTTGGTTAATAAAAGTACAAATGAGAAGGTGTGAAATATTTCTTGTCAAGAGGAAGATAAGTTATCCCTCCCCCAAGCTCTACCACACAAACACAGTGGTAAAAGCTGTGATAAAGGTTTTCCTGTCAACTAAAACTGAAAGCTTGTGGTGTCCCGCTGTACCTACGTCATCAGGACCCAGCTGGTCAGAGGCAATCTGATTGTATTCCAGCTATCAGACAGGATCAAATCCTGAAAATGGGTTGTTCAAAAGAAAAGAAAAGGGGTCTGAAATTGGATTAGATCATGGAACCTAGTCTTGGCTTTGCTCAGGATCAAACCTTCAGTATGTGTCGATCAAAACTTTAGTAGTGTTGGGTTACCTTTGATCCAAAAAATCAGGATTATCCTGATCCCAGCAGAAGGGTAGATTCAAGGTGGATTCCAGGAACAAAATATAATAAGAAACCTTCAAATTGGTCTAATATATACATCTAATGATATTTTGCACTTGATTTATTAACAGTTACTGTGATTACGTGAATAAAGTAGACATTGAGCTAACTATTGAGCATTTCTATACAGTAAAGTCAAAAAAAGGATATGGTCCCCATAAAAGAATCCCCCAAATAGCTGTCAAAATCAAACAAAAAGTATTGAAAAGGTATGATCTCAAAGATCAGGTTTCATTTTCTATGGCAGCACCTATGGCAGCAAGTGCTAATTGCAGTGTGTTCGTTGGCAGGCTGCCTTCATTTTGATGTGTAGTCCCATTTAGGGTCCTGGCTATCCAGATTTGGTAACCCTGAAAGGTCTGTATCTGGATCAGGGTGATTCAGTCCAATGTTGCTTTGAAAAACCAGCACAAAAGTAAGATGGATCAGCTGATCTTGGCCCGGGATAAATGTTGGCATTGTACATTTCTGCAAATCATGAACACGTAACATTTGTACACTATTATGTACCAGATATGTTGAAACTTTGGAGGCAGGGTGCTGGCCAGCTAGAAAAACCAAAACCCACAAAGAAGCAACACTGGATAAGAGTATACTTGGCATTACCAAACACAGAGGGACTTATCTGGCAGAGCAGTGGAGTGAAGACCAGGTATATGTAGGCAGGTTGATGAGCTGAGTAGAAACAGGTGTGCCTCGTCAGCTGCAGTGGAAAGAGCCAGCCACGCCCCTGCCACACACAAGCCTGGCAGGAACAGAAACAGCAAGGCAAGGGGGAAGGGAGAGTACACAAAAATCCACCCAAAAACCAAAACTAAAAGAGAATCATCACAGTTTTGGCATAAAATACCCGGTACTGATGACACAGTCAGGCTGGAAATGTTGAGAGCGACTCGCTCCAAAGTTGTCAAAATCCAGTGCTTGGGCAGTTAGTTGCAGTGTCAGACACAGACGAAAAAAAACGTCAATATGTGACAAAGCCAGAGTGAGAAACGTACAAATGTAATGTATCCGTGGTTTGCAGTAATGTACAATACCAACATTCTTCTGGCGGCTGGGCTGCCCGGTGTCCTCGTGGATAAGAGACATACCATCTACAGTAATGGTTGTTTCTCTTGCCAAAGACCTTTGTTGCATTTCATTCCCCTCTCTGCCCCCAACACGTTTCCTCTGAAACACCATTTTTATTGATATAGTAAGATATTTTATTGATCCCAGTTGCTCTGTCTGTTGCAGGCTTGATGAAAAATCTGGATCATCCCCACATTGTGCGACTGATCGGAGTCATTGAGGTCGATCCTGTCTGGATCGTCATGGAGCTCTATGAGCATGGAGAGGTGTGTGTTTGCGTGTGTGCGAATGGCTGATTTGTACATTATTGTTGAAATTGTACAACTGTAAAGCTGAACTTGCAGCTCATCTGCTGAGTTCAGGTTTCACCAAAAGGTGAGACGCATATGAATACAAACTATATTGTATGAAGTGGGTGTGTTTGTTTCGCTGACAGCTGGGGAGCTATCTCCTGGAGGAGAAGTACATCCTGACCACGGCAACTTTAATCCTGTATTGTTTACAAATCTGCAAAGCCTTGGCTTACCTGGAGGGACTCAATATGGTGCACAGGTAATAGACTCATCAGAGAAAACCTAAAAACAGACACTCTGCTATTTTTAATGCCTGTGTATTTCATGATAGATAATAGTCTGGTCTGGTTTCTGTTCCTCTTCTTGTGCTGCAGAGATATAGCGGTGAGAAACATCTTGGTGGCTTCTCCTGAATGCGTCAAGCTTGGTGACTTTGGTCTGTCTCGCTATGTTGACGAACAAGAGTATTACAAAGGTTAACACACACACATGCACTTACACACAGAAGTCTGAGGTCCACATTTTAGAGAAGCACAATGTCGCAGAAACGCACTTCAGTGTTTACACTTACTACACTTACTCTTCTTGCCTCTTTAAAGTACAGACACATGTCCAATCTGTATCTGTGTTTCTTATCACATATGTCCCCTCTGTGTGCAGCCTCAGTCAGTCGATTACCGATCAAATGGATGGCACCAGAGTCCATCAACTTCAGACGCTTCACCACAGCTAGCGATGTCTGGATGTTTGGTGAGAAACACACTCGTCTGCATGCACATATCTGAACATAAATATCAACTTATACTCAACCAGAGGAAGAAATGTGTGTGCAATATAAAGCTATTCATGATGTCATACATGCTTTAAATTTGTGAAACATGTCTGATTTTCACTGAGACTGAGTCAGGCAGGGTCAAGTGACAGTTGTTATTTTAGCTGGTTGTGTGTGTGTTCACCCAGGTGTGTGTGTATGGGAGATCTTCTCCATGGCCCAGCAGCCATTCTTCTGGCTGGAGAACGGGCAGGTGATCAACCAGCTGGAGTCTGGAGTTCGACTCCCTAAACCGCAGCAATGCCCGCCCCCGGTCTACTCCTTGCTCACCCGCTGCTGGTCCTACGAGCCGCACGGCCGGCCCACCTTCAGCCAGCTCGTCTGCTCCCTCAGGTACACATAGTGGTGGAAGAAGTATTCAGATCTTTAAAAGAAGTAAAAGCAGCAGTCTGTTATGAGTGAAAGTCCTGTATTACATTTAATATATTTTATTTTTAATATTTTTTTTAAATATATATATATATATATTATATTATATTTTTTGAATTTTATTTAACAATACATAATAGTATGGAAGGAGAAAAAGTGTTTCTGCCTGTTAATACAATTTAGTAGTAAGTTTTTTAATCATAGCTCTCACATAAGAACATAGCACTAGCAAAGCTCAAATCTTTTTGTTACATTTATGAATTACTCTTTGTCAGAATCAGCAGAGGGAGGTGCACAGAAAATGCAGTTGCAGCATGTTGTGTGCAGCATATTGCATCACCTAACGTTATTGTCACGTGGGGTAAACATGCGCAGCAAGAATATATTCATTCCAATCAGAGAAAAACAATGGGGTTAAGCATTTACATGGTTATGAGGGGCTAACAACCTACCAAAAATATGTTTTTATTGGTTAGAAATCATGTCAGTTAATACAGAAGTTTACCTTTAACAACATGTATGAAATCAAGATATAATTGCATTAACTGTAAATGTTATTTTTGCTCACACATTTGAAACGAGGACACCAGCACACACACTAACTGAAGTCTGTTTGTGTGTTTGATAGTGACATCCACAGGATGGAGTTGGAGCAGGGGTCAAGGCAAGACAGACGGCGCTCCACCGCATTGACATTTAACCCAAACCTCACCACAGAGCCTCCACCCAAGGTACGTCTAGATACCTGCCACGAGTGTACTGCAGTACTGCTGGTCGCAAGAGGTTTGATGGCCTAGTTAGCTAGCAAGCAGTTCCTTCAGCCCTCGTATTTGATGTATGATTTTTATGTTTTGGTATGTTGCAATTTTAAAATGCCTGTTATTTTTTTAACGCGGATACGAGAGACAACCAAACCACTTTTTTTGGCAGTAAATGTGGATCTCTGATTAATAATATAATGATAAAATAGTAGCTAAGAGCTGTAGACTCCAATACGACCAGTACAGGCTGTGTTTTTCACCCAATATCCCTCTATTAAATGACTTAAATTCCTCTTTTTCTCTCTCTTATAGCCATCCAGAGTACAAGGCAACACCCTTCCTCGAATCACAAACATACAGGTGTCCACATACACACACACTTAGGCTAATATGCTACAAAGACACACACTGAGCTTCATATCTGACCAAATTTAGGTTTAACTGAACTGTGTCAGCCCCCGCTGGGACTTCTTCTTCCATTACAGAGAGGAAACACACTGTAGTATTGAAAATTATGCAGTGAAAGTCTGGCACGCATTGGTTCTGTGTCAACATATTATACATACAATGTCTGAACCTCCCAAATGACATCAAAAAAAGGGAAGGAAGTTTGTTGTTGAGTCATGTTCTGCAAAGCCAGCCGCAGCTCAACTTATAAGGCCAGTGTAAAGTCTGGATGATTAAGCAATAACATGGAAATAAACTGACTAAACTTTTTCAGTTCATACCCTAGAGAAAAAAAAGTCTATTTTGATATGTAAAATAATTGATCACAAATCAAGTAAAAAAGCTACAGAAATCACACAAAGACAAAGAAGTCCAAATAGATCATACGAACTGCCAAGTTATATCGTCACAACTGTACCAAAGTGAAAATACTGACATTTAAAGGCTGTGTGTGTGTGTGTGTGTGTAGGGAAAAAACAGAGATACCCGGCCAGTGTGGGAGAAAGAGAAAGAGCAAGTGGAGGACACTTTACAAAGACAAAGAAGAGAGATGCTGATGGATAAACAGTGGCTGGAGCAAGAGGAGAGACAACTGGTGAGGGATCACACAGACACAGACACACAGACACACACACACACACACACACACACACACAGATATCTTACCCTTGCACTGCTCAGCAAAGAATGCGCAGGGAGTAGTTTGTGGCCTCGGCAGTGTGATGAAATGACGGGAGTGATGCGTCTTGAAAGCGGAAGATCTTTGGCAAGCGCATGACACGTGAAGAAGAGAAATGATCGCTTCATCTACATTACGCAATCACAGCCATTGATCTTTGCTGCATTCACTGACATCTGCTTCTGTTTCTGTATTTTCTGTAGGATCTGGGTGTGCGAGTGGATACACACCTCAAGGTACAGTGATGTTGCTCTTGTGCTAATTTGAGACGGATATTAAAGCTGCATTAAGCACTTTTTGACCACTAGAGGGCAGAGACACACCTTATACTGCTACAAGTTAAACACAAGAGTTAAAGATGTAGTTTGGTCCACCAGCTCTGACGTGACCTGATGTTTGAAACTCAAACTTATTAAAGTGATAAAGTCACATTCTCTTTTCTTGTTTCTCTTGCAGCCACCCAAAAAAAGCCCAGAAAATGGTGAGTCCAGATTAAGAAACCTCATTTCAGCTGAGCTCTTTGTGAATCAAGCTTTTCTTTCTCTTCTTTCTCGCTCACAATGTTTTATCTGCAAAGGACCCTTTGATATCTGATATCAGACTTTTACAAGCAGAATTACGGAGCATAAATGGTCCCAAAATAATAATTACAGCATGAACAGTACGTTCAAAGACAAAAAGAAAGACTGTGAACAAGATATTTAAGATTAAAGAATACATTTTTTAGAACATATATTGTGGATAGAATATTGACACTCACACTCAAAGTCTTCTGCTATGTCAAACATAAGTGCTGAAAATGTGTGAGTCAACAAAATTCTGTCTGTCAGGTCCTCCAGAGAAGCCACCAATGCCTCCCACAATCACACAGGTAAAATATTCTTTGGTTTTGTTATGTCATTATGAAAAGAATCATTAAAGCTGCAACAATGACGAGAAAAGTTCAACTGGTTTGCACATTTTTTTGTACTGAAATTGAGCTGTGTGTTAAATTTGGTCATTAAAAAGTAAGTCTTGTGTTGTAGCCTCGGCCCACAGCTGAGCTGGACCGATCAGGTGACCAGGTTTACCTTGGCGTCATGGCGATGGTGAAACAGGTGGTCCGGCTGAAGAATGATGTCAACACACTGCCAGCCTCTGAGTATCCCAACGCTGTCAAAGTAGGTTGTTTGAGGAAGTTTCTGGTGCTAGACAAAAGGTCACGGACTAGGGTTGGGTACTGTTCACATTTAAACCCATAGTGGCACCAGTTACAGTACCTGGAATTCAGTTGTGGTACCCAAGTATACCCTTTTCAGTTCCTTACTTTCTCTGCTCTTTGATACTGAAATTTGGCACTGATAGATTTAATGTGAATTGGTACTTGGTAGTACTGATGTAATTTGGTTGGTGCCCTTAAAAGTATCAAGTTTGGTACCTAAACATCTAATCATGGAGTGGCCAAAAAACTGAAAAGAGCTCATGCTCTGGGGCGTTTATATCTATTTACTAAATGTAATTGCAACCTGATCATTACATTTTTATTTGTCTTGTGTAAAGGTCAAATTTTTGTACATGTCTGTAGGTCTTAAACAAATACCCCAGTAAACTGAGAAATGGTAATCCCTTCCTTCTCCATCTCCTGCCCTCCTTCACTCTATCCTCCCTACTCTCTCCTGTTGTCTCATCCACCCTCAGACGGTTGGTATCACTCTCCGTAGCCTGATCCAAAGTGTTGACGAGATCCTGCCCTCTCTGCACAGCTCCATTACAACAGAGGTAGGCCTCACTTCTCTCTCTTTGCATGAGCTATTGTCTGTCTTCTTTATTTGTGACAGTGGACATAAATGCAGTCAATAGATATACTGTGGTTACTTAATTGGATATGGTACCTGCTAGTTCAAAGTTAAATGCTAAAATTTTCAAATCCAGTATCCTGCTCAGCTGAAGTTACTTACCAAAAAGAATTTCTTAATAACCTGGATAAACTGAACTTAAACCACACTGCTTAATGTGATCCTCGCTCCTCTCTGCCTCAGATCGAGGGCACTAAGAAATTGCTAAACAAGGATTTAGGGGAGTTGATCAACAAGATGCGACTGGCCCAGCAGAACTCCGTAACGTCGCTGAAGGAGGAATGTCAGCGGCAGATGCTGGCGGCCGCCCACACCCTGGCACTGGATTCCAAAAACCTGTTGGACGCTGTGGACCAGGCTCGAGTCAGGGCCAACCTGGCCAAGCCCAAACCTGCCTCACAAGAAGCAGAGGATCCTGGGGAATAAAATCCCCTGTTGATCAAATGGACTTTAAAAAAAGGACATGAAATTTGGGTCGAATTATAAGCGGATGAGTTACTGTTTTCATGCCAATGACAAGATGTGATAATATATTTGTTTTTTCTCCTAAAAAATAAAATCATGTTAACTTGAAGGGGACCTATTATGCTTTTCCTTATTTTCTGTGAAATATATATAATGTTACAATATCGAATGTTTATATTAAACATGGCCAAAGTTTCAAAGAATGAGGTAAATGAGCTTTCTCAATACGTTTTTTTTTTTTTTTTTTTTTTAGAAAATTTGGCTACAAGCTGATGTCAAATCGTGACAGATTTCTTTTTGGTCATCTGCTCCAGGCATGCTATTGCGAGCGTGTAAATCACATACACTGCTACATGTGAATGCCAGGGAAATGTAATAGTTTTTGCAGATGCTGTTAATTTTCCCTGATTTCAGATCACATTCCCGCTGGAGCATGTCCGGTTTGTGGATATAGAAGCTTTAATTGGTGATTTTTGGAGAGTGCTGCTGTACTCCATTCCCCCAGCTGTAAGTACACCGCTACATGTAGCTACATGCTAACGTCAGGGAAACATGTAATCTTGGTTCCTAATGTTCTTAATTTCTCCCTGATATTGGATTATATTTCTGCCGTAACATGTCCAGTTGTGAAGATTTTGGTTTACAAGATTTTATTGGTGATTTTTCACAGTGAAAAGTGCCGCTATTCTCAATTACAGTCGTTCTCCGGCTTCAAAGACAGTGCAGAGCCACCGAGATATGGAAGACCCAGAAACGTGGACCAGTCAGAGCAGACTGGGCTTGGTCAGGAGGAGGCCCTAAAAAGGAGTGTTTCAGACAGGGGGTGAATACAGGTGTTCCAGTACAGACAATATGGGGGAAAAAAGAGCTTTTTGGACATTAAAGCATATAAAGACAAACCTAAAAGTGAGCATAATAGGTCCCCTTTGTAATGAGCACGCCTTGAAGCTGAACAAATCAAACTACCACATTGTATCAAAGCAATAAAGTTTATATATATTTTCCTTTTTTTAAAAAAAAATCTGTTTACTATTAAAGACATTCTGCACTTTTGTGTTCTTTTGTGTCGTAAGACAAGAAATACTTTGAACAGGTCATGACTGCTTTTTCTGCACACAGTACGATTTAATTGTAGGTGAGACTTCTGTTCTTGCACCTTCAATAATGAGCTTGAACATAAGAGAAAACATTTCCAGTAGCTACACGAACATGATGTGAGTGCTGGGAATGATGTGCCCACAGTTGCATCAATACCATGATCATGTTCTGGCAAAATCTGAGCTGAAGGTAGGTTTAAAAGTTGTGTTGATATCAGGGTGAGTCTGTTCATATGTATAAGGTGGGAGTCTCTCAGATGTATACATTTTTATAGTGGTACCAGTTACAGTACCTGGAATTCAGTTGTGGTACCCAAGTATACCCTTTTCAGTTCCTTACTTTCTCTGCTCTTTGATACTGAAATTTGGCACTGATAGATTTAACGTGAATTGGTACTTGGTAGTACCGATGTAATTTGGTTGGTGCCCTTAAAAGTACCAAGTTTGGTACCTAAACATCTAATCATGGAGTGGCCAAAAAACTGAAAAGAGCTTATGCTCTGGGGCGTTTATATCTATTTACTAAATGTAATTGCAACCTGATCATTACATTTTTATTTGTCTTGTGTAAAGGTCAAATTTTTGTACATGTCTGTAGGTCTTAAACAAATACCCCAGTAAACTGAGAAATGGTAATCTCTTCCTTCTCCATCTCCTGCCCTCCTTCACTCTATCCTCCCTACTCTCTCCTGTTGTCTCATCCACCCTCAGACGGTTGGTATCACTCTCCGTAGCCTGATCCAAAGTGTTGACGAGATCCTGCCCTCTCTGCACAGCTCCATTACAACAGAGGTAGGCCTCACTTCTCTCTCTTTGCATGAGCTATTGTCTGTCTTCTTTATTTGTGACAGTGGACATAAATGCAGTCAATAGATATACTGTGGTTACTTAATTGGATATGGTACCTGCTAGTTCAAAGTTAAATGCTGAAATTTTCAAATCCAGTATCCTGCTCAGCTGAAGTTACTTACCAAAAAGAATTTCTTAATAACCTGGATAAACTGAACTTAAACCACACTGCTTAATGTGATCCTCGCTCCTCTCTGCCTCAGATCGAGGGCACTAAGAAATTGCTAAACAAGGATTTAGGGGAGTTGATCAACAAGATGCGACTGGCCCAGCAGAACTCCGTAACGTCGCTGAAGGAGGAATGTCAGCGGCAGATGCTGGCGGCCGCCCACACCCTGGCACTGGATTCCAAAAACCTGTTGGACGCTGTGGACCAGGCTCGAGTCAGGGCCAACCTGGCCAAGCCCAAACCTGCCTCACAAGAAGCAGAGGATCCTGGGGAATAAAATCCCCTGTTGATCAAATGGACTTTAAAAAAAGGACATGAAATTTGGGTCGAATTATAAGCGGATGAGTTACTGTTTTCATGCCAATGACAAGATGTGATAATATATTTGTTTTTTCTCCTAAAAAATAAAATCATGTTAACTTGAAGTGGACCTATTATGCTTTTCCTTATTTTCTGTGAAATATATATAATGTTACAATATCGAATGTTTATATTAAACATGGCCAAAGTTTCAAAGAATGAGGTAAATGAGCTTTCTCAATACGTTTTTTTTTTTTTTTTTTTTTAGAAAATTTGGCTACAAGCTGATGTCAAATCATGACAGATTTCTTTTTGGTCATCTGCTCCAGGCATGCTATTGCGAGCGTTTAAATCACATACACTGCTACATGTGAATGCCAGGGAAATGTAATAGTTTTTGCAGATGCTGTTAATTTTCCCTGATTTCAGATCACATTCCCGCTGGAGCATGTCCGGTTTGTGGATATAGAAGCTTTAATTGGTGATTTTTCACAGTGGAGAGTGCTGCTGTACTCCATTCCCCCAGCTGTAAGTACACCGCTACATGTAGCTACATGCTAACGTCAGGGAAACATGTAATCTTGGTTCCTAATGTTCTTAATTTCTCCCTGATATTGGATTATATTTCTGCCGTAACATGTCCAGTTGTGAAGATTTTGGTTTACAAGATTTTATTGGTGATTTTTCACAGTGAAAAGTGCCGCTATTCTCAATTACAGTCGTTCTCCGGCTTCAAAGACAGTGCAGAGCCACCGAGATATGGAAGACCCAGAAACGTGGACCAGTCAGAGCAGACTGGGCTTGGTCAGGAGGAGGCCCTAAAAAGGAGTGTTTCAGACAGGGGTGAATACAGGTGTTCCAGTACAGACAATATGGGGAAAAAGAGCTTTTTGGACATTAAAGCATATAAAGACAAACCTAAAAGTGAGCATAATAGGTCCCCTTTGTAATGAGCACGCCTTGAAGCTGAACAAATCAAACTACCACATTGTATCAAAGCAATAAAGTTTATATATATATTATCCTTTTTTAAAAAAAATCTTTTTACTATTAAAGACATTCTGCACTTTTGTGTTCTTTTGTGTCATAAGACAAGAAATACTTTGAACAGGTCATGACTGCTTTTTCTGCACACAGTACGATTTAATTGTAGGTGAGACTTCTGTTCTTGCACCTTCAATAATGAGCTTGAACATAAGAGAAAACATTTCCAGTAGCTACACGAACATGATGTGAGTGCTGGGAATGATGTGCCCACAGTTGCATCAATACCATGATCATGTTCTGGCAAAATCTGAGCCGAAGGTAGGTTTAAAAGTTGTGTTGATATCAGGGTGAGTCTGTTCATATGTATAAGGTGGGAGTCTCTCAGATGTATAGAGTCATCAGACAGGTTCCTCATGTTCTCCTTTGCCTCTGGTGAAAGCACAATATAATGCAAATTACAGCCTTTAGCTTGACATACCATCCTTGTTGCAGGTTTCAACAGGGGCTGTGAGACCACAAAATGTCAAAGTGCCGGTGATGTAGACTCCACTGCAGCTGTTACAGGGCCATATATACAGTACATGGTTATATAATGCGGTTATCAAATAATCTGTTACATAACATGATTTTCTTTTTAACATAAGTAGCCCCAAGCACACCCAAAATGTTACTGTATGTAAAAACCTTAGATTCAGCACCTACCTAACACAACACACCAAGACAAATCAAAGGACTACTTCATTAAACACTCATATACTAGTAGTCGAGCAATGGCTGCTGCTGATGTACGGCAGCGCCACTTGGACAAACCACATACAGAACTGCAGTAGAGTGGAATACTAGAAGCAGTAATAATAATAATGGTAGTTTGTGAAGTTTATTTATGATTATGTGATTATTCATTTGTTAATGATTAATTTGGACGGTGGTGCATGGTCGCCTGTGTGGGTCCATGTCATTGGATCGACAGGCCATTGGTTCGACATCCCATTAGTCTGACTTTCCGTGGTGCTGAACGGCTCGCGGCGGGCATATGGTGCGCCGCGACCGGCTTGAGGCAGAGCAGGCTCACGGCTTATGTGTTTGTCACTTTCTTTTTCATTTTAACCCACACCATGATCTTTTCCTGACCCTGAACAAGTGGTTTTTGTGCCTAAACCTAACCAGACCTTAACCACAGGGCATCATGATGATTTTGGAACGGACTTTGGAACAATGAGTTTAATATGGTCGGAACAATGGGATGTCGAACCAATGGGCTGTCGAACCAATGGGCAGTTCCCGCCTGTGTAAGTACCGAATGTGTCCGGGCTGTCAGATTTGTCCGGGGTCCTGCGCTAACTGATGACATCACGCATTATGTTGGCTTTATGGCAGTCACGAATCCTGACTGGTTGTAGCCATGGTTGTGGCTGGAAGTTTGAGGAAATGGTTGTAACGTTAGAGAGTTTGAGAAGAGAAATAAAAATAATAAGTCTAAAGTTTTCTCTTCAGCTGTATGCTGAATGAAGTATTAAAACATTAACCTGACAAACGGCAAACGAGATAACGAGATCGGCTCAGTTCAGATTAGCCTTCTTACGAGATCGGTTCGATTCGAATTAGCCTTCTTTTAAGTTAGCATTAAGCTAATGGCTAGTGGCTAATAATAAAATGGCTAAAAAGAAGAGAAATGCATAAGAAACATAAGAAATTACTGTTAGATCGGCTCGTGGTCGGAGGGCAAATCAGTGTACAATATTTCACAAATATGTGTATTTGACAGCATAACAGCTATAGACTCATTCGAGATGAACGGCGCCTCACCTGGAAAGTACATCAGAGCATGTGGGTGCAGTGGGGGGGCGGTGACAAAAAGTGGTGAAGTCAGACAGTTTCCCGACAGTTTCCAGCAGTCTTCAGTCCGTACAGGAAGTCACAGACACGCTTACATCCTGTCTGGAACGATGTCAATTCATTAAAAAAGTGATCAGACCCATATATCAGTTTGTTTTCAGTCTCCAGTTGTTTTAATTATGATAGATTCATTTATTAAAATGCTTTACAGGTGATCTGTAGTTTATGTTCATGGTTTATCCTCCATTTTACATGAATTCTCCTGTAAATCAGCATCATATCAGTTTGACCTGTCCCCTCAACTACAGGGGCTAAATAAACAGTGCTTGACTATAAGATTAATATTTTCAGAGGAAAAAAAATACAAGGCAACAGCTTCCATTAAGGCTCAGTCAGATACAGTCAGGGCTTCACATCTGATGTTATTTTAAGAATCCTTACATCCCACTGACCACAAGTCTCTGTGTTGCTAAATACTTTAATAATTAAAAAGTCCAGTGTTAATATACAGTAGACTCTGTATCTAAAAATGTCACCTTGTTGAGATGACATCTCAGCCAATCAGCTGTTAGATCAGATGAGAGCCAGGCGGTGCAGTCGGTGCAGCCCATTGCCAGTGATCGAATCTGCGCAGGCCTGGCTCATCTCGAATGAACCTTTTGCTCCAAGGGTCAGTGCAGCCAGTGTTCAGAGTCCCAAAACAAAGAAAGAAATAACATAAAGTTAATTACAATTACATGCTGTTATGTTTATTTATTTTTCATACTGTATACAGATAGCCTACACATAAATATAGTATATGATACACTAACCCTGGATTTGTGAAACACTGTACATTGATTTGTGAGACACCCTCCGACCACGAGCCAATCTAATAGTAATTTCTTATGTTTCTTATGCATTTCTCTTCTTTTTAGCCGTTTTATTATTAGCCGCTAGCCGTTAACTTAATGCTAACTTAAAAGAAGGCTAATCCGAGCCCAGCTGATTTCGTAAGAAGGCTAATCCGAACCGAGCCGATCTCGTTAATGTTTGCCGCTTGTCAGGTTAATGTTTTAATACTTCATTCAGCATACAGCTGAAGAGAAAACTTGAGATTTATTATTTTTAATTCTCTCCTCAAACTCTCTAACGTTAGCTACAACCATTTCCTCAAACTTCCAGCCCCAACCATGGCTACAACCAATCAGGATTTGTGACTGCCATAAAGCCAATCATAATGCGTGATGTCATCAGTTAGCACGGGACCCCGGACAAATCTGGCAGCCCAGACACATTCGGTACTTACACCTGTCTTAGCATGGGAAAAAATAATTGATATTTTCCAGCAGTATAATGTGTTTGTTCAAAAATAGACTTCACGTCACCTTTACACACAACGTTGTAAACAATCTCCTTTTGTCATGCACACTAAACTGCCTCTTTGCACCATGCCTGTCGTAAATTACTTGTGCCTGTATTCTCACACAGAAATAAAGGAAATATAAACATACCCTTAGCATAGTCCACTTCTATACATTGTTCAAAATATATAGAAACTGATGTGCAAACCTAAATACTATCAGAACGTATATGATATGTCATATCAACACAGACATTTTTACCTAATATGAATATGTGCTTAAATGGCTCTTACACTCAGTATATTGCAAAATCACTGCCTTGCTCTGAAACTATTTCTTCACTGAAGGTCCCTCCAAAAATCTCTCTTCTCATTCAGTCTGAAATGCTCACTAATCTCTTAAAATTACAAAAATCCCCTATCCTGAATACAGGTCTCCAATCTTATTCAAATTCCTTCACCAGCAAGGATCTCACAAACAAGTTTTTAGCCCTATTCAAATAGATGCATTATAACAGATAAATGAGATATGAAACCATCTCATGTTACTTCGCCCACACTGCGTTGCAAGACTGGATTCCTCTCCTCACTACTTAGACTACCCACAGCATTCTGTGACAAGGCCTCAGTTGGTTTGAATGGGGCTGTGATTTCCTTTTCTTTTTTGTGTCCATCCAAGCTTTTGCATGCTGATTCTAGGTTTCTTTCCATTACATAAATAGTCCTTCATTATCTGATTATACTGCTTGAAAATTCCTGTAGAAATCGTTACTGGTTTCATCAATGATTTGTCGTTAAACTTAGGAGCAACTACCATTTTTGGTAAGATTGATTGATTTCCATTTATCTAGGTTATTACACGTCCCGCTGGTAGGAGGCCCCAGGGTAGATCCAGAACATGCTGGAGGGATTGCACACCTCATCTAGCCTGGGAACACCTTAGGGTCCCCCAGGAGGAGCTGGAAAGTGTTGCTGGGGAGAGGGACGTCTGGGGGCTTTGCTTGGCCTGCTACCCCTGCAACCCGGCCCCGCATAAGTGGATGAAAATGGATGGATGGATGGATGGATGGATGGATGGGTCAGGGGTGTAGCCATCATTTCAGAAGTGAGGGGGACATATTGTTCAGAGGTCTATTGAGTGATTTATCATCCTCTCACATTCAATTGCACCTCTCATTAGCGGCTAAAGAACCACATAACCACAAACAGCCACAGTACAGCACCAGGGGACCGACTTTAGTTCTTTAAAATTATATACTAGCAAAATCTAAAGTTTTAGCTGCCAAACTGGTTGAGATGACACAGAATGACCCTCGAGCATCTATAGGGTAAGTAGCCAGATAATTAAATGCCAAATACCTGCCTGGTTTCTCCCTGTCCCTCTTCTATCTATTGCAATAATATACACTGAACAAAAATATAAATGCAACACTTTTGTTTTTGCTCCCATTTTTCGTGAGCTGAACTCAAAGATCTAAAACTTTTTCTACATACACAAAAGACCATTTCCCTCAAATATTGTTCACAAATCTGTCTAAATCTGTGTTAGTGAGCACTTCTCCTTTGCAGAGATAATCTATCCCACCTCACAGGTGTGGCATATCAAGATGCTGATTAGACAGCATGAATATTGCACAGGTGTGCCTTAGGCTGGCCACAATAAAAGGCCACTCTGAAATGTGCAGTTTTGCTTTATTGGGAGGGTCTGGGGGGGTCAGAAAACCAGTCAGTATCTGGTGTGACCACCATTTGCCTCACACAGTGCAACACATCTCCTTTGCATAGAGTTGATCAGGTTGTTGATTGTGGCCTGCGGAATGTTGGTCCACTCCACTTCAATGGCTGTGCGAAGTTGCTGGATATTGGCAGGAACTGGAACACCCTGTCGTATACGCCGATCCAGAGCATCCCAAACATGCTCAATGGGTGACATGTCCGGTGAGTATGCTGGCCATGCAAGAACTGTTTTCAGCTTCCAGGAATTGTGTACAGATCCTTGCAGCATGGGGCCGTGCATTATCATGCTGCAACATGAGGTGATGGTCGTGGATGAATGGCACAACAATGGGCCTCAGGATCTTGTCACGGTATCTCTGTGCATTCAAAATGCCATCAATAAAATGCACCTGTGTTCGTTGTCCATAACATACGCCTGCCCATACCATAACCCCACCGCCACCATGGGCCACTCGATCCACAGCGTTGACATCAGCAAACCGCCCCCCCACACGATGCCACACACGCTGTCTGCCATCTGCTCTGAAAACTGGGATTCATCCGTGAAGAGAACACCTCTCCAACATGCCAGACGCCATCGAATGTGAGCATTTGCCCACTGAAGTCGGTTACGATGACGAACTGCAGTCAGGTCGAGACCCAGATGAGGACGACGAGCATGCAGATGAGCTTCCCTGAGACGGTTTCTGACAGTTTGTGCAGAAATTCTTTGGTTATGCAAACCGATTGTTGCAGCAGCTGTCCGGCTGGCTGGTCTCAGGCGATCTTGGAGGTGAACATGCTGGATGTGGAGGTCCTGGGCTGGTGTGGTTACAGGTGGTCTGCGGTTGTGAGGCTGGTTGGATGTACTGCCAAATTTTCTGAAACGCCTTTGGAGACGGCTTATGATAGAGAAATGAACATTCAATTCACGGGCAACAGCTCTGGTGGACATTCCTGCAGTCAGCATGCCAATTGCATGCTCCCATAAAACTTGTGACATCTGTGGCATTGTGCGGTGTGATAAAACTGAACATTTCAGAGTGGCCTTTTATTGTGGCCAGCCTACGGCACACCTGTGCAATATTCATGCTGTCTAATCAGCATCCTGATATGCCACACCTGTGAGGTGGGATGGATTATCCGGCAAAGGAGAAGTGCTCACTAACACAGATTTAGACAGATTTGTGAACAATATTTGAGGGAAATGGTCTTTTGTGGATGTAGAAAAAGTTTTAGATCTTTGAGTCCAGCTCACGAAAAATGGGAGCAAAAACAAAAGTGTTGCGTTTATATTTTTGTTCAGTGTAGATAATAAATGTGCAAAGCAAAATTTAGAAATAGAATTAAGAATAGTAGTGGTGACATAGCTGTGGAAATTAATTGCAAAGTCACTTTTATGCTACAGATATTTTTTCTCAGCCAGTTATATTCTCTCCTCACCTGTGAAGACCCTGCATGATCATCCTTGCTGGCCTCTGGCCCACTGTCTCATCCCTGACCCTGCTCTTTATTTTGTAGCAATAAAGATTATAAAAATATGTGCAAAGCAATAGTGAGCACAGGTTCTTATTAAGGAGGAGTGGGTTTATTCCTAGCATGAAACTAGCTAGCAAGTCACTGATTCTTGAGAATTTGGATAAAACATGTCCCACTAAGAAAAGTGCTAATTCTGTTAAAAATAAATAACATTTTCATGAATAAAATAATCAGAGTTGATCATCTGAGGGTCTTTTACACAAATATAAACTTATTTCATGAGTTAAATTTTAATTTAATGAATTATATGATTATATGTCACCTCATTACCCTCAAAATCAGTTGTCCTCAGACAAGAAATTGTCAGTTCAATTTAATAAAAAAATATGAAAAAATCTTTTAAAATGGTATTGTAAAGTCTAGTAAATTGGAGGATAGTCTTGAACTTGTGTGTTGTTCTCAGACAAGCGAGGCATGTCTTCTGCGCTCCTACACCTGGTGTCTCCACAAGCAAACATGTCCCACACTACAGCAGGAGTGCATGGATGTTGAATGGCAGCAGTGGGAATGAGTTCAGGACCACACAGCAGATGGACTTTACTACAATACAAGACTTGTGACACACAATGGCACACTGGCAGAGCTCATCAAACTGAATGAAGACAAACTAAAGAGTGAAACTACACCACACGTGTGCTTGGTTCAGAACCAGTCCAGGGAATACAGGCGCATGATACAGAGCTGTAATGAAACACAGTAATTGTGCATGTGGACTTTTCTGAGGCATGGAAATGCAAATATAGTTCTGAGATACAGTCATGTCATTTTGGTCAGAACCTCCCACAGCTCAATCTGCACACTGGCATGTACTACACAAAAGAAGTGAAAACAGGGTTTTGTACAGTATAGAATACAAGCGACAGGATGCGTCTGCCATTTGGACACAAATGGAACCAGTCCTCAGGGATATTTGTTTAAAGTTTCCAAATGTTAATAGCATTCACTTTTGGTCAGATGGCCCCAGCAAGCAATACAAAAACAAGAAAAACTTGTTTCTCCTGTGCAGTGTCCCTCCAACACTGGGTTTTCAGAGAACAACCTGGAACTTCTTCGCCACCCAACATGGGAAGGGAACTCCAGATGGCATTGGGGGAACTGTGAAAAAGACTGCAGACCACCTTCTACTACAGGGGAATGACATTGTGGATGGCAAGATCCTTCATGAGCTGGTTGGGAAAAGCCTGCGCAGTACTTATCTCTATCATATTACTGAAGCTTACATGCAGACATATGATGCACTCCTTTCTCAACCACTAAAACCCGTACCAGCAACGAGGAAAATCTATCAGATCACACCTTACGGAAACGGCATCTACTGCAGATCATTGTCATGTTTCTACAGTGAGCCACAGATGTGCCAGTGTTTCAGCCCAACAATATTTCAGTTGACTGAAAACACACATGCCAGGGTCCAGGCTGAGGAACATGATGGCTCTATTGCAGTGAGGAAGAAGAGGTGGCCTTTGGCAATGCTGATGGAGGAAATGGAGCGGGAGGAAATGGAGCAAGAACCCAAGAGTGGTCCTGACGGGACTATGACAGATATACCTGCTGGGGAGATTAATTGTGGTGATTGGTTTGCAGTCATATATGACCAACATTGGTGGTTAGCAAAGACATCAAGATGTTCAAGTGGTTTTTTTTTTTGATGAATAAATGAAAAAATGAAAAAGATATCCTCTTGAGGGGGTTTGTGAAACAAAACACCACTGATGGTTAAGTCATGCCATTTAAATGTGAGCCAAACTTACGAAAATGAAAGCCACCTACTTGAGAGGCTTTTAGGTATTTCTCGCATACAGAAACACACCTCGGAGTGGGGGGATTGTCTTATTTGCACCACCCCTGAGGTGTGTCTCTGACCTTTAAAAGGCAGTGCTTCAGGTTCAGGCAGTCAGCAGCCGCCTCTCCGCTGTCAACATATCAGTAAACATCCGTCAGGATCTACTAGCCAGGTGAGAATTTTCCAATATTTTCAAACCACAGACATTTAAAAGTGTGTATTAGCACAAGTAAAGCCCTGCAATGGTTACTTTTAAAAGACAGTTCTTAGAAATAACAATAATCCCCTGATATGTCGTCTGCAAGCAAGAGTATTGTAATGTATTGTATTTTGTCCTTAGTGTAGATGTATTTTAACATTTAAAAAACCTCCTGTGGACAGATTTTGCAAAGTAGCATTTTGCACTAAACACAGTGCATGTGATTCTTGTGGATAAATGCACAATTCTAATGCTATTATAATATCCATATCAAATAAGATTAACTATACAATATTTCAAATATTTAACTGCAACTTTCTGAAGTGTTTAGAACTACTTTAAATGGTTTGCATGTAATCTTTTGAGCAATGCTCTTCTCTGCCCTGCCACACCTAATGGTATGTTGCTCATATTACACCAGCTGCTCATGATTACAGCAATTATTGCTCAGCCTTTTTATTGTGTCCCTGGACACATCATCATTGGAGACATGTATAGCTGTAGGCACATTCCATTGGTAGCGGACAAGACACACCCCTGCAAACTGTGCCAAATGCTATTTGAACCACACTACAACATCGTGAACAGTTATGAGGCCAAATAAAGCAATAATCCAATTTTAATTCATTATATGTGAAGACGTATGAGATGCAACCTTTAACCATTAACTTTAACAGCCTCTCTTTTAAGCTAATCCTACGTAGCTAGCCAAACACTAACTTAGCATTTTCTTCAGAGCTTCTGCTTTCAGGCTAAGAGTCGAAAGGGGCTGATCGTGGACTGACACGTATAGTGTCATGTAGAGAGAGTATGTAACTCCTCTAGACTTTCTAAATGTTACTGGACCGTATAAATCAATTTCTGATACTAAAACGGGTCATTCTGTGGGGCTTTGAGGCAAAAAAAAAAATGAATCCACTGACTAACGGACCTCTCTTTTGCCATATAAGTTTACTGGAAAAGGTTTGGACCCACTGACATCACATGACGGGCTCGGAAGTTGTAATTTCACTGTTCGTCCACTGTGAAAATTGGCTTCAAAGCCCAGCACACTTCCTGGGGGCCTGGTTTTGAAGTTATAGTTTGCCCCAGGAATGAGTTAGCATTTTAGCACTCCTGGTTCCCTCATCTTGAAGTCAGTGAGTTTTTTGTTAGATGCCTGAAATAAGATCTATGGTTAACTGAAGGGTCAGAAGCAAGGTTTTCACAAGTGGACGTGGAAAAATGCATGTTAAAAAATGAACGTCAATTTGTCTTTTCATGCCTAAAGAGGAATAAAAACACATAGGGAACAAATCTTGACTGAAGAAGTCAGAATTCAAGCATGAACGGGCTCAATCTGTTTATTTCATACTGTGTTTTCCTGAACAGCAGGATCTTGAGTCCTCTATTTGAAGACTTAAACCTTTCGTAAAGTATGTGTAATTACATACTCTTTTAGTGTTAACCTTTTCTTGCTGTTAAACAAAGGATGAAGAAGTTAATCCTCGATGTGGACACAGGTGTGGATGATGCCCAGGCCATCATGTTGGCCCTGGCGGCCCCCGATGTGGAGATTTTGGGAATCACCTGCTGCCATGGCAACACACCCCTGGAGAATGTCCTCAAGAACACACTGCGTGTCCTGAAAGTCTGCAACAGGCTGGATGTAAGTTTGTAGCGGACTGTAACTTCAGTCATTGGTGTTTCAACAGAAATTGGTAGTTTGGGGTATTGAAGGGGTTAATGTGTAGCTGGAACTGAAGATATGACCCACACATGATGCCGCATAAAGCACAACATATCATACTCCACAGATCCCAGTGTATAAAGGCTGCTCAAAGCCCCTGCTGGCCCATAAACAACATGCTGGAGATTACCACGGGAAGGACGGGCTGGGTGACGTCCCAGATCCTGATGCTCCAGGTCTGGAGCTGCTGCAGAAGAGAAACGCTGTGAAGGCCATGATCAAGATGGTGAAAGCGAACCCTGGAGAGGTGAGACCTCACTCCATCCAACATCTTGTTAACATGATGAAATTTGAGGGTAACACCCTAAAACCATATCACTGCGCAGAAGGAAGCGTACATCTACTCATGGACAAGAGGCTCGTGCTTGTGACAGCGTGAGATGTAATGGCGTCCTCCTTGGCTGGGCTTTAACATTGGCTAGCTTAGTGGTGCTAGTTAAACTGCATACTTCCGTCTGCGCAGTGATGCAGTTGGTAGGTGTAGTTTGGTAGAGAGAAAATAGTTCCTACACTAATTCTGTGTTTCTTTGCTGTTGCTGTCTACAGGTGACTCTAGTGGCTACGGCGCCCCTCACTAACCTGGCTGTCGCAGTGCAACTGGAGCCTTCCCTCCCTGAGAAACTGAAGGCGCTCTACATCATGGGAGGAAACATGGAATGTATGTAATCTGTTGTTAACTCTGACATATATTCAATCTGTTTCTTATTCACTAACAGTGTATGAGTACAGAGAATGATGTGTATGTGTATGTGCAGCCAGGGGTAACACCACAGCGTGTGGAGAGTTTAACTTTGTAGCTGACTCTGAGGCTGCCTACATTGTGCTGGACCGCTACACCTGCCCCACCTACATCGCCACATGGGAGTTCACCTGCAGAAACAGCCTGCCGTGGGTGAGTTTGAGCTAACTAAGAGGGTAAAGACTTCCCTTCTTAGGTTTAACACAACAGAATTTAAGTTTAAAGTCATGTGAAAAGAGACGTAATAATGCTGAACACTGTCTGTTTACCTCCCTCAGTCTTTCTGTGACCCTTGGCTGGACATGAAAACCGAGAAGGCTGCATTCATGAAAAAGATTACACACCTTTCAATGACGGTAAGAGTGTGCATTGTGGTGGCATTCCCTCTAAATATCAAAAAAGCCATTCATGACCTGGAGGTACAGTAACTTCAGTCTGACATGAATTAAAACGATTACTGAAAAAGCTGAAATCACGCTGGGTCACACCATAGAAAACGATGTGCTCCCATGCCTAATGCAGAAATAAATTAAAAGTTAAAGGGAGCGTCATTATCAAAATTCAACATACATGCATTTTGGTTTGTTTTTTTTTACATATGTTTATATAATGTCTGGGAATTCATTTTGCATGATATTTAAATTAACCTTTATAATATTCACACTCTTACATGCACTCTTACATGTCATATTTGTGAAACAGTAAGCCTCTAGAAAACTGTGCTATAGTACATGCACAACAGAGCATGTTGAGACAAGTAAGATGCAGACATGCTGACTGTGTTTATTTGCATGATATTTAAATTAACCTTTATAATATTCACACTCTTACATGCATATTGTGTTAATACGAGGAAAATTGTCATATTTTGTGGAAGCTGACAGTAAGCCTCAGAAAACTGTGCTTATAGTACAGCATGCACCACAGAGCATGTTGAGACAAGTATGCAATGTTTTCAGACGGGTGATTATGCCATATAACCTACGGGTACTATTTAATTTCTTTTTGCTTATACTATATTATACTTACATTATACAACATTTCAAAAAGGCTTGCCAGGCTTGCTTACGCTTTTTGGGCTGTGTGCAGAATATCCTCTCCAAACCTAACCCCAAAATGTGCTAGCAAAAGCTAAATCACCCCAAAAATCACAAGTGAAAATATAAAGGTACATCCACAGTACAGGCCCCTTTAATCCCAAGAGTTTGCACCCACAAACCTTCTTCTTTTTTTGTTAATATCTAGATATGATTGACACAATTGTGTGGAAGCCCGTGATGAAAAAAAAGATCCAGTAAGTCAATATAACACAAACTTTCTTGAAATAATGAAAAACTTTCACAAAATAATAAGAATTTTTCTTGAAATATGAGTTAGTATCTCAAAATAATGACAAATTATCTCAAAGTAATGACTTTGTATCTCAAACAAGAATTTAGTATCTTAAAAATAGTGAGTTACAATCAAAAACTTTCTCAAAGTCATAACTTAGTACCGTTTCTCATTATTGTCAGATTCTAAGAGAAAGTTTCTCATTATTGTGACTTACAGGGTATTTTTTTCATCACATTAGTGGAAATGGGTTTCCCATAGAATGTTATGTATCAAGTGTATCTTTAAAAGATTTATAACAATAAATAAGGGGGAAAAAAACAGTGTCGGGTCACAACATGTCTGGTCTCCCTCACCAGACCTTTCTCAAGAAAAGAAAGGTCTGGCTGGGCCGACTCTCACTTTGAGATTGGAGGAAAAAAACGCCCCAGCTACTTGTATTTCTTTCAACCAATCACAATCGTTCTGGGAGGTGCCACAGCAAAGGTGCGCTTGCAAAAATATTGCCGGGGGAAACAGGTTTTGGTGTAACACACCCACAAAAAATATCTGCTACAGGACGTGAACCATGGCAGAAAAATGGCTACATCCCCGCAAGATCAAACACCGCAAAAGTTAGTAAAGGACGTGTTGAAAACGGTTGAAAACTGCTACACGACCGGATGTGGTAGGGCGGGACTTCAGCGGGTGGCTCGTTCCGCCCAATGAGAGGCTGATCTATGCAGCGAACTTCCGCCCACTGAGACTACAACATGTCTAACATGAATTCATCATGTA
The DNA here is from genome assembly GCF_011397635.1 of Epinephelus fuscoguttatus. NCBI lineage: Eukaryota > Metazoa > Chordata > Actinopteri > Perciformes > Serranidae > Epinephelus > Epinephelus fuscoguttatus. The sequence goes on from NC_064775.1 coordinate 15,017,805, forward strand.
TTGTCTCTGCAGAAAGCGAGGTCAGCAGAATATCAGAAGGAGATTACAGCGGGCAAAGGGTTTAATTCCTGTGACACCTATGCCTTGGCTGCCGCCATCGATGACACACTCATAACTGAGAGTGAAAAGGTGAGTATCTGCTGCTTTTATATCTTAAAAAACAAAACATGTCAGCTCAAGTCATTGCCCAACAACGTCTCATGCTCCTCCTCCAGGTCGCAGTTACAGTGGAGCTGGAGGGGACCTACACCCGAGGCATGATGGTGCTTGACTACATGGAGCTGCTCAAGAAGAAACACAAGGCTGTCATCATGAAGAAAGTCGACCTGGAGAAATTTAAAAAAATGCTCATGAATTCACTGAAGTAGAAATTTACTGCAACAAGCTGAAAGCATAAATTTGGTTCAACAAAGTAAATAAAGCAAATCTGAACAAAGCAATAATTTGCGCGCATAGGTGTGGCATAACAAAAATCAGACTTTCAATAAAGTCATCCCTGGTGTAAAATGTATGTGGTATGCTAATTTGTCCTGTAGGGGCCACTGTTCTATCATGAGTATCTGTCAACATAGGCAGGAGCCATTTATTCAGGGACAGGTGTTGCTATGTAACTGTTGGACTCTAGTGATGTCTCCGTTGTGTAGATATAAAGAGGGAGATATATCTTCGGAGGTGATCTCTGTTTATTGGCAAAGAGGCAAACATGGCAAAAGTTTAGGGCGTGACATAATGAGGAAGTAGTATGTTCCAATTGTGTGCATATTGCATGCAACAGTATATACTTTTTATGGGCAGCTGCAGTACCTTCGAAAAGTAAAGAGAAACAGTATTTTGAACAGTTTTTTGACCACAAAGCCAGGCCATGTTAAGTCAGGTGTAGGCTGCTGAATGTAATGGTGAAATGTTGTTTTTATGAATGGTTGAATGGTTGAATTATGCATCAAAGAAGAAGAAGTTGTGGGACTTTTTGTTTTCACCTGATCAACAGTAATCAGTCATGTCAGGCAAGCGTGTCAATTAGTAAATAGCTCAGTTTTTTTATTGCATTTAGTTTATGAACATTTATGAACACTAACCTAAAGTAAGGTTTCATATATGGTACATACAATTATCATGTGACATCTGTCTCATTGGCTAAAAAAACATGTTCTACAATATCTCATCTGTTCCAAAAGGTGTGAGTGATTAACAGTAATAATAAAGAGGCGAGCAGTGGGACAGTTTTTCTGGAGCCAGTATTTTAGTAATGGCCTTTTTACTTTCTGTCAGCAGGATCTTGAGTAGATAGATATAATCTTTACTGAGTCCATCAGAGATGTGTCATAGACAAAGGGATGTAAATGTTGTACTGATACTAAAAGCCAAAGCTTTTGAAATGATTGTTGCGACTTCCTTCCAGAAAGTCTGAATAAAAGGACAAGACCAGAAAATATGGTTTGATGAAAAAGCTCTCCAGGTCCAGGAGTTAGTGTCACGAGTCAGTTCAGAGGAGGACCCAAATGCAGACTAACAGACAGTTTGAGTTTTTAACAAAAAGTGAGCTTTAATGTCGCTGATTGAAAACATCCAATACAGGCAGGCAACTCAAAGTCTGAATGAAAGCTGAACAAAAACTAAACTGAAAACCAACTGGGAAAAACACAATGAATAGGGATGAAAGCAGGATGAACAAAAGAACGCACCCAGAAGGAACACAGACAAACTGACAAAGAAGACAAAAAAGAGAAACACACAGGTATATATACACAGGAAACTAATCACAAGAACGAGACACAGCTGGAGTAGGAAGACATGGGCAAAAGGAGGGAGACTGGCTAACAACAAGGGTGGAGCAAACAAGACTAATACAGAACAGGTGTGAAGGGAAGACTCTGGGAACAGGGAGGGACTAACGAGACAAGTGTGACAGAAAACAGGTGGGAAAACACACAAAGACAGGAAGTAAAACCTGACATGACACATGAGGAGAGAATCTACAAAATAAAACAGGAATCAGATTAAACATGAATGAATAACACAAAACGAGGAACACAAACAGACAGACAAACAGGTGGAATGTAAATACATTCTTCCTATTATTGCAGCCTATTGTTGCAGAAAGCTTGGGCATTTTTTATTTATTACTAGCGGTAAATAACTGTTTGTAAGCTAACTGTGATTTTACTGTTTATCAAGATCACAAGATCTCGCGAGAACTTGTTTTCTGAGATGGACAGGGCTCAAACAAAGTTAACTTTCGCTTGATCTGTGCGGATGAAAAATGCAGCTTTAGTGTCAGAATATTGGGAAGATGTGTGACTTGTGGAAAATGAACCCAATATTTACCTTTGTGACTACAGGGCGAAAGAATTGACCATAAATTGTGATCACGTTCATTTTCCTCATTGACGACAATACATCCAGAGCTGCCACAAGTCTCCTATGGGGGCGTGGCGCTGATGTCACTGAATCAGGAAGTGAGCTGAGTTGGGTATCTCGCTTCATCCAGTATCTCTGACGACAGTAGACAGTTAGCTTAGCTTAGCATAAAGACTGGATGCAGGGGGAAACAGGGGCCTGTATCACGAAGCGAGATCAACCTTTCCTGGGTTACCCAGACCTATCCTGGGTTGACTAACCCTAACAATGGCAATCAGGATAATCGGTATTGGTATCAGGATAATGGATATTAACTCAGTAACTCAACCCAGGGTTGCTTTATCAAGAGCCGCGAACGTGCACACAGCGGACCAATCACAATCATGAGAGAAGTGCAGCGTCTCTGAGCGTCACTGAGCGTCACTGAGCGTCCTCACAGAGCGCCGCATGTCACATGTGAAACATGCATGGCAACGCATAACGGGATGAATAATGTTTAGTTTTAGTTTAGATTAGTTTATTTGCACATAATGTTAAAACCAGACAGTATAGAATTTACAGGATTAAAAAAGAAAAGTGCCGGAGAGGTTAGAAGCCACTAAAAGCTTATCAAAGAAATTCCCCTGTCAAAACATCAGTGAAATCACATAATAGAGAAGAAAAAAAAAACGGGTAAGGAAAGAAGAAATAGAGGAGGAGAGAGGGAAAAATCAAGACAAAACAAGGTAGCAAATAAAATGATGTGTAGGTTAAATTACTCATCACTGGTTCAAGTAGCTACAGTACCTGTACCTGTACATCTGACACTGATCACACCCTTGAATCCCATGAAATCAATGCTGTGCAGATGAATTGCGTGTATTACAATTATCGTCTAACATCATTGCGTCTGATTAATTGGTCTTCTTTGTCATAACGTTATATATGCTACAATAAAGCTTAAAGCTGACGCCACAATTAAATCCTATCAACACCAAGTTGATAGTCTGAATAAAATAATCCTGGTATTGAGCTGTGTTAGAAATTAACAGCTGCGCAAAAATATACCTAGTTTCCCTCTTTAAAAAACTCCCATTGAAAATCCCTCAAACACCATGAAGTGTAGACATGATAGGCTACTTTCCACATTTCCAGCAGCAAAACTGTCAATTAGGCCCATTATCTTTAACAGGGATCATTTCCTCCAACAAAACAAAATGTTGGCACTAATTAATGGTGCTATTAAGTGTCCGCAAATTATCAGTTTCGTTCTTATGACATTTCGACTTCTTTCCACTCCTTTTTGAACAGTCTTTTCATTGTCTGTTGTTGTTGCTTTCTTTTCTTTTTTAATGTTCAAAATAAACTTTCAAATCAAAATCAATCAAATGAATTAAACTTCCCGTCATGACTTGCTGCATTTCTGTCAGCGGAGTCATTTTTTTCTGAACAGCTGATTGGCCAGTGGGTGGTGCTTTTTATAGGATCAGATTCAACCCTGAACTTACCCTGCTCCGGAGCAGGATAGCCGTTCAGAGTAAGTTACCATGGTGATCTACCCCGATAAGAACTGAACCGGCTTCGTGAGACCGAAAACCCAGGGTTAACCCTGAAGTTACCTCGCTAAGACATTAATCCTGCTTCATGATACAGGCCCCAGCTTTCCTGGCTCTGTCCAAAGTGAACATACAAAACTGCAGTGTGAAAACAGTTTGTTTTACAGGGGGGTTATGTGCCAGATTATTTCCTGTGTTTGGATTTAATACAGACTGAAGACACAAGATATAAATCTGGCAGAGCTGGAAGCTGAGCTGCTTTACCTAAAGAAGCTAAGAGCTGAAATACAGAGCTAGAAAAGCTTCACGTTGCCCAAAGTCTGAATATATCAGACAGCAAAAGCACAAACACTCAAGCTGTGGTGAGGTGAGCTGATGCTGACACACCAACTAGATGAATGGCAGCTTAGAGGCAAAACATCAAAGCATTTAATGTATAAAAGTAATGCACATCAACAATTATAATGAGGTGCTGATCACTGGTAATAGACTTGTCTGTGGAAAACAAGTGTCCCACACTCTGGCTCCATATGCAGGTCTTTTATTTTGATGATGATCCAGCCTTTGGGCCTTCTTCAAGATTAACAAACATACTGAGACACGGGCACACTGATCTGTTATATGGACCACACCTTTGTCACACAGCTGATGATGATTAGGTGATTAGGTCATTAGGTTGAGCAAATCACAGTCACACAGCTGATAGTGGTTAGATCATCATGCCTCAGCATTAGGTTGAGCAAAAGGATCTACAGCCAATCACGTCATCAAAACAAATGACAACAGCCACTACATATTCTACCACATTTGAGTATAATATACATTTTCATCCATCCATTTTCATCCGCTTATCTGGGACCGGGTTGCGGGGGCAGCAGGCCAAGCTTCCCAGCAACGCTCTCCAACTCCTCCTGGGAGACCCCAAGGTGTTCGCAGGCCAAATGAAATATGTAATCCCTCCAGTGTGTTCTGGGTCTGTCCTGGGGCCTCCTACCAGTGAGACGTAACCAAAACATGCCCAGCGGGAGGCGCTAAGGAGGCATCCTGATCAGATGCCTGTACCCCCTCAACTGACCCCTTTCGATGCGAAAGAGCAGTGGCTCTACTTCGAGCTCCCACTGGATGTCCGAGCTCCTTACCATGTCTCTAAGGCTGAGCCCAGCCACCCCATGAAGGAAAGTCCTTTTGGTTGCTCGAATCCTTGACCTCATTCTTTCAGTCACTACATAGAGCTCATGACCATCGGTGAGGTTTGGGACGTAGATAGACCAGTAAATCGAAAGCTTCACCTTCCGGCTCAACTCCCTCTTCACCCAGATTTGGAGGTCCTGACACTCGGCTACAAACCGCCCCAGTGCATGCTAGAGGTCACGGTGTGATGAGGCAACAGAACCACATCATCTGCGAAAGCAGAGATGCAATTCTGAGGTCACAAACCGGACCCCTTCCTCCCCATTTTGGGGCTACAGCTCAAATAAATTGAAGTTTTCTTGTCAGTGACACTGTGTCCTTGTATTCTGTATTCTGTGCCTTGAGTCAATAACCAGTCAGACGTCTTGATGAGGTAATGGTGTTATGTATGTGAGGTAGATGGACACATTGTTGTCGGAGAGTTTATGTATTAGACACTGAAAGTGACAGCTCAATAAGCAGTACAACAATAAGTCAACACTGTGTTACACTTTTACAAATGAAGCCACGCCCACTCTTGGTGCACCACGATTATTTCCTGTAGGAAATGTGAAAACAGTTCAGATCAAGAGCTCTCTCTGTAGCTTGCACACTGCAACTCACTCATCCTGTACTGGCCGCTACTTCTGCTCTGCTGCTGTCAGCTGCTGATGTATCTTATACTGCTATCCTATACCCTATTACACCTTAAACAAATACCAATAACCATAATACATCTTATCGTACACATAACAACTCATATACACTAAGAATAGGCATATTACTCCTGGTACCATACTCAGTCCTCTTGTCACAGGGTACCTTGTCCAAATACGCATGTGAAATACTCAAAAACAGTATGCTACAACATCTGAAGAGGACACCACATCCCCCTCCTCATCTTCAGATGATGAGTCCCAGGTCATCCTTAGCGTCCTCTCCTCCCCCTCCTCAGATTACTTGATCTGCTCGTTTTTGGGGCAGGGAGTCTTTGGAAAAGTCGCCAAGTGCACCAAGTCAGCCACTAAGGAAACAGTGGCTGTGAAGATCATCAACAACACCTATAAATTTGAGGCATTGAACGAGATAGGTATCAAAGGTTTCATTTGTACAGTGCGATGCTTCAAATGTACTTTAAATCATTTGCCTGAAATCTAACATCTGATATGTTCCCCAGGCTGCCATCCTTAAACAACTGAGAGCTTTCGACTCAGACAGATACAACTTTGCAACTTCACTTTTTTAATTCTTTTTGTTTTTAACATGAGTATGAGTGAGTATTTATTAGGCTTGTCCACAATGTGTTTATTATGCTGTGTGTATCTGTGTATTTGTGTATTTTTGTACTTTGTGTTGCTCCCACTGCTACAAAACTAATTTCCCCACTGGGGACAAATAAAGTGACTGATTGATAAAAGAGTGATTTTGTCTTGAGTTTGAAATGCTGGACATGAGTTTGTGCAATTTCTTGCATAAGAGACCTCGCAACTGTTTCTCTGTGAAAGAGATCCGCCCCATCCTGCACCAGGTATGTACTGCATACAGGAGATGGTCACATTAAAATACAAAAACTGAGGCTAAAGCAACATGTCCAAGGTTAAAGGTCAGCCTCCTCACCTGTTTATGATCAATGTCGCTATAGCCAAGGTGTGACTGGACTTTGCTATTTGGCAACCAGAGTAGTGTTTTTGAGGGTATTTCTGTGGTGCTGTCATATAGAGTCTCAAAACCTGGGAATAAGTTTGCATTTTTGATCCCTGGAGCACACTGTTCTGGTGAATTTAAATATAGGGAGTTCCTGCTATTTTGTCCACCAGGTGGACTATAATCCATATTGTACAGGACTCAAATCCACTGTATTAAATTGTCAGGTGTTTCTGTTTCTGTTCCACCAACTGGAAATAACTAATTTGCTCTGAAATTATACTCAGCTCAGATCTTACAGGGCCCTCAGCCTGGCAAAGCCCATGTTCAGAAACAAAAACTGACCTGTATACAGCGACTGACTTTATAACATGATTCATTCGTGACTTTCAGATGGCCACGACTCTACAACTCCTGGGAAGCCTTGGACTCGTGCACACAGATCTCAAGCCAGACAATATCATGATGGTGGACCATGTAAACCAGCCTTTGAAGGTTAAGATGATTGACTTTGGCTTGTCCCGTCATGCTTCCCAGATGAAGAGTGGTGAAGAAATGCAGGCGCTTTACTACAGGTAAGTAACAGGTGGCAGAGTTCAGGATTTAGATTTTATATCTACTAAAGCAACTAAAACAAATAACCTAAACAATGTATTTGTATTTCTTTCTCAGGTCTCCAGAGGTCATCCTGGGACATCCCTGCACAGCAGCCATTGCCATGTGGTCTTTAGGCTGCACTGATGCGGAGTTGTTCCTAGGCTATGCCCTGTACCCTGGCAGCAGCGAGTATGACATGGTCAGTATTACAACTAAAGACGGATTTATGTTTGTGTGTCATTTCTACACAGAGGCTAGGCCATGGGCTCTGCTGTAATGAGCATTTATATTTGTGCAGTAGTGTGTCACTTTGCAGTTACTCCTCTAACAAAACAAATAAAACAACAAAAAGAAATCTTAATATTGACCAAGTGTAACTGACTTTGTGACTTCGTGTAGTGCCAACAGCTACGACATATGGTTCAGACCCAGGGTCAGCTGCCGCTTGGACTTCTGGACAATGGCAGCAAAACAAGGGACTTCTTCTGCAGTGGCAGACGCCATGGACGCCGCTGGAGACTGAAGGTACAAACACTCAGTGACTCTCAGCCAGAATGGCTTCCATTTTATCTTTGTATCCATCAGTGTCTTTGTCTTTGTTATGCTGCTCACTGTGTTTAAGCTAATCGAATGAAATTTCTCTTCAGACACGTTTGGAATATGGACAAGTCACCAGGGGCAATAGCAAGTTCAACTCCCTGGATGATTTGAAGAAGTTAGGAAGTTGCATTTGGCAAATCAGATTATTTTTTCTTCTTAAAAATGAGTACATTCGCCACAAATCATAAGCACCATTAAGATAAACAGAGATTTTTCTGACCTTTGTGATTTATTCTGATTTATTCTCAGATTAGACCAGTCTGCCATCTGTCAGATGAGGACACCATGGCACAAGTTGAAGACGTGGACAACTTCATTGATTTGCTGAAGAAGATGCTTTATCTGGACCCAAGGAAACGGATATCGCCCAGCCTTCTTCTTGAGGATCCATTCATCACCATGACTGACCTCATTGACAGCTACCCCAACAGCTTCTAGTAGGTCTACATTAAAATGCTGTGTGTAGAACATCTGTGCTGGTGCGGATGGACGAATGTTGATTTAATTATTGATCTTCTCTTAGCACCAAATCAGCTTGTGAGATGATGGAAGTCTGTCGGGATCAGAGTCAGAGATCAGAAGACATGGAACAGGATTCATGGCTCAACCCGCAGGCCTCCACCAGCACAGCCACCCTGGACCAGCACAATACCCCCAGCCAGGTTGCTCCTGCTTGGCACAATCACCAGGAGCATTCCCTTGGTACTGAAGGTTGCATTGGCCATCTTCAGTAGCCTCTCCATCTGTGACGACCAGAGTCCACCACGGCCACAGCAACTCAGCTGTTCCGTTGCCAAAGGAAAGGCAACGCCAGAGCACCAGTTGCCCACCACCTCCGTGACTACATCCGATACTGGCAAAGTATCGGATGTGAGGAAACTGAAGAGGAGGTTTTCTGAAACCTCACAGAGCGGTGACAGGTGAGTGTTGTATACCCTTCCTGGTCTTACTTTGCAGTATACGTGTATATATACAGATTACCTGATATTTGCTGTTAAAATTGAAAAGACTGAAACTGTATTTGGTCTATGCAGAAGTCTGGAGAGCGGCCCAGCCCCGAAGAAGAGGATGAGGATGGATCTAATCGAGACACATGCAGGTAGAATCATCTATAGCAGCACACATTTGAGATCAGCTGTAAATGAATAACATGTTGAAGCATTGTAAGCATCATAACTTTATATTTTTCATTTTTCCTTTTATGCAGAGCAACACGAAACTTCAAAGAGACTCCAGCCAAGGCTTCATCCAGCGTGGCCACAGCTACGCCTCAGAGGAAAAGGACGTGGGCGACCTTTGTAGCCTCATACACTGGGTCAAGGTGGGTGTTCTTTTATTTGTCTGTACTTATTAAAGCCTGCTGTTCAAGTTCAAGACATTCAAACATATTTCATCTATGCAGAAATCCATACACTGGATCACTGGAGAGGAAGAAGAGGAAGATGAAAGTGATGGATTCTTTAAGCAAGACCCAAACTGAAGCTCCGTCCACTGAGGCCAAAATTAAACCTCAGAGAAAAAGGACGTGGGCGACCTTTGTAGCCTCGCACCCTGGGTTAAGGTAAGTGTTCTTTTATTTGTCTGAACTTATTTATGCCAACTGTTTAAATTCAAGACATTCAAACACATTTCATCTATGCAGAACTCCATGCTCGCCAGAGGGGAAGAAGAGGAAGATGAGCCAGTCACATGATTCAAATAAGGCTCCAACTGATGAGTCTGAGACACAAAAGAAAAGCAAGCTTATCTTTGACTCCTGTTCAGTGGGTCTCAGTCTCAGTTAAAAACAAAGCAGGTGGTTTTGGTGAAACCTTAAAACTTTTTTTCCCCACAGGGAAGTGCCAGGAATCTAACCAGGCATCATCCAGTGAGGCCAAAAATCCAGAGATCATCGAAAAGTTTGTATTTTGTCACTTCCCAGTTTTAAAGAGATTGTGCTGTTACTGTAGGATTCAAGATATTTAAACAACATTTCATCTTTGCAGGAACCCAGACTGCTCATCTCCAAAGAGGAAAAAAACAAGAAAAAGATCCTCTCCGGTGACAGTGGCCCAAACCAGACCTCTGAGGAAAAGGAAAGTGTCCAATTAGGTAGGTGTTGCGTCACATCCCTGTTTAGTCGGTCTGTCCCATTAGACTTTATGATTCAAGAGATTCAAACAAGTTTTGATGTGTGCAGAAATCCAGACTGCAGCTCCTCCACAGAGGAAAAAGAGAGAGAGGAGCCTGGATTGAGGGTGCACCTTCACGTGCAGGTAAGCTCTTCTAATGCAACTCACGCTCAGGATCAGCTGATTGTAAATCAAGAAACTTTAGGTCTGATACTTGTGAGAATTAAAATTTGTAACGGAAAGTTTGCTATGCAAACTTGAGAAGTTGGCATAACTAAACTTTGTTGTTGTTGGACAGTGGCAGGCCACCAGAGCCACGGCGGATAGCGGAGGACAACAGAGGCCAATGGAGGACGACGGAGGACGACGGATCCAGGACAAAGGATCAGGACCACAGATCAACGGTTCAGGGTAATATCAGGTCGTTAGGAGGTTGGTAAGTAACGCCTGCACAGGAGACGTCTGTTATGACTGTCTGTTTGATATGCTGCCCATAAGACACTACACTATCTCTGGAAGGGAGTTCCCTCTCGTGTGGTCCTTCCCAAGGTTTCTTCCAGCTCTCCCGTGAAGGGTGAGTTTGGGAGTTTTTCCTTGCCCGCTTGAGGGAAGTGTCATCATGATATGGGCATAATTTTTTGTTACTCTTGACATGTGTAATTGGATTATCTAAAATAACATAAAATTGAATGATATCATATAAAATAAAATAAATTAATTAATTGGATGTAAGGTTTTGTTGTTGTATTATTAATATAAAATAATGAAATAGAATACAAAAATATAATAACATGTACTACATATACAGTATTAAATTGTATATCATTTTATGCTTTATTACTCTATATTATATTATGTGATATAATTTTTCAAATAATATTATATAAATAATATATATTATTCTGAATCGTTCAGTTCTGCTCCTGGGTGGGATAATCTGCTGGCTGAATGAGCTGCCCATCAGCCACAGCTCGTTGTGCAGAGGGTGAGAAGGATTGTCCAGGATTGCACAGATTTTGTCCTTCACTCTCCTCTCAGCCACTGTCTCCAGACTGTCCAGGTCCAGTCCCACCACAGAGTGAGCTTTCCTCACAAGCTTGTTGAGCCTGTTGACCTCACCAGTCTTAACTCCACCCCACCAGCACACTACAGCAAAGAAAAGTGCACTGGCAACCATAGACTGGTAGAAGGTCTTGAGGAGCCCATTACAGACGCCAAACGATCTGAGTCTCTTCAGGAAGAACATCCTGCTCTGTCCTTTCCTATAGAGGGCATCTGTGTTATGAGTCCAGTCCAGTTTATTGTTGATGTGGACCCCAAGGTACTTGTACAAGTCCACCATCTCCACCTCCTCGCCCTGGATGGTGGCTGGGGCAGGTTGCCTCTGGTGGAACAGTTCCTTCGGGCACCCCGGTGTTACTTGACACCACCTCAGATACGTAGCCATCCACCCAGACATACTGCAGCCGGCCCGTGAGGTAATCCAAAGTCAAGGCAGTGATGTCCGGGTGAAGTTGCATATCCAGCAACTTGTCTCTCAGGAGGCTGGGTTGAATGCTGTTGAAGGCACTGGAGAAGTCAAAGAATTTGACTCTCACAGTGCTTCCAGCACTCTCCAAGTGAGACAGGGCCTTGTGAGCAAGCAAACTGCAGGGGGTCCAGGAAGGCAGAGAGCAGTGTCCTCAGGTGCTGGAGAACAAACCTCTCAAATGTCTTCATGACATGTGACGTTAGTGCCACCGGCCTGTAGTCACTTGATGTATTGATTGATCAGGAACCGTTAACAGCAGCAAAACTAAATCCAAACATCTGTTTACAAACTATCACACAACTCGTGCAGTATAACCCAAGTCTCCTATCCAGTTGTTTGCTCAGTGCATCCCACACACATGCATTTTGCTCATAAAGAAAACTTGTTAGTATTGGAGTCTGGTATTGAAGTTAACTGATGAATTTTACTTTTTTACCTTCATTTTATGATTAAGGTTTATCAACTCAGCCACAAATATCTTTGCAGGTAGAAAAACATAAACTATTACTAGTTAAATAAAATACATATACAAAGTGATAGAAGATGTACTGCTACTCAGTTAGACCATTGCAGTGAAAAAAGTGCTGTGAAGTTCAGTTGATTCAAAACACACCCAAAACACACATTAAACATGGCTTAATAAGTACACAAATTGGCTTCATTATAACTCGCAGCTTTCACAGACAAATACATTTTCCCCATAAATACAACATGCTAATGTTATTAGCACAAGCCTATGGCATTTTACATTGTATAAATTAGCCTCACAACTAGTGGACATTTCCTCTACTCACATGAAGCCAGGGACAACAGCAACATGTAACAAAGGTAATGGTACGTAATTTGGCACCATTTCAACTCACAAAGTTCACTGACAAAACAACTGTCTAATACAAAACACGTTTTCCAAACAAATACAAAATGCTGGCATTATTAGCACAAGTCTATTGCATTTTACATTGTATGAATTAGCCTAGTAGCTAGCAGAGATTTCCTCTGCTCATATGAAGCCAGGATAAATCACACACAGGACTTAAGATGCTATTTTGTGGAGGCTTTGTTGTCTTCACAATTTATTGTTTCTTATCTGTGAAATTAAGCTTCGTTTCCACTGAGGGAAATAGTTTCAGCTTACAAAAAAGACAGGAGGTCTGTGTTGCCACAACTTACAGCAAAGGCTCCATGTTGACGCAGAGTCTACGCCTAGTTGCAACGTCAATTCAACGCAGAAGTAAGTACTGTGAGTAAGGGAGAAGCTAGGAGAGGGCAGTAAAAGTGAACTTATCAGACAGACACTGCAAAGAAGTCCACCGGTACATCCAAACAGGTGACACAGTTAGATAAAGAGTCCTTTCATTCCACCTCATCTGGGATCAGCACACTTCCTCAAGGAGCTTTGTTATCCAGAACGTTTACGTGGCTCAGACGATCCTTGATTTAACTAATGCTCACTCTACTTTTAATTTTATGCTTCTCCGTTTAAGGTTTTTGAGCAAAGAATGTCCATAACTGAAGTAAATTTTGATTCTCCTCTCCTTGAGCCACTCTAACTCCTCTCCATTCTCCTTCATGCAGCTTGTTGATGGATTTCCCCCTTCCCCCGCTCACAGGTGTGTCTAATTTATCTCCTGTCATTCCACCTTCCTCTCCTATCAGGATTGGAAAGGCTGTTCTCCTTCCTGCTGGCCCCTAGGACAGCAGCTAGTGGGTTAGGTTCCCAGTTCCCCTCAAATGCATTAGAGAAACATTCAAGTATACTTTTCCAGTAAATAAACAATTTCTGACATGTCCAAAGAGAATGTCTTGATGTCCCATCTGCCTATTTGTATCTTCTACAAAGGGGGGAAACATCAGGGAAAGTCTAATGCAATCTGTCTTTGGAGTAGAACAGCCAATGCACTGTTTTAAATAGTATCACCGTCTAGAGTTAACGGAGCATTTATGCACACTTTCAAGACAAACGTTTTGGTGGGGCTGTTAAGAAGGGCAAGAAGCAAAGAACACGCTCTAGTGATTGCCATACTGGGCAGCCACTTGAGTCAGCTGCTGGGCCCTTTTCCCACCATGATACGATGCTTAAGTGAGCCGTCCAGTAGTAAACTTTAGAGTGTGGCAGGTCAAAACCACCCTCATCCTTTGATAAGGTGTGTTTTGGTGATTCGTACAAAGGGCGTGGTGAGCTAGTCCTGCTGTTTAAAATAAGACAGAGGGATAAAAGCTAGGATAGGTTGGAAAAGGAAGAGAGATTGTGGCAGAATTACCATTTTGACTGCATTTATTTTCCCAACCAAAGAAACACAAATGTTTTATTTTCAATTTTAAAAGTTCAGTTTTAAATTGTGGGGTTTTAGACTTCAACTCTTCTTTAGGTAAACTGAAGGAAAGCATGACCTCCGGTGGCCATGTTGTGCTTGTGCTGCTAAAAATCTGCTACAGACATTCAGTGAACTGCAAGAAATACATCACAAATTATGGCTGCTGCGCAGCAATGGGTCGAATGCGGGCATTTTTAGGCAATTCTGAGCAACAAGCAGAAGAATTGGAAGACATTTAGGATTTTAGCAACACAATCTGCCTTTTGCATCAGCTGAGGCTTGAACTCACAACCTCTGAGACTAAGGATCTCACTGAACTAATTAGTCAGTGAAAAGTCATGTGTAGCTTCACAAATTGACTAAGCCAGACGTGCAGGTTTAGCAGCCATCCTTGCATGGAAAAGCAGATTTCAAACCACTGTAAAAAATTCAGTTATCAAAACAAAAATCTGAAAATACTCATATTGCATCTAGACAGCATGGAGACATTGTTTGTAACAGTGATTGATTTGCTCCATCAGTGAAAAACTGATGTTTAAAGTTGCCATTTTTACATTGACTCCAACTGTTCACATTAGAGCAAAATTCAAAATGCTGTCAAAAATTCAGTTTTTGAGATAAAATTCTGAAATTTGCCACACATCATCTACCATGACTCTAGAATTTTGTAATTTTTTTTTCATGAACATTGAAGATTTATTTAGCAAGAATTTGCATGTATATTTTTACAGTACCGTTTACAGTCAAACATTTTGATGCACTGTAGGCTCAATTTTTGATAAGTCAAAAATCTGAGAAACAGTTTTTGTAGGACAGTTTGAAGATACTCTGTAGTAAGTTTGGTGTCAATTGAGCAAAAATTGTGGGAGGAGATAGGTTTAAGAAGTTTTACAGTTTTTGAAAAAAAACAAAAAAACAAAACAGTGATGAACTTCATAATTTTTAATAGGTTTAAATGTAAAGTTTCTTCAGTATTGGGGCTACAGTTTGATGAAAGTTGTGAAGTTGTAGCAAAAGTAATAATTGCAAGCATGGCTGTTCTTGACTTGCATAGAATCATTGGACCTCATTTATGAAACAAATGTACAACAGAAAACTAAGCGTACAGAAATTTACACCCTAAATTCAGCATTCATAAATGTTGATGTGGGTGGATAGATAGATTGATACACAAGATTATAATGCCCAAGGGAAATTAGGGTAACCCAGTACCTTTTTACATAAGAGCCGTTACTACAGTAGATATGCTTCTAATGGTCGTGTAAATTTAAGTAGCTTACAGACAGGTGGAAGCCTCGGTCAGATCTCACATCAAGTCTCTATTCCTGTACGCAGTTTTAGTAGATCTAACTGAGGAAAATTGTTATTGGACTATATCCAGTGCGGTGTTTGTCACTTCATATTTCATATTAACATATATATGAAGACTGAAATATAATGGATGTATGAATTAAATATTCCCACATCGAGTTCAGTTGTCCATTGAGTTGCTGACTGGAGTGATGATTTTCTTTTGGCGATTGTTTTTAGCTGCCATGTCAACACCTGATCATTCCTATGCTGTGATTGGCGAGATAAGAACGTTTCTTGAATTACAAGCAAACCCTATCATAAGATGATTTCTGTCCTTGGATTTGCGCTGGTTTGTAAGACTGATAAATGAGGGCCATTATCTTTTAACTGGGACAGACATGTTCTCTGTGTTGTACGCAAACATTCATCTTATACACGAGTTTAGGCTTTGAGGCACCTTTGTCCAATTGTCTTCATTCAGGCACTACACTCTTAGGGGTCATTGTGTGTCAGTGAACTGCTGACTCAGCTGTCGCTGACACCCTGCTTTCAGAGATGATTCTTTTAGGGAGACATTTTCTTCCTTTTTCCCAGTGGACATCCGTTGCCGTACCTCGTTCTCTTGACTCAGTAAAGGTGTTCTGGGCCTTCAGATAAAACAAGGTATTAGTCGGTTTCCAAATCACTCTGAACAACAATGATGACAAACATGCTGACTATGAACACATAATGGTCCATGAAGAGTACAGTGTATCATGGTTGACTTCACAAATATGTTAACACATTAGTTAGGGAGGTACAGATGAAAGCACAAATGAAAAATGAATAAAGTGACTTACTCTTCAGTGTCTTTGGTTGTTTTTTGTGGTGTCTTGTTCTTCTCAGAGTCTCTGTGTGACACACTGAAGGATTTAAGAAAAGTCAGTGCTGAACAAACATTTATTTGTGGGTTTTGTCTGAAAAGATCTCAGTCAGTCATTATTATATTAACTGTGAGACACTGGTGTTACAACAAGACAGGTGTTTAAAGTTTATAATTACCAGTTGCGATGTTTTTGAATAAGCAGGCTGGCAATAATGATAGCAACACAAACAAAGGACATGACCACGACCAACACAATGATCAAAGTGACATCTGTGAGAAGAGAGGAAAATTAGTAACACTCAACATTCATAAAGCAACTACAGATCAAATGGTGATACTGACACGAGACCACATAAAGGTTCACTTAGTGAAATCACCTTTGTCAGACGCAGATTCCTCATTGGATCTTTGGAAGTGTTTCTCACCATCAGCAGACGACAGTGTGACCTCAGGAATCATGGTAAACATCTCTATCTGAGGACCAGAGAGCACTCGCACTGCACATCCAACCTGTGTGCTGTTGCCATGGAGACGAGGTAGCACGGCTGTAGCGGTGACAGTGACTGTAGCGTTGGTGTTGGTGACACTGGTAGAGTTGTAGTGAGGGACAGTCAGTGTTACTGTGGGAGCAGGTCGACCTGTGGCCGAGCAGGACACAACTGCCTCTTCAGGAGAGTTTGATTCTCTGACATGTAGAACGGGTTCATGCAGCTCTGCACACACCACACATTTAAAAACATCACATCAAGTTTTTACAGGCCAGACTTTAAGGATGATGGAGATGTCTTTAATAACACTGTAAGGTTCTTACCATAGAGTTGGAGGCAGGTTGAACCAGTGAGAGCTCCGTCAGGGAAAGTGCTGTACACACACCGATAGCATCCTTCATCTTCCTCCGTCACCCTCCTGATAACTATGGAACAGTTCTGCAGTCCAGCATATTTAAACTCCACATTATCCTGAAAACCATCATTCACTTTCTCACCAAAGTATTTGTTGTAAGATGCAAGATTCTTCACCCCCTCAGGTAAAACTTTCTGCCATGACACTTGACGAATATCTTTAGGTTGCATCAGCTGACAGTTTAAGCAGGCTTTGTCTCCCACTGCTGCCATCACAGTCTGCTCAGTCTCTATCACAGCTGCTAGACCTGCAGGGAGGAAATGAACTGACAGTTATGTGGGGAAACAACTGTGTGTCTCTGTAACAGATCTCTGCTGGCTGCTCGGCATTGTGACTTGTAATTCAATAAGCAACTACGAGTCAGTGATTAAATCTGACAAGCTAGCTTAATGGAAAGCACTCTAATATTAATGCTATTAACTGAACAGTGTTATCACGTGTGAATGCAGTTTAACCTGTTCAAAACAAATGGCTTTAAAAGCAACCAATACGTGAAATATTATGTGCAATATTATTTATATTTCCTACCTTTCTGACAGACCCCCGACACAAAAAGGAGACACAGGACTGCACCGTTAGCCATGTTGTTGCTAAAAGAGCGGTTAAGATTCAAAGCGGCAGGTGAGGAGGTCGGTTAAACCATTATCTCTGTGCGTGGGTGTCACTATAAAAAATACCATAAGGTAGTCCCTAGAAAATATATATATGCCTTGTAATAATGTTCTTATTAATTCAGTTGAATATCACATAAACTGTCGACTTGGTAAACGATACTCTTTTGCTCTTATCCGTTGTATAAACAGCGCGTGACGTCTCAATGGTCCCCTACTGCACCGCGTAGTGGTACGGTCCACTCCAAGTCAGGCGGAGACAGAGATGAGAGTCTCACACATTACTTACGTTTTCTTCTTACACCGTCATTATTAAGGTCAGAGAACATTCAGCAAGTGTGTACAACTGTAAAAATGTACGCATTTTCTTTTTTGTTAAATATTCTTTCCGGTGAATGTTTAGCCATATAATATAATAAAGTAACCTCAGATAATCCTCAAAAATCATGTATATGAAAGAAAAAAAACTTAAAAATGACGCAAGAACAACAAATTGTGGGAAGATAAAAAACACCGTTTATTTCAAATAAACAAAAATGAACAAAGACAGCTTCAGGAGAGTTTGATTCCCTGAGATACAGGTACAAAGCTGTTCCTGACAGAATACAACATACAAAAGTTCAGAGAGTTAAACACAAAGACTGAAAGATTCAGTTACACTTAGATCATCTGCTTTTCATGGGAAGTGAAAACACAGACAGTAGTTTGACCTGTGTCCAGGTAGGAATCGGTTTTGTTTTATCAATGCACATTACAGTTTTACAAATCAAGAAATAAAAGAGATAAGATGTATCTGATTCTCTGAGCAAATGGATGTTGCACAGGATCTGCAGTGTCACTTAATTGCTGGCATGGTTAGAAAAGAAGGTGACAGCTTTGGGCTGTCACTGGTCTGATTTTTCTCAGGAGTTGTCCATTGTTCTGTCTGCTTGTTGTCCTTCATGTCTACACGTCTGTGGGCCCTTGAAGTAGAAAGAGACTCAAATAATTACATTATATGGTACATATTTCTATAACTATAATTTACTATATAATTGCTATATAATTATATGATTGCAACTATATAATTATACTAAATAGTTAATTATTACAAATATTATTCATCTGAATATGAGGACTAAAATGCTGACAATGAGTGCACAATAATGACTCCATGTTCAAATATACAAAGAGCATTTAAGTCATTTGTGAAAATAATTGTGTTAATTAATTGGGTAACGCTTTAGATTACAGCCCGCAATTTACACCGTAACTATTGGGTAGTTATGGTGTAATCTGTTGTACTAACGGTGTACAGGTTTAATACGTACCAATACATATATGTAGGTACAGGGGAACAAGATGTTAAGTTATGGAATAAGGGGCTAACAATTCGTGAATTTACAGAGAATTTATATTATAGGTTTTTTTAACTCCTGGGGACCTATTCTATTGTAACAGGGTATGTGCGACCTACTGATCAATAATAGCCTATGGAAGTATTGGAGTATTGTTTTCTATCCCTTACGTGTCTACTGTTGTTTGTGCTGATACTGTGCATATTGGTATAATTTACTGTGAGTTGTTTGTACTGGTACTGTACATTCTGGTATAATTATTTGCATTAATATTTGTTTTTTCTTCAGATAAATCTGATAATTGGTGCTCAGTCTCTTTGCTCATTTATTAAGTATAAGGTCCACACAGCTTCTCATTCTACATATACATAGCGGTATACTGGTGGCTTTACAGCCTACATTTTATTGATTATCTCTGATCCCCACGGTCAATTTGGTCGTTGCGACAGTGCGAGCAACACCGCTGACGCTAGGTGGCGCCAAGCTAAAAAAAAAGAATCCTATCTGTTGCCTCTTTAAATAAAGGCTTTAAGTAAGGATGTAATATTTTGTTTTTATATGATACACAATGTACAGTTAACATTTAATATTACAGCCTGCATACCCTGTACTTACCCTGTAATTTAAAGTAACAAGAGGAAAACTACCACTGCATATAGCCTATCACTTGTTCTGTATATACAGAGAACAATGTGAGAGGTTTGTTTTGATTTTACTTGCCTCAAAACATGGAAGAACAAACTAAATTAACTGCACAGTAAGCTGACAGTAAAACATATTAACCATTTATATGTGTTGTGATTCATGCGTTGTGTTTTATCTTGCTATATTTGTATTTATTTCCTGGGATGAAAGGAGAGTGTGCACAGAGCTGGAAAAGGGTAAGTTTGCATGTTGAGGAGCCGTAATGCCAGGCGAACACAGTTGCCAGGGAGAATACCTGCAACATTTTAATGACTTAAAAATTGTCAACGTGTTTACACCAAAACACAAGTGAGTCACATCTAGGGTGGGTGAATTCTGTCTGCCGATGGCAAGCGGAGTCATGAAGCCATAAACAAACGTCCAGTAGGCTAATGTAGGCTAATGCTGGTGAGGTGAGGGACAGCTGAGACGGTCTTTAGACACCAACAGTATCCATGACAACATACTGTCACCTGGACCTTTGTTCCAAAGTAAACGCACAGATGTACCCTGTAGTTGTGTAGGCTACCCCCTAAAAATATAAAGGAACAATGTAGATTGCCTGTTTGTTTGTAATTAAGTCATTTTGAAATAAAATCACATCTGATTTATTACTTACCGCAGAAATCATCACTCCATCTTCCCCCCAATTTATTGTCATACTGTACCCTGTAATAATAGAATAAGTACCCTATGTTCTCTCTAAATTCCCCCCAAACTTCCATATTATTGATCAGTAGATCGCACATACCCTGTTATAATAGAAGAGGTACCCAGTAGTTAAAAATACCTATTGTATAAGTTCTCTGTAAATTCACGAATTGTGAAATTATTCCATAACTTAACATCTTGTTCCCCTGTACCTACATATATGTATTGGTACGTACTACACTGGTATACCATTAGTACAACAGGCTACACTGTAACTAAATTGCGGGCTGTAATCTAAAGCGTTACCATTAATTGCAACGGTAGGAAAGTGTCTTACTCTTTGATATCTTGGATGCTTGTTTGGTACGCCTTGTTCTCCTCACAGTTTTTGTGTCACAGCCTGAAGGATTTAAGAAAAGTCAGTGCTGAACAAACATTTATTTGTGGGTTTTGTTTGAAAAGATCAAAATCAATCATTATTCTATTAAATGTGAGACACTGGTGTTACAACAAGACAGGTGTTGAGTTAAAAGTCTAAAAATACCCGTTCTTATGTTTTCGTTTAAGCAAGGTGATGACTGCAGCAGCAACACAAACACAGGACATGACCACAACCAACACAGTGATCAAAATGAAGTCTACAAAAAGAGGAAAGTTAGTAAACATTCATAAAGCAACTACAGATGAAATGGTGAGACTGACATGAGACCACATAAAGGTTCACTTACTGACGCCGAGGTGTTTCTCACCATCAGCAGACGACAGTGTGACCTCAGGAATCATGGTAAACACCTCTATCTGAGGACCAGAGAGCACTCGCACTGCACATCCAACCTGTGTGCTGTTGCCATGGAGACGAGGCAGCACGGCTGTAGCGGTGACAGTGACTGTAGCGTTGGTGTTGGTGACACTGGTAGAGTTGTAGTGAGGGACAGTCAGTGTTACTGTGGGAGCAGGTCGACCTGTGGCCGAGCAGGACACAACTGCCTCTTCAGGAGAGTTTGATTCTCTGACATGTAGAACGGGTTCATGCAGCTCTGCACACACCACACATTTAAAAACATCACATGAATGAAGTCGTTACAAAGACATCAGCTTCTGACATTATACTTTTTGTCATGTTGAAGTGTGATGAGGAAAGGATTAACTTTTTATTTTCCTGGAAAGATGTTTTTATAATCACAACTTAGAGGATGAACATGTCCCTAATATAACACTGTAAGGTTCTTACCATAGAGTTGGAGGCATGTTCTAGCTATGAAAGCTCCATCAGGGAAGGTGCTATACAGGCACTGATAGCATCCTTCATCTTCCTCCGTCACCCTCCTGATAACTATGGAACAGTTCTGCAGTCCAGCATCTTTAAACTCCACCTTATCCCGAAAACCATCATTCACTTTCTGACCAATGTATTTGTTGTAAGATGCAAGATTCTGCTCCCCCTCAGGTAAAACTTTCTGCCATGACACTTGACGAACATCTTTAGGTTGCATCAGCTGACAGTTTAAAAGAGCCTCTTCTCCCACTGCTGCCATCACAGTCTGCTGAGTCTCTATCACAGCTGCTAGACCTGCAGGGCGGAAATGAACTGACAGTTATGAGGGGAAACAACTGTGTGTCTCTGTAACAGATCTCTGCTGGCTGCTCAGCATTGTGACTTGTAATTCAATAAGCAATTACAAGTCAGTGATTAAACCTGACAAGCTAGCTAAATAGAAAGCACTCTAATATTAATGCTATTAACTGAACAGTGTTATCACGTGTGAATGCAGTTTAACCTATTCAAAACAAATAGACTTCAAACCAACCAATACGTGAAATATTATGTGTAATATTATGTAATATTATTTATATTTATCCTACCTTTCTGACAGAACCCCGACACAAAAAGGAGACACAGGACTGCACCGTTAGCCATGTTGTTGCTAAGCTTGCTTTGCTTAGATCATAGACTGTATAAAATGAAGCTTAAATCCAAAAAGCTGCAGGTGAGCAGGTTAAACCATTATCTCTGTGCGTGGTGGTTTCACTATAAAAATTACGATGCAAAGGTGATCTCTGGAGTACGTAAACGCCTGTAAGTATTTCACTTATCGTTTAATGAAATGTCGAATAAAGTAGTGACTTTGCCAATGATGCTATTTTGCTCTGAAACCCTGTATTAACAGCGTGTGACGTCTCCCTTCTGGAACAGTGGAACAGTCCAGTCCAAGTCAGTTAAAGAGGCACTCACATACTTTCGTTTACACCGTTATTATCAACGTCAAAGAAAACTTACTAAGTGTGTAGAGATGTTAAATTATATCTTGTTAGATCTTGTTAAACCGTATAATACAATAAAGTAATTGCAGATAATCATTAAAAATCCTGTATATGAAAAAAAAACCCTAAAAAATAACGAAAGCACAACAAAATGTTTGCTGCAAATTGCGGGAAGAATAAAACAAACGTTTATTTCAAATACACAAAAATGAACAAAGACAAAACAAAGACAGCTTCAGGAGAGTTTGATTCTCTGAGAAACAGATACAAATGTTCCTGACGATATGCAATAGTTCAGAGAGTTAAACACAAAGGGCTCTAGTTTCGCAGACCGGGCGCAGCGCACCTGCGCTTCGCCAACTGGGTGTGGCCAGGCGGATTTTGTAAGTTTGGCGCACCGTGCACGCTGGCGCAGCTACTCCTCTTTCCCACCTCTGTCCCTCCTACCGGCACAAGTCGGAAAGAGGGAGGAGAGAAGGCGTGGAGTGGGTTTTTACACACATCACACCAATCAAATGAGCCCCTCTCCTCGCCCTTAAATGCGCCGCGCGAAGGTGTAATGAGAGTTTACTCAATTTGCCATGGCAGAAGAGAGCAGCAGCGTCAGATGGCCAAACGTCTCCCAGGAGGAAGCTTTTGTTTTGGTCCAGGAGGTCGAAGCTCGCAGTGTCCAAATATACGGAACTGCGAGCAGACCTCCACGGGCTGATGATGCAAAGGTAGCCTGGGAGGAGGTCACCACAATTGTAAATCAATGTTGCGTTTCTCTCGTGTGCGTGCACGCTCTCTCTTTCTCTCTCGCAGTCTCACTCTGTTTCTTTTCTTTTGACTTTCTAAGATGACAGATGCTGAATATATACTCCCTATCTGATGCTGTGGCTGTTTGTGGTTGGCTGAGAGGGACGTGAACTCATTAGTTTGCAGCTGTGTTAATCAAATCAGGTTGGGTTTCCATTACGCGTGCCAAACGTGCCAATCCCCTTTGATCTGACATCAGATGTGACGGGACAGTCGGTATAGAGATACATTTATGTGCTGATTGCAGATAGTTGCATTGAATAGTGGTTTTGTGGCTATTTATTTTATTGTTAATGTGCCTGATATTCTGGAAACCTGCCTGTGAGGTTTTGGTGACGTGTGTGCACTGTCCCACGGTCAGCCAAACTTCGGCTTACACCGCCTGCGCTCCACCTGCGCTGACAGTAGACATGGTTTCAGATGGCGAGCTTTTAGCGCACCTTTGGCGAAGCCTTTTGGCACGAAACTGTCACTGCGCAAAGCTGGATCTGTCGACACCTCCCCCTGCTGCGTCGCCACACCCATCTCAGCGCACCTCGGTCTGCCAAACTACCAAACTTCGCGCGCCTCGGGTTGCGCTGCTCGAAACTAGCTCTGCGCGGGGTTCACCACCCAATTCCCTTTAAATTCAAGGACACAACACAGCATAGTTCCTGACACGGATCTAGTTTAATTACAAAACTGCGGATTTTTATTTTGAGAAGTAGCAGGCTTCGGACAACTATTAAACAGAGCCTATTCTGGCACAAAAATATATAAATTCAGGCAATTTCACGTCTTTTTTGTCTACTTAGAAAAATTGTTACGGCCTTGATTTTACCCTGTCAAACTTTCAAGGACCCGTGGGAACCCTGGTTTAGTGATATCTGGACTGCACTCACAATGCTGGAACATATTATGACTGAGAGAGAAGACTCAACGTGACTCCGCTGTGGCTTCGAAACAAAGGAGCAAAGGAGTTACATACTTCCAGGAATTCTGGGAAATAAAGGCAAACCAAACATTGTAGCATGTGGAACAAACTATTTAATATAAATTACAAAGGTTTGGCACAAAGTTGGTTCACAATTTACAAGGAATATTACAGAATAAATACAGATGAAATTGACATGCTTTGATCCTACACTATCCAGTGTACAAAGTGGAGCTCATTCAAGTGTTGAGACAGATAAGAGTATACACAAGGCAGAGGATGAGGCCCAGAAAGGAGTGGATGTTTGGGAAAAACTATGTTGATGCTGAGCCTGCTGTGGTTCTTTTACGTCCGTTTAAAAGACACAACAGTCCCTTATCTCAGTGTCTCAGTCTCACCCGAACCACAAACCCTTCCTGAAACACAGGACGGTCCTCCCGCTGCTGAGAGTCGCACATCTAGCTCGTATGTGGAGACAGCGGCTTGTTGCTCAGGTCTGTAACATGTTTCCCTGGAGAGAGAGAATTTAACTAAGTGAGATGGATCACAATCAGTAATCGGTCTATATGACATATTTACATCATGTGGTAATGACCTCTTTGAAAATGACCACCATGACTGAAACAAGCAGCACTGTCAATTTATGAATAATCTACAAAGTGTTGGTGTCCCCTGGGTGCAACAGTGTGTGGTAAATACTTAATTGGTGTAGTTGGCTGTGTGACTAAAAAGCCAGCCGTATAGTCACCAGTTTGCAGTTTTGCTAATTGCGATAAAAAGTAAAATAAATAAAATATCTCCAATATAATCAGATGTTTCAAGCCATTCTGTATAACAGTATAATGAATGAATCACTACTGGCTGTAAAACAGCTGATTACTTAAGCATCCCTGTATGTTTATGGCATGGTACAGTGCAGTACCTGTGTACAGCTGCCTCTCTCCTCTGCTCAGTCCTCCTTCTTGTTGTCTATGAGCTCCTGCGTCTGCTGGGCGAGCCTCCTCTTCTCAGCCTGCTGCTTCTTCAGGGCCTCATCAGCTTTCTTACTCTGGTAGATCTTCACCCCGGCGAACGCCAAACACAGCAGCATTGTCTTCAGGGCTAGGATGTACAGGAGGATGGGGACGTTATCCAAAACCTGCGGATAGGCAGAGTTTATTTTTGAGGAATGCTATGCATTTTTCTGCTTCCAGACAAATCATAGAGAGCAAAGCACATTTCTTCCAAACATAAGAATTTTACCAATGTTTGCAGAAAAAAAGAGCTACTTTATATCCATAGGAAATGAAAGAAGAAAAAGACAGCTCTGGAACATTCAGGCATCCTGAAGCGGTTTCTCCCCCCGCCCCCTTTCCTCTTATCCACCAGTGGCCTCAGCTGTTCAAGCAGGAGGTGGGAGTTAATTTGGTCACAGTGAGAGGAGGAGATGTGTGAAAGAGAGAAGCAGCTGCAAGCCATGTGCATTCTGGGATTGCAGTGGTACAGTTTTTGTCGCCCAGACCTCGTTCAAAAAAGTGACAATTTTTAAATTGCAACATATACTGACCGAAGTTGGTAACGCATGATAAATTTCACGATTTGCTCCTAATCATTACAGTACAGAGACTAATTCGGCATACACACAAGCCATCAATACGAACACGTTTAATTTATTTTTTTTACCTTTTATAACTGCATCATCCGTTAATGTCAATTTAATCATAAGGTTAATCTTGACGTATTTCCAAGCGGACTGTCGCAAAGGTTTCCCATTTATATTTGCCTAAAATTCACGACTACTCTAACAACAGAGCCAAATTACGGGACAGAGAGACAGCATGAAAGGCATCCACAAAAACTTCTATTTTATTATATAACCAATTTGTGACAGTTGTGGCAGATAACGCGAGACACACAAACTCACTCAGCTGTAGCAACGTTAGCATTATGCTAGTGACAGTTGAGACAACCTAAGCGTTATTAGAGAACCACATGCGAAACAGCTTTTACACTAATAACAAATCATGCATAATGTATCTATAAAATGATAAATTAGAGTTTATTTACCTTCCAGTTAATCATTGTGGCGCCTGTAGTATAGAAGTTTCTCCTTCACTTTGACAGCTAGAGAGGTTTTAATGCTTTCTGAAGAAGGCGGGGCTTGCAGTGACCGGCCAATTGAAATGCAGGCTCTGTTGAACGTAAGTAGTGCTGCGTTCATGTAACGGATGGACTCAAATATTTTAGTTTAGGAACTTCAAGTGATGATCCACCTTTGTGGCATTAACATATATATATGGAGTTCGCGGTGATAGATATGAATTTAAGTATGAAAAATTTCTTGAACTGTATTGTTATTATTGTAAAACTAGTTTTCAATGTTTCTTAGTTAATTGTATTGTGTATTTTTGCTATAATATTTGCATTCCCATTACACATGAAGGCATCATTTCTCTTGAAGAACTCGTATGTTGTTGAAAGTTCGAGACGCGGATGGAAGATGCTGTGATTAGCACTCGTTAAAAGGTTGTTTTAAATACTGGAGCTTTGGATCCTTTTGGCTCATACTCACCGCGATGCACGTCCTCGACTCACATACTCGGACACTGCATATCATTTCCGTCTTGGACTGACTGCGTACACTTTGGTAAAAGAGATAACAGAGTACGAACCTCTCAAGGTGAAGAAGATGGCGCTCCCGGCCCACACGGCGCGATGTATATTCAAATTCTTGATTACACAATACATAATAATAATAATAATAATAATAATAATAACAACAACAATACATATATAACTAGTCTTTATCCGTCCTTTACCATGGTTAAATTCAAAGTCGAAACGAGGTAGGCATGCGTAGTCACGGTGGCCGAGAGGTTAAGGCGTTGGACTCGAAATCCAATGGGGTTTCCCCGCACAGGTTCGAATCCTGTTCGTGACGAATTTTCGTTTGTTTTTACATTGAACATTTTATTACTTTGATGGACAGATGATGAGACAACAGGCACACAGAACGCCCCACCACGAGTTTTAAATAGCAGCAAGACACTCAGCCTATATAGATGTTTAGCCTCATCCTTTTTGTTGTTTTTTTTTTTTTTTTCTGTCAGTGGTTTTGTCTCAAGTGGTTGTTTTCTGTCTCTTTGTAGTCATTTTGGGGCTCTTTGTGGTTGTTTTAAGTTTCTTTGTGGTCATGTTGTGTCTCTGTCGTCATTTTGAGGTTCTTTGTAGTTGTTATGTGTCTTAGTGGTTATTTTGTGTCTCTTTGCAGCCATTTGGGGGCTCTTTGTAGCCACTTTATGTGTCTTGGTGGTCATTTTGTGTTTTCTTTGTAGCTATTTTGAGGCTCTTTGTTGTTGTTTTGTGTCTAAGTGGTTATTTTGTGTCTCTTTGTAGTTATTTTGAAACTCTTTGTAGTTACTTACGTCTCTAAGTAGTCATTTTGTGTTCCTTGGTAGTTCTTAAGCTCCTACCATCATGTGTCATATATACTACCCCATTAACATGGACCTTGTGGGGGATAATCTTAGTGTATAAATATTTTCATTGCACACACACACAAAAAAGTGGTCAATCTTGTGATGTTGTCTGTCAAATAAATGTACTATCAGGAAGTGGATGGGTACCCTCAAAATGTATTTGCACATAATGAAACAGATGTGAAACTATCTGATTACAATAATAATAATATATAATATATTAACATTCAGCTTTTGAAATTACAAATCAATATATTTCATATTTTAATTTCAAAGAGGTTAATTCAGCAGAAATAAATTCAGGTACATGTTTTGTTTTCAAAGTAAAAAAAAAAAAAATCAATGCTATGAATTCAATGGTGTTTACATTTCAATAATAAGTGTTCAGTGGTTGTTAAAATTAAAATACTTGTGCCTCTTTTTTGCCTCCATAGTTTAAGTAAACAGCCCCATGACTCTGGTGTATATTCTAATAATGAAACCAGCATAACATCATGAAGAACATTAGCCAGAACACAAGCATTTAAGATTAGCTACGTTATTTCAAAATGTATTTTATTACATTTGC
Source organism: Epinephelus fuscoguttatus (assembly GCF_011397635.1). NCBI lineage: Eukaryota > Metazoa > Chordata > Actinopteri > Perciformes > Serranidae > Epinephelus > Epinephelus fuscoguttatus. The sequence goes on from NC_064775.1 coordinate 15,046,009, forward strand.
TTTATTACAGCTGTAATGATCACAGATCCCAAATTTCCACAGGCTGGGTTGTCTAGAAAATAAATATATGTGACATATGGACACTGGAGTCTGAATACTGCAAAAATAAAAAATGGAATGACTGGACACAACTTGTTTTCCCGTTTTTAAAACGAATATAACCTGAACCGTATCCATGTGAAACAATCTGAGGACTAAATGTTGTTCCAAATATTTTGTTGTTTCCCAAGTAGACTAGGAGTGTCATAGTGTCGAATAAAATAGACAGTACAGTGCATACAGTACATACTGCCCAGATAACACACCTACATTCACTTTAAAGAAATAAATACACAACAAATAATAAATATGTCACCTATTACGTCAGCTGTCAGAAGTGGAATTTTATTTTCTTCTGTATGTCAGTCCTAAATGAACCCACAGGTCTGTTCCCACCAGGCTGTAAGTGTGTAATCAGGAATATCATTGGCCCAGGAGAGCGCTCCAGCTCAGGGTGCAGTGAATGGAAAATAAAACATTAAAAAAAGATGTCATGCAGTGTGTCTCCAGCTACATGAAGTTCATATGATTTCAAGGTTTCACATGCTGTCAGCTCGTAAACTCATGTCAAGCGTAAAGAAATAACTTAAAGGGAGCACACACTGATTTTTTTGGCTCACTTTGCATGTGCAAACACAGAAGCGCACTCATCCTTTGTGTTTCGGAGACTTTACCTGTTGACATACTGTAACCACCTCCACACTTCCATCTGTCCATCCCTCAGTACATCCATCTGTAAGTCCGTCCAGTTCACTCTCCACCTCCATCTGTTCATCCAGAGTAACATATCAATCTTACCACATACTGATCCATTAATCAACGCATGTTAATCTGCTCTCTTATTGTAAATAAATCCTGTGAAAAGACCAGAGCCTACAGTGTTTCAAGAGGCAAAGTCCCTCCTGTTTTAATGGACCACCATGAGAACTTATTTTGGAGAAAATGTAGTGTAATTAAAGGTAAGAGACTCTGTTTAAACTGTGCATTTGAGACCAAATGTGTATGCATCCACAGCTGAAAGTAGTCCCAAACAAATGCAGCATTTACTCCAGTTTAACTAACATTTACAAAAAACTACAGTGCCCAGCTGTTGGAAATTACTGAGCTGATTCTGAAAATGAAAATATATATTTCTGACATGTTGGACTTGCAGTTGAGAGGTCAGAAAGTACTGAGTTGCTGCTTAAGATTTACCTCTTCAGGTGAGGTGAAGGTGATTGTTGTGTTTGTCTTTTCATGGGATTTGTTGGCAATAAGAAAAACACAGAATAACAACAGCCTTACTGACATCTGACTTACAAGCTCTGTCTTTGGCGATCTGATCCAAGTTTCATTGAATGACTAGAACCCTTCCTGCATCCCTAACACCACAGCTAATCAGTGGTGTAACGCTTCCCTGTGCTTTGCATTTTCCCTTATAGTAATAGTGACTGAAGCCAAGAGCACAAAGACGCACATTTGTGTCCTTGCAGAGAAGTTTCCTCAGATGCAACAAACCCCTCTGATCTGATCCTGATCCTGGGCCGTGTCCTTGAGGTCCAAACAATAATCTCTCCGCGACACTGATGATGAGTCAGTGTTTGCAATGTGCAGATGCATCCTAAAATCCTGAATCTTGGCAATTCAGCTTCATCATGCGTGTTTTCTTCTGAAATTGTACTTTGGCTGTTAGTTCTGACATCCAGCGTGTCACAGAAAGCCTGGCGTCCTGCTTTAAATATCTCTCCTCCTGCTCAGTAATGTCAATGTTGGTTCTAGAGGTAGGGTGTTACTGTAAATATCTTCCTCTGGTCGTTTAGTGACCCGAGCTGTAGTTCCCTGTTGACTTGTTTGCTAGTGGCTGCTACTTGTCTCCCAGGAAACAGTAACAGTAAAGGAGAACAGTCCCTGCAGTGTTACAGCACTTCCTGTCTTCATGCTCAGGAGGTCTCCCACCTCGCACACAGTGGGAGGTAGCGGGAGGTGAAGCCTCCGTGTCATAGCGTGCTCTCCCTGGCTTGTGTGTGTGACAGTGGATGCGCTCAGTAGCGCCCTCTGTGGTTCGTCCTGGACATGGTGAGCGGCAGCGACACAGCGGAGAGAGAGGAGACCTCCCAGTAGAGAGAACGAGACAGGAAGAGCTGGTAGAGGATCACCATGGAGATGGACTGGCAGAGGATCACGCCGATAGTCACCACCTACAGAGAGGGAGAGAGTTAAGGCCCTGACACACCAAACCGACACCAAAGAACTTGTGGCGACGCAGGCAAACTACATTGCTTCAAGCTCATTTTCCCCTACCTGAAAACTCCAGCTCAGACCTATTAATAAGTTACACTTCAAATGTGGTTTGTTAGTGTGTTCAAACCTTCTCCCTCTGGTGCTCGTTGAAGATGGCCGACATGAGGAAGAGGACGGGATGGCAGAGGAACCACAGGAAGCATCCCTGCAGAACACAAGGAACACCACATGACCACCTGAGGAACTGTAGGTGAGTATCTGTGTGTCTTGAGGGTACATTAGTGTGCTGTGTATGTTACTTTAGTGAAGCAGAGGTAGAAGTCTCTCTTCAGGGTGCTCCTCTCGGTGGAGATGATCTGGTAGAGGACAGAGGCCAGCAGGAGGGCCAGGCCCACTCTCAGAGCCATGAGGAGGAGACCTGCCAGACTCTGCTGGGCGTGGTAGCTGTGGTGTTGACTCTCTGTCTCGGAGTACTGCTCCCACAGCAGCAACACGCCCTGAAAATGACACTGTGTCACTGTCAGTGTCTTTTAGTATACAGGATAACTTCAACCTGAACCATATCTTACCACATTTCATTTACATTCAAATTCACTATCACCCTGAAGTATTAGTTTTCAGTGTAATCCTGCGTACCTGTATAACCACTCCACCTACAGCGACAGCCGTGGACGCCGGAGACTGTTCCCACTGTAGAGGTCTGGACTGAGGCTTCCTGCCCCGGCTCAGAGTCCAGCCCATGCACAGACTCAGTAACATGTACAGCATGGACACCTGGGACACCATATCCCAGACTGCACAGGGAACAGGAAGGTAATTAACAAATTAATCTCTTGTCTGTTTACAAATTAGAGAATCTAATGCCTTCAAGGGACTGTTTGTTATTTATGTGACAGGATGGGGGTGGTGAAAAAATGGGGGAGGCATGTCATGTCATGATTTTTTAGGCACTGGGGAGGAACTTATGTTTTTAATTTTGGACATACAACTTTAAATTGTAGTATTTTGTATTTATTTAAGTACCCTCTGAACCCCAAAACACACAGCCTGGTTTGAAAGGCAATTTTTCTTTAAAAAAAAAAAGTAAAAATGGGGGCAGCCTCTAGTTCAGCAAGTAGTGTGTCAACCCGCAGCCCTTCGTGAGTGTCATCCCCATTCTCCCTCCCCCTTTCCTGTCACTCTCTAGCTGCACTGTAATAAAGGCAATAAAAGCTCAAAAATAATCTTTAAAAAAAATCACCAAAATGACACCATTTATCATCGCTAAAAACTGTAAAAACAGAAATTATCTTTGAATTTCCACATTTCTGACAGTTCTTGAACGCATCATGTGTAAGGAACGCCTATGCAGCAACGCCATCCTGCTGTGTAAACATGGTGGCCACCCTTCGATCTCCCCCCAGCTTTACCTGGTGAGTAAGCAGCTTCAGTTTAAGCAGCAAAACCCCTTTAGCATTGTAAGGTATCTTAGCACCGCTTGCTGTGCTGACGATGCTAATGGAGCTATCAGTTACACAGTTAACAATGCTAAAGGGTGTTTGTGGCTCAAGCATCTGGGGAGACTGGAGGGTGGGCACAGTGTTGGGGGTGGGCACAGTCCCTAACTGAATCAAGCTTCAGAAGTAGATATAAATACGGATGGAGAGAGACAACGTACACTCTGCCAGGCTGCCCATCAGAGGAATACCAGTACCATCTCTGGAATACCTGCGGAGCACAAGAGGAGGGAACAGGAGACAATAGAGTGCCATAGTTATATATATAACAAGAGGAGAAAGAAAAGAAACAAAACAACAGAGTTAATTGCAAAGTTCAAAGGCTCCTTGCTTAAAAAACTATATGTGGAATTGGTAAGAAATTTGTTAATAAATATAATAAGGGGAAAATGAAGAAAGCTGCTCTCCACTTCATCTAAATCCTGTATTCACTAGATCAAGACACCCATCATGCATGACTGTTTCGTAAAAAGAGGCTGCCTTGATGGGTGTGAATGCTCCAGTCATGTGCAAGATGAAATACAAGTTCGAAAAGAACCTAATTTTGCTGCACAAATGTGCATTTATTTCTAATTCTGTTAATTTTTCTTGTGATACGCTGGAGTGTTACCTCTTTGGGACTAAAAGCTATTAAATTGAAAAGGAAATCTTATATCTTTATTTGCAGATTCTACCTGGCCAGGTGGATGTAGTTGCAGAGAGCGGAGCAGGCCTGTAACGCCAGCGCCGTGGTCAGCACTTTGAGGACGGTGTGCATGGGACCTCCCTTCCTCAGAGCCTGGTACAGAGGCTGGATGTAGATGCAGCAGGCGATAAAGTAGGCCAGCAGCAGCAGGAAGTAGAAACTGTGGAGACCTGGGACAGAGAGAGAGAGAGAATAAGATGAGTCAAGAGGAAACATTTTGTCCCACATAAATGATGCAGATCTCTCAGGACTGGTCTCTACATCTTGAACAAATCATAACCTCTTGTTATAATGTCACAGGTGAGCAGCGTGAGAGTACCAGAGATTTGACAGCATGTGTATGCACTTTCTTCCCTTTAAATATTTAACATAAACATCTTTTTTAACAGCACCACACAAGCATAAAGCAGTGGTTTTGGATGACTCTATTTAGACTGAAAAAAGGGTCGACATGGTTTGTCAAACAAAAATCAGGGCTTGGGATTCCCCACTTTAATATATCAAAATAAAAAACGCCCTTATTTCTGACCTGCCTCCTCCGCGCTGAAGTGCTCCAGAGGATTCCCAGCTGAGTCAGGGTTAAACAGCAAGATGGTAAAACTAAGATCAGCATGAGCTGGAATCACTGCACTTTCCTGCAGAGACAAACAGGAAATAGAGAAGGAAAGTTTTAAGTAACAAATGACTGCTCTTAGTACCAATATAAGTACTGAAAATAGATAAAGATTATTAAGGAATCTCATACATTCTGAACCCTGACATTAATATTACTACTGCTGGTATAAGCGTGGGTGTTTGTTGTTATTTTTCCAGCTCAGTTTTGTTAAGTATATTTATTTATTTGGAGTTTTCACACTGGCAGTGACGCTGTTATGTGCTATATGTGTACTGTAAATTTAGTTACTCGAGTAACTTGCAGCCAGAGCTCCACAACTTTGGACTGACATGCCTGAGAAGATCAGGGCAAATTCTGTCTCATCTTTTAAATCACTTCTGAAAACCTAGTTTGAATTTGCCTTTATTTTAACAGCTTTATTATCGCGTGGTTTGCTGTTGTGTGTTTTCTGTTTTTACTGCTTTTATCTTATTTTATTTGCTTTGTCTTTTATTCAGTTTTGTAAAGCACTTTGTAACCATGTTTTGAAAGATGCTACATAAATAAAGTTTATAATTCTCATATCAAAAACACACTAACGGTGCATAAGCGCATGGGTTGCAATAGCTAATTTCACTGCCAACACAAAGCTGAGGCTCAACAGATTCCAATGGTATGTGTTTAATCACTATACACAAATTTCACTGACCTGGCAGCTGAGGAAGAGCAAAAATATACTTCACTTAATACAGCCATAGCCATAAATTATGTCTTATTTTAGCTGTTTTTTTCAATGAAAGTTGTCTGATCTGATCACATAAATCCATTACTGCTTGAATAATAAGACTGTAGGCTATTTTAAGTCTATTTCTGGTGTATATTCCAACTTCTCTATCCCTTGCATGGGAAATGACCCCAAGAAGACTCATCTGAGTATGTCAGTCTTCAGCTCATTTCATGGTCTATGTCTCCATCTAGTGGCTGAATCATGGTACTACATTAACTCTTGTATTAAAGCTGTGGTTGGTAACTTTCATTAAAAACTGTCACTGTAACTGTCACTGTAGTCACACAACTATAAATGAGACAATAAACTCTAGATGACGTCAAGGTGAGGTGGTTTCTGGCAAGTAGCAGACACACACAAGCCTGTGACGACGTAACTATGTTAAGGAGCACTTGAGCAACACTTCAACACGTCTTGACATGTACGTGAAATTAAATGAGTTTTATAATTACCAGAGAAAATTTCAAAAGGCACAAATTGTACTCAAATGAACCCAAATGGCCAACATGGAGATCCTGCTGTAACATGTTTCTACTAAAACCTCTCTAAATGTTCTCTGCTTTACTTTATCAGCATCAGTCGTGTTTAGTCTACTGTTCAGATGTTGTGATATGGTTTGTTGGAGGTTTTGGGCTGCAACTGCATAATGCCAAAGAGATATTCACTCTACAAGCGTAAGGTTTTGTTTGGCGGAAATCTTTCATTTCACAATTTCTGACATTTTATCGGCAAAACAATTACTGAAAAAATAATGGGCACCTTAATCGATGATAAAATAATAATCAGTTGCAGCCCTGATCCGGTCACATTCATACATTTGTACACAGCGGCTGTTACAACCTGAGTCACCTCCTCCAGATTTTATGTCCATGTATGTGTTTGTTAAGGTGGGGTTACCAATGTCTGAAGTTACCTGACATGTATATCTGTCAGCATACAGGGCCCGCCACGATGTAGGAGAGAACTGACGAGGGATCGTCTGGTTGTGTTCGTCTTGACTGAGAGAAACTGAAGCAGGAGGACAAAAAGGACAAACACAGTGGTGTGAGGTGACAGTATGGACGGATATCAAGGATAAAAATCAATACAGCTGCATCACACCCATCGTATCAATGCTGGTTCTTACTGGAGAACTCAGCTTTAGCGAGCCTCTCAGAGCAGCTGAGGTTGTCCAGCGTGGAGTCCATATCCTGATACAGCAGCAGCCTGGACTCCTTCTCAGCAGCCAGACCAGAGTTGTCCAGCCTGCACACCAACAGACCATTATCACCTATAAAGAGACAGAGACGGGACAAGGGTCGGACACGTCTTCATTTATTAGATTTCTATCAGTTAGTCGCAGCAAAATAAAAATGGTCTCTCATGCTCCACTATTTTTTAACCCACCCACCACTAAGTATCCACCCAGCTGGAGGCAGCCAGACAATCTACCCATGGACAGATTACTGAACGGGCCTATCAGGGCACAGGCCTCAGGCGCAAAGTGTCTGGAGTCCCCCTTGCCTTCACCTGCAAACTGGTGGGACTCAAAATGGCTACAAAGATACACAAAGCTACTACTAAGGGACTCAAAATGACTACAAAGATACACAAAGCTACTACTAAGGGACTCAAAATGACTACAAAGACACACATAGCTATTACTAAGGGACTCAAAATGACTACAAAGACACACATAGCTATTACCAAGGGACTCAAAATGACTACAAAGATAAACATAGCTACTACTAAGGGACTCAAAATGACTACAAAGATAAACATAGCTACTACTAAGGGACTCAAAATGACTACAAAGATACACAAAGCTACTACTAAGGGACTCAAAATGACGACAAAGACACACATAGCTATTACTAAGGGACTCAAAATGACTACAAAGATAAACATAGCTACTACTAAGGGACTCAAAATGACTACAAAGATAAACAGCTACTACTAAGGGACTCAAAATGACTACAAAGACACACATAGCTACTATTAAGGGACTCAAAATGACTACAAAGATAAACATAGCTACTACTAAGGGACTCAAAATGACGACAAAGATAAACATAGCTACTACTAAGGGACTCAAAATGACTACAAAGATACACAAAGCTACTACTAAGGGACTCAAAATGACTACAAAGATAAACATAGCTACTATTAAGGGACTCAAAATGACTACAACCAGACACAAAGCTACTATTAAGGGACTCAAAATGACTACAACCAGACACAAAGCTACTACCAAGGGACTCAAAATGACTACAAAGATAAACATAGCTACTACTAAGGGACTCAAAATGACTACAACCAGACACAAAGCTACTACTAAGGGACTCAAAATGACGACGAAAAAACACAAAGCTACTACTAAGGGACTCAAAATGACTACAAAGATACACATAGCTACTACTAAGGGACTCAAAATGACTACAAAGATAAACATAGCTACTACTAAGGGACTCAAAATGACGACAAAGATACACAAAGCTACTACTAAGGGACTCAAAATGACGACAAAGATAAACATAGCTACTACTAAGGGACTCAAAATGACGACGAAAAACACAATGCTACTACTAAGGGACTCAAAATGACTACAAAGATAAACATAGCTACTACTAAGGGACTCAAAATGACTACAAAGATAAACATAGCTACTACTAAGGGACTCAAAATGACTACAAAGATACACATAGCTACTACTAAGGGACTCAAAATGACTACAAAGATAAACATAGCTACTACTAAGGGACTCAAACTGACGACAAAGATACACAAAGCTACTACTAAGGGACTCAAAATGACGACAAAGATAAACATAGCTACTACTAAGGGACTCAAAATGACGACAAAGATACACAAAGCTACTACTAAGGGACTCAAAATGACGACAAAGATAAACATAGCTACTACTAAGGGACTCAAAATGACTACAAAGATAAACATAGCTACTACTAAGGGACTCAAAATGACGACAAAGATACACAAAGCTACTACTAAGGGACTCAAAATGACTACAAAGATACACATAGCTACTACTAAGGGACTCAAAATGACTACAAAGATACACATAGCTACTACTAAGGGACTCAAAATGACTACAAAGATAAACATAGCTACTATTAAAGGACTCAAAATGACGACAAAGAGACACATAGCTACTATTAAGAGACTTGAAATGGCCACTAAGATACATAAAACACCTACAAAGAAGCTCTAAACGACCACAAAGAGTCACACAACTACAAAGAGATGCAAAACTACAACAAAAAGAAGCTAAATAACTATAAAGTCTGTGTGTCATGCTCTTATGTGGTGCCTTCTGCAGGAACCAGTTGGTTCATGATCCACCTATGACCCTATCAGCTCAGTGGGATCCAGCAAACCTCTGACCTCACTCTTGGACCTTTGGTGGGTGTTGGAAGGGCAGTAGAAAGTCCAGATTATTGGATGAGGTAGGAGAAGACTTGTATTGGTTGAGCAGGCTGATTTACATCGTGTAACTTGTCTTGAAGCAAATAACTGAATGAAGACACCCTGATTCAGAAAATGCTCAAAATAAAAATAGTAACTGCTGATGCTGGAAGAGATTGCTGTGATTTTAAAGCGGCACAAATACGGAAACTGAGGATGGACAAACTCAGGTTATTGAAAGTGATGTAAGATAGATATAATCAGATAAAGTAGTGATGACACCCTAGTTACACCCATTGATGAGCCAGTGGCAAATAAAACAAGAGCCAAAAGAGAAAATAAAACAGAAATAATACAGTAAAATGACTCAAAACACAACTGTTACGCCATGCTAAAAATTAACAGTGAATATGAGCTAGCCCAGTGAGTGCCTGAATGACACGTTAGCATCATTACATCAGTGTCGTTACCTTGGTACATGAATTTAGTGATGAACTGGCCATTCTGCTGTCTCGCCGCTTCGCTCCTAAAACGTCCCGTCACAGTTTTCCCCAAAACCTCAGAACCGAGCAGCACTGCGGCGACAAGTGTAGCTAATAAATACGACATTTTCCCCCGCTGCAGTTTGACGTTACCGACAAATAAACGTTTGCTACTGGATTCAATGAGCCACGAAGCCAGAAGTAAACCAGCTGCGTCAAGTTGTTCAAAGTTAGCAGAGATGAGACCGGAAGTTAGGTGTTTCTGCACTCACATAAGAGCTCACTTTGGAAAATGAAAAAAAAAGATGATTGGGAGGGTTTGTATATTTTAATTAATTTTAATAATAATTTGTAAAGCTGAAAAATTCTGTGGGCTTGGTTATCACTTAATCATAAATTCGAAATCCAGCGATAACACCATCTTTGTTGCCATATTTCCCTCAAAACAATGAGGAAAATATCATAAACATAAATAACATTACTAGGGTTGGGGGGGAAAATCGATACAGCATAGTATTGCAATATTTTTGTGTGTCAGTATCATATCATACGCAGTGCCATTTTTTTTGTTGGTGTTGTTGTTGTTTTTTAACTATATCAATTATTAATATTACAAATACAAATTAAAGGTGGCCTGCTAGAATAATATAATCAATTGTCTTTTCAGACCACTGGACACATTTTGCTGCACAAAATAAAAATCTTGAAGTGAAATGGACAGATGAACAGATCCTTATTCGTGGACATAATTTACAGTTGAAAATCGGTAATTATTAAATAAATAAATAAATAATGCTTGCCTCATATTATATACAGAATCTCTGCATCCTATTAAGTGAAATAAAATAATAAAACAGAAAAGAAAAGATTTATGGTGTACAGAGTGACGTCAAAACATCAACTCACCCTTGCAAATGTAATAAACTAGTAAATAAACTTTAAAAAGCACCTATTCTTCGATAATAAATACATTTTTAGTTAACAAATAATTTTATTTTGAAAATATAATCCGGAAGTTCCATATGTATTGTAGTTCACTTTACACTGTTGCCATGCCAAATCGGCACTATTGACAGTTTAACTGATTTAAAATTCACCCAATCAAACAGCGCGCATTTCTCTCCGTCAGACACGACAACCAATCAGAGATCAGAAACTCGTCTACATGCGCTAGATATCCCGCCCCTTTTCAACGTGTCAACACTGCTGTAAAGTGGCCATCGACTGTCGTAAATTACACAATGTAGGTAGTGTACTGACGAAAATAAAGAAGTTCAGTGCTGCTTGTTAGCAGGTAGCAGGACAGATAACGGAGTTTAGAAACGACGAAGATGTCGTTATTATGTTTATAGGAGACTTTAATGTGAACAGACAGCTGTCGGTGTTCAGTGTGATGACCGGAAGATGGACTTTAACAGGACTGTTCTGGTGACCGGAGGCTATGGATTCATGTGAGTTTATTCAATCAGTTTAAACTGATAATAAAGACATGACTCACCGTTATTCAGGTAATTGTACCAGGTCATCATTCAGTCTCATGAGGCAACCAGTCTTCTTCACAGTAAGATAACCGTCTCACAAAATATCGTTGTATCACATTACAGAATTTATATTATCATCAGTCAGAATGACCCTCAAAGGAATGAAAATTAAAGGGTTATTGTTGGTTGAACAAACATTTTATCACTATAATTGAAACTTGAAAGCTTTTTGTTAATGGAAGTTTGTGTAAAAAGTCTCGCCTTTGAAAATAACTAACATAAAAAGGGAGATTCAACATCCAGTTGTATTTTCTTTTCAGTATCATAGGTAAGCAAATGTACACAATAGTCAGCTTTTATATCACGTTACACCTCGAAACCGGTATCACTGCAACCTTAGTAAGATTTAACCGAATTTAGAGTCATCTAACAGTGAGGACTGCAGGTTGCAAAAAGCTGAAATTCCCAGTTAGTCAGTGTTCAGTGTTCAGTAGGTTTTTACCAGGAGCCGAATTATACGCAGAGGTCTCTTCTTCTCTGACATAAACGGACCAGGTGATAAAAATGGTAAAAACACTGAATAAAGTAGTGTCATGTTAAAAATCAGTGTTTATCCTATGCTGTTTGGCATGTCAGAAACGGGCAAGTACCTGCTGATGTGTGCTCACCTTTTTTCTCTGATAACTTAAGATCCAGATGTTCAGGTGGTTTTAACCAGGAGCCAAATTATCCGCAGAGGTCTCTTCCTCTCCGACATAAACAGATCAGGTTACTAAAACTGGTAAAAACACTGAATAAAGTAGTTTCAAGTTAAAACTCAGTGTTTATCCTATGCTGTTTGGCATGTCAGAAATGGGGAAGCACCTGCTGATGTGTGCTCAGCTTTTTTCTCTGATTACTTGAGATCCAGATGTTCAGGAGGTTTTTACCAGGAGCCGAATTACCCGCAGAGGTCTCTTCCTCTCTGACACAAACTGTCCCGGTGATTTAAACCGGTAACACTACATAGAGCAGTTTCATGTTAAAAGAAAAGTGTTTTTCTGACACTTGTCACAAAAGGGCTGTGAACTATGGTGGCTGATGCAAAAAAGTCATAACGCGAATGGCCCTATCTCGAGCCAGTGTTCGGTTTGTCTGTTCTGGACTACTGAAGAAACATGGTGGTGCAACATGGAGATCTCTGTAGAAGAAGACTTGCTCTGGCGGCACGAACTTTGGAGTAATTATTATGGGTTTTAATCTTCGATAGCTGTCAAATAAAAGGTCATCTTCTTCTCATCTCCACCTCCCCATCTCTGTTACAGTGGCTCCCATCTTGTGTGTTCGCTGGTCAACAGACACCCTGACTGGAGAATTATTAACCTGGATATCGTAAGTTCTTACTGGTGTTTGGTCGTGCTGACACTCCAAATGGATGAATGAATATATAGATCAATATATCCCAGTATGCGATATGTATGTACTGTAGGATTTCTCATTGTCTGATCTTTTCCAGTTGGATTACTGCTGCAGCCTCAGGAGTCTGGAGAGTGTTGAAGACAGAGCCAACTACACCTTTATCAGGGTGAGAGCTGCTTGCGTTAATATTGTAAAACTAGAGATCAACAGTGTCCGGTGTAGTGATCTCTATTAAAATAACATAACATACTGGTACTCCTTTCTTTAACAGGGAGATGTGTGTAACTCGCGGCTGGTAAATCACATTTTCAACACTGAAAACATCGATGTGATCTTTCACCTGGCAGCAAAAACACACGTTGGTGAGCAGGAGTTGAGGTTACACTCATCTGCCGGGCTGATTTTACTGGTCATGTATTCATAATCAGCTTCTGAAAATTATATTTCTTTCTTTCTTCCCTTGTTCAGAATCCTCGTTTGAAACTCCGTCTAGTTTCCAGCGCGTTAACATCGATGGGACCAGAGTTTTACTGGGAGCCGCCCATCAGGCCCGACACCAGCCACGACGCTTCGTCTACGTCAGCACCGATGAAGTGTACGGAGCCAGTCTGGACCAGGTCAGTGGACAGTGAGTTAGTTGACAGATCGTTCAGTGGATCATGGGGTCATGAGTCGTAATGATGTGGATACTGGGTGTGTGTTGTCTGCAGGTGTTTGATGAGAGCAGTCCAGTGAGGCCCTCCAACCCGTACTCTGCCACTAAAGCAGCGGCAGAGTACCTGGTTAGATCCTACTGGGACAAATACAAGGTACACACACACACACACAGGCAGAAAAGTGGCTGAAACTAAAGATGTATAGTTAATATTATGACAATATTAGATGCAATTAAGCTTTAAGGTTTATCATCGTGGTTATCCGATTGGAAATACACTGTATTTGCCAGGTTAGCTCATTTTGACATTTAATAACAGATGCAATAATCATGATTTTGTTCCTCACAACTTTGCATGTTAAGAACTGCTCTGTCTTTTTATTACCAGTTTCCCATCATCATCACCAGGAGCAACAACATCTACGGCCCCAGGCAGTACACTGAGAAGGTACAGCACCCAGACTTTACTGTGACATCTTGATCAGATTGGTCCATTTTGAAGCCAGCAATCATCTTCTCAATCTTTCAGGTCATTCCAAGGTTTCTCACCCTCTTACGCATGAACAAGAAATGGTAGGCTTGACTTTCTTTTTGTTTTTCACTGACAAATCAGATTCAATACTTGTTTGATATCAAGACAAAAATAAAGCAGAGTATGTGTAGTTTCTAACCTGGGTTTCTCTGTCTCCGCTCTGCCGCAGCACCATCCAGGGAACCCTCCCGAAATCCCGCCATTTCCTGTTTGTCGATGACGCCATCAACGCCTTCCTGCTGGTTCTGGAGAAAGGGACTGTGGGAGAAATCTACAATGTGGGAACAAGCTGTGAGGTTCCCATTGTGCAGCTGGCCAGGGAACTTGTTAAGATGGTGCGTATAAGAACTGTTCTTTTAATTTAATCATACAGCAGGAGGTAGCAGGTGTTCAATAAACTGTCTTTGTTTGTTCTTTAGGTGAAGAACGTGACAGACTCTGAAGTGAACAACTGGCTTGAGTTTGTGCCTGACAGGTGAGTGGAAACAAATATTTCCTGAGAAATCTATTAAAAAAAACAGCCTCCACAAGCTTAATGAACTCTAACCTCTGCTCTGTAGGCCGCGTGTTGACCTGCGCTACCCCATCAAATGTGAGAAGCTGCAGCAGCTGGGCTGGAGAGCAGAGGTGTCCTGGGCTGAAGGCATCAGACAGACTGGTACAGTAACACACACGAAAAAACTCTAATTTAAAGCTGGGGTGAGTAGTTTAGCCTTCTGCTAACAAAAGTCAAAGGCTCACAGCTGCAGCTTTAAGTCGATGTTTATGTAGCTAACGTTAGCTAGAGCCTTGGTTTAAAGTGTGATATCTAAAGGGTTTTAGAGGCCCAAAAGTTTGCAAAGAAAACAGCATATGTACCAGCTTCAGGATCACAATTACAATGGTTAAAATCAATGACCAGGGCTCATACAGGTTACTGCACGAAGCATACGTGCATATGCCCGTGCTTGTCTTGTGGGAGGGGCTTAGGACAGAGAAAACTGCTTACCCCAGCTTTAAAGCGAGGAGATAAACCAGTACATTTAAGCCTCATCTTGAAAAGGTGCATGTTGTAGCCCAAATTGTCCATCTAAATCAGGAGTGTTGAGGGTTTTACAGGCTAAGGACACCTAAGCGCAAAGGGACGGTAACTTCTAAGTCAGTAGCAGTTGTAGCATGGCTAGGTGTGTTAGCCTCACCCTCTGTACTTTCATCTGTGGTTTCTGAGGTGGACGGTATGTCAGAATCTCATTTGAAAATGTTACAAAATTATCCATTGTTCACAAGAATGTCCGTATACTTTCAATAATAATAAAGCTAATTGGCCGTATGTTTCAATAGTACACAAGTGTAAGCTATCTAGTTCACGGTACCACACAGTATTTACCTACATTAAATTATAATAATAATTTGGTGCTGGTGGTTCCTTCTTTGTAGTCTGTGCTTTTAATCCCTGTGTTCTGCATCTGTGTCTTTCAGTCAAATGGTACCAAGACAACCCAGACTTCTGGTCAGACCCGAGCGAGGACCAAGAACAAATCAGAAGCAAGCTTGAACAAGCCACCAACAAATAAGTGGCCTGACTTACGTCTTAACTAACAGCTACTGAACACATAAGCGAACATCAGTCTCGCTGTACAGCATATTTTATTCTCTACTGTCTGTAAGTGATCGCTGGACCAACAGGCCCTGAAGTGCCAGACAACAGGAAGGCAGAGCCTCCCGTCAACCAAAGTTTCACCTGGAAATGAATGCACTTTATTTTGATATTAATTACTGATTCAGCTGGTGTTAAAGAGCATAGCAGTTGTCTTATTTCCTTTGCTGCGTTGCCCTCATAGTTCAAAAATCAAATGACCACATATTGTAGTGATGGTCAGCTCAAAACAGGGAAGACGTGTATTACATTGTCATGCACTTAATGAGATTACTCAGAGAAATGAGACAGACGGCTGTAACTTTTCAGAACATGTAAACACACCAGCTCCTGCTAACATTCAACAAGACTGTCAGTTCATTTTAGTCATTTGTTTTATACACATTGTTAAGAGATCTTTATCATGTCATTCTGTAGAATGTACTGCAAATAAACTTGATTATTTAATAACTTCAAAGTGTTTGACCTGCTTTTCTCAAACATCTAATTTTGTACACGTTTAAAGACACAGAAGAAGAAGAAGAAGAAGAAGAAGAAATGGATCGAAACACTTTTACATTTGCAAATCCAAACCTTTATTTGTGGTAAAATCAGAATAGACAGTTGTTTTTCTTCGTGCAGTGCTCCTCTTCGTGCACAACTGCTAAACTAATACATAAAGCAAATACTAACTACCAGGCTGGAGGTGCTACGTCTCCACACTGAGGAGTCTGGCCAGTCAGTAATGGGGACAGCACTGGACTTTTTCCCTCTTTCAGTTCAGTCAATAATTATTCCTCAATGAGAATGCCTTTTGTTCACAACTAGAGAAGAGGCATGAACTTTGATCGGTCATTAATCGTGGCTTTGCTGGGGCCACATTGCATTCTGTCCCCGTGTAACTGCAGAATGTCTCATGCAAGAGACCGATGTAGACTCATATGGATAAAAGGAACCTGTATGGGCATTGTCAGGTCATCTTTACCTCATTTCTGATTGGCCAGGCGCTCCCCCCGTATGAGCATTAACACCCTAACGCCTGAAAATATGCAAATCACAACAACATAGCAATAGAACCACAGTTAATTCTGTGTTATGAAGACTTTAAAGATCACCACTTGCCAGACATTCACAACAAGGGTATTAACGGGAAGGAAAAAGTGTAAAGACTCAAATGAATTTAAAAAAACAAAACAAAACAAAACAACATCTGACTTGGAGAGAATCTGGACACTTGTTTTTTGTACTGCATGTTTCTTTTGTTTGTTTGTTTTTTTACAAAATGGTCTTTGATCTTGACGTTTTGTTAAATTTTTTTTTTAATCCAAACCTTGGCATATATGGTGGTATTGTCTCAAATTTTGTCTGCCAATTAAAAATGGCTGTTTGTGTTTGATTATCATTATTGGCAATGGAACCTGTCGCACAGGTTTGTGGATCTGATACTGAGTCCAATGTGACTTTAAAGGTAACCTGTGTCGGATGTTTCTCTTAATATGTCACAGTCGCATCGGCTGTAATAAAACTGTCTTCACTCTGTGGCCTTGTGTGAGGAGTGCTGCTACTTTGTAAGTATTTAGGGTCCAATTTTGTATGGACAAAAGCCAGTTTAAACTTAAGGAAAATGTATAGTGCAGGTTCAGACACTGCGCTGTTCTGGGGTTTGGGACTGGGTTGGCAAAAACAGTCTGGTTTAACACGAAAAGATGTACACATAGCATGGGTTGTTTTGTCTTGACCTTACACAGGGGGCTGCCCATCGTTCAGACGGCCCAAAGTTCTGCAGCTTAGTTAGTCAGGAAAATGTCCTACTGGACAAAAAACCCATTCTCCGACAGTCTGTTATCCCAAAAAGCCAACGTACATTGCTTCGAAGTACAGTTTCTCCAAAAATATATCCTCCCTGCAGTGTGACAACCCATTCCCCAGAAAAAATGTTTGAATTGTACTTTATCTTATTTTCAGAGAAACTGGACTTTGGAACAACAGGCTTTTGTTTTTGGGATGATGGACTGTGAGTGAAATAGACTTTCAGTCCAACAGGATATTTTTCGGACCAACGGAACGTCAGAACAATGGCATGGCACCCTTGCACAGGGAATTGGTGATTTTGGATTCCTGATTAACAGATGATTGAATCAGTTTTGGTACCAATGTGAGATTCTGGATTTTTAAAATCTGTTACTTACATCATCACAAGTTGTTACAGCGACATATTGAAAGAGAAACCCCTACACGCTGCATCTTTAACATTAAAAAGCTCACACTACCCCAGAAAAATAGAAATTTTCACTCATACCAATGACATTCAACATTCAAGTGCCAGTGTTTTTGTTTACTGTCTTTTGGTCAAGTCACTTTGTAAAATATCAACTTTTGTATTAGGCTTATAAAAATAAATATTTCTCAAAAATGCTTGATAAATTACACAAACTAGCAGCGAAAGTAGACTCGAGAACTCTGTGTGCAAACAGCTGATTCCTACGGTTGCTGTTAACTACAACTCCACCTGGTCCCAAAAAATAAAACGGCTTCATATCTGGAAGAACCTTTCCATACGATACATACACACACGTGCACACACACACACACACATCACGCACTAAACTGTGGAGAAACCTCTCTCTTTGACACCTGGCTGTGCTACACTTCAAACACTCTCACTTGCTCCTTCGTACCTCTCGGAGGTTTTGAAGGACATGTACTACAGAAGACTTTAGTTGAACATTAAACAAAGTAACTGAAGTATTTTCTGTAAAACTCGATGGGTTTACTACAACAGAGGGGCCTGCAGGCCGCAGCAATGGGAGCATAGCACCATTAATTGTTCACTGACAATAGAAGCACTCTGGCTGGAAAGTTAGTTACCGTAGTGACGCAGAATCATTTTCCATGGTGACACTGTCAGTGTCAGTGAGTCTGTTGCCATGGTAATGCTGTATACAGTGTAACCAACTATCTGCTCCATTAGGGCTGGGTATCACCCTGGGATTTAAGGCATCAAAAAGGTTTTTAAAACATTTCAAAAACTAAAGTGCTGCATTTCTAAATAAGAACTTTTCTTCCAGAGGAAATTAAACTGTCTGATTTGTGAAGCTGAAGATCCAAACAAATGTTACATTTACTGTAGAGGGTGTGGATTTATTAACATGATGCTACCTTCGACACTACCGAGTGGCAAAACAGACCAAAAATGGCAAAATACTAACTTGAACAAGACGAACAGCAAGAGACTCTACAGCCATGCAAGCTGCTCTGTGAGGCTGTACGTAGGCACAGCTAAATGGTAATATCCACATGCTAACCTGCTCACGACGACAATGCTAGTATGCTAATATTTTGCAGGTAATGTGGACCATCCTAGTTTAGCATGCTAGCATTTGCTAATTAGCACTAACTACAAAGTACAGATGATGCTAATGGCAACAGTATCAGTTTTGCAGGTATTTGGCCATGACCCAAAGTGTGTGACAACGTACAGTGATGTCACACGCATGCCCCCTACTGTATCCTATATTTCTACTATAAAAGAAATCATTTATGTAAGGGACTGTTCATTATTATGAGAGAATGGGGGTGGTGCAAAAGGAGAGGCATGTCATATTATTTTTTAGAAGGGGCATACAAGTTTAAGTGGTTGTATTTTGTATTTATTTTACTGCAGATTATTAAAGAAAACGAGTCTTTTTTATATTTGGCAAAAAAAAAAAGTTTGCACGAACTGACTGATATGCATGACAAGAGTGAAAATCCACGGCTTTTTTCAACTTCTGGATTTCGTCTTCAACTTTTAACTTTCAGTCTCTAATAACAATAATAATAATTCATGGCGGAGAGTGGAGAGTGCATTTTCCATCCGGTTAAAGGAAAAATATTTGTAGATTCAGGGGTCAAAAAAATAAAGAAAAAATAAAAACAAAGTCACACCCCAGGCACCCCTCTGCTCTGATAAATAAAGAACAGTCCCTAATGGTTTGGTTTTTTCATCTGTGTTGAAAAATACCCAGCCCTAACCAAAAAGTTTCAGTCTAAAGTAAATCAGAGATTCAGTCACTTCAAGGCACCGTGCACATGTCAGACTTTGGGCTGAATTCACTTGTGCCAGCTTGTGCTCTAATCCAAATGGAGCACAGACGGAAAACATCTCGCGCAGAAAAACTTGATGACAGCAAAGTGAAAGCCACAAGTAATTGATCTCTATTGCACTTTCTGCAGAAGTTGGGTTCATTTTGACGAAGTGGGAAGGGAGTTTGGGGCACAGTGGTAGTTATGTGTTGCTTCAACACAGTTCAATGGTAATTACAGCTGACAGATGTGATCTGTCTGCCTTAGTAAAAGACCTAAATACATTGCATATACATGTGCGAACTCTGAACGACACTACTTGACAAGATTGCTCTACCAACAAGATGAAAAAGTGAGGTAAACTGAAGTTTAACCTTCCATGACTCTGCTGCACAACTTCCTATCTGTACCATCAGCAGTCAACAACCAGCATTTATCTTGTATTATATCAGCAATTCTAATATTTATCACTGCAGGCGAAATTCTCAGTCCTTTCATTTATTCACGGTTATTCTATCTGCCCCCTAGTGGCTGGTAGAAGGCATAGCAATGTCTACACACTCAACCAGATTCAACCAAGTGGCTTTGCCTCCCACTGTAGGCCTTTGATTTTAGCATACTTAGCATTATTACTAAAACACAAGCGACTGCACTAGCTGCATACTAAGTCTGTGGTTGGCAACAGCCATGAATTCAAGTAACAAACGCTGACAATGTCTCCTCTCACACAGGGAATGTGTCAGTTGATAATTCAGTCAGGCATTAAAACTGTTGTTCAGTCAATATTAAAAGGTGGACTCTCTGATTTTTGTAACAAAATCCAAGAGTGCAAATTCAACTGTAAGGTAATGCATTAGTTTGGCATTCGTCTGCCTGTGCAGATCCGTCTCCTCCATGATGGGGGACACACACTGGAAAATTTGACAGTTATGATACAACTGCCAACAAGACAGCTGGTTAAGAAAACTCCTACATGTGAAGGTGTCCCCAAAGACTATCAAAAAAGTGCAACTGAAAGAGTTTTATTGATGTGTAAAGTGAGTTTTAAACTAAGTAAATCCTTCATAACTGATTGTCATTTGCAATGTTATCTTTGACTTATTGTCCTCTTACTGATTTTTATCTTCCTGCTGGTTATACCTTCACACTGAACAGCAACAGTTCTCTCTGAGATGCTGCAGGAAAAATTAAAGTTTGGTGTTTATATCATGGCCACAGACAAATTCTCTGACTGGTTGCTAAAATCATCTTCTGGGACACCTCAAACACAGTTCTGGTCAACAATCAATCACTGTTTTAACTGCTGCTCATGGTAGTTTAGCCCAAATTTGACTTGAAGTTGAACAACAGCGACATAATAATGCTGTACGCAACAAAGACAGTTAATCTGACAATTAAATCGCAAGTGGCCAAAAGATAATGCAAACTAACCTTCTGTGTTCGGTAGCTTTTTGAGTGGTTACATGGTGGAGTTTCATTTTAGTTCCTAACATTGCATCCGATGACAACTGTCCTTGAACATAAACTGGCCCCTCAACCATAAGAAGGTGAACCAAGTTACTGAGAAATCCCTGAACTCATTTCTCCCGCCATGAATTCAGACACAAAAGCCGGTGCCTTTGCACCAGGAAATCGAGTTTGTATGTGACTTGCTGTCTGCTTGAATCCTGAGTCCTTCAGCATTACTCAACCTGAATTCTCCAAAAAATCACGTTCAAGCCAAATCCATCCTAAACCTCCAGACAAACTGTTCTTTAAGGAAATAGATTGGCCCGAACACGACCTCTTGAAAGTTAAAAAGTCTCAAAATCATAGATGACGGGAAAAATCAGAGTTCTAACAAAACTAAAGCCTGCCGTAGAATTGTACCTATTTGCTTGGCGTTCATTAACTCCTTGACCAAAAAACAACAACACTTGCATATGTTTTATTGTCTTGGTCCAGCCTTGTCATTTGCCAAAACCAGTGGGCAATTTGAGGTATTCTGTCTGGTGAGCATTAATTGGTTTCCGTTTGTAGTCAAAGTATTATCGCCTTATCACGACTGAGCAGGCTTGGTTGCATGCAGGTAAACAGTGGAGCGCAAAAAAGACGGGACGCACTGCCCAAAATGTAATCTTAGAACCCATCAGCCATAATTCTTCTGGTGAAATGTTGCACCCAGGTAGTTTTCGTCGTCAAACCAGTAACTGATGGGTTCCTGAATTGATTGATTAGTAATTAAATTCCCCTTACACCTTTTCCATAAATAAAGAAAAAATCTGATGACAGTATTCAAATTGCCCACTGAGCTAAGCATACCAGACACTGCCTGGTCCAACATCGAGTGATCGGACGTGATTTCTACACAAGTTGTTTCACTTGTAATTCACATTCTTTTTCAGTGGAGATTCTTCTCTTTTTGTCTTAAGAAGAGTTTAACTATTTACATTTAAATCTATATTTTCACTTCACTAAAGTTGTTCATATAAACAAAACAAATTCAGACCCTGATGAAGATTAACAATTTCTCCCACCAGGTAGCAACAGAGCATTTTGGGGCTTATTCTGCTGCTATTTAACACAGCGGGGGGATCGGACTTCTACCACTGAAGCGTCCAAATGTACAGTGGAGTTCCTTTTGGAGGTTCAATCAGGGATGAAACATGGACGTCTGGTTCCACAGCAGCGGCGACTGGGGCTGACCAGGGATCACAAAAAAATAAATAAATTGATCTTCTTGCACGTTGTAGCCAAAGATCTTGAGTTCTGTTGCGCCACTTTTCTACAAGCACACTTTATTGGTCCTCTGTCTTACTGTGCTATGCCGAGCTCGGTGTCCTTTTAACATTCATAAGGTATGGTGCTAGCTAGGCCTGAGTAGTGTTAAAAAATGACAATACCAGTATCAATGTGGGCCGATTGGGCCAATCGCATGTTGCAATAAATCGACAAACACATGCAGTGATTGGCTGCAAGCAAAACCAGATCTTGGTACAAAAAGGACCAATAATCATTTGACTGGAGAAGATCTGTTACTTCTTGTTACTACATGATTTTGGTCAATACCTTGGAGGTATTGCGTACCCGTACCCAGCCCTAGTGCTAGCCAAAGTGCACTGTTGAATAAATAGAAGGAATAGGAGTGTATACAAATCTCAAGCAGAAGCCTAGTTATATTTAGCGTAAAGACAGCGTCACAAGTGAACTACTCAAAAGGTGCAGTCACATTTTGGGCAAATTCTCAAACAACTAACACAAGTCCCAAGTAAGTAATGCCCTTTCCCTGCCAGTGCTTTGGAAAGGACACGTGATCACATTTCACCTAACAGTAAGATGAGGACATGCCTAAAATGTGCTATGGCAGCGTGGCATTAAATCCTCTGGAAAGCCCCGGCTCTCTCTGCTGTGAAGTGGGTTAGGCTAAATTATCCAAGTCTTTACTTTGAACCCTGACCTCGACAGATCTCAAAGACATAACGAATAAACTGGAATGACTTATTTTAGAGAAGACTTTTCATGTAACTCTCCAGGATAGAGTGAGCGAGAAAATTTTGAACTCTTTAAGCCTTTTAGTTGTGTATCCCCTTGAAAGAAGCTTTTGGCAAACAAGGGTTTCAGTGTTTGTGGTGGAGGCGGAGCCTGTTTCCCAAGAGCACGGTGTCACTAAGAGTCAGCACGAGAGTAGCTGGTTACATTATGTAGCTGCTGCAGCAGCAGTCTGGTTTTAATTTCTACACCTCAAATATGCTGCAGCATTGCTCACATCATTGCTGGATGTGGTCAAAATATTCTTTCCTATTTCGCTGCAAAGATACTTATCATACTATGAATATACTGAATTTCGCTAATGTCATCAGGAGCACTACTGCTATTAGGTTTGGGGCAGTGTAAGATTTTTAAAACCGGTTTGACATTAAGGCACCGGACCAGTATTCTGAATTTTACTACTAGGTGTCCCAGTTGACTCAGCAGCCGCTCCCGAGTAGGACATAACGACATCATGTTCTAACAGCCAACAAGCGTAGGCCAGTTAGAACACCTCTTCGTTAGCTTCAAAATGACAAATGTCAGTTCAGCCAGTTTGCATAAAATCAAACCGGTTTAAGCTCATATGCCGCACTGGATCGGAAAAAAAAAAAAAAAAAAAAAAAAAAAAAAAGAAATAAACCTGGAACATATTTTTATTTACAACCACATGTCTGAATAGTAGAAGAAGTAACATGACTGCTGCTACACCGGTAGGCTTAATTCTCTCTCAGTTGTTCTGAGATGTTATGTGACCCAACAATTAGTGACAAGATGCCTTTGGGAAACTCAAACTCATGCTCAGACCTGAGCTGTAGATGTGACATATAGGTCAATTAGTAGGACTCGGTTCCCAAAAGCATAAAACCATTGTTGTTATGAGCGCTCACTGGCTAGTAGTTTTGTAATTAACTTCTTATTTTGCATAAAACAAATGTAATGTCTTGTTTTGACTTATTTTAGTCACTCTGGATGAGGGTATATCAGAAGAATCTGTAAATATGGTTACAGTGGTAATATGCTTTTGGGAATCGGCTCATCAGAGACCTGATGAATTTGAACTCCAATAAACAGATAAGGAATTTCTTTGAGTTTCCTCATCACAGTTTTTGTTTATTTTATTTTTTTTGCCAAGGTTTGATTTAGTTCAAGCCTAGTTTGTTTCCTTCCAAATAGAAATAAAAGAAAAACATGTTTAAACCCATACATGACATTAAATACACTTTTTTTTGTCACAGTTGGCCAATACTTGTAGCCACTTACGTATTATGGCGATTAAAACAACGGAAATAAGAGACAAAGTTCAAATTCTTAAAGGCACAGTACAGAAACAAATGATCCTTCATTATGTTTTGTTTCAAACAAAGAAAATGCTGTTCGCAGTCCAAAGACTGTTTGCTAGCATCATTGCTAATGGGTGACAACGTCTGCTGGCGTCCCACAGGCTGGGTGTTTCAGTTTGTCCAGCTCCCTTGTCCCTGCTGTCTCTGTAAGACGTCTTTCTCAGATCTTTGTAAATCAAGACTTCAATATGTTTTAAAAAGGTGAAAAAAATAATAAAAAAACATTTTTCTGTTTCTGTGGCCGCTTTTTTTTTTTTTAGTATCTATCATGTAAATGAAGAAAACTTCAGCCAGTTCCCATTTTGTGAATTCATATGCAGACATATTTTGCTCAGAATTGACATCTTGCCTATCTCTGCGCTATATTTTAGAAAAGTTTTTGGCCGGTGATTTACAACATGGCCATGCGTTACATACAAAGATGACATGTGAAGGTACACAGGACGCCTGGCTGGCTTTGGGTGAATGCAGACAAAAACACAATGAAGCCAAAACTGAAATCTAAAGTGAAAAAAAAACCAAAACAAAACAAAACAAAACAAAAAAAAACCCAACAAGATTTCCTCCTGGTCTTCTACAGTTGTCTCACAGGACTAAGTCACTGTAAATCTTACATGTCCATCTAAACTTAAGGGGTTAAAGGAAGACCTAAAACTTAAATTCAATTGGTTATTTTTCTTCAAGCACTTGCCACAAAGGGATAATATTTCAAAACATCCTCTGGAACTTAAGGATGTGTTAAAAAAAAATAACGACCTAAAATTGAAGAATCCCTTTATAATGTGGCCTACTGTACGAGGTGAGGTTTACCAGGAATTAAGAAATCAAAAGAAAAACAGATGGTCGACCGTAAAGACGAGGATGGAGATGGAAAGGACGAGAAAAGTCAAATAATCAAAAGATCTGAGTGCACAGGGATGGAAGGAGGGCTATATAAATGAGTATAAATAGTTTAATAACATGCACATGGGTTCTCGGGGTTAATGAAGGGGAGGAGACAGATGGAGTGTAGACAACAGTATGGAGAAAGGAAGGAGGATGAGTGAGAGGAAGAAAGAGGGATGAGTAAAGGAGGGGAGGAGGAACCTAGTTGCCCCACCAGTCAACTTGAGAGTGTGAGTAGTTCCCTCCGTAGCCGTCACTGGTGTAGAAGTTGCCAAAACCACCTGACAGGGAGGAAACACAGGAGAAAAGTTAGAGGGACACTCTGACAATTTTTAACCAGCTTTGTATCATAACAGTGTGGGTAGTATGTGTGAATGAAGTGAACTTCCCTTCACCTTACCAGCACCAAGATCTCCCAGCTCAAATCTGTTGAGTGACTCAGTTTGTGTCATTAGACAAATTCCTGCTGGTTTTAGGGCTGTTGCTCAAACTTAAGTTTGTACTTTTGAATTTCCGTATGCTCCCCACCACGGACACAAAGAGCATAGAAGCGGATCAAGAGAGAAACATGCCCCTTTCTCTGTCTCTCTCAAACTCGACTCAACTAGACAGTGTTAATGGAAAAAAAAATAGATTATGTCTCTGTATTGCCTATTTCTCACTTAAAATGTCTTAATTCAAACTTATTTAAGTGTACTGTTTGGCTGTAATCAAAGAATTTGGAAACAGGAGGTGTATGCAATACTGTTTCCTGTTTTGTAAAAATGGAGTCTAAAAAAACCTGGGACTTAACTACAAAAATTCTGTTACTGTGTCGCCTGGTTCGCCTCAAATTTTTTCAGAACCATATTTTAGCTTACCGATCATTTGTTACCAGCCAGCCGCCATATTGTTTCCTGTGTAAAAACAGATGTGCACGCTTTCCGCTACCCACCGCTTAAAACAGGTAAAATCTCATTTCAATGTAAAGCTGCGTGCACCGTATTGATTTGCTCAGCCCGTCTCTCTCTGATTATCATGAGACTACTGCAGCAGGACCGGAGCTCTGTGCCTGGAACAGAGTCACACACATGCACGCACACATACAAATACACACACAGTGACAGGGCTAACTGTTAGCATCACAAAGCTAATGTTACCAAACAGTTAATCAACGGTTTAATAGCAGAGTTCAGCCGTTCTGGTGTGAGATAACAGCTTGGTGTTGGATGTTAACCGCTGTTGTGAGGCTTCTGCTCAAGCAGTAAAATATGTAGGGATGAGATCGCATTGTGCTATGTTAGCTCATGCTCACCAAGCAGAGGAGCAGAGGGAGAGGATTTCACAAGGACGGTCCTTTAACGCTGTGTCAATTGGCTGCAATTTCATTGCAACAAAAAAACACGTATCGCAACACTGATTGCAATTTTTTTTTGGGGGGGGGGGGGGGGGAGAAGTTGCCTTGACATCAGGCTGCAATAATCCAAAAAACAGCCCATGAAATCCTGGAGAGACTGTTTATTGGTCCGCTGTGGCACAGTGCATTCGGGTGTAGGTTGTAGGTTTTCTACCTCTTTAGCAAAAACAAATACCACATCCCTTTTCCTGTTTTCTTTGGTCATACAGCACCAATTTCAAAAGTATTTTTGTCTATTTACTGAAAGGACAGCCCAGTTTTATAAAAAAACTGTTTTCTTTCTAGCAGTGAAATACTTATTTAACAAAGTAAAGATGTTCCCAATGAACCTAAGGTCACAAGTAACTTCGACTTTGCGGCAATAGTCATACCCAAAGACCAGATGCTCACCTCCTCCAAACCCACGGTTTCCTCCATGTCCTGCCTGATTGCGACCTCCACGTCCTCCAAACCCTCCAGCGTTGCCTCCAGCAGCCGTCTGTCGATAATCACGTGCTCCAAAACCACCAGAGAACCTGGTTTACATCAGACACAAAGTGAACGTCACTGCATTTGTACAAAACACTGATGGGTTGAGACCCGTAAATGGCATTAACATTCATAGAAAACACATTTACCTATTAAGAGGAGACGGTGTGTATGAATACCTCTTAGAGCGTCCTCTGTTGCTGCTCTTATGCTGGTGTTCATAGGCCAGGCTCTCAAGCCATGAGGGCACTTCCTGTTTGGCCTCCACCAGAATGTCCAGCAGGTCTTTTGTGATATTTCCATTTTTATCATTGAAGAATGATGTGGCCAGTCCTACAGGTTAAAAAGTAACAGTAGCATTCAATCACAGCTTTTTGTGGAAAAAAAAAGCTTTTGTGAAAAAGCTTCAAGTCTGTCCTAATTCAGATTATGTACCACACATGACTGGGCTTCATACCACTGGCTGACATTAGCTCTGGTCTTACCCAGGTTTCCGACTCTTCCTGTACGTCCAATACGGTGGACATACTCCTCTATGTCGCTGGGCAAGTCAAAGTTAATAACATGTTTCACATTGGAGATGTCCAGACCGCGAGCTGCCACCTAAGTTCATACAAAAGAGGGAAAAAAGGTCACTCACACAAGTTCACACGCAGTGATACTATGCACTTGTAACTGATATGAGTCTCTAAAAGCAAGACCGGTATCTTTCTAATATTTCCTGCCATATGAGTGTGAAATATAAAGTATTTAGGCAGGTTTAACCATTTTTACAAGCAACTGTTCATTTCTACTGACCGCTGTGGCCACCAGAATGGGGCATTTTCCTGATCTGAACTGGCTCAGGGCCTCCTCTCGGTCTCTCTGGGAGCGGTCGCCATGGATACTGGTGCAGGCGTAGCCCTCCCGGTACAGGAAGTCCTCCAAGGCGTCTGCGCCCTTCTTGGTCTCCACAAAAACCAGAGTCAACGAGTCCTTACCTGATGGGCCGAGAAAGAAGACACCCGAGGTTAATCATTCAAGGTGGTCACTAAATGTATAACACAGAGAGCTGATTTTAACTTGCTGAGAATAAAGTTGCTGCATGTTTCTCTGTTTTCACACCACAGATTTTGAAAAGTGCAGAGTAGAAAGGTGAGAGTGGTCACGAAAATCATGAGGAATATTTTGATAGAGATTAGTAGCTATACAAAATTGAATGCATATAAAACTTCCCACTGATCTTTTGTTGACATGTTACCCTGCCCTGAACCTAGGAGATGAACACATCAGATGGCCTCATCATTTTTGGAGATTGCTGATGACATGGCAAACTAGAATTACTGTCTCATGACTATATGCCTCTGTGACTGTAACTGTGAAAACATGGATGCTTCACAAACATCTCCCCCCCGACAGCACAGAAGATCTTTACAATCAGCACAGTTTCAAGGTGGACACCCAAGATTTGTGTCACCAATTCAGTATCTGACCAAATGTCTCCTCTTCTGTTCCCGAGTTATGACATTGAGTAAAGGTCAGAAAAGTGTTTTTGCAGAACAGTATGATGTCACAGTGAAGCTGACCTTTGACCTTTTGGATATAAAATGGCACTGCTTCATCATTTTATCCTACTTGAGTGAAATTTTGTCCTAATTAGCTTCTGAATTCTTCAATAGTGGCCAGAAACATGTTTTGTGAGGTTACAGTGACTATGACCTCACAAACACTAAAATGTGGCCACTAAAATCTAATCAGTTCATCGCTGTGTAGAGGTGGACATTTGTGCCAAATTTGAGGAAATTCCCTTGAGGTGTTCTCAAGAATATTGCATTCACGAGGATGAGACAGACCCAAGATCACAGTGACCTTTGACAACTAAAATCTGATCAGTTTATTGCTGAGTCCAAGTGAATGTCTCAGCTGTGTCGAAGTGGACATTTGTGCCAAATTTAAGGAACATCCCTCAAGGTGTTCTTGAGATATTGCATTCAAAAATAAGAAAGACTCAAAGTCACAGTGACCTTGACTTTTACATCTTTTTTTGAAGATTATGCTTATGGCTTTTTGCCTTTATTTGACAGGACAAATTAAGCATGAAAGGGCGAGAGAGAGAAATGGGGATGACATGCAGCAAAGGGTGGAATCGAACCCACAGCTGCTGCCACAAGGACACTGCCTTTGTATATGGGACGCCTGCCCTACCCACTGAGCTACTGGGCGCCCATGAACTTGACTTTAAGAACTTAAATCCAATGAGTTAATTGCTGAGTCCAAGTGAACATTTGTGCGAAATTTGAAGAAATTCCCTTAAGGTATTTTTGAGAGATTCCATTCAAGAGAGTGAGTCCAATACAAGGTCAATGGTTGCGCAAAATTCCAGGAAATTCCCTCAAGACCTTCTTGAGATATCACATTCATGATAATGAGATGGACACAAAGTCACAATGACCTTGACTTTTGACTAACAAAATGCAATCAGTTCATCTTTGAGTCCAAATGGACGTTTGCACTAAATTCTGGAGATATTGTGTTCACCACAAGGGGACACACAGACCCGAAAACAGAATGCCTAAAAGGCATACACAGAAAGTTGGCATTCAGAGGAAGGACTAAGTTTGAATAATTTGCACAAGAAGACTTGAAGGGAGCACTCCTGGGGGCAGGGGAGATGCAGTGAGCTCACCTGCAAGCATTATGTTATAATCATGTGTTTGTGTAATTACTCTCATGGCCAGAGGGGGGAGACAAAAGTTCTTCAAACGCTTGAGTGGAAATTCACCATCTCACTGTATCTTATTCATTCATTTGCCATTTAAAAAAGGGCTGTAGGCACAATATATGTTGCATCATACGGACATCCCGACATGCAAATCCTTCCGTGTATAAACAAATCATATCAGTTCCTCTTTCAGCCTTACGAGCAGGTTAGAGGTCTTCTGGTAAGGCTTTTCAGTTCCAGGTGTGACACATAAATCCTAAAAACATGCACCTTAATTTAGATAAAATGTTCACATTACAGTACATTTTCTCTATGAACAGAACAGTGCAACAGGAAGCAGGGAGTGCAGTGTGGGAAAAAAAACAAAATAATAATACCAAACAATAGCTTAACAGTATGAGCAGCACTGTGCTGTTGCACAGGTACTGTGACTCGAGCCACTGATGGAAAGAGTGTGGTCACAGTTCTTCCTCAATGCGCCGTGTACATCACTACCTGAAAATGAAGCGAGGCCACTGGCCCACATTTGTATCCACTGGTTAGCTGCTGAGACAACAACATAACCAGACTCTCTCCATCAAGGCTGTTTGGGTCTGACAGAGACACCACAGCAACATAATTTACATAAAAATACCACAAAAAAAAAAAAAAAAAAATACAGCAGGCATGTTTGTTTTCAGGTCAGCAAACCGGACCCATGAAATGGTACACAGAACCAAAAATAACTGAAGGACTCTCCATCCACAGAGAGGAACATCAAAGGGCAAGCAAAATTATTTTAAATATGACATGACAGATATAAGTTTCCCCACTGAGGATCTTACCAGGTTTCTCTATGTTGTCTCCTGTATTGTCCTGAACCTCGCTGGGAATGACTTGGGATAAAACCACACCAAACCATCGACATGTCAACTGCACTCAATCAGCAGCAGAAAACCAACTGTACATGTTTGATGTTCCTGTTTGCCTCAGTTCACTAAATTTGTTATACTAAATCAGGAAAATGGCTTATTTGTCCAACCACAAAGGTGGCTCTTTAAATTGGTTTCTACTGGAAATGAAGAAAAATAAAATATTCTTTGAAAATTACAAAGTGGGAATGACATTTCTTTTTATGGAACATCCTCACTGTTGCCTTCCTGGAGCTAAGAAAATAGTCGATCTTTGGATGAAACCTGCTGAAAGCTTTTGCTCCTGCTAATGCTATCCAATGTACAAAAATCAATTCAGACTGAAGTTGTTTGATGTGTCATGGACCTGCAGTGTTAACACACATCTGAAAGTAATGCGCTGTTATTGTTATGTGACTGTCTTACCTGTAGCACTGAGCAGGTCCAGGAGAAAAGACCTCTTGTCGCTCTCCTCTACCCACACAACTTTCTGAGTGATGTTCTCTGAGGTGGAACCCACTCTGCCCACAGCCAGGAAGATGTACTCCTCTAGGAAATCCCTGGCCAGGATCTGGAAAAGGAGCAGTAAATGTGCTTATAAATAGAGTTTTAGCATGGGCTAAGTGCTCATGGTTGGACTGTTGTCAGTTCAGGTGTGGTGGAAAGTTAACGTCCGCCTGGTTGCCTCGAGAAAAAAAAAAAGCCTATGGGATTATTCCACTGGCTTTTTGGATTATTGCAGAAAATAAGCCCTGTGGAAAACAAAACTTTATTTTACTGCTACAACAGTGTGAAACAAAGGCTTATCCAAAGCATCTCTAAGAGAAAAATACAGTGTAACAACAGCAGATGGCAGATTTGCCCCTGGATAGAGTCTCTCCTGATAACACCCCCTGCACGTATGTTTGGAGCTGACTGTTGTGGACCCTTGTGGAAGTAGTGTTGTGCAGCGCTATGGTGTTATTTACACCTGAGCCATTGGAGATCAAACACATCTCTTTCTTTTTCACACATTTCTCATCCAGTTCTTCAACATGCTCGTGAAGAGGTGGGTCATGGTGGTCGCAATCACATGCTAACGAGAATACGGCAAAAATATTCCTGTATTCCTGGTGCCACTGCAAATGCAACACAAACATACCTGGATCTCTTTGGGAAAGGTTGCGCTGAACATCATGGTTTGTCGGATGCCTTTGTGCGGCATGGTGTCCTGTTCAACGATGCGTCTGATCTGGGGTTCAAATCCCATGTCCAGCATACGATCTGCCTCATCCAGGACCAGGTAGCTGAAGTTAAGAGGACAAAGGAAGATGAAGAGGTTGAAGCCTTTGGCCTCACTGATTAAGATTCTATGGCCAAAAACGTTCTGTGAATTGCCAGACAAATAATCATTGAAACTTATGATTGATAGATTTCTGAGTGTGACCCTCTCTTCTTAATATAGATACATGCATCTAGGATAATGCACCAGTTGGCCAGAGCGCAGTGGCAACCCTGCAAATAGTGTTAGAGGTTGTATCCTACTTCCATCCATCACTCCCTCCACCTGTCCATGTCTTACTTGCAGTAGTCCAGTCCAATCTTGCCTCTCTCCATCATGTCCACCAGTCTTCCAGGCGTGGCCACCAGCAGGTGACAGCCTCTCTCCAGATCTCTTATCTGCTGCCCAATGTCTGCTCCTCCGTACACCACACACGGGCGCACTCTGGAGCGGTAGGAAAACTAAAGACACAAACAAAAAGGTTAAGGACATGCATGGGTAAATGTCTGTCATCTTAAAGGATTTCATGCTCCTGTGTGTGTTTGTGTGTCTGCTCACCTTCCTGGCTTCATCATATATCTGCAGAGCCAGTTCTCTGGTTGGAGCCAACACCAGTGAGATGGGGTACTGCTTACGACGCCCATACTTTCCATTCTCCTTTAAGACAACGACAAAACAACAACACACCTTGAATTTCACTGGGATAACTTTGACCATTACTTTAGTTTTTATATGACATACACTTTTTTCAAGCATTTATATATATATTAACCTCAACTAGGACGGCATCTATTGTAATCCTCACACAGAGTAAAAAACAGCGTAGCAGTGCATCGTTCCTGTGGGCTACGGCAACACTAAACATTGCTCTTGCCTGAGAAGGACTAAATGCACAAACCTGCTATTTTTTTTTTAACCAACATTCTTTTTATTGTTATCACAACATAACAAAGAAATACAATTACATGTCTTGAACAAACATGTCATCATGTCATGTCACATGGGATGTCCTCCTGTAGATCCTCTCTCCATGCCCCCAGCCGTCCTGCAGATGTTTCTGTACTTCCATCTACCAGGCATTTATAAATTTTGGAAATTAAACCCCTCCCCTAAACAATTCATATTCATTAATTTTTCTATGGTAGACATTTCAGGGATGCATAATGTTTGATTTTGGTGTGTTCTAATGAAATTTCTCAACTGTAGGAATTTAAAAAAAATCATTACAGGGTATGTTAAATTCATCAACTATTTCTCCAAACGTCATCAGCACCTTGTGCGAGTTGTAAAGATCTCCTATTTTTCCCAGCCCCTTAGTAGCCCAATATTTAAATCCCCCATCTATTTTACCTGGAGGGAAGAAGTAATTCCCCCATACTGGGCTGAAGACAGAGGGAGAGGGCATTTCTCTCAGATATTTTTTAATTTGATGCCACACGACAATCATATTTTTCACAATAGGGTTTTTTGTATTCTTTTTAAGGATTTTAGTTCTTGCTGAGTACAGGTATATTGGGAGGGGCAGACTTAGCTGGAGGTCCTCCATTTCTTTCCAGAGAGGAGCATCTCTTTCTGTGAAGTATTCTTAATTGTGCTGACCAATAGTACCAGAGTGGACTGGGACATGTGAGTCCCCCTCTATCATAAGGTAAGTACAATAGTGACAGTCGTGTCCGGGGACGTCTGTTATTCCACAAAAATCTAACAAACAATCTTTTAAGTTGAGTGAACGGGTTACTTGGAAGAAGTAGGAGGAAGTTGAAGATTCTGAAACAAATACAATAGTTTGGGCAGTACATTCATTTTAAGGACGTTTATTTTTCCTATTAGTGACATTGGTATGTGTGTGTCCACCTGTCCAGTAACTTTGAGATTTCTTGCAGTAATGGTTCATAATTACTGGCTGCAATATATTTAAGTTGTGGGACAATTTGAATGCCTAGATATGTAAAGCAATCCACAATTTTAAATTGAGTGGCTATTTTAGGAGGACTTTTACTTCTAATTGATTTAAGAACATTATTGATGATTTTGATTTGTTTAATTTATATCCTGAGATTTTTCCAAATACATTATTGAGTTCTAATAATTCAGGAATGGATTTTTCCATCTTTTTAAGAAATATTATTACATCATCCACAAATAGAGCCAGACGGTGTTTCTGTTGTCCAATTGATATGCCTGTTATGTTTTGGTGTGTTCTTACCGCTATTGCCAGTGGTTCTAAAGCCATAATGAACAGCAGAGGGGATAGGGGATCTCCCTGTCTACATCCTCTTTGTATCTTAATGGTTTTGGATATGTTATGATTGGTCATGATTTCAGCATATGGTTCTGTATAAAGTTGTTTTATCCATTTATTAAAGTTTTCTCCAAAGCCAAAACATGTGAGGATTTCAAATAAATAGAGCCATTCCACTCTGTCAAACACTTTTTCATCATCTAATGACAGTAATGCTGTATCTGCTGCTCCCTTTTCCTCAAATAATATATTTAGAATTCTCCTAACATTATGGAAGCCTTGCCTACTTTGTACAAAGCCATTTTGATCTTTGTCAGTAATATTCGGAATTATTTTCTCAAGTCTCCTGGCTATTATTTTACTCAAAATTTTTAAATCCACATTTAAAAGACTGATTGGCCTGAAGTTTTCACATTTGTTATTCAGTTTGCCCGGTTTTGGCAGCTAAGTGATTAGTGCTCCCCTTAAATATGTTGGAAGGATTCCATTGTGAAAAGATTCCTTAAAGCCTCAGTGTGTAAAAATGGTGAGTAACAGTGACATCAACAGTCAAATTCTAGATTGCAGGGCTCACTTGCGCTCATTCGCTCGCCCCTCCCGTCGGGTAAGTTACGGTGGCCTCGTAGGATAAAAAGCCTTGCGCAGACAGCAGAGATCCATCCACGAGTTTTTCGAGTTTTTCAGAAGTAGGCCTATCTAGCGACGAGGTGAATATTTATTTAGGAATCTAAACCATGTTACAATGTTGTGTGCGAGTGTGACGGGGACGAGGGCTGTGTGAGTGTGTGTGCTGGTGTGTGTATGAGCAAGCTGGAGGAGGGAGCAGCAGTGCACAGTTGGAGTTACAGCTAAGTTCTTGTTTGTTGGTTGTTTTGGCGTAGTTACGGCCAACAGTAACCTGTACTGTTCAGTAATTAACGGTGGTTTGCCGAATAACTGCGTCATCTTTTCCACACGTCCTGGCGGATGCTACAATATGTTATAGCTTACCAGTGACATATAGATTATCTGTGAGATATAATGTTATGTTATGTTATGAGTGTTTTATTTCTAATTGTTTTGGTAACATGAGCAAACATTAGCACAGTAATGCTAAAATAACACATTTTATGTGATAGTCACGGCACAGTGCGGCAAATATAGGTTGGTACGATTATAAAATATGCGTTTCCAGAGTGTTCTTCCACAGGAGTTCAAATAAAATAAGCAACGCTGATATTCACTCGCGTTTTGTCCCGTCCTCGCTTCTCTGATCTTTTTCTTTTATTTGGTGGCATGGTTTCCCTCTTACAGGGCAAAATGTGTGTATGCTCCTCCATTTAAAGTGTGACAGAATCATAAAAGTACAAAGCAGATTCACGCAGAATCGCCCCGGATTGATCTTCACCTTCTCCAGTGACGGCAAGTTCTAGGTAAATGCGAAGGGCGTATATCCCTTTCTGCCACTGTATCAAATATGGCGACACAAGAGGGCAGCCTCTAGCAGACCGCGCCCTGCCTGTGTATATATAGAGAAATCATTCTAAGCCTATGAGAAAGCTTCCATTTGTATGTGAATTGCATTACACTTTAGTAAATATATATTTATCAAAGCAATAGTTGATATTTGCTAATAAACAACCACGTAAATTACACATTGTAACTTTAAACATTTCTAATAATGGTGGCATCAGTCTATGCTTGAACATTTTATAAACTTCACAAACCCACTATTTTTAAACATCCCATGGAGAGAGACTCTCACTGCAGTCTGTTTTATTTTGCTCTGAAAATAAATACTACTTGTCTAATCTAAAAGACGTACACTTTGAACACAACACGTTAGCATTAATTTGTGTTGTTTTTTTTAATCCCCTTCCAATTGATCCATGTGTTGTAATAAAGCGCCATTATTTCCTCTTACTTGTCCAGATGCTTTAACTGCATTAAGGGCTTCTCCTGGTCCATCAGTGTAGATCTGGCTGAGAATCGGCAGCAGGAACGCTGCAGTCTTCCCAGAACCTAAAGACACAAAATCAACCTCATCCATCTCCACGTGCCTTCAGTACAGACATCATTTCATAGCATTATCCCAACAATCTAGATGTGTGTGTGTGTCCTACCTGTCTGTGCGCAGGCCATGAGGTCTCGCTTAGCCTTGACAATTGGAATGGCATATTTCTGGACAGGGGTCGGTCTGGTGTAGCGACTCAGAGCGATGTTACCCATGACGATCTCACCCATGTCCACATCTTGGAACTACACAGCACACACACAGTCAAAGACATTTATAAAAAGAGCAGTGGAGAGCTGATATGTAATGTAATATTGCTGGATGTTGAGTTAACAAGAGCAGCGTACACTCTCGATGTGGTGAGGGCAGTTCTGTCCTGTGGCTTCAACAGGAATGTCATCGTATTTCTCAAAGTTGATCCCAGTGTTACTGCCAGAGAACAACTCACTACGGAGGAACAGAGCAGAAGAAAACGCATGACATTTCACAAAGATTTACAATATATGCAGCTGTTAAAAAACATGTCTTTGAATGCATTTTTCTTTGGAACTATTGTCTTATCTTAAAACAATATCACTCACTGCTGTTGGATTACTCAGCAGATTTTTTAACACTGATTATTTTCACTTTCAGTGAATCCACCAATTCTTTTCTTACCATTACCAGGGTTGTGTGTTGTGCCATTTTTAAGAGAGAACATGAGAAAACAGTTGTTCATCAGCTAACTGATGAATATTTTTGTGATTCTGGTTATTCTGACTTGACTTTCAGAGCCAGATGGACTGATGCTTTCACACTGGCATACTGTTGTTGTGATGTAAGATTTGACATCTGCCTATGAGTACAATAAATTTCAAGGATGAAGTGACAATTTTCTAGCTGTTTCAGGAATCCAGTTGTCATCATGCGTTATTCTATGACCAAATAAACCCAAACACTAAGTCATAAATAGTGCAATGTTGATTTTACAATCTATGTGTTCAATCATGACGCGTGCCTCCAGTATAAATCCGATTATTTTACCACCTTCCTGAACAGTTTCCCTGATATTTCCTGTTGTGAAAATAAAAGCACAGACTCACTGTTCAAGGCGTTCGTTACGTGGCGTTGGTTTGGACCAATCTCCGTCATCTCTGGACTCCTCCACCCAGCGGCTGTTTCCTCCTCCTCCTCCGCCACCAAATCCACCATGCTCAAACCTGGGAACACAAGGACGATGATGCAACATGGATGATGCTGCGATCTTTTCCAACTCTACATTAGACAAGTAGCAGTCTTATTTCATTCATACTGTGTATTTTAAATCTTTTGGACAGCCACTTGGCCACACACTGCAGTCCCTGTTGCGTCTTGCTCCCTCTGTTGGCCAGGGGCAGGCAACAGCCATTAGTCAACCGTGACATACATAAAGTCACGCCACCCGCTTTTTACATAACAACAAAAATTCTCACCAGGACAGTGTAACACACACAAAGGATCACAAGAGGTAGAAAAGAAAAAAGACAAAAAAAACTGTGACAGCAGCTTATCAGTCTGTCCGTGTCTCATCTCCTTACCTCCCTCTGTTAGCGTTGCCTCTGTCGTTGAAGAATGCTGACTTCCCTCGGTTGTTGCCAAAACTGCCATAGGCATCTTTGGCAGTGTTCCAGCCGCCTGTATCTGGCAGAATGAACATAAAATTATTTGAAGGCACTTTAATACAGTATTATTAGTACTTCATAGTATGTATTAGTACTACTTATTCATCAGTGTGTGAAGAAAACTTCAGTTGGTCTGACCATCATGAAGATATACGCACAAACAGGGTGCAACATATAAAGCAGTTTATTTTAAGAGTATTTTTTCTCCTTGAAAGACAACACAGGATGTTTACCCCCAAGGGTCAAACAAGTTTGCATTCCCTTACAATAGTCTCACTGCAGTGAAAAAGGTGAAAACGTCAGCAGTTAATCACAAACTTTCCATTTAAGATTGAAAAACATAAGAAGTTAACATTATAGATAGGTCTACTGTACGTACAGGTTGCAGGTAAAAAGAGGGGACAGTCTTGACTCCTTTTGGCTCTAATCACAGCACATCTTAAGATACGAGTAAAGCCTGGTTCACACTACACAACATTTTTGTCTGTTCCAACAGTCACTATGTCACATTACGCAATTAAATCGCATCATGACTTGGCCGACAGACATGACACTTTCTGTCTGTCTCCATTATAAAGAAATAAAGTTCTCTGCTAGCCTGATGCTAATGGCAGTAATCATCGGGTTGATAAAGTGCCTCTGCTGTTTCACGCCATAATCTTCCCTTTTTACTCTGTCATGATAATATCCCTCGAGGAAATATCAAAAACCCTGGGATGCTGTTGTCATACAGTTAACTACGGCAGCAGATCGCACTGTGTTTCTATTGATCAAAGTGATGGTTGTGACGGGAGAAGTCGTGAACAACAAAAAGAAAATCAAACATGCCAGACTTTCTGTTGGAACATCATGAGGTCGTCCCAGACGTGGTATCGGTTGTCGTCTACTATGACACACCATACGAGATAAAAGGATGGATTATCGCATACAACACTCATTGTCATTCACGATCCATGGCGACCCCATACAATGCTGCATCGGGCTGATATCGTGTAGTGTGTACCCGGCTTAAGATTATGATATCCATCTAAGACAATAACTCCTCTCGATATTGCCCACCACTAATTATGGGGGAACCCAACATTTTGCAAATATTAAAGAGGTGGGGAAAAAATTGATACAACATAGTATCATGTTATTTTTGTGTGGCAATAATGAATCGTCACACAGTGCAAGTATCTTTTTTTTTTCATTATATAAATTATTAATGTTAAAAATGCAAATTAACCTTTAGGTAGCCTACTAGAATCATATCATCAATTGCTTTTCCAGTCCACTAGATAGACTTTGCTGCAAAAAAAAAAAATGGCTCAAGTGAGATGAACAGACTGAAAACTTTATCTTATTCGATAAAACAGATGTTGGCAGAATTTTCCTTTGGGGACATAATTTACAGTTGAAAAAAGGTAATATATCACATTATATTTTATTGCAATATTGAATTGTGACTGACGTTTCATGATAATATTGTATTGTGGATTTTCTGGTGATTCCCACCCCTACAAAATAAAAGCAATATAATATAAATAAAACGGCAAAAAATAAATAAAGATCTCCCGTTGAGCTTTGGGGGGCTCCGTACATGTTACCTGCAGAGCAGATCTTACACTTTATAAGAAAGATGGTTTTAAGTGTCATGCAGTAAACTGAAACCCCACCTTTATTTTCGTAGCCACCAAAGGCCATTTGCTGTGCTGGGTTGATGGGGTTGAAAGCTCCGCCCCTGTTGCCACGGTAACCTCCTCCGACGCCACCTCTGCCGCGCTCCATGCGAGGCGGGCCGCGGGTGAACGTGTTGCCGCCAGCCATGCGGTTGTCATGGTAGCCATTGACAAAGTTGTTGCGCCCCCCGTCCCAACCATCTAAAGATGGAAAGGACAATGATTAAACATTTAAAATTAAATTTAAGTGATCCGAGTTTTCAAAAACACCACATGTGCAGGAATACTACTCATCACTGCTGACATTACTGTACCAATTCTTATTGTAGATCGATAAGTGATAACCTCACTGAGAGGAGGCAACAAACTGGAAAAATACAGATGAGTGATGTTATCTAATCAGTACAGAATGAACAGCAGTGCATGGCAGCAAACTGCAAAGCAGAGTTTATTAGAAGTTGAGAGATGAACTTACAGTTAGCTGCGGGCGCTATGGTGTAGCCACCCTGTCGACCGGCAGCAAAGGCATTTCCTGCTGGACAGGAAGACAGTGTTTCAGTCATGGTTTTAATCAGTAACAAATGCACTTAATAAAGGTACCCTGTGGAGTTTTTGACCCCTGGTAGCATTAGAGAGTAATGTCTTTACAAGTGGGACTCCATTTTGTTTCTATCGTGCATGCATACTTAGACACACAAGCATGCGGCGACTTGATACACATACGTCCACCAATTTCACACTATTTCACTGATCAACAGTTGACGCAAGTAATGTAATGTGCAAAGGTATGTAGTGATGCACCAGCAAAGGCACAGAGGAAGATGAAGGCTAACATGGATGTAAATAATACTAAATATTCAGAGCAAATCAGCTGTGCGCTTGCTTTATGAGGAGGGAAGTACACTCAAGGATTCACACAAAGTGCTGTGGTGAGTGACACTAAATGTAAACATGACGTAACGCCTTTTGTTTGTTTACAAGAAAACTCCACAGGACAGCTTTAACTTGATGCTACACACCATTTTTGGAAGCGTCTTTGTTCCGTAAATGTGGAGGAATGTATCGCCCTGCAGACAGAGAGAGACAGTGTCCAATATCATTTGATGAATTATTAGACTTTAAGGACTTGATTTTAAGTTGTTGAAAATTTCTGAAGCACCCCCAACATTCATTGATCTATGGTGCACATCTAAAGCTAAAAAACATGGAAATCCAATAGATATTTCCAAAATTTGTCTTGTGTCAATGACACATTTAAACTGTACTAAATTGGAATTATCAGTGAATAAATTAGCTTTAAATTTAAAGGAGTTTTAAATGGTAGTACTCCTCAATAATGAGAAATAGCCCCTTAGTTGCTTTCCTGCCCCTCCCATTTTATTCTCTGTGGAGTACTTCCTTGTTTATATAACCACAGTTTATAATGTGTGGAGGTAAAATGTTCAGGTTTGTGAGTGTGTATGCACAGTTTAAACAAAGGCTGCTTACGGTTGGTACCTCCACCTTGTCCGTCTGCCGCACTCAAGTCTAGGACAGCGAGCTGGAGAGACAGACGCAAATTATAAGAAAAACAGCACAACAACAACTCAGGTATTTCCAGCAGACAAAATATATCTAGCCTTGTTCTACATGTTTGAGTCTAGAGAATACTTCTTCAGCAGGTTTTTTGCAGCAGGTGACACCAAAAGCTGCTGCCTACTACAACGCTTTGCTTTTAAACACTAGAGTCACTAAACTGTCCAGATTTAAAGGTCCCATATTGTGCTAATTTTCAGGTTTATAGCTATATTTGGGGTTTCTCCTAGAACATGTTTACATGCTTCAATTTACAAAAACAACTTAATTTTCCTCATAATGTCTGCCTGAATTGACCCGTATGAAATGCTCTGTCTGAAAGCTCTGTTTTAGCATCTGTCTAAAACAGAAAAAGCCCAAACGACTGAATTTTTTTTAATGGAAATATGTGGAAAATTTTTGAAAACAACTAAAATATAGGTAATATTCTTCGCCTGGTTGTATTTTTCTCCCAATACCATAGATAGGCAAACATGGTGCGATAGCAATCAATTTTTATACTACCGTACACCGCTGCAACCCTTAACGGCACTATAGCAACAATCTGTACCTTTATATTGTACAGTTGTGACATCACAACGTCACGGAAGTCCTGACAGCTCGTTGAAAGGCACAGTTTCTGAATACGGACTGAGTGCAGTCCTCTGTGGTTTGTATTTTTTATATAGCACCTATACCTGATGTAAAATAAAAGGTAGTTAAATCTGACTTTAACAACATGGGACCTTTAAGGGAAGAGGACACTGAGATAATCTGTTTTTTATATCAGCACCAGACCACTCTGCACACTACTTTGAAAAATATTT
Source organism: Epinephelus fuscoguttatus (assembly GCF_011397635.1). Classification (NCBI taxonomy): domain Eukaryota; kingdom Metazoa; phylum Chordata; class Actinopteri; order Perciformes; family Serranidae; genus Epinephelus; species Epinephelus fuscoguttatus. The sequence goes on from NC_064775.1 coordinate 15,087,829, forward strand.
TAACCGTAAGGTGCAGGAATCCCATTATGGTGATGTCAGCAAACTGCACACAGCTGGTCTGAGACACTCAACAACAACAGAGGAAATCAAAGTGATGAGAGGCAGGAGATTTGTTGCTGGTGCCTCCATCTTTCTCTGAGCAGAGACTGAAACTGCTGTCACAGAAACAACTTTAGATTTTATGATCTTATTTAAAGAAACTGAATTTCGATTAAGGATGGGATGCTCTACTTTACTGCAGCAATATTTAATAAACTAAGCTCATAAGAGGGACTGATATCTGCATTTAAAAAATTCCCAGTAGAGTATGTTTTCCATCCCAGCTGGAAAAAATGTAAAATTTTTGTTATGTTGTGCATCCAACGCTCCAGTAGACATGATACCAATACAAGCTTTCCAAAATATCAACCGAGAACATACAGTACTTTTCTGTTGCCATCCAACTGTCTGACCAGTCAGACACAGCTCGACTACGTTGCTAGTGACGCAGAAGAAATGAGCATTTCTTTAAGCGGGACGCAGTTTAGAGAAACTGTGCAATACTGCGTATGAGCAGAAAGCCAGCGGGCTAAGCTGCCAAACGCCGCATTGTTTGTGTGTCAGCCCCGCTAACTCCATCTCTGCATACCTCCATTTTATTATTGTATCAAGCTGCAAGACAAACGCAGTGAAGATAATAGTTGATGGGTGCGTTTCATATGTGCACACGGAAAAACCGACGGAACCACTCAGGCGCAATTGGTCATTCGGCTGCCGCATTTTAAGCTAACAATCACAGTTAACAGCTTTCTTATATCACTACCAGAAGACTTAATGGTGTAGCACACATATCTTTACGTAAACCGTTGAAATGCGGAGAGAACAACGATGTTTTCCCACATCCTTTGGTTCGTTACCCGCTCCGCAGCCTCTCGTGGTCACGCGGGTGTACAATTGAAGCGCACCCAACGCTAGCTAGCACGATAGCATCTCGTTAGCGGTGTTTTCAGGGTAGCCGGTAAGCTAACATTTATCCCTGGCGTTATAACACTTTTTACCAACTGACGCTGCAACACACATCAAACTGAGGCGGCTTACCTGCTGCTCTAGACCGTGGACATTTTCGACGGCCACATGACTCATAACTATAGAATATGGAGGAAAAATGTTGTCGCTGAAAAAAGGACCTCTTTGTTTGCCGGGTTTGATGTAATGTTATTTCTCCTTTGCCCCTATCTTGTTTCTGTGGTTCCGACAGATGACAGTTATTTCATTGGTTTAACAGTTACACGTAACTTTGTAAAATGCTAGTCTTGAATTTTGCGTGATGATAAATTCCTGTATTTCGCTGCAAGGATGGTACTTCATGCAAACTCAGCTGATGTCGGTTTGCTCCTGAGCTTGAAGCTGAGATGAAGCCGTCATGCACTGGTTAAGCGAGCCTGAATGCAACACACAAAAACATCTGGTAGTGTCAAAATAAAAGTCTATAAATATGAGTCAACGTAACATTTTGCTATATTTGAGCAAATATAACTTAATCTGCATGATAGAATTAATAATTAATGAATTATTTAAAAAATAAAATAAAAATAGAAAATATATAATAAACATTTTAATTATTAAATAGTATTAAATGACAATTTTTGAATTAATCAATGAATATCAATCTATATTTAATGAAAATACATTTTTCATTCGTCTGCAAAAGTATGCTGGTTTTGTTGAAATATATATAAATATATATGTGTGTGTGTGTGTATAATTTGTTTAGTTTAATTTCTATTTATACACATTTCATTTTATGTCTGTTTTAATACCATCGTGTTGTTGTTGATGAGGGGAAGTGTGGCTGTTTTTTTTTTTAGATAGATAGATAGATAGATAGATATGTATCCTTTGTATTTATACTGTGTAACATGCCTGTGCAATTTCCTACTGTGCAATCTTACCACTTGCTGTATCTTTACAGTAAATATACTGCCCACCATGTGTGTATTTCAGTTATCCTTTTTTTTTTCATTTTTGAGGATTATTTCCCATATGTAGAGACCAAAAAAAGGTAAAGAGAAAATCAAAATACATACATAAAACACACACAAAAAAACATATACAATATCAGGAAATAAGCTACAATTACTTAATGGTAGTAAATTTAAAAAGAAAAAAAACTTATACATTGTTTCATAAATTGTAGTTAATCATGTAGTATCAATCATGGACATACAGTATTTTTTACTAGTATATTTTTACTTTATCGTATCTCTTATCTTATCTGATCTTATCTTGTCAATTGCAATGTAACATTTATTTCCCTTACTTCCGGAACGCCTCAGGCAGCTTGACCGACGCATCTAAAATGTTATTAATCCAAACACCGCGAGACTCGTCACAGCTTGTCGCGATACAGCCACTGAACACAATGTGGTGTAGGTTGCCCGTTGTCTTCTAACCATCAGCACTTGCCTTTGAAAAGGATGCGAAATTAATGTAATTACCTTTTTAATAAACAAATATATGGGAATTCCTATGTCGGCATACACTTTACAAAATTGTTCATGTATAAACAGCTCTGAGAAAAAGTTTGCGAAAATGATGTGATGCTTGCAGTGAACAGTCTCTCAGCCCCCATTGGTGACCACTAAGAATTAAACAGCAGTGACAAAGGTAATTGGAAAAGCCGCATTAACATAAAGATGAATGAATGTAAATGGGAGACATCCAAAATCAATGTTTCAGAGGATTTTAGTGAAGAAATATGAATCTGTTTGGATATTCCAGAAGGTGGTGAGGATGAGCTGAACAAACACATGGCTACTAGATGTCAGGATGACCCTCTAAGTGACAAAAGCATTGAAACTTGGCAAAGTGAAGTCCCATGCAGCACAGTCAGTGCTTTCAGAGGTGAGAGGATCATAATTTACCTCTGGCTGAAAAGCAGGTTTGTGAGTGAGTTTCCAAATAAAGGTTAAAAAGTGGGCATGTGTATAAAATAGGCAAATGATTTGTCTCATAACGGCATGGAACGATCACTGAATAGGCCTACTGGGCAAAGTGTATGGGGGCCCCTGGCCTTCACTTTAAAAATGTCATTCAAATTAAAACATTTTGACCAGGAAGTGATCCAAAATGACCTCAAAGAGATGCAAAGGAACTGCAAAGAAACACAAAGTAACTACAATAACGACAAAGAGAGACAAAACGTCCAAAAAAGGGACTTAATTACCTCAAAGAAATACTTAGGCCGTGTGTCCGCATGGTGTTTTTCTTCGACAGAATAGATAGCAGGGTGCTGGGGACTGTTTCTTCCTGGAAAAAGCGCTTCCAGCACTTCTTAAATGACGCACTGCACATAGGACACAATGTGGACACAGGCCCTAAATTACCTCAAAGAGACAAAATACACCTACAAAGAGATACAGAACTACAAAAAGATGCATTACAATGACAAACAGATGCAAAACAACAACACAAAACAAGACTAAACAACTACATTGCTCAAAAAAATGAAGGGAACACCTAAATCACATGTCCCAGATCTCGATGAATGAAATATTCCAGATGAAAATCTTTACTGATGACACAGTGTAATTTTTTGAGAACAAAATAATGTAAGAACAATCCATGGAAACCAAAATCATTAACTCATTTAGGACTGAATTCAGAATCATACCCAAAATCAAAGTGGAAAAACCAGATCACAGGCTGATCCAACTTCTGTGAATTTCCTCAGGACAACTCATAATGTGACTCAGTAGTGTGCATGGCCTCCATGTGCCTGTATACATTCCCTACAATGTCTGGGCATGCTCCTGATGAGATGACGGATGGTCTCCTGGGGGATCTCCTCCCAGACCTGGATCAGGGCATCAGTCAGCTCCTGGACAGTCTGTGGTGCCATGTGGCGGCAGTGGATGCTACGATACATGATGTCCCAAAGGTGCTCGATTGGATTCAGGTCTGGGGAACGGGTGGGCCAGTCAATAGCATCAATGCCTTCGTCATCCAGGAACTGCTGACACAATCCAGCCACATGAGGCCGGGCATTGTCCTGCACCAGGAGGAACCCAGGGTCCACTGCACCAGGAGGAACCCAGGGCCCACTGCACCAGGAGGAACCCAGGGCCCACTGCACCAGCATATGGCCTGACAATGGGTCTGAGGATCTCATCCCAGTACCTAACAGCAGTCAGGGTACCCCTGGCAAGCACATGGAGGTCTGTGTGACCCTCCCCCCTTAGGATACACAGGCAGCACAATGTTCTCCATGGCGTCTCCAGACTCTTACGTCTGTAACATGCTCAGCGTGAACCTGCTCTCATCTGTGAAGAGACCAGGGTGCCAGTGACAGACCTGCCAATTTTGGTGTTCTCTGGCGAATGCCAATTGAGTTGCACGGTGCCGGGGTGTGAGGACAGGTCCCACTAGAGGACATTGGGCCCTCATGCCACCCTCATGAAGTCTGTTTCTGACAGTTTGGTCAGAAACATGCACACCAGTAGCCTGCTGGAGCTCATTTTGTAGGGCTCTGGCAGTGCTCCTCCTTTTCCTCCTCTCTCAAAGGAGCAGATAGTGGTCCTGCTGCTGGGTTGATGCCCTCCTACGGCCCCCTCCAGCTCTCCTGGTGTGCTGGCCTGTCTTCTGGTATCCCCTCCATGCTTTTGACCCTGTGCTGGGAGACACAGCAAACCTTCTGGCCACTGCGTGTATGGATGTGCCATCCTAGAATAGCTGCACTACCTGAGCAACTTCTGTGGGCTGCAGATACCGCCTCATGCTACCACTAATGGTGAGGGCACTGGAAAAATGCAAAACTAGCTAAGAATCAGCCAGAAAGGACACAGAGAGGGAAATGGTCTGTGGCCACCACCTGCAAAACCATTCCTAAACAGGGGTTGTCTGGTAATTGCCTTTCCTTTCCAGCTGTTGTCTGTCCAGTTTGCACAACAGCAGGTGAAACTGATTCACAATCAGTATTGGTTCCTATCTGGACAGGTTGATACCCCAGGAGCTTGATTAACTTTGAGTTACACTGTGATGATTATGTGTTCCCTTTGTTTTTTTTTAGCAGCATATGAAGAGTGTGTCTTGCTGCTGTGAGGTGGGGGGCCTTTTCAATATCCGTGCCCATTACCTGTTAATCCGCCCCTGCGTTAGGGCGAATTTGGCTAACTGAACATGGGCTGCAAATATAACGTGGATGGGGCATGGATGAATTACATCGCAACGATATTATTTTCCAGTATTTATTCACTCCTGGCACATTAATTGCTTTGTGGACACCCATGTCTGCACTTCTGCTGCCACAGGAATGAAAAACGGCACTGTGTGGGGCAGACGGAAGCAGTTACGGAAATCCAGGAGGTACAGAAGAGTGAAACACTTGAAACATCCACTATACATCTGCGAGCATACATTTATATTTTCCCCTCACTGGCTTTGATGTTCTTAGGATTTTGCAACAAGCTGGGTTTTGCCACTGATGCTTTACCTGCAGTTTTGCTTTGCCAGCATCACTGTTTTTTGTTTAGCCTTTGATTCGTACCTGAAGTTGCTGTTCGTTTGTGGTTCTGGCTGGTGTGCATGCTGGTTGCCTCAGACATTTAAAATAACCACTTGTATTATCAGACATTTTATTCTGAAAGTTTTACTTAATTTCTCAAGAAAAGACAGTTGCTTTCTGGTTGGATGTGGCCTTACTGACACATGGTGGTGGAAATTCAGTGCACCATAACCCTTGTTTTTGCTTGCCTATTTGTATGTGTTTTGCTGCTGACTCCATTGAGAGTGTCATATTTTTACAGCATGTAAACGGCTATCTACAGCTCAGTACAGTGCAGTTTATGAATGAGAACTTCCTGTTCATGGCAGGATGGATCTCAGGACTGTCTGTGGCTGTGCTTTGATAAATGCTTCCCACTTGTGGTGGAACTGGATAATGACAGTTTCCACTCTGTTGCTTTGCCTTTGCAGTTTGTGTTTTATATTTCCATTCATTTACTACACAAATTGTCATAACCAGTTCGATAAAAATGTGAGACACAAGTTGTTTCTGCAGTCACACTTGTTTTTAAAAACATTTAACACTTTCAGTTTTGAAGGATGATGTGAACAGGCTTTCTGAGGGAAGGGGCAGCAGGGGTATAGAAGCAAGTAAGAGACTTAAGTATTTTGGTTTTGGCAGCCACTGAATGATATAGAAATTTAAACACCACTGAATTTATAGTATTGAAATATTTATGTTGAAAACTATGTATCTGAATGTATTTGTACTGAATTCAACTCTTTGAAATTAAAATATGAAATTTCTTGATTTGCACTTTCACCAGCTGACACTAAATGTATATTTTTTCAGTGTTTACAGATCGAGATCCAAAAATTAAAGTTTAAAAAAAAAGAAAAAAGATACAGGCTGCTCAAATTTGATTGGTTAAAGTCAGATCTAAAAATTCAAGTTCAAAAACATCAACAGCAACGTCCAAGCTACCCATGACAGGATCTGCAAACCAGCCTGTCGAATTTTTCTTCTTTTTTTTTCCAATGACAGGACAGTTTTAGGGGTGAAGGGGGAAGAAGAGAGAGGAGATGACATGCTGCAGGGGGCAATGGGCTGGAATTGTATACATGGGGCACCTGCCCTGCCTACTGAAATACTGGGCACCCTAGATCAGGCTTTAAAAAAATGCTATCAATTTTCATAGTGGCTGTTAAATTTCAGTATTATGTATTCATCCAGCCATCCATCCATTTTCACCTGCTTATCCGGGGCCAGGTCGCGGGGGCAGCAGGCCAAGCAAAGCACCCCAGACGTCCCTCTCCCTAGCAACACTTTCCAGCTCCTCCTGGGGGACCCCAAGGTGTTCGCAGGCCAGATGAGATATGTAATCCCTCCAGTGTGTTCTAGGTCTGCCCCAGGGCCTCCTACTATTGGGACATATTCAGTGGCTGTTAAAATTCAAATATTTATGCCTTTTATTTGTTTCCACAAGTGGGGCCCTCTGCTGCCAGCAGAAAGAGGGTTCATTTTTGCCTTAAGCACCTTAGACTATATTTAGCTTCCAAACTTATGACAATAAAATCTAGCTGTTCCCTAGATGTCTTCTTGGGGAACTAATACACAGAATCCTATTAATATTATGTAATCATTCATGCATTATTTGCTTTCCAACCCCTTCTCTCTGTCTTTGTCTGCGTTTGTCAGCAAGTACATACATGTATAATGGGCCTCTCATGATCTGTGCATACCTGTATCTGTGGAACAAACAGACGGCTCCCCCGCAGCCCTGCTGTCACTTTTAACACCCACAGATACATGAAGTGTAACAATGTTTTTTTGACAGGCGCCAATCAACTGTTAAAATAAACAATAATAGTTCTTTATGAAACTTGAATTAATCAATGTATATCAGCTGCTTTTGGGCATCAGACACTGTTAAGGTCTGGTGTTACTGTTAAGATGGTTAAGAGTAACACCAGATGGTTGACATCATATTCTTTTACATTTCATAGACCAAAGATAATTAGTTGATGACTACCAGATATGGAAAGACACAGATTAAATGGCAGAGATTACATGAATTATTTCTAATTTGGACACATTTACAGAGTACATGGTCAATTTTAACTCAAGTGGAAGTCATGCTGGTGTTTATTCCCCATTATGTGCATACATGGTGGTTTTTCTGACACACTGCTGCATCTCACACTCTGACTCACACAGTTTTCCTAGATGCAGCGCAACACATGCAACATTTGTTTCTCCTACGTCAACAGCTGGTTTGGCATATTGGTTGGAGGTGGTGGTGCACCAAAACTAAACACTCTATGAATTCTGAGCACGCTGTAGGTTTTCAACTGTGACCCATAAACATATACACCACACACACACGTTTTCTGTTAGTTCCCACTGGGGAATCAATTTTGTACTCTCCCTCCCTCTCTCTCTCTCTCTCACACACACACACACACACACACACACACACACACACACACACACACATAGGAAGTGTGGTGCTGTTAAAGTGCAAGTTCATAGACAGCTCACTCATATGAACACACTGACCTGAAACATCTGAGGTTACAAGAAAAGCTGTTACAAACTTTCCATAAACCATCTGTGCCTACATTCTGTACAGGTATAGTCTGACATCATTATTTCTTAAAGTTTATGAACTTCACATTGAAAACCATGATAATATTGAGTAGTATGAATCAAATTGGTCACACAGGAAATTTTATTCACTGCACAATCTATACAAAGAGTGAGGTTCTGTAGGCATTGATTCTCATACAGTAGCACAGTATTATAATCTGGATGGTGCAACACAGCTAATCCGATAGAATCCTCCAGAGCCAACATGTTTCATTTCATTCATTCATTTCAGTTAATTTCATATGGGGTCAGAATACAGAAATTTAATCAAAGGGGAGCTTTTTGGATCCATCAGCTGGATGCTTTAAAGCATCCTGGTTTCAATGAGGATATAGACTTTGTTTTTTGTGATTTGTCATCATTCTCTACAAGCTTCATCCTTTTCCTCACAGCCTGTGGGTTAGAATAGGTGTGTGTATATGTTTAAATATATTTTTTTTTCTGGGTATCCTATCTTGTTATTTTTTTCATTATTCTCTATTTGTTTCACCTGTCATGGGTCATGAGATGGCTTCCTGCCACTATATAGGCGGGGCTATACCTGTGTTGTATGTCTTGAAAACCCCATTGAAGACCTGCAGTGGTCGAAACATGTTGGCTCTTTTCATGATTTAGCCACTCCACTAAAAGGCTTTTTAATATTTCCTTCCTTGTTTTACAATATAATTTTAGGAGTGCCTTAACTGTCTTGTCCACGAGCACCTGACACAAGACTTTGTTCTATATGTGTATACACAGAGCCACCAGTCATCTCCCTCCATTTTCTGAAACAGATCTTTCTGGAATTTCAGTGTTGATTTATAAGAATTTTGGTGACCATCACAATTAAATGTTCAGTTTTGAAACGGACATAATTTTAACCACATTTCAACGCTGAAGGTCGGTCGTGTGTCAGCTGGGACAGGGCTGAAGGTGACAGCTTTTTTAGCATACAGCAAATACATATAATGTAACCTCGAGGCATTAATGCTACTAGCATGACAACACTTAGCACCCTCAAGTGATATCTTTGACAAAACATCAAAGAAATAATTAAGGTAACAGGACTGTATGCTGAAATTGATATTTGCAAGTCACACTTACAAAATGATCAAAAATCCAGAAAATAAATTAAGAGAATTTACTTCAGCCTTCAGGAGACTCAAATGAGGCTACTTCCTGCTGATCATGTGACTGGGTGATGTCCCAAATATTTAGAGGGGGGAATGACTGAGTGAAAACCTGGAGACATGACTAAAATGTGTATTTAAACTCACATAATATGGATTTTCAATGAGGAAAATGTATTTTATGCATAAATTGGAAATAGAATCACACAATAATACAAAAAAATAAGATTTCTGAGGGATTCTAATTCTTATATTTCATGGTAAAGTTTAATGTTAGAGAGTGGGGCTAAAATCCAATTTTTATTGAGGTTTTACATGATGTATCTTCAAATTAAAATTAGGACAAAGTGAAGGACACTTTGCTTTTTGGAGATACACTTTTGTACACGTGCTTTGTTTGTAACAGTACAGGGACCTGCCTTCACCAAGCTGATACTGAACGACAATGTTGTCAAACCAGACTGTGCAACTTGTTTATGTTGTGTCAGTTTAGGAATTCAAGAGATGGAGACACAATGGAAATTATTTACAGTCTTGTATGAGAGATAAAGAAATAGTTAAACTTATCTGACTCTGTAAGGAATGTCCTTTCACTGATATCGAGCATGCTGGCTCACTGCTGAGTTACTGGGACAGAGCCATCATTAATGATATTAGTAACACCTGCCGCTTTTCAAGCTCTGATTTTACACCGTGCATTACCAAGTATTTCCCCTTTGTTAACTTACTTTCTTATTACTTGTTTCAGGACAAGCAACAACTGCTTCCATTACTTTTGCACTTTTATTCACTTTAAGTTTCCTGATTATGAGTTCATTAAAAAAAATAAAGTGACATTTCCTGAAACACTATGCAGGCTGCATGCTGTAAGTCTGTGAACTTGAACACCAAAGACAGAAAGGGAAAAAAAACTGTGGTATGTGTCTACCCAGTAACTTTCCACTTCCAGTCTGTAACTTTCCACTGCGGCAGAGGCTGTTGTTGATGGCATTTTAACTGACTGTGGTGCTATGTACACTTGTTGTGGTGCCTTTTACTGGAGGATGTGAATTCTGCCTCACATACCATGACCTGCTGGGTCATTACATAAGTCCTTGCCTCAGGTCTTCTGCTTTGAGGCACAAGTTTTACTTCCACCTTTTGTTGATTTACTAGAAAGCATCTTAAGCTGCATTTTACGATGGCTTTAAGATTTCCAGTCAGTGACTAAATGGCATAAGTGCAATTGCAAGTAACTGTCGCAGCTTGCCAGTGATGTCATTTTAATTACAGTAGCCTGGTTGATGATTAATTAAGAATACTGATAAGGGTACTTATCAGAGGTTTATGGGAAATAATGCACATTTTTTGGCCGAGAAGAATCAAACAGTCTACAGTAATAAAGAGTACTTGATTTTGAAGAATACCTAACTGGATTTTTTTAAATTACTAAACTGAAAAATGTGACTGCTGGGTCGCTTTTCCCCGTGGCTGCCTCGCCTTTGGTAAATAACACAGAGGAAGACAAACAGACAGACAGACGACACCAGGAACATGCACACATAGAATACAGGTGGTGCTCAAACACCAGCACCTTTGGCCTCTGACTAGATGAGTGCCCCTTTTGCAAGACAAGTTTGATTTTTTTCTAATTCTATATTTTAAGTTTGGCCCATTTCATCACTCTCTGAAAGTGTGTTGCCCTTTTTGACTTTCCTTGTCACAGCCATCACAGTTAAGACACACAAATCGAGTGCCCTGCAGAGCAGCATCACGTCTCCCTGACCTGCCTTCATGAACACCCAGCTAACTTTAATGTCTGCCCTAAGCTTCAGCATTGTTTGTAATTGAAATTAATTAACTATAAAAACATCTCAGTACAGCCAGACTAACAAGTAAGCTACTGTGGTGTAAAACCACACCAGATTCTGGTTCACCAGCTGCCCAGTGTGAGCAGAGACAGTGGCCGAATTGCTTTCCCACTTCTACATGTCTCTGGAAACCAAAAGATAAGATGAAATAATGTTTATGTCTCCAATATGTTGGCTTTGATAATTCACTTAAAGAAATCTGACATGGGGTTTAGTGCTGCAGGAACACTCTGTGCACAAAGAGCGCAGGAGGAGGAGAGGAAGAGCGTGGGGCTGCACGTGTCTGTGCTCTGGGATTCGTTAAGAATATCTAAAGTGTATTTAGAAGATAATTAGAAGAATTGTTGTGGTTTCTCTGATATAAAACATCATTGTTTACAAATTCTAAGGCGGCAGATTGAATTTAAAAATGTGAAAATCATTTATTTATACATCAGCATGAAATGTTGGTGTATAAATAACTGGATCACGTGTGAAATAACAGAGTTCTGATGGGAAAGTAACAAGAAAAAAATTAAAACAAGCCCTGCAATAAGGCATGTAGCAAAGAAACATGTTTGTAGAAGGCTGAATTTTATGTAAATGAACCAAACTTCTCTTCAGCACTCATATCTAAGTGAAGAACGTGGATGTAGAAATCATCCTCAGAGAGCGTCTGTGTGTCAGAGCAGAAAAGTGATGCAGAAAAATTTACCACAATGCAGGAAAGTAAGTGTTTGATACTCAAAATTTCCAGGGATAGGACCCCCAGACCCGCACTTAATATACACTGCTCGAAAAAATTAAGGAAACACTTAAATCAAACATCAGATCTTGATGAACAAACTATTCAAGTTGAAAATCTTTACTAATGTACACTGTATAATTTGTTGAGAACAAAATTTGTAACAAAGGTCACTGGAAACCAAAGGCATCAACCCAGTGAGGGCTGGATTCAAAATCACACCAATAATTAAAGTAAACAACTTAAATCACAGGCTGCAACTTGTGTGAATGTTATCATGGCAGCTCATAATGTGACTCAGTAGTGTGTCTGGCCCCAACATGCCTGTATGCACTCCCGACAACGTCTGGGCATGCTCCTGATGAGTCAGTGGATGGTGTTCCGGGGGATCTCCTCCCAGACCTGGATCAGGGCAGCAGTGAGCTCCTGGACAGTCTGTGGTGGTACTTGGTGGTGTCAGATGCACCGATACATAACGTCCCATAGGTGCTCAGTTGGATTGAGGTCAGAGGAACAAGAGGGCCAGTCAATGACATCAATGCCTTTGTTATCCAGGAACTGCCTACACACTATGGCCACATGAGGCCAGGCATTGTCCTGCACCAGGAGGAACCCAGGGTCCACTGCACCAGGAGGAACCCAGGGCCCACTGCACCAGGAGGAACCCAGGGCCAGCTGCACCAGGAGGAACCCAGGGTCCACTGCACCAGGAGGAACCCAGGGCCCACTGCACCAGGAGGAACCCAGGGTCCACTGCACCAGGAGGAACCCAGGGCCAGCTGCACCAGGAGGAACCCAGGGCCCACTGCACCAAGGTTGCCCTGTGGATTTCATCCCAGTACCTAACATCAGTCAAGGTACCACTGGCTATGACATGGAGGTCTGTGCGACCCTCCCAGGATATGCCTCCCCAGATCATCACTGGTCCACAGCCAAACTGGTCATGCTGGATGATGTCACAGGCAGCATAACGTTCATCATGGCGTCTCCAGACTCTTTAATGCCTATCACATATGTTCAGTGTGAACCTGCTGTCATCTTTGAAGACAACAGGACACCAATGACGGACCTGCCAATTCTGGTGTTCTCTGGCGAATGCCAATTGAGCTGCACGGTGCCAGGGTGTGAGGACAGGTCTCACTAGAGGACGTCAGGCCCTCATGCCACCCTCATGGAGTCTGTTTCTAACAGTTTGGTCAGAAACATGCACACCAGTAGCCTGCTGGAGCTCAGTTTGTAGGGCTCTGGCAGTGCTCCTCCTGTTCCTCCTCACAAAAAGGAGCAGATACCGGTCCTGCTGCTGGGTTGATGCCCTTCTACGGCCCTGTCCAGCTCTCCTGGTGTAACGGCTGGTCTCCTGGTATCTCCTCCATGCTCTTGAGCCTGTGCAGGGAGACAAAGCAAATCTTGCAAATACACGTATACTGTAGATGTGCCACCCTGGAGGAATCAGACTACCTGTGCAACCTGTTTGGGCTGCAGGTGCCACCTCATGCTACCAGTAGTGACAAGGACACTAGCAGAACACAAAACTAGAGAAGAATCAGTCAGGAAGGATAAGGAGAGAGCAACCTGTCTGCTTTTGCCTCTGCATTGCACTTGTTGTCACTTTCATTTGCACCAAAGCAGGTGAAACTGATTCACAGTCACTTGTACTTCTGAAATGGACAGGTTGATATCCCAGAAGTTTAACTGACTTGGTGTTATAGTGTGACGATTAAGTGTTTCCTTTATATTTTTGAGCAGTCAATGGCAAAATGCCACATCCATGATGGCAGTGGCAGCCATGTTTGAGCACTTTTCTTCGGTCTTATTAGAACAAAATGAATTAAGTACCACTGTTTTTATCAGGTGCAATATCTTTGCACTTTAAATCTAGATGTAAAATGACCCTAGATGTAAAACGCAAGTGTAGATACACTAAAACACTGAAATTTCCACTAATTTAACCCCATAGATTGTTGATTTAATCTGTCTTTAGGGTATCAAACAGTGGTGTTCAGCTTTATTTACCGTCATCTCTACACATATATACAGGATTAAGCAGTTATCAAGACAAAGTCTAAATGTTCCTTGTTCCTTTGTTGTTAACCTCAGCTTTGGGAATCAGTCCAGGTTGTGGCTTGTCAGCTTGCAAAGTGACGTTGCATTGTCACTGGGTTTTGACTGAGGGAACCTCAAAGGAAAATGATCATCTGGGTCCTGAAACAAATGCAAATGTACAAACAAAATTACTTTTATTTCCAAAGCAATGCAGAACATGCTGCAACCAAGTTTGAAACTGTAACAATTTTAAAGCGTTTAAGTTGTCCCCAAATTAACGAACCCTTTCATAAACCTGTTTCCTCATCTCTGTGGCCTTTTAAAAGAGTGGAGGAGCTTGGCAATGACAAACAGCTGTCTGTCTTGAGTCTAGCAAGTTTGAGTTTAGCACTTAAGGACAGACTTAACCCTTTCAACCAGTCTGTCCTTCAAAAGTGTCGGAGCAGCTTTGATGTCATCAGTGCTGTTTAAAGGGAGTAAATTCAGAACGGGTAGTGGGGGTATATGCACGTATACCGGGTATAAAGACTTCTGACCTCAAAATAAGAATTGTTGTGTTTTTATGCCAGTGACAGCCACAGCTGGAGGCATTTTGTTTTCAGGTTGTCTGTTCGTCCATCCCATTCTCGTGTATGCAATATCTCAAGAACGGTTTGAGGGAATTTCTTCAAATCTGACTCTAACGTCCACTTTGACTCAGGGATGAACTGATTAAATTTTGATGGTCAAAGGTCAAGGTCACTGTGACCTTGCATAGATCTCCTTCTCTTGAGCACAGTATCTCAAGAAGGCCTTGAATTAGTTTCCTTCAAATTTGGCACAAACGTTCACTTGACTTGACTTGAGAATGAACTGATTAGAATTTGGTGGTCAAAGGTCACTGTGACCTCACAAAACATGTTTTCCGCCATAACTCAAGTATTCAAGATAATTACAACAAAACTGAATACTGTGTGGATGCAAACAATCATGAGGCGGTAATGCTAATTGTTACCCCAGAATTAGCCATTTATATCTACAACAAGAGCAGGTCCTCTTCCACAGAATCCATTGTATTGTTTCTTCAGTAGCCCAGAACAGACAACCCAGACACTGGATCAAGATCTACATCTTTATCTCTGTAAAGCTACATGACGCCCAGGGGAATCTTTTGACAGTACAAAGTGTCTCAGCACCACGGTCTGTTCTCTGTATTAAGTAATAAATACAGAAAGAGGAGATACAGCTTGCAGTGCATGAGTAATGTTGACTGAGTGTCATCTTTTGTAAACCGAGTAAAAGGGAAGCCATCATATGTTGACGGTGTAGGTGTAACGTGTTTACAGTTGTCACGTTAAAGTTAGATGGAAAGATGCTGTGTTTGCAGTGCTATCAAATTGATTATTACTGTTACTTACTGTTGACAGACCTGTGGTGCCACTTTAAGTCTGGGTCAGGCAAAACTGACACTGCACCAGAAATAAAAATGGATTAAAATCATCGTTTTTGCTTATCATTGACATGCCCCAGACTGTGAAAAAGAGAAAAAAGAAAAATCCATTTAGCATTTAGAATAGGGGTGAAAACTCAGTGTTTGTTTTCATAAAAAATAACAGTGGCTTTATCAAAACAAACTGTCATTTAAAGGGTTAAAATTCTAAAAAAAAAAAATAAAAATAAAAAAATGCACATTTGGTAATTAGTTTAAGAGTGAAGCTGGTCAAAAGATTTCATTTTAATGGCAGTTTTTCAATGGGGACATTTTTGTTTTCTGACACAAGAGGAATCTTTTTTTTTCAAGGATACACAAGGGATGAGTGTCTTGTGATGTTCTTCTTATTCTATTAATGTTGGTGTCCTTAATTTAATTTTCAATATGCAAATTACATGTTTAGAACCTTAATGTGTCTGTGGGCATTAAACAAACATACAAGACACAAAACTAAATAATTAGATAAAGCAAGTCACAAAATGCACCCAATTAGACATCTATTGCAATATTTAAACCACACTTTAAACAGTTAATAACAGGAGACTCATCTGCTTGGTGATTGTTGTGGAAAGTTTACTGTCAGGCTGGTGTGAGATTAGTTGGAAACCGGCAGGTCCTCAGCCTATCAACAGGAGTCTCCGCCCACAGCATCATCATCATCACCTAGGTGTAGAGAAAACATATTGCCTGCACCCTGATGAGGATGATGAAGATGTGCAGGTCAATGTGCCTGTTGTTTACTGAATCTAACAGATGTCTTACTGAGCAGCCATCTAAAGTCAATTTACCATTGATAAAATCAATCAAAGCTCAATCAAAACTCAAGGGGTTATCAGGCACTCTGCTAACCATATCATGGGAACTGTTAGTGGGCCAGATGACCAGTTTGGTTTAATGTTTTCCATTAATAGATAACCTATAAGTGAAGAATGGAGCACTGATTACTTCTGTAATATGTAGTTAGGGCAGGCAGATTATATTGTACAAGAATCTATTAGTTAAAGCTTATTTCTCATGTCATGACATCTTCAAAAATGACCACCCTAATGAATCTGTATAAGCACTTTACAGCCAGTGAAACTTTAATGAAAATCATTATAATAGCCACATTGAGAAATAGCACTTAACTTATTTGGACTTGATCAATTTCTATTGCGTAAATTAGGTTCTAAACTTCACTCAGTGTTGGAATATTACAATAATGCCATTACAATCACTGGATTGATCCAGGAGAGGAGGTCCTTAACATCTGTTCTCACAAACTAACACAATAACACCATAATTTACAAGTATGTTCTTAAAATTTTGAAACCATTTGATCGGTGTTTGTCTTTGCTGTGGAAATTCTCCCATCATGCTGGTCTAAATTCAAGACTGGTTCACTGGACTTATAACAGATGTGTTAAGAATAACACATTGTATGTTAATTTTTAACACATGCTTTGTGTTTAGAAGAAATATTATCATATTGTTGGAAAAATTAAACAGTGATTCCAGAGAGAAGCAGACAGAGGGGTCTACAGTCTGTGTTTGAAGGATATATCCAGGATGTCAAACTGACTCAGCAGCAACAACAGATTAAAAAGACAAAGATAGTTAGAAGCTAAAGCCCAACTATAGGCTACAGATCACGGTGTAAAAGTGAACCAATACATCACTGCTGATTGCCACAGAAGACAATGAGTATAAAGGGAAACTTTGCTGATATTGAACCAGCTGTGTGGCATCGCAGTGTGTGCAGATGAACAGTGTTTGAGTATCAACATGGTACCGACATGTGTGTCATTATTTCAAGTATATGATGGTTATATTGTGTAATATTTAACATGTATATTTAAATATACTATGATGAATTTTCTGTTAACTAGCCAGCTAATGTGAGAGCATGAAAACGTGAGCTATGGTTGACTCTACTGGGTGAAAACTGAACTAGCCTACATCACATTAACTAGCTAGTTAAATGAAAATTCATTAGTCACAAGTCAACTTCATGGTGGTGCAAAAGGAATAGATGATCATAAATAAATCAACAACATTTATCCTCTAGAAACCATGAACATCTGGTCCAAAATTTGCTCCAATCTATAGATGTTGAGATATTTCAGTCTGAGCCAAATGACAGGTGAAAAAAAGTGTTGGGTATGTTTTTATTGTATAGTTTAAAACAGGGATTATGCCAACGATAAACTTGCTGGGAATATCCACCTGGAAACTTTGTGCTGCTCGGTGTCCCTAACCTGACGCGCCTGATGGGTTTGTTAAAGGAAGCTATCTGAAAAGCCATCATTGGAAACTGTTACTTGGCAGGGGATGTGATGAGCCACTTGTCTATCACGGCGGGTCAGTCAGAAGAAAAGCGAAAACATCTTAATTGAGTTTCTTTGCTTTTTCTTTTTTTTAAATAAAAGACATACTCTCCAATTCTGATATAACTGATGCAACTTCAATATCTCCACTAACCTATTTGAGAAGGCACAACCCATGACTTGTCATTATAATAAATCAACAAAAACTCACAGTGTGTTTGTTTTTAATCTCTGTCAAGCACATCAGCTGAAAGAAAGCCCACAAGGCATAGTGTGTAATGTTTAAACTTCAGTGTTATTACGCTAACACGATTACATTCGTTGGATCAGTTTTTGGAGAGGAGGTCCTCTCCTTCACAGAAGAAATCAGGCTAAACATCACTTCTTACATATTAAAACAATAACACCATAACTCACAATTACACTTGTAAAATTATTATATTGAGTGGAAGGCACCCTTAAGTTCTACGAAACGTGTAGAAAATGAAAAAAAAACATATGACAACATCACATTTAATGCTTATCTCCCAAAACATCTGGCATGTACTTATGTATTGAAGATGACTACCCTTGTAAATATAAAAGACTGCCAAGAAAAAGCAAAACATAATAGGATTATTTATACATTTCCAATAACACAGTGTTGTGTTTTACACAGTGGTGTTACATAGTTGTAAAGCATATACTGTATGTACATATACATTCCACACAACAAAATATGACAGGTGACACTAAGAGGTACAAAAATATTTAAAACATTTTAAGTTGCACTTACATATATAAACTCTTGTGCTTTCCCCATGTAAAGAAACCATTACCAAAGCCTCTGGGTAACTTCGACCTCAGTGGGTCCCTTGCTAGCTAGCCTTTAGCTCCATTTCAAGTCAAAGCAATGGAATAACGATTGTTAATATAGATAAAGTGTCTGTTTACCCACAGCAGATGGTGGGGTGCTCAAGGTTTCCTGGGTGTTTTCCCATTTCATTGAAGATTTTACAGACCACCACCATAACGGCCATTTTTTGGTGTTGTATTGCCACCAAACATTTGCACTCATCTCCTAAAATCTGGAGTTTGTGGACCTCTGTCCTATTGAGTGGGTTCTTGATAGTCCCCTTTAGAAAGACAAATACTATATTTCTTTTAGTGGAACTTATGGGGCAGTGAAACTGAACAAAAGACTGTCTACAGTGAGACCATCTACACAAGACACTTGTGTAGATGGTCTCACTGCAGATAGAGACATGGTCTCACTGTACATAGTCTTTTGTTCAGTAACTATGCGACATCTGATTCGGCAAGTTGCGTCCATCAATTTTTGTACCTTTCAAACTAATAATCAATACTTGACAAAAGTCACCAGGTTTCTTTCCAAATATATTGCAATTAATGTACCATCCACGACCGCTCTGTGAACATTAAGAGTTGACACTTGCACCTTGTCTCTACCAAGCAGTGGTTTAGTTCAATTTGTTTCACATCAGAATAGCTACTTTTGTGTTTCCATTGTCAAAAATTTTGTTGAGGGCACCAACAACATCCATTCTGCTAAGGTACCTTGCACACTGATCCAATATCTAAAAGATGAAACTAGAAACACAGGAGTCTGTTAATTGTTTAGGAGAGAGTTGTCACTCTTGCTCAACAAGGACTCAATGCACAAAAATGTTCTTTTTAAATATCCCACTGATTGGGAAAGACTCTTCACACTCCAGCCTTTTTTATTTTGCTCTGAACTAACTACTCCCCTACTTTTAAGAGTACTGTCAGCAGTGGAAATGCAGACAGTGAAACAGTTTGAAGGTTTGGGTATATGTCCGTATGGACTACATACGAGTTCAATGGGTACCATAACTGAAGTGTATTGTGGAAACGCTTCTGTTGTATAAGCTAGTTTGTTAGAAGCCTACTGAAACCTCAACAGTCACCACATCCATTTCATAACATATGACAAAGCACTTATTTACTCTATTAAAAAAACAAACAAACCCCTTTTCAAAAGTTGGTTCCCCAGGTGCCCTCAAAGAGTGGCACTCTCAAAGATGTGTATGTGTGTTTGAGAGGGAAGGAGAGAGTGACAGAGGGAAGGGAAGCAAAAGTGGAAGGTGGACTATCGCACGCAATGTTTCTGTAACTCAGAATGGTCACTTTCTGACCTGCCCGCTTGTAGCTGTAATATTTTCTTGAAAGCACACACAAGGTCACACGTGGACCCTCACATCACATGACATACTCATTGGGGATCCAATCTGGTGAGGGATCTTGTAGGGTGTTACCCAACAAGGATAAATGTGTCCCACTGCTTGGAACTACACAAGCTTATGTGGAGAAATAGATAAGGAGAAAGATATCGATAAAACAAATTACTACCAGTCCTATGTTCAGGATGATTCTGGTTAGTGGAGGTTCATGGAGAAGCTCATCCACGATCCTCTCCTTTTCTTGAACTTTAAAGACCTGAGCTTCAATTGGCTTCTCCTGGAAGCCACATAAACACTCTAAAGTCTTAATACACCTCCCACTCTCCAGTCCTCCTCCTCCTCCAAGGTAGCCTTCCTTCTCATCATCCCTCACTCCTCTCCCTTCTCCCTCTTCTACCATTTTAACATCAGAAATCAATGAGGTGCAAGTATTCTGGTTTGAAAGGCGTGGTTCTATGTCACTGGCTGTGACAGTATGACCAATGCTTGGTTGATCATTTTCATGACTGTCAACAACATTGAGCACATTTGGGAGGTCTTGACTGCTCTTTCTCTCACCGAGCACACTGTTTGCATTTAGACCTGCATGGTTCAGAGGCTTCAAAGCATTGTCAGCGTCTCCAGTTTTCTCTTTTTCATGCTGTTTTAGTTTCTTTCTCTTGTTTAACCCCCACAGAGTAGTGCTTCTGATTTGTTCTTTGCTGGGCGGAGGAGTGCAAAGACTCACAACTACAGTCACCAAAGCTGACACCCAAAACAAGATGGCAGCCACATACATGAAATGAACATCTTTGATGAAAGATGGCCGCTCGTCAGGCTGGTCGCAGTGAGGCTCACGGTAGACTAATGCCAAAATCAGACGCAATATACCAAGGGAAGACCCTACTAACCCACCCCAGAAGGCACCCGTCTCATTGCAGCGATGCCACAGGACAGCAAGCAAGAAGAGAGCAGCTACAGGTGGAGTCAGGTAATCAATTACTTCTTGGATGTAATAGAACACCTGGCCTCCCTGCATCTCAATAATAACTGGCACCCAGGCAATGCTGATGATCACCATGAAAACCACAAACAACCTGCCGACTATCACCAACTCCCTGGATGACGCCTTCTTTCGTATCATCTTGTAAATATCCAATGTGAATATGGTGCTTGCTGAGTTGAAGATGGAGTCCAAGTCGCTCATTAGAGCTGCGATCATGACAGCCATCATTAGGCCGCGGAGACCAACAGGCATCACAGACATGACGAGCCGTGGGTAAGCTACGTTGCTACAGCCAGCTGCAGAACCACACACTTCCATGCAGTGCTCTGGGCTGATACAGGCCAATTCATCAGGAAAGAAGATCCTGGAAATCATCCCTGGAATCATAATGATAAGTAAATCAGTTATTTAGTGAGCCCATGGGTGGGACTGTTGGTGTGACTCAACTAAAAAGCAGCTGATGGTGCTACCTGGGATGACAATGATGAACGTGGGGAGGATTTTCAGAAAGCCAGCCATGAGAGTAGCACCCTTGGAGTGGGCTATGTTCTTCGCTGCCAGAACCCGCTGTACAATCACCTGATCTGCACACCAGTAGCTGGAACACAAAGGGGTGATGCTTATGGTGTGTTCAAACAAAAATACAAAGCATATTTTACCTGTGGCACAATTACATACAAAATCAATGCATAAATGCAATTAGATGCAAATTATGTGTTGGGTGATGCAATTGCATGGGAGTCCACGCCTATCAGCATTAAGCTCCTGATGTCACAGAGAATCAGAAATGGAGGACAAACTTATTTTCATCTTCTGTGGGCACCCTGGGCTCTACTACTCCATGTCAGTACTGTACAGAATCACAACAAAAAAGGAGAGGGCTTGGAGAAAAGTGGGTGAAGCCACAGGACTACATAGAAAATACTGAAGCTATGTACTTGTTACTTGTGTAAGCTACTTTGCTAAGTTGCCTCTTAGCAAATGCTCTGAGTACTTTAAGTTAGATTTCTATTCTGAGAGGTAAAAAAACCCAATGAAGCTGTAATACACTGCTGAAGACAATGTGAAAAACAATGGTGTTGACATCTTGGTTCACACAGGTTCAGAACACAGACACGCTGTAGTCTGAACCAGCTTAGATTCCAGGTATTGGTTTTACTTTACTACAAACCAAGTTAGCACTGCCGATAGCGTTAGCTTCCTTTCCCTGTTAGTAATGCATTAGTTTGCACTAACGTTAGCAACGCTGTTGAGAGCAAACATTGGCGAGTAAATTTCATGGCAGTCTCCTCAATATATTTTCACAGGTTTTGCATCACACCAGTTTAAGCAGAAATGTCAAGTGTGTTAATCTTCACACACATAAAAAGCAATACATCTGAACCAGCTAGGACATCTGCATGGAAAGACATGGAAAACTACCACATAGAGGCAAAAGTCTGGCCCAGTAAGAAACCAGGCCAAGGCAGGTCTGGATCCCTTGGGCCATGAAGTATCTTCAGGGCATCTGGCTTCGGGTGGAGGTGGTGGTAGCAAGATTCAGAATATGTCAGGTTGGGTGAAGAAAGCATGATGGCAGTGATGTTTGGAGTAGCCTGCATGTACTTGGTCCTTACACCTTAAAATGACATGCCAGGACATGGTTTAGCATACATTATGCTAAATAAACAGTTTAATTGATTACATGGTACAAGTGGTTTAACTTTAATGTATAAATAAGATCAATACAGACCTTCAAGCCCTCCCACTTTAAAGAGGCTGATGCCTGTGAGGCACAGTGCTCCGGCGATCATGAGCAATGCCTGGACTGTATCCGTATAGATGACAGCAACCAGACCTCCAGTGATTGTCAACACAGCTGTCATGGTGATGAGGATGATGATTGACAGATAGAGGTTCCACCCTAAGGATTCCTGAATGAACAAGGCCCCGGCATAGAGATCCACAGACAACTTTGTGAACATGTACACGATGAGAGATAATGCTGCAAAATACACTTTCAGCCGGTAACCGCCGAACCGTTTGGACAGGTACTCCGGCATGGTGTAGACTCCGGAATGAATATACACAGGGATAAATATCCAGCCTAACAACTGGAGTAATAATAAAGCATTTAATTCCCATGCAGCCACGCTTAACCCAGTAGCCGCACCTGATCCAGCCAGTCCAATGAAATGCTCGCTTCCTATGTTGCTGACGAATAGAGATGCTCCTACAGCCGCCCAGTTCATAGAGCGACCAGCGAGAAAGTACCCGCTCACTGTGCTCTTATTAGCTTTCCACGTGGCAAACAAACCAATTGCTAGTACCAGGATAAAGTAGATTACTACAACAGTGATGTCTGCCACTTCCATGATGGCAGTGGCAGCCATGTTCAAGCACTTTGCTAGTTATGACCCCAGACATAAAATGCACGTGTGGTTACACGTCCAACAATGGAATTTCCACTAATTTTAGTCCATAGATTCCTGTTTGAATCTGGTTTTAGAGTGTTAAAGTCATCTGTGCATTCTCATATATACAGTATAAACCACTGATTGTGCTTATGTCCAAAAAATGTTTTCCTGTTCCAAATAACCTCAACCCTCGTAATCAAAGCAGGTTGTGACTTGGCAGCTTGCAAAATGGTGGTGTACTGTCGCTGGGTGCCTCAAAAGAAAGTGGTCATCTGGGTCCTGCATCAAACACAAATGTAGAAACAAAATTATTCTTATTCCCGCAGCAAGACATGCTGTAACCAAGACTGAGACATGTACTTCTACAAAGTACATTTAGCCCTTACCTTGATGGTCACTGCTTAGTGAGTAGTCAAAGCATTTTCTATGCGAGGATGTCAATATGGTCATTAATCTTCACAACACTGGAGTCACCAAAAACATCATACAACTGTTGTCACAGCTGGGCAGTAGTCCCCATGATGGGTAAACTGAACATCTTTTGGATGACCTTATCTCCAAGTCTGCTCATTTCTTTGACTTCAATCAATTTATTTGTATAATATTATGCCACAATACAATTCCAGTGAAATGTAATCTCACCAGCTCCTTTTATTTGTGCCTCAACTAGAATTACCACTTTGCGGTTGTATATTATTAATTATTAAGTTGCACTTACAGTTCACGTTCTGAGAAAATGTGGATGCGTCACACACATCTTCGCTTCCGAAGCACATTGGAGCTATATAATCAGCACATTTTCAAGGTTTCACACACTTCAAATGTGGATGTTGCTGCAGCAAAGCTACAAATTCTAAAACATGGATGCTCCACTCACATCTTCAACCCGGCAGCAGAGAAGCTCTATACAATCAACACAGTTTGAAGGTGGACACCCAAGTTTAGTGTCACCAATTCAGTATGACCAAATGTCTCCGCTACTGTTCCTGAGATATGACACTGAATAATGGCCAGAAGAGTTTTTGCAGAACGTTATGTTGTCACAGTGAAGTTGACCTCTGAGTTTTGGATATAAAAGTCATCACTTCATTATTTTATTGTTTTAGACTTTTACACTGAAACGTTGGCATGATTAACATATGAATTCTTGACTTATTGCCAAAAACATGTTTTGTGAGGTCACAGTGACCGTTGATTAGTTCATTGCTGAGCCCAAGTGGACAACTGATGTTTGTGCCAAATTTGAAGAATTCCCCCCAAGATGTTCTTGAGATACCATATTCATGACAATGAGACAGACCAGGTCACAGTGACCTTTTATCCTATTAGCTAGCCGATTGAATTTGTCATAATTAGAGTATGAATTCTTGCATTATGGATAAAAAAAAAATGTTTTGTGAGGTCACAGTGACCTTGACCTTTGAAGTTCAACTTCTTTGAAGTTCTAATCACATTGTTGAGTCCAAGTGGACATTTGTGTCATATTTGAGTTCATTCCTGCAAGGCCTTCTTGAGATATCACATTCACAAGATGAGACAAATGTAAGGTCACAGTGACCTTGACCATTGAACTATGAACCCCAAAATCTAATCAGATCATTCTTGAGTCCAAGTGGACATTTGTGCCAAATTTGAAGAAATTCCCTCATGGTATTTTTAAGATATCATGTTCACGAGAATGGGAAAACATAATGCCAGTACTGTAGATGGTGCCCAACTTGTCTACATTTTCCTTGATGTTTACTCGCTTTACATTTGAAAACCTCAACTGGCCAGGTCGCCGAGTCAGGAGGATGAGAGTGGTGAATGGATTTTTTTTTTATTTATTAATGCAACCTTTGGTCATATCGAGACCTCCGCAAGCTGTGTAAACACAGGAAACATGTTTCTTTTCTTTTCTCTCTTGTCTTTGCGATGCATCTGCACAGCACAGCCTTTTATAAAGACCATTGTTTCCTCATCCCTGTGGCCTTTTTAGAGGGTGGAGGAGCTTGGCAGTGACAAAAAGCTGTCTGTGCTGCATCTAAGTGGAGTAGTCAGCACTTAACTCTTTCTGCAGGTTTTCTTTTAAGAGTGACAGAGCAGCTTTGATGTCACCAGGAACAGTGCTGTTAAACTGGAATAGATCAAATAAGAAGCCCATGGCTCAGTGCATTCAGACTCACCCCAGTTTGCCTCAATTCACAAGTCTGCATAAACAAATTACAAGTGAAGTTGCAAACCTCTTAAAGTCTCTGCATTCTGAAATGCAGTGTTGAAAGATGTGGGTGTTTAGCCACCAGGGAGGGTATCAAGTTGCATTCTGGGCAAGTGGCCAATACTAGATACTAAAAGTTAGGATATCTTTGGCTCTGCTGCTTCAGTTTGACATCATAATGGAAGCATGATTACCATTGAGCATGTCTGCAAGTTGGTTCCTCCACGAACCACTCAAGTTTCAATTACAATTTACATCCATGTCTGTCCAGACTCATGTGTAGCCATGACATGAGGTTTACAATGCTTCAAATGTGGATGTTGCTGCAAAGAAGCTACAAATTCTAAAACATGGATGCTTCACACACATGATCAACCTGGCAGCACAGAAGATCTATACAATCAGCACAGTTTCAAGGCGGACACCCAAGAATAGTGCCACCAATTCAGTATCTGACCAAATGTCTCCATTAGGTTGAGTTTGTTGTTTGTGTTTTTGCAGAACATTATGATGTCCCAGTGAAGTTGACATTCAACACTGAGTGATGGTCAATGGATATGGATATAAAATGTCCTTACTTCATCATGTTATTGTATTAGACATTTGCATGAAACTTTGTCATAATTAGCATATGAATTTCTGAGTAATCACCAAAACATGTTTTATGAGGTCACAGTGACCTTTGACCATCAAATTCTAATCAGTTCATCGCTGAGCCCAAATGGACGTTTGTGCCATATTTGAGGAAATTCCCTCGAGACCCACTTAAGATACTGCATTCAAGAGAATGAGACAAATGAAAGGTAACAGTAACCTTGACTTTTGACCACCAAATTCTAATCACTTAATTTTTGAGTCCGTGTGGATGTTTGAGCCAAATTTAAGGAATTCCCCCCAAGGTGTTATTGAGAATATCGCATTCACAACAATGAGACAGACCAGGTCACAATTACCTTGACCTTTGATCTCTGACCACCAAAATCAAATCAGTTTGTCCTTGAGTCAAATTGTATGTTTGTGCCAAACTTGAAGACATTTACTCAAGGTGTTCTTGAGACTTCACTTTCACAAGAATGGGACGTATGGACATGTGGACAACCCGAAAACATAATGCCTCTGGCCACAGCGATCGCCAAATGTCTTGTTTTGTCCAACCCAAAAGTATTTATTCATTCATTTTCCGTAACCTCCTACCCTGTTAGGGGTCGCGGGAGGGCTGGAGCCTATCCCAGCTGATATTGGGAGAGAGGCGGGGTACACCATGGACAGGTTGACTATCACAGGGCTGACACATAGAGACATTCATTCACGCTCACATTCACACCTACAGCCAAGAGTCCCCAATTAACCTGCATGTCTGTGGGAGTTTTATTAACCCTTTGAAACCTGAGCAAATTGGCTTGGGTTATTTCAAAAACATGACAAGGAGGCAATGAGCAATGAAAAAAAAGAAATGACCCACAACTATTGGCAAGAAGTTAGTAAAAAGATTAAATTAAAAACAAGAAGATTAGTTAAAAACAAACAAGGAAATGACCTGGAAGAATAGCTTAAATATTATAATAATCATGTAAAATAATTTTAAATATGCAATAATCATCATTATAGTTTTTCCTTGGCTTTCCCCCACTATCTTTTTAAAAATAATTTTCTAAATTTACTTATTTTATTGCAATTTGTGTAACATTTTTGCCAAGTTGCTCATTACCTTTTCCCCTTGTTTTTGAAAGAAATCGCACCAGTTTGCTCAGAGTTCAATGGTTTGAAAGCAGCACAAGAAAAATTATGTCCCTCCAAGTTTCAGAGGGTTAATGTAGAAAACTAAGAACGTATGAGGATCTTGCATCAATACTGGAATTTGTTTTTGTTGCTCAACAGCGTGTGCTTGTCCATGCATGACTGCTGGGGCTGGTATAAATGTGCAGAAGCACAAAAATCAAAATCTCTCCACACAGCCTCATTTACTTTAATTTAGCTCTGTGCAGGCAGCATGATAATGTTTCACGAGTGTACACAGTTGGGAACAATAGCATCAGTGATATTTTCTCACCAGAGTACATTGAACTACTGTATTTCCATGTGCAGGGTTAACTCCTGATGCTACTTGCAACAGAGTGAGTACTAATTTAAGATAAATAGTACAAGAAGGGGAATGCTGGGTAAACAGAGGTTTTGACATTTCCAGCTTTAAGACATCTGCATTTATTCCCTCCTCTTGGTTTTATCGGGGGACTTCTGCCAAACAGTTTTGGACCTGCAGGGAGGTTTCGTAACACTTTGTTCGGGAGACATTTTTTACAAGTCC
This sequence comes from Epinephelus fuscoguttatus, assembly GCF_011397635.1. Classification (NCBI taxonomy): domain Eukaryota; kingdom Metazoa; phylum Chordata; class Actinopteri; order Perciformes; family Serranidae; genus Epinephelus; species Epinephelus fuscoguttatus. Next base: position 15,115,547 of record NC_064775.1, read on the forward strand.
TCTATTTTTTTTCTGTCTCATTGAAGAAAGGGACTCAAAAGTGCAACCCTCTCTAGACCACACTGTTTCAATTTGTGGAATTTGAATGTCTATATTTACCTGAATGGCATTTTGCCCTTTTTTTATCCTCTGAATGACCCTCAAATGTACTGATGTCCTGCACCAACAGGTGTTTCCAGTTATTCTGGCTAATTCCACCTCTGCTCAGGTTAAAGTTCGGTGGAGTTATATTGGGACTGCACAATGTCATTTCAGGGATCAATAAAATGATACAGCCAATAAAAACATCTGACAGGGGATCTGACAAGGCATTAAAAAAACACACATGGGTGTGGACCATGGGGTGTTTAAGTCAAAAATAAACCCTTACTGGAGTTGCTGCTGGTTAACACAAGATAACAAAACTTCCTTTTCACTTAAAAAGTAAAGCATGGTGTGACTGTGATCGTGTGCATGAATATACCTATGATATTCTACTGGAGAGACTATAGCAGCAATGTATAGGATACTTTAATTATAACCCTGTAATATAGACGGTGAGCTAGCTACTATTCTTATACTACAGAGAGACTTTTTGTGGTGCATTGTGACATTCATGTAGCTTTTATACAAAATATGGCTGAAGCAAAACATGCTCACATATGCTTGCTGTGCTTTATACTGTTTTAATCTCTATGATTTATCTCATTTACTGCAACAGTGAAAATAGATTTACAATGGAACTGCAAGTGAAAATAGATATAATCGTTTCTTGTGATATTCTCATATAGTTATGAAGTAAGTTGTGTGGCTTTATAATGTTAATTATCCATCATGCAGCCTGGTTGGCTTTGCATTTTTCCCTGAGGGACTGTCTTGCACATTGCAGTCAACAGTTTTCTATTGAATCAGCCTCTTATAATATTCATGGAATATTTCTTTATTTTTTTCTTGGATCAGTGACCTAAATTTTCTAGTCTGCATTACAATAATATTCAGCAAACATTTTTATGAAGTGTCTGTTAGTTAGTATACACAGGGGGTCACAGAAGCGTTTGACTGTGCATCGCGATATTTCAGCCGCACTGTAAAATGTAAATAAGTTGAGACTCACCTGCTGACTCTCCTCCGTGTCGTCTCCCAATTTGCCTTTGCAGTGTAAAGGTTTTTTGTCAGGCTCGTTTGAGTCCCAGGCTGGCTGGAGAACAGCGCAGTCCCCAGGCTATTAAGAGAAACAGGAGGCTCCGCCCACAGCAGCATCTATATCACCTGCAGGGTGGAGGGAAAATTGTCGGGGTTTCCAGGGCAGAAAAATGACGAGGCATCACTTGGTAATCATAAGTGTTGGAAAGGTTACCTTTTACATGTAATAGGATACAGATTATTTGTAATGAATTATGTAACTATTTTAATTACTTCATTTAATTAATGTAGTTTAGGCCCTTTTACATTTGATTTCCTTTAGATAACTTTTCTAACAAATGTTTTAAACTGGGCAATAAAGCTGAGAAGTCCCTAAACACATGACTGCACATATATTGCACTCAAATTTGTTCTAATGGCTTTACTGAATGCTTTGTCCAATAATATGCCAAAAGAAGACATTCCGGCACAGAAAAAAAGATGAAGAGCAACAGAATTAATGTTTTATCCTACATATAAACTTTTTACCAAAAATAATATATTCATATGTAACCCCTTTGTAACTACCATTTGATTAGTAACTGTAATTTAATTATTTTTTCTCGGTAACTGTACTGTAACTAATTACATTTAATTTAATTATGTAACTGTCACATGTAACTTGTAACTTGTAACTTCATGTAGCGTGAAGTCAGATAATTTGGAACAGTTTTTGGTAGATTACCAAGAAAACTACGTAAAACTCTGAAGACTACTTTAGCTGTGCCTCAATTCAGGGGCTGCAAGACCTGTTGCGCCACATCAGCGCGACCAAGGCTGTCCCATTTCGAAGGCCCCTTCAAATGTGGCCGAGAAATGCAGCCATCTTTCCAAGAATTTGGAGGATGCAATGGATGAATCCTTTGTGGCCCAGCCTCTCCCAAAATGCATTGTGTGCTGGAGACGATTATATATTAAGTGAAGTTAACTAACAGTTGTTAACTAGCAAACGGTTGACTGTTGTTAACATTACTGTTAGCTAAAAGCACACAGCTTAAACAATCTTAATTTGATAAGTTTACCCGAAAACTGTCCGTCATCAAAGTGAAATATATCAAATGATGAATTCTCAAGCGGCGAATCATCTTCTCAAGTATTAAATAATCATACATATATATATATATAATAATCTCTGTGTCCATGATTTAGGGCTAACTAACTAACTAGCTTACTCCTTTCATCAAGCACAACTGGTTGCTAGGTAACAGGAACACCAACGGTCCGGGCGAGAGCAACTGGTGATGCAACCAGGTTGGCCAAATGTTAATAGTAAGCAGATCTGCAGACTATTAATTGCTATCAAAATGTCTGCAAAATAATCCCAAAATGTTGAGGGTTATCACCAAAAGTTATTTCTTGACCTTAGAATTAGTAGTTTGACCCCGCCAAAAAGAAAAAATCTTGCTCATAAACCATCATATCAATATCACTGTCTTAGTTAAGTGTGATAGCGTACCAACATTTGCTAATTAGCACTAAACTCGAGTCATATGACTTGGACTCGAGTCACAAATGTGATGATTTTAGACTGGACTTAACAAAATCAAAGAAGACTTTTTAGTCGCCTTGGATTTCAACACTAGTGACACGTGACTTCACTTGGACTTCATTTGAGCCAAATTTTTGGAAAATTCCCTCAAGGCCTTATTGAGAAATTGTGTTCATAAGAATGAGACAGATGCAAGATCACAGCGACATTTACCTTTGATCACCAAAACCAAAGTACATGCGAACGTTTGTGCCAAATATGAAGAAATTTCCTTGAGGCGTTCATATTGCGTTTACAAGAATGAGACTGACGTACGGATGTATAAACGAACAGATGGGTGGGTGTTTTTTTGTATACTCGATGGCAGAGATTGTGTCAATGATAAACTTGTTTGGAATCTGTCCTCCTGGGACCTTCGTGCCACTGGATGCTCCACTTACAAAAAAATAAACCAGCAGTCATAATACATCAACAAAAATTCACAGTTTATTGATTTAATTCTCTGCCAAGCACGTCAGTCCGGAGAAAGCCCACAAGTCATAGTGTGTAGTTTGTGAACAGTTAACATGTAACAACCTTCATGTACTGTGCCTGGTGGAGGCCTTTAAATGGACCAGAATGACCAGTTTGGTTAGGTGTTTTACAACCTACAAGTGAAGAATGGTGTCAAGTGCAGCAGCGATTACTTCTGTGATATGTAGCATATTTCTAATGTCATGACATCCTCAAAAATGAGTCCCACAGTAAACCTGTACGAGCACTTTACAGCCAGTAAAACTTTAATGGAAACTCACACAATAGCCACATTGAGAGACACCACTCAAGTTATTTGGACTCAGTTTCTATTGCAAAGATTAGGTTTTGAACATCATTCAGTGGTAAATAATTACAACATTGCAATTATATTCACCAAATTGATTCAGGAGAGGAGGCCCTCTCCTTCACATCTGAAATCAGGCTTAACATCAGTTCTTACAAATAAACACAATAACACCATCATTTACAACTACGTTCATAAAACGTTTTAACCATTTCAGTGGAGGAAGCCCTTGAGTTCTATAACAGGTGCAGAAAAGTAAAAAGACAAGATCTCATTAAATGCTTATTTTCCCAACATATCCCTGTAGACAGCTTTAAAAATACTTTTCAACACTTTGAGGACAAGCACATACAGTATCATGTTCATGTGTTATAATAACAATCCAATGTATTAAAAATGACTGCCAAGTAACAGTACATTCTCCTGAAAAACCCCAAAGTGTTTACAGCCACAGTGCTGTTTTGCACAGTGGTGTTATGTAGGTGTAAGGCACCTAGTTTATGTGTACATGCCACACAGCAAAAGGAGATTCGACAGATGACGTACAAAAAATAGAAAAGTTGCACTTGGCAATATTGCTTTATAAACTCTTGTGCATTCCCCACTAATCGATACTATGTGAAGAAACCAACACCAAAACCCCTGAGTAACTTCTACCTGAACGGATCCCTTACAAGTCAGCCTTGAGCTGCATTTCAAACAAGTGGATTGTCTAGTCAAATCAATGGAATGACGATTGTTGTTGATGAAGTGAATGTTTAGTCACAGCAGATGGTAGATGGTGGGGTGCTGAAGTATTCCCGGGAGTTTTCCCAATTCATGGATGAATGTAAATAACTACCATCACCATGACGCCTATTTTTGGTGCCATACTGCCACCAAACATCGGCGCTCATCTCCTGAAGTCAGGAGTTTGTGGACCTCTGTACTGTTGAGAGGGTTCCAGATCGTCCCCTTTAGAAAGAGGAAGACTTTATTTCAGTGAGTGGTATGGACCTTTCCAGTCGCCTCTACATCAGCTCCACTAAATTTATGCAATTTTATGCTCTTACATGTATTTTACAAATATTGTTTGTGCTTTTTGTGATTTGCATTGAACAGTGATGACGAATGGTTACAGGACGGGGAAGTCAACTCACTACGGTCCTCCTGTCGACTCTGCTACCATGTAAACATCAGAGTAAACACAGAGGAAAAAGGTGGAGAAGATGGGCAAAACCTACAATTATGACCACACAAACAAGTATGACCATCTCTATATCCATATCTACATATCCACATAAACACCGCCTGGGGTCGCAGCCTTAGGCATCTTCTCTACCGAATATCCTGCTAACCAATATACAGGCATTGGAGAAGAAACTGGATAATCTCCAGGCCTACATCTGTTTCTGACAGGATATCAGGAACTGCAATGTCCTTTGTTTCACCAAACCTTGGCTAAATCCTGTAACACCAGACAGCGCCATTCAATCGGGTGACTCTTTTTCCAATATCTGATCCGAGAGAACAGAGGACTCTGGCATTAAAAAAAAGGAGGAGGCATGCGCTTTCTGATGAATAAGGATTAGTGTGACAGTAGGAATACTGAAATGCTGTCCCTTTCCTGCTCACCTTGTGCCACATCTTCCCCCCAGCAGCACAGAAGATCTATACTATTTGCACAGTTCCACATTGGACACCCGAGATTAGTGTCACCAATTAAGTATGCGTCCAAACGCCGCCCCTTCTGTTCCTGAGTTATGACATTAAGTAATGGCCAGGCAAGTGTCTTTGCAGAACATGATGATGCCACAGTGAAGTTGACCTTTGTCCTTTTGGATATATCATTTTATAATTTTATCCTATAAGACATTTGTGTGAAATTTTGTCATAATTGGCTTATGAATTATTGAGTCATGGCCAAAATCATGTTTTGTGAGGTCACAGCTATCTTGACCTTTGACCTGGGACCACCAAATTCTAATCTCAAGCGGACATTTTTGCCAAATTTGAGGAAATTCCCACAAGGCTATCTTGAGATATATTGTTCAGAAATGAGACAGACGTAAGGTCACAGTAATCTTAACCTTCGACTACCAAATTCTAATCAGCTCACCCTTGACTCCAAGCAAACATTTGTGCCAAATTTGGAAAAATTACCTGAAGATTTCCTTGAGATATCACGTTCCTGAGAATGAGACAGCTGAGGTCACAGTAACCTTGACTTTTGACCATATGAAACTAATCAGTTCATACTTGTCCCAAATTTGAAGAAAATGGCTTTTTTGAGATATTGCATTTGTGAGAAAAGGACGCATGCACAACCTGAAAACATATTGCCTCCTGCCATGACAATTAACAGAGCAGAGCCATAAAAACACTCTGAATCACTGCTACATACCTTTCAGAGGCGTCTACAGAGTGCAATTGCTGCCAGTATGTGGTAAGAATGACAATGCCCTCTTGCTGAGGTCAAAATATGTAAACAACCTACAAAGCAAGGCCATAGTGGCGCAAAAGGTCCAGAAACTGTCAAGCCAGTTTGAGGCCACCCTACAGTCTGCATAACATGATGCAGTCTGGTGCATATTCCATGACAACAATGTTAACGTCACCGATGTATCAGTGAATTCATTGAGTCTGTGGTGGATTTAATTTGAAATACAACAAAAGCAACCTGTACCCTAAACAGTTAAATAATTTTACCACCAGAAACCATGGATTACCATAACCATCTGGTATGCTGCAACACACACACACACACACACACACACACACACACTGCAGCCTACGATTTATGGCTACAGTCTGAAAACATGGAAAATTATTAAGCAGCAGCATACAATGTAAGAACGCCAGTAAAGGAGGCAAAAAGGGACTTGCAAAGCACAAGTTAAAGGAGCCGACAGGGATTACATTTCATGGGACCTGTACCTTGTATGATGTCATGTGACAAATAAATTGATTGGTTGATTGATTGATTGATTATGACACAGTGAAACTAATAAAAAGACTATCTACAGCAGTAAAAGACTATCTTCAGAACAAGTGTCTCCTAAAAGGAGTGAGAATGCTTCAAAGTGGTTTTCTGATGTGAATTGAAGCGGCTGCCTCCATTAATTTTATTAACTTTCAAACTGATATTCCATGCTTGATGGCTTGTCACTTCATAAAGTTGTCAGATTTCTTTCCAGAGAAAAAGGTTTTATCCACTATCATTGTGCAAATATCAAGAGTTAACAAGCTAATTTGTTTGAAGCATACTGAACCCTTGACACCTACCGCCTTATACACAGTGTAAAAAATAAATTTCATAAAATACAACAAAGAACTATTTAAAAAAAACAACCAAAACCTCTTTTCAAGAGTTGGTTTCGCAGCCTAACTCTAAGCATATTTCAAATCTGCTTGGGGTTCTACATCCAATTTTGCAGGTAAAAGAAACGGAAGAATGATGAACTGTGTATCCAGATCTGGAAAGAAAGTAGGGTCAAAAGTATTGTAGCTGTGTATGGCCATATCTGAATATGTGAAAGTATTTACTATATATATTCCATCAATTGTGTGAATGTGTAAATCATTTTGATTAAACTAATTCAAATGTTTGAATATGTAAAAAAAAAAATTTAAAAAATCTGAAAAAAATACAGATTTAATTTTTGAATACATGTCCCGCATTTCATACTTCCTGAATAGCCAGTAGGGATGCTCAGATTAACATATTCAAGATACAATGCGAAGATCTGGTGTTGATGTATGCTTAGTTTTCAAGCTTCTGTAGCTGTCATTTGGTTGCTGCCACAGACTTGCAGCAAAGTAGGCCCATCCTCCTGGCTCCTTGATTGGACAGTGAAATGATATGTTAATCTAAGCATCCTCATTAACTATTCAGAAGGAAGCCTGAGACGCAGGGCAAAAAAAATGTTCTTGAAGGTTTGATTTGTACTCGTATGGTCATACACTGCTACAATACTTTCAACCCTATTAAAAGAGGTTATTTGCACATAATTTGCAATTTGACAATGGACAAAATGTTCTTAGGAACATTTTTCCTGTTCATCATGCTCTTTTTTAAGCAACCCTTCAGAGAAAAACTCAAGGATAGCTTATCTGCAGAACACCCCTGCTTGTAGTTTATGGTCAAAAGTGTCCAACAGTTTGGAATTAAACAAGCTTATAAGGAGAAATAGATAAAGAGGAAGATCCCAACAGAGCAAATCATCACCAGTCCTATGTTCAGGATGATTCTGGTTTGTGGAGGTTCATGTAAAAGCTTATCCACAATCTTCTCCTGTTCCTGCACTTTAATGACCTGAGCTTCAGGTGGTTTCTCTTGGAAGCCACAGAACCACTCTAAAGCCTTCATACACCTCCCACCCTCCACTCCTTCTCCAAGGCAGCCTTCCTCCTCTTCATCCCTAACTCCTCTCCCTTCTCCCTCTTCTACCATTTTAGGATCAAAAATTGGTGAGGTGCAACCACTGTGGATTGGAAGGTGTGTTTCTAGGTCACTGGCTGTGACAGCATTACCATTGCTTGGTTTAGCATTTTCATGATTGGCCTCAACCCCATTGATCTTGTTTGGGAGGTCTTGACACTTTTTTTCACAAAGCAAACTGTTTCCATTTAGGATTGCATGGTTCAGAGGCTTCAAAGCATTGTCAGCATCTCCAGTTTTCTCTTTTTCTTGTTGTTTTAGTTTCTTTCTCTTGTTTAACCCCCACAGAGTAGTGCTTCTGATTTGTTCTTTTCTGGGCGGAGGAGTGCAAAGACTCACAACTACAGTCACCAAAGCTGACACCCAAAACAAGATGGCAGCCACATACATGAAATGAACATCTTTGATGAAAGATGGCCGCTCATCAGGCTGGTCGCAGCCAGGCTCACGGTAGACTAATGCCAAAATCAGACGCAACGCACCAAGGGTAAACCCTACTAACCCGCCCCAAAAGGCACCCGTCTCGTTGCAGCGATGCCACAGCACTCCAAGCAAGAAGAGAGCAGCTACAGGTGGAGTCAGGTAATCTGTAACTTCTTGGATGTAATAGAACATCTGGCCTCCCTGCATCTCAATAATAACTGGCACCCAGGCAATGCTGATGATCACCATGAAAACCACAAACAACCTGCCGACTATCACCAACTCCCTCGATGACGCCTTCTTTCGTATCATCTTGTAAATATCCAACGTGAATATGGTGCTTGCTGAGTTGAAGATGGAGTCCAAGTCGCTCATTAGAGCTGCGATCATGACAGCCATCATTAGGCCGCGGAGACCAACAGGCATCACAGACATGACGAGCCGTGGGTAAGCTACGTTGCTACAGCCAGTTGCAGAACCACACACTTCCATGCAGTGCTCTGGGCTGATACAGGCCAATTCATCAGGAAAGAAGATCCTGGAAATCATCCCTGGAATCATAATGATAAGTAAATCAGTTATTTAGTGAGTCGGGACTTTAGGTGTCAGTTACTTAAAAAGCAATTAATGGTTTTACCTGGTATGACAATGATGAACATGGGAAGTATTTTCAGAAAGCCAGCCATGAGAGTAGAACCTTTGGCATGGGCAATGTTCTTTGCTGCCAGAACACGTTGCACAATTACTTGATCAGCACACCAGTACCTGGAACACAAAGGGAAAAATGCATAGACTTAACATTAAGTTCTCAGTTATCAAGTAGCATTATAGCAAGGACACTGGTTCACCTCCCATTACCTGAGCTGTCTGTACTGACTCCAAAGGCTAGTATTGTGGGCAGGGATCAGGCATAGTGCTAGGCGGTCAGTCAGTCCCGCACTTTGGTCCAAACTGAAATATCTCAACAAGTGTTGGATGGATCGCCATAAATTATAATTATAATGTATGGAGCCTTTCTGGAAAGCATGGATGTGTTCATAAAATTTCGTGGCAAGCTGATAAATCTATTTTTACTGCTGTTCTGTGCAGGCTTTACACTAGCTCAAGTGAAAGGCCAAGTGGGTTAAGATTAATCTTCTTGGGGCATACACACATAAAAGAACTACATGGAATTGAACCAGTTAGGAAGTGAAACTATGTGAAAAGAACTGGACAGTTACCAAATAGAAGCAGGAGTCTGGCCCAGTAAGAAACCAGGCCAAGGCAGGTCTGGATCCCTCGTGCCTCGAAGTATCTTCAGGGCATCTGGCTTCGGGTGGAGGTGGTGGTAGCAAGATTCAGAATATGTCAGGTTGGGTGAAGACAGCATGATGGCAGTGATGTTCGGAGTAGCCTGCATGTACTTGGTCCTCACACCTTAAAATGACATGCCAGGACATGGTTTAGCATACATTATACTGAATAGTTTAATTGATTACATGGTACAAGTGATTTAACTTTAATGTATAAATAAGATCAATACAGACCTTCAAGTCCTCCCACTTTAAAGAGGCTGATGCCTGTGAGGCACAGTGCTCCGGCAATCATGAGGAATGCCTGGACTGTATCCGTGTAGATGACAGCAACCAGACCTCCAGTGACTGTCAACACAGCTGTCATGGTGATGAGGATGATGATTGACAGATAGAGGTTCCACCCTAAGGATTCCTGAATGAACAAGGCCCCGGCATAGAGATCCACAGACAACTTGGTAAAGATGTACAGGACAAGTGATAACGCTGCAAAGTACACTTTCAGTCTGTTCCCGCCAAACCGTTTGGACAGGTACTCCGGCATGGTGTAGACTCCAGACTGAATATACACAGGGATAAATATCCAGCCTAACAACTGGAGCAATAGTAAAGCATTTAATTCCCATGCAGCTACACTTAATCCACTAGCAGCACCTGATCCAGCCAGTCCAATGAAATGCTCGCTTCCTATGTTGCTGACGAATAGAGATGCTCCTACAGCTGCCCAATTCATGGAGCGACCAGCAAGGAAGTACCCGCTCACTGTGCTCTTGTTAGCTTTCCACATGGCAAAGAAACCAATAGCTAGCACCAGGATGAAGTAGATTACTACAACAGTGATGTCTGCCACTTCCATGATGCTAGCAGCGGCCATGTTTGAGCAGTTTTGTAGCTCTTAAACAGAACTAAACTAAAGCTGTGTGTTTTGTCCAGAAAAATCACTGAAATTTGCACAAATTTAAGTCCAAAGATGCCTGATTTACCTGTTTTTTAGGGTGTCAAACAGTGGTATTCAACTGAGCAACAAAATCATCATTTGCAGTCATCTGCACATGATCATATAGTGTAGTATAAAGCAGTTATCAAGCCAAAGCCTGAAATTAATGGTCCTTGTTCCGTTGGAGTATCTCTTAGCTTTGGCAATGAATCCAAGTTCTGGCTTGTCAGCTTGTAAAATGAATCCTGCAACAAAAGCAAATGTACAGACAAAATTACTCATATTTCCATCTACAATCTCTAATGCCTCTATAAATTACATTTAGCCCCAAATAACTTTACAGTCCCTGCAACTTTGGTTTTCATGAAAGAATGTCAACATGCTCATTAAAAACTGGGGTGGGCAGTGTGGCAGGGAGAAGAGTCATTCACATGAAGACACCAACAAGAATGTGTTACTGAAGAGACAACAAGATTCTGGAAGAGCTGTCAGTAAGGGCCAATGCCAAAATCATCAGGAGAATTCAAAGAATGGCAGAAGACTCGGTTGTTTATGACTAAATTAGAAATGGGCTACGTGACCATTGTGTAATTTCCTGCCTCCTGCATATCTACCCAAGCACCACCCATCGCATAAACCACATAAGAGTATTTCCAGTGGGTGAGAACGCTTTTGACACAGACAATTTCCTGTTGTGTGCAACATGTGTAAAATGTATTTCTGGACAGCCCCGACTCTACAATGAAATAAGATTTAATAGATCAATGTATGGGAAACTCTGGATTACTGTATGAAGCACTTGCATATGTCTGTGGTCCTCTGGTGGGAGGGGCTTAGGATGGAGAGCGGAGGATGCAGAGTGGAGAGCTGCGGGAGGAGGGTTTATTTTCAAGTTCTGCCAGTCTTCTTGCCTTTTCCAGATTTCTGCTTACCCTAGCTTTTAACTTTGTGTCAACATGCAACATATCATAGAAGTAAGCAACAGGGCTGTACACTGATCTCTAAAAAAGTTGAATGTCTCGTGAGAAAAAAATGGAAACAACAGAGGTCAAGATATCCAGACGTTTAATCCCTAGCATGGGGCATGCACCAAAAACACTTGTTCCTACGTTTCCTATAATGCACTTTAGTTGGGTTGTCCCTTGAAAGTCAGAGGTTTGAATCCTCAGTGGACTGAGATTCCTTCAAGGCAATCAGTCTCTTTATAGCCGTGGCCACATTATGTTTTTGGGTTGTCGATATCTCAAGAAAACCTTGTGGAATTTTTCCAAATTTGGCACAAGCATCCACTTTGAGTCAAGAATGAACTGATTAGAATTTGGTGGTCAAAGGTCAACGGTCTGGGTCACTGTGCCCTTGTCCATCACATTCTCGAAAACGTAGTATCTCAAGACCAACAAAAGGGAATTTCTTCAAATTTGGCCCGAACGTCCACTTGGACTCACAAATGAACTGATGAGAATTTGGTGGTCAAAGGTCAAAGGTCAAAGGTCAAGGTCACTGTCACCTTGCATTTTTCATTCGACCCTACCATCACGTTAAACATCCAGGTCACCACATCTCCTTGATTTGTCAAGTTCTGTTTCTAAGGTAAGGAAAGAACAATCAAACTCACATCCCCACTTCCAGTTAAGTCTCCATTCCGAGACCTACCTAACCCTGATGACATCACTATAACATCACCGGGACTGTTTTCTCAGACTAAACAAAATCCCTCTGGAGTCACCACAGACATTACACAGCTGTTTCCACAGGCTAAGTAATGCTCCCCATAAATAGTAAATTGATAATCAGCTGGGTGACCCGAGCTCCAAGTCTGCCCATTTCCTCGACCTTCTGTTTTGACGATGATTACAAGTTCCTGATGTCACCTGCAACCGTGCTGTTAATAGATTATATAAAAACCTTGTAGCTCAGTGTATTCAGACTCACTCCTCCAGTTTGCATCATGTCACAAGTAAGCAAGTCCTTGCATGCCAAACAGAAATTTTATAGTGTAGTGTGGGCGTTTCCAGGGCAGGGAGGGTGTCAAGTTGCATAATGGGGAGGTGGTCCACACAAGAAACTGAAGGTCTGGATATCTCGGCCTCTGCCAGATCAATTTACCCCTTTAACATCATGAATGAAGAATGACTACCATGGAGCATGTTTGCATGTTGGTCCTGCTGTTGTGTTTTTGAAAGAGCAAGTTGGGGTTAGGCCTGCAGGTAATCTATTATTGATAATTCTGCCAATTATCTCATCAGTTAAATCAATTAATCGTTTGGCCTACAGATGGTGTTTTGTCCAACCCAAAGATATTAAGTTTAGTATTGTAGTGATTTAAACATATGATAGTTGCATATTAATTTCCTGTGGTAGACCAAGCTTGTAACATAATGGAGAATGAAAGGCTGCAAAGCTCTGGGTGGAATTAGCAAATATAAGCATGTATTGACATGTGTAGAAGTAGGGCATCACATGTCAGCTGCTCTCCAGAAATAACTAGCTGTATTTTCTGTTTCCAATGCTGCTTTGATACAGGACTGTAGTATGAGGGTCCTACATTGGGGCTGGTGTTTGTGTTTGTTGTTGACCAGAGTGTGCAGGTCGGTAGAGGACAGCTGGGGTTGACTGTGTGAATGCATACAAGTCTCTGGAAGATCAAAATGTCTCCACACAGTTTTAAATTAGCTCTGTGCAGGCAGCATGGAAATGTTTCACTCGTGTAAATGGTTGGAAACAAAAACATCAGTGACATTTTCTCACCAGAGGACCTTGGACTGTCTTTATTTCTATTTGCAGGAATCAATCCTGCTACTTGCAGCAGAGTCAATATTGATTTAAAATAATTAGAACAAGGAAAACTGACTTCTTGAGCAGAGTGCTCACTATGGTTATACTCTCTTGGGTTATGTTGGCATTGCACAGAGCCACCAAACTTCACAAACCAACAAAAATTACATTAACCCCTGATGAGGAATCCAATATGCAAATAAACAAAAAGACATATATGGGTGGACCACGGGGGTGTGGAGCCTCGAAACCAGACACACAGCCCTTTTAACACTACTGCTGTAAAATTCAGGATTACATAACTACCCTTTACTTAAACACACAATATGTACCTTCTGCTGCTCAGGGTCTCTCAACAAAAGAGACTTTGATGAAGCAGCACGGGACTGTGGGAGTGTGTCGTCATGTTAAACAACCACCATATTGCAGATGGAAAATCTATCTGACACAACTCTGGCAGGAATCATAATGACAGACAAGAAAATGTATAAAAGTTTCTTAACATTATAGTCAATCACGCTATGTCATGCTACAAAATAGCTAACCTTAATTTGCTAACTTACTATTAGCATTAGATGAGTTGTCTAACACTTATCCATACAGTAAGTGTAGCCAACAAATTGTGATGAGGTCAAGTGCTGATATCATTAAAAACAATCATACTAAAAATAACGTCATGTGTTGAACGGTATTTCCCACAGAAGTAGATTCTATTTGCAGTGGTAGCTGACTGGTGGGGGTCATGGATCTTCATTAGTACCCTGTAACAACTTGAATTAAGCCGACCAACTCCCCACCGGATCAGCAAACTGCCACTACCCAGGTTACACTCAGCGCTGCTACTGGCCACCAGTTTGCTGTGACCCCACCGGCGACTGGGTATTGCAATGGTTAAATATGAGTTACCACGGTGGAACTGAAGGTCCATCTCTGGAGTTGCAGCCCACTCTCCTCCCAGTGAGGTAGTCTTTTAGGTGGGGAGTGATGCAAAGAGATTGCAAGGGTGCTAGCTATCTAGCTTATACCATTTAACTGGCTTGTCTCATTTGTGTTTTGATAAACAGATTTCTCTGGGTTTGATATGTAGACTGTATAAAAAGATGGACAAAGTATCTCTACTTCCACTGCACAAAATCGCAGCCAAATTTTGCACTTTTGGAGCCAGAACTTGCACAGTAGCATTCGGGAAGTTGAGCTGTGGTATCAAGTTCCCACCCATAAACCTGTCCTATCCACTCGTGAACAGAGCCATTGAACATAAGCACACCAGTTGAAACACACAGCTGTCAATCATAACGTCACACCCCTTTTTTAATTGCATCAGATAGCTAATTAAACCCGAACTTATCGTAAACATTATTTCTTTAATGACAGAAATCATTTTTAGGATAGGCTTTGGGAGCTGTCATGCTGCCCGACTTCTGAGCATTGTTGGAAACATTTGGGATAATGTAAGTACACAACTCAAAAATTATATAATATAGGTCCCTTTGTTTTTTATATATTCAAATGCAGAATATCTTTATCACTTCATTACATCATGTTCTTTAAGTAAAGCATGGTGTGATGTGATCATATTAATAATTATGACTTTCTGCAGAGTGTATCAGTAGGATTTTTTTTGCCATCATATTCCTATAATATTCTCATTCTCTGGTTTATTTCATTGTGGCTGTTTTAATTATTTCAATAAATTATGAGTTATATTGTATACTTACATCTTGTGATACTTAAAAGTATAATAAGAAGTTTGGTTTTCATACAAAATATGACTGAAGCCAGATATGTTCAAATATATGGTTGCTGTAATTCATGCTGTTTTAATTAATTAATTTAAGTTGGCTCTCTTTTTCTCCTTGAGAGACTTTTTCAGCTGACTCAGTAATCAGTTTTCCACTGCACTTTTCAACCTCTGATATTTTTCTTTTTAATTCCTGTGGATCAGCGCCCTTTATTTTAATTACAATATTTTAATAGCATATTTATACAGTTAAACGTGTCTGTGGGCATTAGCCGTGACAAATTTTACACCAACATACGAGACAAAACTCCTATTAATTAAATCCATCAGGTCACAAAACCGTTTGAATGTCCATATTTCAGCCGCACTTTCAAAGTAAAGTAAAAAACACGAGACTCACCTGCCGGGCGGCTGATCTCCTCTGTGTCGTCTCCCAGTTTGTCTTTGCAGTGGAAAAGTTTATTGTCAGGCTGGTTTGAGTCCCAGACTAGTTGGAGAACAGCAGAGTCCTCGGGCTATTATCAGGAGCGGAAGCCTCCGCCCACAGCAGCAGCATCATCATCATCATCACCTGCAGGGTGGAGGGGAAACTCGCTGCTCGCGCTCTGATGAGGATGATGATGCTGTGCAGATTAACGTGACTGCTGATTGTGCAGCCATCGAAACTCTTTACCACTGATTAAACTGCATCCACTCAAATTTGTGCGCAAAAAAAGAAGAAAAAAGAATAAATACCGGTTAATGATGGAGGATAATGAAACTAGAAACTGATATTATTATTATCATTATTATTATTAGTTGTAGAAGTAGTTGTGGTAATAGACTTCACCTAAATGTTTTTGAACTAACCTTAACTTGCATAAAAATCATGAATTTTAAGACAGAGAAAAGGGTGGATTTGCTATGAACAAAAGGGTCGTTGCTTTGTGGTTTCAATGGAAGCATGGCTGGATTTACTTTTAGGATCTTTCCAGGTATGAAAAATAGATAAAGACAAGGCATCATTTGTGATGCCTTCAGGTACCCGCCAAGTACAGAGCAGGACAGTATGTATACTAAAAACAGGCATATGTTAGAGGTCTCTCTATTAGATTTTAAGGGAGTTATGCGTAAGGAAGTCCACCCAGTCTTTCTCCTTATTAACTAACATAAAAGCAAAATTTTAGCATCAACTTCTCCCTTCATAAACCTATGATAAAGACATCAAAGACACAATGCGCCTGTCTTTTTCCATGTGCCAACATCAACCTAACAGTAAATACCTGTCCTGTAGACTGTGGCTATTTAGGCTGGAGTTCTTGCCCCTCATCCACTATCCGCGTGTACCATTTTCAAAATCTCCACTATGAGGCGTGCCTGCTTTGGTCTTTTGGTGAATTGTTGTAAAGGTGTACAATGAAAACAACGTCAGAAAAGCCCAGACTCGGTTTCACAGGACTCTTGTGGCTGATGTTGAGCTGTTTTCTGACACGGCCAGTCAGAGTTGAATTGAGCTTCTGGGATATCATCTACGAGCCACATATATCTTGCCGTAGGTGTAGATTTCAGGGGGACAGGGGTCAATATTTAGAACATGTGTAATTGCCCCCCCTGCAAAAACATACAAGTAGCAGAGGACTTTTATTCTGACAAAACTGAAGACATTTACACTGTGAATTGTCATTACTGGGGTTTTTTTGCGGTGTTCTCTTTTGCAGAACATTTGCCATTTTAATGGCAGGGCACCTGTCATGGTATCCTGATCTTAGCAAAGCCCACAATGATTGTGATTGGTGTAAACAAATACAAACAAGCCACAGCATTTCCCCCCATAGCAGAATAATTATATGTTTCCAGACCTTTCGTTGGCGCTGACACAGCACTGTGGAAAAAAGTCTAGTTACCTGAGACCACCTCTCCTGAGGCTACACATGGCGGTTGCATAACAATGCTCAGTTTTCAGTTGGGGCCTCTGAACGAGCCCCTCTGACAGAGAAGCTAGATCTTGCGTTGTGCTGGTGACACTATAATTACTGTGTTTGCACAACTGATGGTCTTTACTAAAGCTTTGTCGACCATCAGAGAGCGGCTGCCAGTGGCGATCCTAGATTCTGAGGGGCCCCGAGTAAAGCCCATCGAGGTCCTGATGGTTCCGGTGATGGTCATACCTAACATTGTGTGTATGACAGTGACAGGTAGCTAGCTGAACGTTCTAAGAAATGGTATCATCTTTTGAAGGGGCCCCACTTAGGGGGGTTTTGCGGGGAGAGGCGGTGCACTGTTTACAGGGACGTAGTATAAATCCATGGGCCCCTGGGCACAGATATCCATAAGGTACCCCCATCTCTCCTACACAGGATCAAGACACACACACTTTCTAGTTGTTTAGCCTCATTTTGTGTCATTGTTTTGAAACTCTTTGTAGTTGTTTTGTGTCTCTTTGAGGCTGTTTGCATCTCTTTACGGTCATTTTAAATCTCTTCCTGTTAATTTGAGTGACGTTTTGCAGGGGAAGAACAAGGGGCCCCCTTTACACTTTGGGCCCCAGGGCCTTTGCCCGTAGGTCTGTGCAATAATCCTTCCTTGACTGTAGTGCCTTAATGGAAGGTAAAGGGGATTTATAGCTGTCATTGCAAAAAGTGGCCTTCAGGGGCCCCTTTTCCCAAGTACATTTGGCAATGGCTAAATTGTTGCTGAGGGGTTTCTAATGACAGTAGCCAATACAAAAACGCGAAGGGCATATCTATAGCCAGTGTTTGGTTCGTGCATTCTGGGCTACTGTGGTGCAACAAGGCAATCTCCATAAACGAGGACCTGCTCCCTATGTAGACAAACAATTTTAAATAACAAAGACACAACAATTTTTTATTTCCAGGTGATGATACACTCACTAAAACATACATACTTGTAATACAATATTCCATTTCTGCCAGTGTATCCCCCTAAAT
Source organism: Epinephelus fuscoguttatus (assembly GCF_011397635.1). NCBI lineage: Eukaryota > Metazoa > Chordata > Actinopteri > Perciformes > Serranidae > Epinephelus > Epinephelus fuscoguttatus. Next base: position 15,133,532 of record NC_064775.1, read on the forward strand.
CCTACATCCTGGACCTTTAATGGCAGGACAACTTGTATCCTGTCAGGATTTTAACCCATACCATACAGTGAACACCTAAAACAAGAAATCTTGACCCCAATGATAAAGTTCATTCAACCACTCTCTGAAAACAAACTTAAAGGTTTAATATTATGGGTTTAAAAGAAAAGATACTTTCGTCAACTTCTGGAATAACAATACTTATACATAACACACATATTATATTCCACAAGATATCTAATAGGAGTCTTCCCCTCCACTTCCTGACAAGAAGTCTCTACCTTTACTGTTATTCTTCAACTTGTTTTCCTTGTCGCACTCTATTAGTTTAAACATATGGATTGATGAGTAAACCAAAGATCACTGACATTTTCCCAATTAGGACAAGTAGACCATGCAGCTTGCAGGGGGTTCACATGTATCCAGTACACAGACACATATATGTGGATTTACACACACGCAAGGACACACACAGTTACTTATAAACCCAAGTGTTCACACAATGTGTGAGTCATGAGAACGTGAACGCTGCCTGACTTGGCGCTGTGTTTGCATGCTTGTTTGTGTATTGTTACATAAAAATCTGTGTGTGCATGCAACTTTGCATTCAAGCCTGCGTGACTGTTTTTTGGGGTTTTGCATGCAAAGTATATCAAAATATATTATTTGCATGTGTTTTAGAGTGTGTGTGTGTGTGTGTGTGTGTGTGTGTGTGTGTGTGTGTGTGTGTGTGTTGACCATGAACACCTTATTACCCATTACCAAGAAAGGCGCGACGTTAACGTGACAGCAAAGTCCTACTTTCTGCACACACACCATGATTTTGCATTTTTCATAAACAATAAGCCACGGTCTGAGTTCGATGGGTTCTGACTTTTGTTTGTGTCAGGGAACTGATGGTAAGGAATTTGTTGTTTTTGCACTGGCAACACTTGCTGTATCATGCCTACTATAAATTGTGCACTGTGTACAGGAACACAAGCTTTTAAATGTATTCATGTGGCTTTGAAATTGCAGCATTATCAGAATATATCAGATTCTTCTTTGGACTTCCTGGTTCCTGGGTTTGATTTTAAAACACAGAAATCTATCAAAAAAAGTTGCTTTTTTAAGCTTTCCTAGATGCCAAAATGGTCTCCACTTTAAATTGTACATTCAGTGTGTGTTTGTTCAGTTTGCAGTTCTGAAGAAAGGTAGCTGATTGTTGAGTTTCATTCCCAGGTCGGATTGGGGATAGGGCTAGACAAGCAGGTCGCCTCTTCCGACTCCTTTTTGGCCATGAAATGTGAATTTATGTCTCTCATAAGTCTGTTCATTCTACAATATATTGTAATTTATTTTATCTTTTTTTTAATGTTCAAAATGAATAAATCAAATCAAAAATCAAATCAAATACCGAAGCTTCATGTTGGTGATTTGGTACGACTACCAACACATTTTTTCAAATGTGTCATTTATTCATTTATCCATTTATTTGGCACTTTGAGAATCACAAGCTGAGTGCAATCCAGTGTAATTATATGCAAGGGAAGGCAGACATCTCTACCGCTGACACCAAAACAATCAAGACTGATAAATAGCACTACAAGTAGGAGGAAATGAAATATGTGTAGTTTTGGTTTGGGGTAGACTGTCTCTTTCCGTACATTGTTGCTGTTGCTGTATTCAGCCACAAGATGGTGCCAATGCGCAGCTCTGGAAGCAGCAGCATGGAAGTAGAGGCATTTACTCACCATGTATTTGAAGCTCACTGTCCTTCATGGTGGCAAAGCGTTTAGTAATATCATATAATTCCCCACTGAACCCGAGGTCGTCTGCCAGACTCCATCCCGGCTTAATGTCCTTCTCTCTGGACTCAGGCGATCCAGATTTGGAGGAGCTTGGCTTCTCATCAGTCTCTGTTCCCTTCTCGGCCTCTCAGTCATTTTGAGCAGCTGCTTTTCCAGATATCCAGCTTCAGCTGCTGCGATCACAAAACAACACAGTAGAATGGAAAGCTTGTTAACTTTTCTGATCACTTCTTCTGCAGTTTTTTTTCTGCTTTCATTGGTATTCGGAGTCCTGACCATGTTTTCACTAACATGGAGCTACTAATCAAGGCTCATCAACTTCACCTGTACATCCTTGATTCCTTTCCTCGCCCCCTCTCCTCATGTCTTCATCCCTCCTACCCGTGGGAGAATTATGGGACAAGAGCCCCTGGGCACAGACATGAGAAGGCCACATGACCTCTTCTCCATAATACTGGAAACACATACAGAGGCTTTGTGGTTATTTTGTCTCTTTTTGTAATTGTCATTTTGTGTCACTTCATTGTCAGTTTGTGTAATTTTTGGTCATTTTGTGTCTTTTTTTTGTTTGTTGTGCCCCTTTTTGTCATTATTTTGTGTCTCTTTTAGGTTATTTTGTGTCTTCTTGGGGTCATTTTGTGTATTTTGTTGTTGTGCCTCTGTTTATAGTTTTTTCTTGTGTCTCTTTCATGTTATTTTGTGTCTCTTTTTGGTTGTTTTGTGTCTATTTTTTGGTTGTTTCGCCAATTTTGTAGTTATGTTGTGTCTCTGAGATTATTTTGAATCTTTTTTTCTTTTTTTTTGCCCCTTTTTGTAGTAATTTTGTGTCTCCTTGAGATTATTTTGTGGTCATGTTGTGTCTCTTTTTAGCTTTTATGGCCCTTTTTATGCCCTTGTTTTATCCCTTTTGTTCCTTTGTGTCTCCTTGAGGTCATTTTGTTGCTTGTTTTGTGTCTCTGTAGTTGTTTTGCATCTTTTTTTTTGGTTGTTTTACCCTTTTTTGTAGCTATTCTATGTCTCTTTGAGATCATTTTGTGTCTTTTTGCTCTCCTTTTATAGTTATTTGTTATTGTTTTACCCCTTTTTGCAGTTATAGTGTCTTATTTCATGTTGTGTCGTTCAGGGTCATTTCTTGTTTATTTTTGGATGTTTTGTCACTTTTAGTAGTGATTTTGTGTCTCCTTGAGGTCATTTTGTGTGACTTTGACTGCTTTGTCCCTTTTTGTAGATGTGTTGTGCCTCGTTGAGATTATTTTGTGTGTTTTTTCCTGGTTCCTTGTGTCTCTTTGTAGTGACTTTGTCTTTTTGTGGTTGTTTTGTTCCTTTTTGCCATTATTTTGTGTCTTTTTTAAATGATTTTGTGTCCTTTTTTTGGGTCTTTTTTTGGGTCCATATTAATTTGAGTGACATTTTGCAGTTGGAGGCCAGGGGGCTGCTGACGCTTTGGGCCTGTACCCAGCATGCCTGTTTAACAATCCATCCATCCACCTGAGAAGCGAGCAGAGGAGGCAAGGAAGAGACAAAAGAAGAGGCATTTAATGAAAGGAGATATCCTTGTTTCAGAACCATTATTTTAAAGCAGCATTAATTAATTATAACGTGTGACACAGCTGCATCACCAGCTGTGTGTCACACCTCTTCTACGTCTCAGGTGCTAGAGAGACATTTACCAAGGAAACACCTGCATAATCTCACTAATAGCTCCTCTTGCAGGCCTCCTCCCTTCTCGAGATGCATTTTAAGAACTGAGGATCAACCTAAACCATTATTTTTCCCCAACCTTAAGTGCTTTTTGAGCCTAAACCTCACAAGACCTTGAGGCAAGAATGTTTTGAAGTGACTCGTGAAAGTCTGTAGTTACCATCTAGCCATGACAAGAATTTAGACATCCTTCAAGATGGCACGCTGAGATTGATTTCCGGGTCACAGACAGGAGGACAGAGGAGAGAGAAGACGAGGAGGCACACAATAGAGAAATGTGCCCATAGTTTCCATTAACCTGACTGCCTCCATAGCAGGGAAAGAACAGTTTTCAGCCTAAAATCACACATTGCAATCCAGACGGGCACTGTTTGATATGCTAATTTGATAAAGAAACAAAGCAAAGCAAGAAAAATGAACTACTGATCATTCATACTCATAAAACAGGCAGTGAAGGAGCTCTAAAGTCAGTTTCTGATCTGACCATCAGAAAATGACTTTACATTCAATTTTTAAAACTGCATAAATGTCAAACTCAGCTCAACAAGTGTCGCACCGCCGCAGCAGATCCCTTTTATCAAGAGACATATTTCCCCAACAAAGACAATGTGGGTCGTCACTGCGCTGCAGCTGACTGTTGGAACAGCATGAGGTAACACTGAAGTCCCACTGCTTCCACTCAGCCACACTGACCCCTTTTGATGCAAAGAAGCAGCAGCTCTACTCCAAGCTCCCTCTAGATGTCCGAGCTCCTTACCCTATCTCTAAGGCTGGGCCCAGCCACCCCACAGAGGAAACTCATTTCAGCAGCTTGTATCCTGGATCTCAGTCTTTCGGTCACTACCCAGAGCTCATGACCGTAGGTGAGGGTTGGGACATAGATGGACCAGTAAACTGAAAGCTTTGCCTTCTGGCTCAGCTCCCTCTTCACCACGACAGTCCGGCACAGCACTTGCATTACTGCAGAAGCCACACGAAACCGCTGATCCATCACTCGTGAGCAAGACCCCGAAATACTTGAAATCCCTTGCTTGGCACAGTTACTCAGTCTCAACCCAGAGGGGGCAATTTGCTGTTTTCTGGAAGAGAACCATGACCTCGGATTTGGAGGTGCTGACTCTCATCCTAACTGCTTCACACTCAGCTGCAAACCGCCCCAGTGCATGCTGGACGTCAGGGTGTGATGAAGCCAACAGAACCACATCATCTGCAAGAAGCAGAGATGCAATTCTGAGGTCACCAAACCCGAGCCCTTCCTCCCCTCACCTGTGTCTTGAGATCCTGTCCATGAATATCACAAACAGAATCTGAGACAAGAGTTTTTTTATATCTTAAAATATAAACTTAAAGCTCTTACTATAGCTTGGCTTTTGATATTTAATTTCAACTGCTCTCTTGATTTAAATATTTTGATTGCATTAATCTATTTTATGTCTCTTTTTTATTATTTCACTTTTATCATTTCTGTTTTTACTGAACACCAGTCTCCAGTTGATTTAAACTGGCTTATTTTTGAAAGTAGTAAACAGATGCTGCACACTCTGGCTCCACATGCATTTCTTTTTCACTCAGATGATGATTGTTGATCTTGAAGGAGACCCGAGTAAACAGGATTGGTGCAGCACCATGCAGCCACAGAGACGAGTAGACGAGAACCAGGAAGGAAGCAGGCAGGACTCAGAGTCAGAGACAGATGGATGAGGTGATTACCAGGGAAGAGAGGACAGAGGCAGGTCAGGAACAGGTAGGGTTGTTATTTGTCACCTAGGTGTTATTTGCAGTAAACTCAGAGTATTATTCTGTGGAATAATGTGCTGTTTAAAGTCTTTAACAGCAGATGGCGCCACTGCTCCACTGAACAAACAGCACCACCAGCTCTCTGCTCTGAATTCTACTGTTTTATTCCTCTTAAGTGTCTCAGTGCTCTGAAAGGTCTGCTCCATAGAATGACTCCTAAACTGACAGCGTGGCATTACATGCTGTTACAACAGAACAGTCCTGTAGTACTGTAGAAGATTTTGGTTTTGGATGTGGGATGGGTTGGAAAGTATGACCAGATTTAATGTCACTTCGTCCTCTGAAATGTTTTGTTCTCCCACTTCCCTTCAAACTTGGAATCTCTGCTCACAAAAACTAAGACAGAGAAACTGTTCTCTTTTCTTCACCCGTCAAATATTAATAGACCATTTTTGTGGTGAAACACTGACTTGAAATTTCAAGAACCCACTCTGTCAATCAAATATACACAAACGGGTATCCCTACTGAGGGAAAACCAAAACATCAGATAAAAGTTGGTTTTTACAGACTATATTTAATCTCATCTCTCAGCGTCCCCGCGAGTCTACGACACTTCTGTGCTCAGCTGATTGACAGATGGAGACAAACAGCCCAACATGTCTTTTGGCTTTAACACAGAGGCTGAAAAGGTTATGTTGCAGAATGAAAAGTATCATTAATCATCTGCCAGGGTGTAAAAGGAAATTTCATGAAATGATCTTTAACAAAAACTCTAAATATTAATGTATTCCTCTCTGCTTCCCAAAGCTGGTTTTCCAACCCCTGATCGGCCATTCACCAGAGGAAAATATTGCCGTTATCATTTCTGCAAACCACGGCTACATTACATTTGTATGTATCGTGTGCAGCATATCAACATTTCTAACATGACAGTGTATGAACTGACTTTGTCATCAGGAGGTGGAGGGGATGGTGGATGGTGTGTCACCCAGGCAAGACACCTGCCAACCTTCAGACCAACAACCAAGACCAACAAGTTCAAGACCAACAACCAACCAAACTGTTTCTTCTTCAGCAAGTCATCTCTGTGTTTCCAGAGGCTTTTTGGCCACCAAACATGGTTGTTTTTTTAGCAAGACAGTGCTGTGTTTCCAGCTGGGACTGTGCCATTAAGGCGGTTATTTTTTACCAAGACATTGCTGCATTTCCTGCTTGGATCACTCCACAAAAAGCGAATACTTTAAGCCAAAACGTGATCTTTTCCCAACCATTACCAAGTGGTTCTTGTGGCTAAACCCAACCACACATTAACCACAGCATTGTTGAAAGTTTCAGCATACCTGCTTCATAATAACCCACAAATGCAACATATCCATGGTTTGCAGAAAGAAGAAAGAAGATATACTTTATTAATCCTCGAGGGGGAATTCATTCTTTTACACACAGGCCCAAAATACACACACACACGCACGAACAGGACCTATAGATGCATTACATGGGGAGATGTCAGAGTGAGGTGCCCAGGGGTGGATAATGAGATATGCACAAAGTCCCCCACCTCTCCTAGATAGGAGCAAGACATAATTTTTTGTCATTTTTGGTCTCTTTGTGGTTGTTTTGCATCTTCTAGTAGTTATTTTGTACCTCTTTGCAGTTTCTTTGCATCTCTTCATGATCATTTTGAATCTCTTCCTGCTCACTGTGTGTTAATTTGAGTGACATTTTGCAGGTGAGGGCCAGGGGGCCCCCCTCACGCTTTGTGCCCATGGACCTCTGCCCAGTTTGCCTGCCCAGTAATCCTTCCATGACGGTGCCACTGATTCGTCTCACAGGGATTTTACATCTTGTTAGCATGGCCGACTGATCATATCTGTAAGCTGAATTTGTATCTGGAGCCAGCAGCTGGTTAGCTTAGCTCAACATAAAGACTGGAAACAGAGGGAAACAAGTAGCTTGGATCTGTTTTTCATTTATAACTTTGTTGCAGTTGATATTGTGCTTACATGCATTTTCTGAAATAAATACATGTTTAATCAAAAGTAAGAAAAACTAACTGACCCACAGTGAACAGAATATGTGTACAGTGCACGATGAGAAAGATAAACAGGGGGTCATTATGGGTGCCACTGTGTCAGAGATGGAAAAAGGGATTTCTCTGCAGCACAGAGATGAAGAAGAAGGAGGAGGAGAAAGAGGAGGGCATTATTCTTTGAACACAAACAGAGCTGAAGCTCTGAGAGTTGCTGGCGATGGCAGATGGTGGAAGGAAGGAAAGGCAGATGGAAAAATCACTTCCAACATGTTTATCATCATCAAGAAGCGTGTATACTGTAGTGTGTGTGTGTGTGTGTGTGTGTGTGTGTGAGGGGAGATGATTCCCCCGGGGTTAATGAAAAATGTGATTGAATTTTGAGTAACACCAGCACTAAAAGTCACACTGGTGTGAGAGCGAGGCTGTACATTGTGTTGATTATGTTTTTAAAGCAGCCTATATTTTTGCTCAGTATAAATAAAGAACTGCTGAACAAGGCAAAACGATCAATATCAGAGTATTTCCCCATAAAATCAACTTGTGTCAGCTGAGGATGAATGGATGGATGGATGGTTATGTTTAGGCAACTTTAAGAACTTGATCAAGTCAGAGACAGATTGTGGTTTAATACTGAGAAAGTCAATAGGCCTACTGACTTCAAGCAGGACACAAGATGTGAGCCCTGAGCTGCTGAAATTTTAATACATATTTACAGTGTGATGTCGCCAGGGCAATTAATGTAACGTTGCTATGGTGATATGTATGTGTGAGGGCAGAGAGGCGGCTGAGAAACTTGAGAAACACACATGACTTTGTGACCTCTGCAAACACACCCCTGACAGCATGAGGGGCATGGTCTGAGGAGTTGAGTGTGTGTGGCAGAAAGACAGCGAATTAAAGGTGAGAAAATTACTTCTTTCAAAATTCGGACTTCTTCTGGAAGTCATAACTCAAATCATATCTGAATACACATCCATGAAGCATATATTTTTATTAGGGATGTCCCGATCATTTGGATCGGTATCGGCCGCCGATATTAGCAAAAAACGGGCATTGGCATCGGATCGGACTGCATGGAAAAATGCAGATCCAAGAACTCCGATCCAGTTTTTCCATAGAGTCTGATCCAGGTTTTCCGGCCAGCCCAACGCTCCGCAATTCAAGCAGTCCATTCCAGTGATCCGCTCCAGCTCTTACTATCAATCCACCAGGCCAGCATGCAGACGGCAGACACACACACAGGGAAGGGTAGGAAGAGTCGCGGCCAATTTAGTTAACTGACTATTTGTTTTCTGCTGTGGTTTTTTGAGAGTGATATTTTTATTTGGTTTACACTCTTACTGTTTAAGTAAAGAGCACTGATGGCATTGTTTTGGGCACAGTTAGTGAAATTGGAGCCATGGATGGACTATTGTTTGTTTAAACAGTTGTACAATATTGTGTGTGGTTTTTTGTCCCCTCTGTTGGTCCCAGGAAACAGCAGCACCAGGCTGGCACTGACACTACTGAAATAACTGAAAAGGAAAGGCTGCATTGTTTGTTAAATGTCAACAGTGTCTTGTGGTGTTAATCTTTTTTTTAATTTATTAGGGGAGCAAAGCACAAGTGTGTAGAGTCTTGCTGCTATTTTAATTTCAATGTTAGACATTTTAAAGATTTCTTGTGTTGATTTATTTTCTATTTATTAAGGGGCCAAAGCAGCCAAAGCAAACCAGCTATATTTTTTGTTTAATGTTAATGTTCAAGTTTAAAGTTTTTTTTTTTTTTTAACCCTGTAAACAATTAACAGGTCAGTTTCTCATACCAACTGTTGTGGATCATTCTAACTAACCCGATTAAGTAGTTGAGTTGTTAGAGTAATATTGCTTGATCAAACCTTTTCTAACATGACTGACAACAAAATAAGTGAATATGTATAATACACGCTTGGATCGGATCGGTATCGGCCAAAACTCAAGGCTGGAATATCGGTATCGGATTGGAAGTGAAAAAGCTGGATCGGGACATCCCTAATTTTTATAGTCAGGGTGACTTACACTTCCTGAGAATATTATAGTCATGACTAAACCTCATTAAGCCACTTAATAATAACAGAAAAAGACCCTCCTTATACAGTAACTACAGAACTTGCCTGAGCACATTTTAGACATTTTCATGGACTACCCACATCAAGATACGAGATGCAAGGTAACTGATATCATGGCATCATTATATCCTTCCCGTTTACACCCCAAAAATTCCCCAAATCATGGAGCATGATCATCTCCCAAATTAAATTAAGACAAAGAGTAATAATAGACAAATTAAATAAATGAACAGTACCTTTTACATGTTGCATTTATGTGTGTGTGAGGTGGGGTGTACAGTATCTGACTTTTAAACCACTGCTCTGAGGAATCCTTTAATAATATACCCAAAATGCTCCAAATAAGGACCACTCTGGAACCAGCTGTTAGTGTTTAGGTCTTATCAACAAAGTGGAAAGAACAGTCTTCACATTAAGGTTCTTACGAGGACACCACTAATCTCCAGCTGCCTGCTCTCAGACAGAAACACTCAGAGGTTATCACATGTTTATAGTCGAATGGCAACCCGGAGTCAGAGTAAATATTTAGCTGGAGCTCATCTGAGAGCTGTGAAAAAAGATGATAGAGAGGTTCTGTAAAGATTGGCTAACTCCAGAATATTACTTTTTATAGTTTTGTCCATAATTTGCATCAGTTATGTTGACATTGTGCAGAGATCTGGGGGCATAAATTGCTACAATGAAGTCCAAGGCATTAAGAAACACACAGAGTGAGTGGAGGTGTAATAGAATAAAAGGCAGTATTCTGGCATTACTTTTACTTCGGAATGTGTCAAAAACCCAGATTAAATGCGAAACTAATGTCTCCCTCTGCTCTCAAATTATTTTCATTTCTGTGGGATTAGCTTTGTCTAGAATTTGGTCCAATGTAAAGTCACAGAGAAAGAAAAGAAAACACTGACAGAGAGAGAAGGACGCTTTAATCTAATCTCTCTGACTCTTTCTTAAAGTCTGCCTCCTGATTGTTCCTCCTCTCTGTCTCTCTTCCTCTCTCAGTTGTTTTAAATAAGGGCGTCTTATTGTCTGGGGGGACATCTGATCCTCTCACACACACACACACACACACACACACACACACACACACACACACACACACACACACACACACACACACACTCCTAAACATGCTGACACCTAATGCTAGCTCAGCTTTTTTAACAGAGAGAGGGAGAACTTGACTGACGAATGAGGAGGAACAAACCCCATCCTCTCTCCTGCTTTGTTTTTCCCCTTTCTTTGAAGTAACAAGCGATGCAGTGAACCAGCGCTCAGAGCTCTTATGTAACTTGTGAGAGTGTGTGCTTACATGTATTTGACTTGGTAACATTTTACTGGAAGGGCAGTGTGATTCATTAAAAGCAGATTAGAAAAACCATTTGAATGAGACAGCGAAGCCTCCAGCATTGGTCATATAGCCTTATTTATTTAATAGAAAAGATTCCAACTAAAACTGTGCCCATCGGGGCCGATTAAGGTTGATCTGTCAGCTCCCCACCCTCCACAGTGGAGGATGACGTCACAACACCTATGCTGACATTACCTTACATTGATTTGGCTGATGTTTGCCAAAAAGTAACAAACAAGTGCATTATTAAGGAAGCACATTTCCACCTGTGTGATGAAAAATGCCCAGTTTAGTCATTTTAATGAACTTTTATGGAAATAATATGTTACCATCTCAGAATAATGAGAAGCTGACTCAAAATAATGATTTGGTATCTAAAAAATAATGAGAAATGTTCTCAGAATAATAAGTAAACTCTAAAATTTACTTTTTCTATTTCTAAAAAAATACTCTAAAAAAATAATGACTTATTATCTCAAAATAAATAATCTTCTCAAAATACTGAGTTTGTATCTCAAAACAGTGAGTTACTCTCTTGAAATAATGTGTTAATATTTCAAAAATAATAAGAAAATGTCTCAAAATGAGTTATATCTAAAAAAAATAATAATAATGACTCGTTATCTTAAAATAATAAGTAACTTTCTCAAAATAATGACTCGTTATCTTAAAATAATAAGTAACTTTCTCAAAATAATGACTCGGTGTCTCAAAAATAATAACTCTTAAACAACAAATTATATCTCACAAAGTAATAAAAAGGTTTCCAAAATAATAATAATAATAATAATAATAAATAATAATAAATAAATAATTGCAAAATAATGAGAAACTTTCTCAAAATAATGTGTTAGTATCTCAACATAATAAGAAACTTAATCAAAAATAATTTGTTAGTATCTTAAAATAATGAGAAACCTTCCTCAAATAATGAGCTTGTATCTCAAAATAATGACAAAGAAGAAGCTTGCGATACCAAGTCTTTTTTTTTTTTTTGAGAAAGTTTCTCATTAACAATGATCAAAAAGTTTTAAATAATTTTGGCAGAAATAGGCTTCCATACATCGTATATTTTTCTACAAACATGCATCAGATGTCATCTCAAAAGCTTGTTAGAATATTTTCTGTGTAAACGAGACATAGTGCTAACAGGGGGTGACAAAGTCCTGACTGTCTTTAATATCTGTAGCAGCTACAGTGTGGTTCAGGTTAGGGAAATCTGTGGTTATGGCAAATTAGTTTATGGTTATGGTTTGGTAAGATTGTTGTTATGGTTAATAAAAATGTGCTGGAGGCTGTGGTTCCCATCCAGTTTTTAACCAACAGTCAGCAGTGATTTCTCTGCTCACGAGCTTTCCCCAAACTTCAAACTACAAAAAGGTGGTTATGTGGGCTTCAACTCCTCAACACACACTGTGGCGACTGAATTATAAATGAAAACCTTTGTGAGCAAATAAAACAAAAAGCTCATTCCTTTTCTAAATCAATAACATCTCTACACTGCAGGGCTCCATCCTTCTGTGCCATCACTGAAAACAAATTCTGCCGGAGTAAGAGGTTTTTTAACGAGCCAATCGCTCAAATATATGGATGCTAATTTCACCCAGGAGGAAAATTAATAGAGAGAAAAGAACATTACAATAAAACAGTTAATGAATTATTCTCTACCTGAGAGATAATCATGGCATAACTGAATGTTTCAAAGAAATCAGGAGAGGAATTTTAATATTGAAATTACACATTTATATCATAAGATGGCAATTTAATAGAAATAGAGTAGAAAATGAAAAACATTACAAGGAAACAAAAATGGTTAAATTTGACATAGCAACTCAACAAGGCGATAATGTGTGAGTTTTGTTGTTAACTAGATCTGCTGCCCTCAAGTGGCCAGCAAACAAAAATAACATTGATATGCGGCTTTAAAGGTTCAGTGTGTAGGATTTAGGGGGATATATTGGCAGAAATGGAATGTAATATAATATGTTTTCTTTCTCTAATGTATAACCACCTGAAAAGCTGTTTGTATCACATACGGAACAGGTCCTCGTCCAGAGTCTGCCTTTGCTGTATCTGAAATAGCCTTGAATGGACAAACCAAACACTGACTCTAGACAGGGCCATTCACGTTTTTTGCATTTTTTGTATCAGCCATTGTTGTTAGAAGCCCGTCCATAACGAGCCAAACAGCATTGGTAAAAATTGATTTTTAAGATGAAACTGCTTTATTCAGTGTTTTAAATGGTTTAAATCACTGGGTCCATTTGTTAAGGAGAGGAAAAGACCTCTACAGATAAAGCAGGATTTATACTTCTCCCTTGAATCAACGCCGTGCGTTGTCACCTACACCGCAGCCTGACGTGCACCTCCCCTGAAATGTAACTACATGTAGCAGTGACGCAGACCTCCTGTCTATTTTTGGAAGCTGAAACCATTTCCCTCAGAGGAAAAGAAGCTTTTATTTACTTTAATTTCACAGATAAGAAACAATAAATTGTGAAGACATTAAAGCCCCAACACAACAGCATTTTAAGTTAAGTGTGTGATTTATCCTGGCTTCATGTCGGCGCTAGGCCAAGTTATACAATGTAAAATGATAGTTGTTTTGTCAGTGAACCTTGTGAGTTGTAATGGAGCTGAATTTTGCAATGTTACCTTTGTTAAATGTTGTTGTTGTCCCTAGTTTTTTATGAGCAGAGGAAAAGTCAGCTAACTACTTGGCTAATTTATACAATGTAAAATGCCATAGACTTGTGCTAATAACATTAGCATGTTGTACTTGTGGGGAAAATGTGCCCAGATAGAGACAAGTGTTTGTCTGTGTTATAGTGAAACCAGTTTGTGTACTTGTGTTTGAATCTGTCACTATTTATCCATGTTTATTGTGTCTTTTGAATCAACTAAACTTTACAGCACTTCACAGAAACCCCAGTGTTGACTAGTGTTTTGGAGGTGTAAGTGCAGAGACACAGACACACCACCGCACAGGTAGAAATGCTCACAACATCGTAGGCTATGGTGTAGGGTCTGCACAGAGCTGACACACAAGTAGCCTATAAATCCACCTTAATATAGCTCCCTGGAAAAACCTCTTAACTGTCTGGACCCTTAATGTATCAAAGAAAAAAGGTGAGCACACGTTAGGAGGAGCTGGACTTGCAGCCCTTCTGCATTTGAGGAACTGACCTCTGTGGATAATATGGCTCCCAGTAAAAACCTTCTCAACAGTGAACACTACAGGAATTCCATCTGGGTCACATGGCACATGGAGAAGCTGCAATCTGCAGTCTTCACCACTAGGTGCCACTAAATCCTACACACTGTTCCTTTAAATAAAAACAAGTGTACATGTATGGTATAAAGCTGTCTCTCTCCTTCCCTCCATTCTAATTTTTGCTCTTTGGCTTTTTGAGCTAAATGTAAATAAGACAGTGGTTCTGAAACTGATCAGGATGCCATATTACCTAATAGGCACCAGGACAAGTCAGCCTGCTAAAGATCACTGCACATTACTGTATGTGGTCCATGCATATGGTGGTTTGGCAACAGCAAATGCAGCAATAGCTGCTTTGGAGGGAATAGGACTCCAACAGCCTCCTACTATGTGTGTGTGTGTGTGTGTGTGTGTGTGTGTGTGTAAAGGTTGATCCAGTAAGACCTGCCTCAGACAGTCATTTAGACCATCTGAGTGATGAAGGCCAGTCAGCTGCTGTATGCAGAGCGCCCGACCTCAGTCACCCTGAATGTGTGTGGACTCAAATAACCTCACGTCTTCAGTGTACAGTATGAGCAGTTATTCTCATTCATTAACGTTCTCTGAATACACAGATAAAGTTGAGTGTAAATATCAGACATGATGAACTCTTGTTTCTGCTGCAAACTTAAGTCATTATTCATGAACAGAATCAATTCTTCCGCAGCTCTAACCCACAGAGTCAAGCTTCTTTTCGGTAATACACATATTGACTTTGCTATAAATAAGAAAGGCACTAATGTGGAACATTTTTACATCAGTGCATCATTCATCAGTATTAGAGACATTAGCGGAAACACTGAGACACTGTGAGCTCGTTGCAATAACTTTAAACAAATGAAACCCTCACTGAAAAGTTTGAGTCTCTCGGCTGGACTTCGAGAATAAGTAAATATTTTTACCTTATTATCACCAATGCACATGCACGACAAGACTATAAAAAGACTTTTAAAGATTAAAGTCTGACACCCTCTCACATCTAAAGACAATGTGAATTATTATTCGCACACTGAACACACACAAAGGGTCAACATCGGCGATTTATTTGTGACTGGGAAATCGTTTGACAAGTAATTCAGGTTAGGATGGCCTATATTCGAATTAGCATAGCTCTCCTGCTAAGGCTGAATTTCCTGCAATGCAAAGCTAGCAACTGCCCCTGAGGCCCCAGACCCACAGGGGCACAAAGACCCCAGGTTATCTGTGTGTCAGTTTGATTAATTGCACATTTGTGACTAAAGCACAATATAAACTGACGTGGTAAAGGCCCTAAGGTGGCTCCTGCTTTTCTACCCTGAGGCTCTGTCATGTAGAGGAGCTGTGTGTCAACGCTATTTCTAACACCTTTAATATTTTAAAGGTCCCTGTCAGATTTTAATGTCTTTTTTTAATATGAAGCAGGTGTAGGTGCTGTGTAAATACTGTGAAAGTATCAAAACACTCAGTCCATGGATGAATGCACATAGTCCATATTCAAAAACCCATTTCAGACCAGAGATTCGCGATGAGATGGGTTAAAACTTGCAACTACTTGCAACACACTGTTCTGCAACATTCTAAAAACCTGCTGGTTCAGACCAATGCTACTAGATGAGACGGTGTATCATCTCAATGCAACAACTCTCTGTACTTCTGCTCTGATATCCAGTTTTCCAGGCTCATTTTGTGGCTGAATATAATTTGCAGCTTCTTCACATATGAATCAGGATAGTGAGAGTGAGTGATGGAAAAAGAGGACTCACTACAAGCTAACTGGCTGCTGAAAAAGGTGACATGCTTTCCATTCTAAAACCAGCCACGAGCAATTTAACCAGTTGAATCGCAGGTGACACCATCAGCCGGCTTGAGTCGAACTCTGACCGGCCAGTTCACACGGCTGCAATTCTTCTCTGCAATGTTCTAACAACAGTTTCCTCTCGTTGTGAGTGTTTGGTGTGAACTACGCTAAAAACTGTGCCTTTAAACAAACTGTCAGGACATCCGTCAGTTTCATTCAGATTTGGGAATGTTGTGTTTATACTGTATCATGTTTTTTTTCTTCTTTTTTTTCAGTGAATGAAATAAAAATAAATAAATAAAATAAATTTGTGATGTCACAACCCAAGCTGCTACCGAGCAATGCAAATCCAGGGAAGTGGTTTATAAATACAGAAAATGCTGCAATTGCAGTGCTGAGATATAAAGAGCACAGATGCGGAAGACCCGGAAATGCTGACCAATCAAAGCAGACTGGGGTTTTGGGCGGGGGGCCTTAAAGAAACAGGCGCTAAAATGGAGTGTTTCAGACAGATGGTGAATACAGGTGTATTCAGGCAGACAGTACGAGACAAATGAAGTGTTTTTTATACATTTAAGCATGTAAACATGTTCCAGTAGAGACCCAAAATTCAAGTATGAACCTGAAAATGAGCATAATATGGGACCTTTAATTGATGTTATGTTTATATAGTGCCAACACAAATGTGTCAGAAAAATTGTTTTATGATGAATAAACTACCACACAACAAAAGTAGAACAGGGTAGTGTTACAGTGTGGGAATTCACCCTTTGATACTCTGATACATTTTGCTGATGTACTTTAACTTAAGTCTGAATTGCTGTATTTCTACTTTTACTCATTCTTTAAATTATGTAAATACTTTTCCACCACTGCCTGCAGACAATAATGTAGGGCAGATATATCACAACGTGTTTGAACATGGAAGTTTGTCTTGGGAAACCTTTAAGTGCACCCCCCCAAGGGAAATACCTTTTAGTGATTCATACTACTGAGACACATAAAACTACCATTCGACGTCTGAATGATTCATATCCAGTGTAATGCTGCAGCTGCTGGGAGTTTCAGGATAAACGTTGAGGTCTCAGAGCGCCACTGGGGGCACAGTCATGTTTAGAACATATCCTCTGGTCATCCAGGCAATTGGTAAAATTGGAATAAACCTCCATCTGCCAACAATCTAAGACCGGTTATAGTGTGCAGTTATTGCCTGGGGCTTTTGCTGTAAATACACAGCTGGTTAAGCGAGGATTAGAAAGACTGAACCCACTCTGTGAATTAGTGGCGGTTAGAGATATAAACCGCAGACAGAACTGGATGTATTTATCACAGTGTCTTACTCTGAAGGAGACATTTTACACTCACCTTTGTAATCTTTGCCTGCAGTGGTGAAAAGGCCCCCTGCACCCAAAGTAACATCTGTTGATGTCATCCGCAGACCTGCAGAAAGTGATCACAATGTTGAGTCAACATGGTGCAGGCCGTCCAGATTTATAGTCGTTTTCTTTGTGTGATTTGACAGTTTAATTTTAAAAAATGGGGGTTAAAATCCAGCAAAATAAAACATAGCAAACACTCCTCTTATCATGGCTGAAGTGTAAAACATAGCAGGACAACATTTAGATGCATGGAGCAGCTCTTTCATTTGAAACGTAGCTGCAGGCGGTACTAGCGCAGCGTTGGAGGAGACGACCCAGGAGAGAACATGTATGTTAGCAAGAGAGGGAGGTTGGCGTTTCTTAAAAACCTGAGGCACAGTTTGACTTTTATTTTGAAGTGGGGGACCCAGAAGACAGAAATCTATCCATGTCAGTTCTCTAAGATGCTGCACTTGATCATTTGCAGCCAATAGATTATCATGCAGTGTTATACAGCAGAGAGGAATTCAAAGAGAGAGGTTTTTTTTTTAATGATATATTTTGAAGGTTTTTACACTCGCTGTTGACAGGAGAGCTCCTCTGTTAAAGTGACATGGGTTTTCTTATGACCTCTGTTGTGAACTTTTCACAGAAGAAGACTTTAAAGTGCAAACTGAGCTATTCTTTAAAAAGTAATATCACTGAGCTGCCATCTTGTGTCTCAGAGGGTCATTTAATGGAGTTTGGTGTATTGTTAGCCATGCTAGCAGTGGGGCTCTGGGGATGGTTGTGCTAGCCGGTTGGTGGGTTCACCGCTTTGCTCTGGAGGGAAATATCCTGCCAAATATTGGATGGCTCGCCCTGAAATTTTAATGATCTCCGGAGGATGCGTTCTAAAACTTGTGTCATCCCCTGACTTCTTATCTAACAGGGTCAGGTAGAGTCCGTTTTGTAGTTTTGCAAAATGTATCAGAGCATTAAAGGATCATCAAACATGAGAAAGAGAATGCAAGTTCACAGGGGCGGAGCAGGAGGTGGCCTCTGGGGCTCCACCCCAAATGTTTAATCAAAAGCCTCAAATCTTTTATGTTTTTTAAAATAGCTTTTGTTTTGTGTCATTCACATAACACAACACATTTTCACTTCCAACTTGTCAATGGCCCGCCCCTGGAGCCCCCCAGGTTTGGGCTGAGTCCCTGAATGTTTACAGTGTCTGGCTCTGCCCCTGCAAGTTGATACAAATGACTCAAAGTGGTTTATCGTTGCTGATTGCTGCTTCTTTTGGGTGTGTATCTGAAGGTCTGACAGAAGCAGGTGGAACATGTGGATCTTTCTGAAACACCTTTTGGTTTGTCAGAGGAAGAAAAAGCAAATATTGAACTTTTTTGAACTCTCTCCCTGAGCTTTTTGTTGAGCAGGTATTATTGAACCCCTATAACCTTTAATTTTGCAGGAAGAAAACGGTGTGCCTTGAGATCCAAAACACATTCATTGATTTGTTTCATAAATACTTCAGCTCATGGTACAGAGCTCTCTTTTGTTCTCAGCTGCTTTCCGCACACGGGCTAAATTATGCGTGTTCACATCATGAGGGATGGACGAAGAAAAGATCCAACTTGAAAACATTTATTGGACAACTGAAGAAGGTTATATTATTGATTGTGCGAGGGATAAAAATACTGCGCGTCAAGGCTGAATTTAGATTTTATTACAGTGAATTATGCTCTTAAGGGGACCTATTGTGCTCATTATCAGGTTCATACTTGTATTTTGGGTTTCTATCAGAATGTTTACATGCTTTAATGATCAAAAACACTGTCTGGTGCTGCTGGAACACCCATATTCACACTGTCTGAAACCCTCCCCGTTTGCAAGTTCCCGCTCAGCTCATAGACTTATATTGTGACGTCACAGATTTTTTAATCGTTTTTCTCTGCTTGATGAAGGTTCGACAGATATTAAACCTCCATGGATCAAAAAATCAGAATAGAATGAGTCCTAATTAACCTTGTTTGGAGGTCGAGGCATCCTGTCAACAGTTTTACAGATGTCTCTTTTACAGTGATTGCCTATGAGTAAAATGCTTTCTGGGCCGCAGGGATTTTTTCGCTGGAATACCACAAGTGGCCACTGAGAGATATTTTCTGCAAGGCTGAGCAGGAACATGATCCACAATCAGGGGAAATTAACACTGGCAACCAAGATTACATTTCCCTGATATTAGCATGAAGCTACATGGTACAGCCCAGCTGGTACTGGATGTCAGTTTGACGTCAGAGAAACACTGGACTCTTCTGTTGGAAAGATATTAAATTTTAGTTGGCATGAAAACTGAGCTGATGATATTTTAAATCTCTACCAATATTAGAATTTCACATTGTATGGATGTTCACGTGATGTTTTGCAGGAGCTTGGTTTTGTTCTTCATACCTTACGACTAAACGTTGTTTTGCTATGTCAAGACGATGTTGATATGAGACGTTTGGAAGACGCTGGCTTGTGGTTACTTTACAACACAACTTAAAACCAACAAAATCGTGAAGTCATCTATCTTCAGAATTCTATGTCAAACTGACGTTGGCATTAGACGTTGTCCTGACATTGTATTTTGATCAACCAACGTCAACCTGAATTCAACCAAATCTAATGATGTTGGTGGCCAGCTGAGAAAGTAGCCTAAGTGACTCAGGCATATTTTTTTCCCCAGGCATGCTCCACCTTGTCCTGCCCGACTGTGCATGGCGAGTATTTGTCACATCGAGGCGTCAAGGGTGAAGGTGGTTCGGGCAAAGAGGCCATGATTAGGGTTAGTACTAGCTAATCACAGCACATCAGGGCGGGACTCAAAAGTGGCATGCGTGGTGCAGATGACCATATAAAGAAATCTGTCACGGAAGTAGAAAAAACTTTGGAAACAGATTATTCAGAGTGGTCTCAAGCCTGAGGTTTTTGCGCACAGGGATTATTTTTTTCAAATGTTTACTTTATTATTTGAAATTTTGGCCACATTCAATATGAACATCCAACATTGTAACTTTATACAGAAAATAAGGAAAAGCATAATAGGTTCCCTTTAACTTTATGTCAGGTTTATTTGCTTTTTAAGGGCACTTCTGTGTTAAGCGTCAGCTCCAATATAGCCTACTGAAGCTTTTAGAATCAATCTGCTCCAGTCTGACTCAACAAACTACTACTCTGAAAACATGTGCTAATGCTACATTTTGCAGCCTGTGAGTAACTACAGGCTCAATAAAAAAAGACACCCAGCAGCAGGAAAACACAAAAAATCACCTCTTTCCTTCTTCCATTTGAAGCTGAGATTAAGTTACCCACATGTGACCCGACCCTACTCTCTTCATTAAGTAAAGAAGCAGGACTTCTGGGTCAAACTCTCAGTGGAAAAGAGGTTAATGTAAGTTGGCCTCAGGCTGAATATGAGCATCCACAGAGCATCATAACAGCCAGAATAATAAAGGGTCAGCGTGATAATGATGGGATCTGACACTCTGTGTGTATAATACATATACACTGCTCTGTGAGGTGTAAACTGGAGCGGATGAAGGAAGTGGCCGAGCATGATTCAGTGGAGGGTGAAATTGTTGTAATGTACGTAAATGATGCATTTATTCTCTTTTTCCCTGCGGGAAAAAAAACATATTTGTTTTACTGGGGTGTGGCTGGAGGTAACACTCACATGACCACAAGATAAAACTCGGCTTTGGACCAACTCAGAATGGTTTTTTTTGTGGGCCACACTAGCAGATTAACATCCTCAGTAAATTCATGCCCATTTTCACCTGTAATGTGATCTCTCCTGACAGTTTGTTTGATTTTGTATGCAGGTTTTTGACATTCATTATTTTCACTTTTTGCAATTTCATCACTCAGATTATTTCAATTGTCTGACAACACTGTGGAAAAGATCTCTGCAGGGACAGACCTTTTTTTTTAAAGTGTAAGATCCATTTTGTCCAACCAGAAACAGCCCTGAAATCACAATTGTCAAACCAACCAGACTCCATTTAAATAAACAGTCATTTAAGCGTGTATAAAGCCAGGATTATTTCACATCTAACTAGGTGAATTAAGGGTTTATTTCAACCAAAACAGAGTTGGTGATTGCAGGAACAGTGGAAATATGAACCAAGATGGCTTTTGAGAGTTTTATTTTGTTGCTGTCAACTTTGAGTGAAGTGTGTTTCATGGTGATAAAATCCCTGTTTTTTTTAAAATGGAGTCTGGTGGGTGATAGCAATTTTGAAGCTGTTTCTGGTTGAACAAAAAAGATCTTACTCTTTATCAAAAATGTTTATCTGTGTGGGGATCCTTTCAAAATGTTCACAAACACTTAGAATAACAATCTGAGCCTGTTAATGGCAAAAACAAGCACTTCTGATGGACGTCATGCCAAAACCAAAATTGTTCCCATATTTGTCAATGAGACACAAAACATGGGATAACAGGGTATAGGTTGAAAAATACAGAACTCACCCTTCAATATTATCCTCCTTATGAGTTACAGTGCTGCTGCTCCTAGTCTCCACCATGCAAAGACTTGACTGGTGCAATGAGCAGTGATAAATGGCAACACCTGGGCCCAGGAATGCACCAAACACCTGCTGCAGCAAAGAAGTTCATTGATGGATATTTCAGCCTTTTTTAGGGCCTAATGCAAACAATATTCACTTTTGTTTTGTGTCATTTAAAATGGGGGTAAATAAAGGCCCACATTTTTTTAAAATCTGAAACCTGCATCCTTGGTGATCTTTATAAAAATCCAGTCGAGACTATAACAGAGATAAAAGACAAAAATAAATCCCTGTTTAAGCAGTTGTTTGAGTGATGATATTCTTCTGATTCATTCAGTACATGAGTCTGAATGCACTTCCATGTATATTGCATTGACAGTTGTCCTCTTGTGCTGTCATGCATGAGCAGGGAGTGTGTGTAATATGTGTAATAATGTACAAGATGCAATGGTTGGTGATTGTGTTTGAAGTGTGACATATTTCTGCTCTCCCTCCTCCCTCATTCTGGTTTATGTGACCGTGAAGTGCAGTGATTGACACGTACGGCGACTATGTTTACACACAAACGCCCATGTCGCACTTTGAAGATGACTTGACCCACATCTTCGCTTCTGCTGTCCAAACATGGCACAAGCAACAGATCTGGGTCGCACGAGGTTACACATCACATCTGACTGTTTGTTTGTTAATCCACAGAACAGAAAGTGCAAAACTACACTGTGCTACAGCAGCAGGACCACCCCCTCGACTCGACAGCTGCAGCCATGTTAACATGCCATAATCCAGTTAGTTGAGGGTCATATCAAACACTTAACCACACATGTGCACAAACTTAAAGTTTTCAGCTCACAAATTGCAGCGCTCTCACATGCTCACAGTCTTATCGCATATAACTACAGTGACTGCAGCTATTGTTAGCAGTGTGTGAGAGCTGTTGGGCCCAGTTTAAGTTCTTTGTTCTTATCAGAGAGTGTGTGTTGCTTTCATTACTTTCATCTGTGTATTCAGGTGCAGAATCAGTCTCTTAACTCACACTTCGGGGTGCATTTGCAGGTCACTCTTCATTTTTTAAAATGTGTCAAAAACAGCAAAACAAAGTGGAAGTTACTTTTAATTTTACATATGTTGGTAATAGGGGCAAGTTTGGCACCCCCTCCATCCATGTGGCGCCCTAGGCAGCTGCCTATGTCGCTTATAGGAAGCTCCACCACTGGCCCTGTGGATCTGAGTATAAAGGCAGAAAGCATGCAGTTATGTGATGAGTTCACTGACCTGACTTGAGCAGGCTGACCTCTCTGCATCGCTGCATAGGATTCAATAAAGCCGGGATTTTCCTATCAAAAACAAATCTGATGTTGTGTGTAAATCAAGCCAAGGCGAGCTGCTCGATGAGTTGTGGGCCTTTTAAAGTGATCGAGGATCACAAGGTCGAGTCGGGTTTTATGAGGAAGTTTACAACTAATATGAACGCAGTTTACTGCACCTGCCAGCTCAAGCCACTTGCTTTATTCTGCATTTGTTTCCAGATTCCTTGATCTTAAAAACAGGAGAAACAGACTCCTTTAAATTAATTTGTGTGTTGTGGACATTACACTGCTCAGTTTGCTCCTGAGCATGAACTCAAACGTGTCGCCACTAAGCGTCTAAAGCGTGAAAAAGCTGATCAGGGGCTACCTAAGTCTGCAGAAAACGACAGTCGCGGCGTCTTCGCAGCTTCAAACAACTTCAAACACAGACATGTCGAAGTCTTTCTGACTTCTCTTATCCCTTTTTGCTTTAATGCTCCCTGGTGAAGCATTAGCTCAGATCCCTGCAGCCTCGGAATTACAGCTATGCCAATACACATTGTTGGTGATTAGTGTGTGTGTGTGTGTGTGTGTGTGTGTGTGTGTGTGTGTGTGTCTGGAGCACTCATCATTATTTTGCACATATTTTAAGGGCTTTGATAATACAAATTTAGGGCAGACTGTGTTTTGGGTCGCTAAAGCAAAGCCTCCTTCACCTCTGTGATGGGCCTGCAGTGTGAGTGTTTGTCTACCCATGAGACTTATTTGTCAGGGATTAACGCTCACATTTCAACACATCAGTGATAACAATACACTGATGTAATATATTTAATAGACAGCTCCAAAAAGTCCCTCTAAGTCATATAATTTTGGAGGGCAGATTAGATCTAATTGATACTTGTAACAAGTTCCCTTCAGTGGTCCTCAGAGGCCAAAGATGGCTCCCTGTCTCTCCCTGTTGAGTTTTACTCCCCATCTGGAGGCTGAGGTAATTCGCAGCATCAGAGCGCAGCAGTTGGTGCAGAGATATTAGCTGGCACGGTGCCACAGAGAGGGAGAGGGAGATAATGTGGAGTCATACCTACAGTACCAGTTATTTGTGTGTGTTTGTATAATGTGGATGTGTGCCTGGTGAAGAGCTGGAGCGGTGCCATGCTGAAGACACAGCACCATACAAGGACAAGTCATGCTGCAGGATCAGGCTGTCTGCAGGGTGGCACTGCTGCAGCTCTGTGACGGTTTAACCCAGGTGGTGTATAGATGGCCCAGTAATAAGGTCAAGGCAGTTTACTGTTGGTTACCGTGACGAATGTGTGTGCTGTTTAAAAAATGCTGGTGATGCTTCTTATAGACAACAATCAGTGGCACGACCACAAAACATTGCTGCACTTCATGCCTTATGTTGAGGGTCATAAAATGAGACATGATTGTTTAAGCTGCAGTTATGTGTTGGAGTGTTTTTCTGATAAGTCTGAGGGTTGCTAGCTCTGAGGACTGCTCGAACTTTAAACAAACTCCTGGACTGGGTGGATTTGTACACACATGTAGTGCTTTCACTTAAAAACGTATTGAAGCCAAAGACACCCTTCAGCTGCTTTATGAGATGCACCAGGCTTTCACTTACCTCCAACATGTCGCTTCTGCAACAACACTTGAGGCAGCGAGCATCTGATGCAGTATAAGGAGCCAGAAAGTCTGTTTAGGGTGGGAAGGAGCGGTGATGGATGGCTCAAACAAAACCAAACTTTCACCATGGAGATCGCAGTTTGTGTCCCGTGTGAAACCAAAAGTCAGCGCCGTTTTGCTGATCATGATCGCTTTTACATGCTTAGCCAAGCAGGTTTGTTGCCCATACATAAAAGGGATCATTTCACAAGTTACACAATGCATCACATATGCTCAAGGGTTTCCTGTATGACACATACTAGATGATAAGCGTCATATTTGAAGACCCAACACTTTCAAAAGACTCTTCACAAACAAGATGGCTCCGAAAGCATCTGACTGTTTCTTTAAATCTTAACATTCCCATCAAAATATCTCATTCAAGGTCCATAATTTAGGTTACACAATAAAATGTTTCCTCTTGTGCAGAATCTGAGCTTCTCACTGGAGGCTAATAAGGTTGAGGTGTTTCTGCATCCAGCCAGAGCAGTAGTGATTCATTCTACAGTAAATAATCAATTAAGCTGCATCATATGCATCATCTGAGAGGCGGACAACATTGACTGGGACACATCTGATTTGTAATAAAAGTACAATCCTGTCCTGCTGAAACCCTTTTCTTTTCCTGCTATCAGACTGAGTGTAACTCTCTTAATGTGTCTGAGTTTGAATGTTTTATAAATCAACTGAGTGAAAGTCTACAGAAGATGAAAGAGACTCTGAAAATGATCTAACTGCTCTGAAGTCCATATCTGTGTGTGTGTGCGTGTGTGTAAGTGTGAGAGCGAGAGAGAGCGAAAGCACAAGAGAGTGATTCATGGAGAAGTGAGGTCAAATATCTTCTACCTAATAATAAATCACACACCACACACACATACACACACACACACACACACAATGCCACCCCCCATCTCATATACACTCTTCCTCTCTCACCATCCCCCACCCATGTGTTGACATAGTTTCCATGGTGAGGGGAAGGTGTTGACGAGTCATCGCTGCATTCCTGGGAGCGTGCTCACATGCACACATACATTAACATTTACTCTGGGGGGGTCAGTTGATGCTCTCTCCCAGTCCAATATTTGACTGCTGCTGCAGCCTCGATAAAGAAACACAGAGCCCAGAGGTTTGCAGTGTCCTGGAGGTACAATGTGCTCTGAGCGGATAATTTCAGCAGTGGAAGCAGCAGTCTGTTCTTTGACTTTAGTAAAAATAGCAAAACTACTGACTGTTACAAGTTAAAGCTCTGCATTTAAAATTTTACACAAGGAAACATTTTACAGCCCCTCATTATGCAGAGTGGCTCATTAGAGAATTATGTATGTTGGATTGGATTATAATTATTCATACATTCATGTGTGCATCCCTTTGGTAACAGCTGATTATTTGATGTAATGCTGGGTTGTATGTGAATTTCCCCCCAGGGGTTCAACAGTCGTCATCAGACTTCATTGGTTCATCATTCATCTGAATCTGCAAAGTAACCAAAGTTATCAAATACATGTAGTGGAAGGAAATGTGCCTAGTATTGTACTTAAATACACTACATTAGTAAAGTGTAAAGTACAGCCACCCATTTTGAATGTTTTCACTTGATTGAATGGGTGTCAGTTAAAAGCCTCATTGATATATGTTAGAAGGGGCCTGTAAACCCTGCTAGTTGTTTCAGAAGGCTGTTATCCGCCCATTAAATTGCAGTTATCAGTTATGATAATGATCCCAAATCCCAACCACAACAAGTAATATTGCACCACCTTCCCCACCCATACATGACAAATTAGTTCCACAAAGCAACCTGACTCGCCAACACAAGATCAGCGGCCTGATCTGAAACCACAAATCCTTTGACAACCATGTGGTGTTCCATTAATTTGGTTCGGCGAGCCCGGTCTCACTCTGAAGTCGTCGAAATACGACACTTGGGCAGGTTGCACCCGGCGGCCTCAGAGGGAAACATGGTGGGACAAGGACGAAAGTTATGGTTGCGAAAGTCCGAATGGACTTTCATCCAAGAGTGGTTTTCGCATCATGCAAGATTCTAAAGCCAAACCCTGTTCTTTTTTCCCAAACCCAACCACTTGTGTTTGTTGTTGAAGGAAAAAAAGTCAATTCACAGAGTTGTACCGATATAAATTTTCTGTGAAATGGAATCTTGAAAGAAGAGAACTTGACACGGTGCCCCAGAGCGTCAACAACCAACGCAACATGCGGTCTAGAGGAGCCAGGGATCAAACTGCTGGTGTTCCAATCATGATGATCTGCTCTACCTTCTGAGCCACAGCCACCCCAATGTTAAAATAAAGGTAATTCTGGAAATACAGTTATTGCTTATTCTCATCTCCACAGTTAATGCGTCTCTCAGTAACACACCTGATTAAAGTGGCACTCAAATACCAGTTGGTGCACAAGACAGAGTCGACACGCAGCCAGCAGTCAGATGATTAAAACCATAAAACATTACATGATTATTTTTCTAATTTTATTGTGATATATTTATCATGTTAAGTCCCAGGGCTGCTGTGAAACTGTGCCTACATAGGGCAACAAAAAAGTTTGTCCTGGGTGTGTTGGTACAATAGACAAACAAGAAAGGACAGCAGAGGAGATACCAATGCAATATATTCATCATCCAACACCACACCAATCTGACCTGCATGTTTTTTTTTCACCCTGAACCGAGCCCAGAAATAAAATTAAAACAAAATACCACTTGTGAATCACCTTTTTTACAGTTCACCCGCTGGGTACTCCACCCAATGCAGGACTCTGGTTTCAGCACCACAACTACGTGGTTAGCATAGGTGGATATTTCCGGGGGGGCACAGGGGATACATCCCCCTCAATATTTAAAACATATGCATTTGTCCCCCCTCCCAATATAAATATGAAAGTAAGACAGAATTTCGTGCATAAAAATAGAAATTAAGTCTTCAGTCTTAAAACCTACGCCCTTGGCATTTAGGTTAAAAAAAGAGCATGGTTTGGGTTACGTTAAATTTAACGTTATGTGATAAACTTTCAGTTGAAATAATTCAACATTGATTTTGGGGCTCAAACAAGACACAGACCCAGGTCTCCTGTGTCAAAGTCCTGTGTTTGTTGTTGTTTGTTGTGCTCCCATCATAACTACTACAGCCACAAGAGGTCGCCACTAGCTGCAGCCCCCATACCTCATATCAATGAGGCTGATATCGGCTGATAACACCCATAAATCAAGTGATAACAGTTGAAGTGGGTGACTGAGCGAAATTTGCTTTCCTGGCTCTTAAGATTTAGTGTCCCCGTGTAAGATTACTGTATGTGTTGAGGCCCCAGCTGATGAGGTGTTGAAGCACCAACCTCAGGCCTGCAAAACAGAAACATGATATATGTCCATCCTGCTGCACTTTCATTGTTTGTGTTTTTAGTTAGTCTGGAAATTGCTTGATAAAAGCCAGGCTGGAGACACACCTCTTATGAAAGCTTCAGACCCACACACACTTATGCACATTCGTGCACACACATCCTGTTTAAATTCTTGAACTAACAGCAGTAATCCAAGGCAAAGCTAAAGGGCTGAGCAGACTTAACTTGCAGAAATACTTCAGAATTTTATCCCAAACAATACACAGTGGCTCCACATTGAAGCCACTGTGGAGCATTGTGGGTAAACTGTGGGTACCATCAGAGCCAAAATGGAAGGTACAGTATCACCTGTGGGGATAGGAGAAATTAGCATTGGCGTGAAGAGCACAGCGCCTTGTTTCACCTCTCCACGCTGCAAAGTTTGAAGTTAATTGAAGTGAACCTCCTGCTGCTGGTGATGAGTGACTCAGCTGCATGGACACCGTCAGTGAGATCTCACCCCAGGCTGGCCACTCTGCTCCGTCAGCTCTCAGCCTCATCACGGGGTGTTGAAAAGACATGCTTTGGGTGTTCTGGGGTTCGGGTTTGAAGACGTCCATCATCTCACACCCAGGGCAAGTAAGGCTGCAGCAGCTCTTGTAGGGAAACAGCTGTTGAGCTTCTTGTCAGAGCTGACGTGCTGAGAGAAACGCAGGAAAACTCAACCTCTCTTTTCTTCTTAAAAGTTCACTCTCTGAAGCACCACCAGTTATAGAGGATGTTTGGATCCTCTTAACGTCATCCATTTCAAACTGGTTTCCTGGGAAACAGAGCAGATTTTGGCGAGAATTCCCTGGAAATACTGGGATCTCAATTCCCGGTCCATGATGAATATGTATTATTCAAACTAGCTCATAATGATATTCCTTCAATAAAAAAGAAGAAAACGTTAAATCAGAAGGTTTTTCTGTTCAGTCCCACAGGAAACGAATGTTAATGTTCATTGGTGGGAAGCCAGTGAGGGATTGTGGGAGTAGAAGCTTAAAGATGCCTTGGTTTAACACCCGTACATTAATTTGAGATGGAATGTGGCTCAGTTGTTTCTTGAGCCTCAACTGAGCAAAAAATGAATTCACTTCAATGTGCATAAGAGGGCTTTTTCTCTTAAAGCAGCGGGAACCTACATTACTGTTCTCACAGAAGGCTGACAAACAAAATATACTTCCATCAACTTACTAAATTAAATCACTTATTTATCTCAATTTACATATACGACTGAAGGTATACTATGCAGGATTTTCCTTCAAAACAATGTATAGACTCATACAAAAGTAAGACACCCTCTGTCTCATGCAATAGACAGACACAAAATGACTACAAAGAGGCACAAAATGACCACAGGGAGGCACAAAATGACTACAAAGAGGCACAAAATGACTACAGGGAGACACAAAATTACTGGAAGTAGACAAAAAATTACTGGAAGTAGACACAAAATGACCACAAGGAGACACAAAATGACTACAAGGAGACATAAAATGACCACAAGAGACACCAAAGGACCAAAAAAGACACAAAATGACCTAAGACACAAATTTACTTCAAAGAGCCACTAAACAATCACAAAGTCTGTCTCTTGCTCCCATGTTGCAGAGATGGTGGGGCCTTCTGCATTTCTGTGCCCAGGGGCCCACTGTGTCATAATCTGCCCATGCCCTGCCTGTATTTTCTTCTTATTTTGGCATGTTCGGCTTGTTCCTGGAAACAGCACAAAGGTGAGGTCGGTACCTTTTTTTTTTTTTTTTTATAAAACAGTAGCAACCAGGTGCCAGACTGTGAGCAGTACCCATCCAAGAGTCAGCTACAAAAATCACGGACGCAACACCAAAAAAAAAAAAAAAAAAAAAAAAAAAAAAAAGTACAAATATAGTGAGGTGAAACGCCAAGCAGCAAAAGCTAGGGTTTACTTTCATTTTCAGAAATAATAATCGACAATTCCTGCATAATATACCTAAAAACGAAATACAGACTGTGCTTTTTTAGTGAACTAAAATAAGTATAAACGTAACTTGGCTCCTACAGGAATCATAGTTGTTGCGGCAATAGTGACTTCTGCTCTCGCAGGTCTCTCAGCTTTATTTAAGAGCAATACCACCGTATATCTCTTGAGCGACCATTTAAATTAAAGCTGCACAGCTACACGTTTAGATTTTCTCTCAATTCTATTGTGACAACATTATTTTAACACTTAAACATCAGGGAACAACTTGTGTTTGTAAAATCAGGACACAAAAGTGTTTAACAAACTGGTCTGCTTCTTTCTAATCCACACTTTTTTGTGAAACAGTGAAGGGAGAGCATCCACCAAACTGCTGCGTTTAACTGGGCGAGAAACAGACAGCAGAGTGGTGTGATGGAGGCTGTCGGCTGTTTGGAGCTGCTGTAAACATCAGCGTTGATTATAATGAATACGAGAAAACGTGTCGCCTCTGGTACACTCTGGGGAGAACAGGCTGCTTACTTCTCTCCGTGCGCTGCTAAATTTTTCCGTCTGAAATTTTTGTTATGTGGAGCAACCCTCAAGCTGTGACACGCTCAAGTCAGAGCCGGTGGGTAACACCAACGAAATGTGCCATCTCCAAAACAGCAGGAGTGTACGGTGGTGGCAAAACAAAAAAAATACCCTGTGCTGTTTTTAATCACACGCACACACACCACTGAGTCAATTAAGGAAGACAATGGTTTAAGTTGAGACAAGGCCACATTACCAAATGATCCATGACAGGCATGAACACACACAGAGACGAGGAAACTGGGTCAAGTGGACCCTGAGAGGGAACGAGTGCAAGTTAGAAAAGCCACAGCCCGAGCCAATCGACACCGGATCTTTCTTTTCTCTCATCTCCATCTCATGTGGAGATGAGAGAAAAGAAAGAGTGATGGAGGGAGAGAGTTGGATGGAGAAAGTGTTGTTAAAGTGGTGTAAAAAATCAAAACCCAGGAGAGCAACCGAGGTTTCAACTCTTCTGCATTTCTAATGAAGAGTGAAAGAGAGATGGGTGTGATGAGGAGAGATGCAGTGAAAGAGAAATATAGAGGAGAAATGGAGCAGGGAGACGGAGGGAAAGAGAGATTGGTGACAGAGCAAGAGAGAAAGACTATAAACAGACAGAAAATAAATCCCATAAGACTAACAAGGGGATGGGTGACACAGTATTAAAGACATGGAGGGAAGAGGAAGAGATATAGCCGCGGTCCAATGTTGAATTATAAAACATTTATTCTGCTAGAAGTTTTTGAAGTTGTTTTATTTTTTCAGATGTTTGCAAGCATACAAAAACCTGATTGATGGCTTGCCCAGAGACGGAGAAGAAAAACCAAATTGGCCCACATTTGTCACAAGTCTCAGAGCAGGAACTCTGATCACGACCACATCAGATCCTGTGGAAAAAAAAAATCAGCAGCCACATCTTAACAGAAAGAGGGCAAATGTGGGCCAGCCAGAACTACCTCCACATTTAAATATCTACTGGTGTTATTCAGACAATAAATCAACTGTACAAACACAAAACACATAAATGTTGATTTGGGGGAAGAAGAGTGACATCATGAGGAACCCTAGTATGAACCGCCCCTATTGGCTGCACACAGACAGACAGGGCAGCAGCTGGAGATCCAACCAAAACACAACAGCTAGCCTATCAGAGCTACTGTTGCTGCTTTGTGGGTTGGTAATGTGAACGATTGCCAACCTGCCTAAAATGACAGCTGACAGGAGCAAAGTGGAGATTCAAAGTTTGGCAGCAGCAACATGAATGGCTGAAGGAGATCGTGGCAAAGTTTGACTGGCTAACCTGGAGAGGGAACACCATCGTCAGCTGATTGGTGGAAGCAGTAGGAGTGGGATAGAGGGAAAATTGTCAGTGGATATAGCATAAATAAAGTCTACCTTATTGAACTTACGCTGAGCTTCATCACTCTCCATCGCAGCAGGCAGCATCATCTGTACTCACCACTGAAAAAGGGGAAGCTGTAAGACCGACAGGATGGATTCAAGATGCTAGTTAGCCAGTTAGCACATTAACAACTGAACCTGATGTCGAAAGAACAAATTCTATTTACTGTGAGGCAGCAAACGATAATGCAAACAATTACGAAGTCTTTCTGCTAAAGAGCTCAGTGGCTAGAAGAAATCTTACCTAATGAATCGGACCTAATGTAACAAGTTTATTTTATTCTCACGCCGTCTTGTTTGTTTGCCTCCCTCACTTCTGTTTCCCTTCTCTTGTGCTGAGCTGAACTGCCAATCACAAGGATTTCTCTCACCAACGGGCTCCACCATCTAGGACACCAATTCAGCATGCTGAATCGACCAAAAAACAGGCCACAAGGGCTGGCTAGTGCCAGCCATGCAGGAAATGCCCCAAAATTAGGGCAACAGATGCTCATCGACTGCCCGCCATTGACCTAAGACGGACCGTTGGCTTGGTGTGATCACAAGATACAAGCTCAATGTTGAAGGTGAGGTTTAAAGTAGAATCCACATGAAAAATGCTCGATGAACACAGCAATGAGTGTGCAGGAAATAACATGAAAAAGTAGCATCTGAAGGGTATGTGCGCTAATGTTAGCATGCTATCATTTAATTTCCAAGGGCAACTGGAATTTGAAAGTTTGACGGTTTAAATTGATAACGTTTGATAGCTAATGTTATGTTGGTTTTGTGAGAACGTAAATAACATGACGTCAATGCTCGTAAGCTTTACAGCTTGATGACATGCTCCAGTCAGCAGTGCATGACAGAAGCGATGGTGTGTCTCCCAGCAAGCCTGGCCCTGTCTTGGGAAACGCCCATTCAGAGGCTTCAGTTGATACACCGAAAAACCATGGTCCTGGACAGTACCTGGTACTGAGAATCCTCCCTTGCATGAAACGGGACATTCTGCATAAACTAGCTGTTTTTAAGGCAGCTATCATATCTGCCCCGTTTGGTTCTTTTCAATTGAACTCAAGTTGGTTTGCCTCCTAGGGGCTGTTTGTTTGGGCAGGTGTGAACACAGCAGTCGCACTCAGGTGCACACCAAAACAACCGGACCGAGACCATCCTGAAGAGGTGGTCTCGGTCCGGTTTTAAACAAATGAGTCCTGACCTCGATCCGAAGCAACTGCAGTCACATTACACATTGTTTGGGTTAAACAAGCATGAGCATGTTACAGTCCTGGAGGATTTTAATGTGCGCCTCCTCCTGTACTGCCTTATTCCACGTACACCACCATGAGGGGGAAACAGCTGGGTAACAAAATCGAGAATAAACAATAATGAAATCATTACCATAAAAACACAATAAAATCAGGACATATGAAATAATTTACAAAATGAATACATCTTACAAATCTATTTATTTAAAAAAAAACCATCATCATGATTCATCATACTCGTTGCAATAAAATGACAAAGTAAAAGGACACTGGGGAAACCTTGCAGTGACATGTTCAGAGGAGTGTATCAATGCTACGTGTTTGTGTTGTTCACTGTTAAGAGCATTTGGCACGGAGCCCTATCATTAACCTGTGAGCTCCAGTACTGTGAGTGTGTGTGTGTGTGTTCGTGATAGTGGTAAAACCCATTTTGAATACTGCAACAGCTCTATCACACACAGAGAGAGAGAGAGAGAGAGAGAGACATACACACACACACACACACCCCCACACACACCTGTGGAGAAGCTTTATGGAGACGCACTGGAAGTTTTTGAAGAAACTGTCACAATCAATCAAACCCAAACACACATATTGTCTCAATATGTCTCAAAGTGGGTTTTCGGTTTAACCCCTTAGTGTCCCGAACTGAAAATAAAATATATTATTGTAGCAGGATGTGTACAGGTTTGTCTGGGTGTTTCCTGAAGCTATGAAATAAACTCTTGGAGTTCTTCAGTCAGAGATATTTATGGATTTGGGGATTGTTTGGACTGGATAATAATTAAGTATTCTGCACTGGCTGCCCGGCCAGGCCGAATTTGAGGTGTTTTGGTGCACAAAGTCAGAGCTAAGTGAACAACAGATTCATGGTTTGAATATGTAACATCCAATGTCTTAAAATAATCGTATCTTTAAATGTTTTAGTTCTGACTGAGGGTAAAAAATATGTCCAGAGTACAGCTTCACATGCGCTGACTGACCTGACCACAGCCTGATATTGCTCATACAGTTCCGATAGTTGCTTAAAATACCTTTTAAAACTATTTAAAACATCAAACAAAGCGCTAACCAAGCCCAGTCAGTGAAGGAGGAAACACAGCCTGGCACATCTTACGACAAACCTAACAGGTCTGTTTAGGTCCTGCTGGGTTTGGACACAAATGGCCTCACTTTGTGTGTGTTGTTGCTGGAACTGTGAGCCTGTGTTCACACAGCAGTCAACGTGATACGATTCATTCATTTGCTTAAAAGAAAACCACCGCAGAGACTCAGCAGAGGTCAGCCGACACGTGCTGGGAACAGATGACTTTCATTATCAGCTGGTAAAGTTTTTGTTGTGCAGATATGATTTTCAGTTTTGGCTGGTAAGTGCAAGGTACAATTTTTCTCAATTTTCACAATGGAAAAAACATCCTAAATTATTTAAAAAAAAAGGCTGTGTCTAGTGTCAGAGTTTGAAGCTCTGAAACTGAAAGTTTTCTGGTTACATTTCTGGATAGTTAGTAATATCTAAAGGTCCACTGTGTAGGATTTAGGGGCATCTGTTGGCAGAAATGGTATACAATATTCAGATCTATGGTTTCATTAGTTTATAATCACCAGAAAAAAAACAACTATATTTTCGTTGCCATTTAAATTTACATACAGAGCAGGTACTCCCCTGTGGTGGAGTCCCCCATGTTGTTCTACAGTAGCTCAGAAGTTTCAGTTCTGCAACCTCACTGCTAGGTGCCACTTAATCCTGCACACTGGACCTTTAAAACTGGAAACAGCTAGCCTAGCTAAACCAAAAATGACAACAAGAGGCTTTACAAAAATGTTAAAAAGATTGGTTCAACATTTTGGGGAGTAAGCCTATTTGCTTCCTATTTAAAAACGGAGATTGATCTGAATGCCATGTCTGTGTGCTGAGTCAGAGATTGTTAGCTTAGCTTAGCATCAAGACCGAAAAACGATCCCACAGCTCGACTGTGCATGCAGCTTATTACGACCCATACTTACGTTTATTGTAAGGTGGCTCCCTCTAGTGGTTGTAGTAGTTATTATGGGAGCAGAGATGTAGGTGAAGTAACCTGCATAAAAAGTGACAAAGTGTAATGTCGCATTAAGATGGGAAAAGTGCCTGACAGTAGCAGTGCTGGATGGGTCAAACATGCACAGGACTTATAGCCAGGAGACTGCTGTTTGCACTACAAAGTCAATGTTAACTTTTTTAAATTATGACAAAGCCTAGTATTCTACTAAGTGAAGCATACTAGGCTAGTGTCATATGTGACTTCTTCCATGAGACATAAGTCACGTTACGTTAGTGACAAAAGTACTTATGCTAGGATAGGTTTAAAACTGCAACTGTTACAAGAGTAATGTATGTTGTTTTAAAAGTCAGTGGAAAATTGATTTATTCTTTTGTTTAGGTATGAGAAAGTATTGCATTAAAACTGAAAGCAGATAGAAAGAGTTAGCCTGGCTCTGCCCAATATTAAATAATTAAATTAAAAAAATAATGCCTACCAGCACCTCTAATTAACACATTTTAAAGTTTGTTTAATCTGTACACAAACTGTAATGTCAGCATGATCATTTGTGGTTTTAGGAGGCATTACATTGTAGAACTATTGCTTCATCAACAGTTTATCCACCCGCTCAGCCAAAAAAAAAACAAAAAAACGGCATCACACAAAAATGTCTAGAGATTAAACTAACAACCTACAATGTGTTAATAAGTGAGCTTTAGTGGTGCTAGTGTGTGTTTTTTATTAACTTCAGACAAAGCCAGGCTAGCTGTCTTCCCCTGCTTCCAGTCTGTAAACTAAGCTAAGCTAAGCTAAGCTAACCACAACAAGACCACACAGCACACATGAGAGATTGTGTTGATCCTCTCATCTTGGAATGAAAGCAAATAAACTTATTTCCCCAAGTGTTGAACTTTTCCTTTAAAAAACAAAACTGAGAAACATGCATGGTTTTCTTTTTCAAAACATGGAAGTAATAGTTTGTTGCACCAGAGCCCACAGAGAGTCATGTTGCTCACGGTGTGAACACACGAGACTCGATCAGTGAAGCAAGGTTTTAAAAATCTGGAGGTGGGAGACTTTGATGTCGTCAAAATGTAACCCAGGAAAAGGCTTGTGTTGCTCGTCAGTCTGTCGTTATAAAACAGTACATGCAACTCTTTGTCTCACATACTGTAGCACAGCACTCACACCAACACACACGAGACTCTGGTAAAATAACAGCAGGATACATTTCGGAATATCTATAAAAGAAGAGTGCTTGCTGTTGCCACTTTTAGTGGCTGTTCAAGTGTTGATCTGGCGATTTGAACCAAGCACACCTCCATCAGTTCAAATATTGGCACCACGTACAGTATATCTCACACACAAACACACTAACTGCATATCTCCGTGTAAAGCTTAAAAATGTCTCTCATTTTAAAATCTCTTAATTTTTTAAAAAAACTAGAGAATAAAAGTAAATATCGTCCTTTTGTTAAGGTAGGAATACTCTGGGGTGGTAGTTGTAGTGCAATACCTCTCGTGTGGAAAGCACGCGGAGCACTTTCGTTTTCTAGGACTTCTGCTGCCCGTATGAACATGTATTCCATGACAGAAATAAGGCTCAGGCTGCCTAAACCTCCAGTCTCTGCGAATATAAAATAACTTTAGACATGTGACGTAACAGAGAGATACGTTCCGTCTCTCCAACCCCAACCACCCCTTGAATTTTCCACACTTCCTCAAAAAAGAAAATTCAACGGGGAACGCTGGTGTGCCGTTACTCTGAGAGACTCGAACCTTGGCATTGGAAGAAAAAAAGTAGTCCAGCCTGAGCGCTCCTTTAGTTATCCCTTGTGGTAACAGAGGCAGCAGATCTGTATCGTGGTCCTTTATTCCCAAGTGGCAGTGACGTCTCAGAAGCCAAATGTTCCTCAAAAATTCAACTCTGGATTCTTCAGAGCTTCTTGTAGTGCTATGATCTGAACTGGGAGCAAATATATCTGTGTAAAAAAAATTCACTGGAAGCGCCACAGATTTCAATGTGTCTTCACAGAAGTCTCATTGGTGCTTAGAAAAGTCCCCTGCTCCTCCACTGCAGAGCTGAGAAACCCTGAGCACCGCTTAAAGCACTGAGATCGAGTGTGTCAGGCTTCTGTTTCCAAAGCGATGCGTGTCATTTTACTCCCAACGTCCGTCGCATGGAAACAACTGGGTGTCCCAGAAATCGTCTATGGGCGTGTGTCGGTTCTGTGTGTGGTGTTTCCTGTGAGCGCTGCAGTGTGTGGGTGCGGGGGAAAGTGTTTGTCAGTCCATCTCCAGGTCCATCAGTTTGTTGCGTGAGCGTGGGGTGTGCGCGGTGTTGCGGCAGCAGCACTGGGCGCAGACCAGACCCAGGACCAGAGAGAAGAGGCCCACACCTGGAGACACACAATAAGGTTAAAACCACAATACCAACACCACTCCTACACCACCAGTACCTCTACTATTGTTACTACTAATTTTACTCATACTACCATTACTGGCAGAAGAGCTGTTTACAGCAGCCAAATCCCTTCCTGGTATCACTATAAGCCTGTCCACCTCAGAGATATTTCCAGGAACTTTTTTTTTTTTTTAGAAACCTACCTGTATTTTAACTCTGGCTGCACAATACCAGGAAAATATGTCATATGCCATACGCGACAAGAATATCACTTGCAACAAATAAAGACATTTTCAAGCATCAACAGATGTTAAAGTGTTCCTAGTTCTTGACTCAGACTTGCACAGTACCTGTGTTTGTGCCATATTTTCTCTCCTCTGTATCCAAAATGTCGCCAGACAGCTGAAGCGCTATTTTTCTCAGGCACCAGTTCCTTTCTGGCATTCACACTTTGTCTGCACTCATGTTGTCACACTTTCCTCCCTCAACAATGCAGAGTAGCATGGCAGCACTAGCCTGATACACCTCACTCGCCAAGAAGTGCACCTCCAGGCAGACTTAATTTAATACACTGAACCTATATTTAAAGTGTAGTATTGCAGTCTTTTGCGATGTGTTTATCGTGCAAGTTGCCATAGCAATAGGCTTTTTTCCACAGATGGCATTTTCACGTCACAGTTGGGGCCAGACTTTGGTATCAGTTCTATTGAAGTTAATTAGGTGGGCACGGCAAATCACACTATAACGATACTGTACAATACGATACGATACGATATGATACGATACGATACCATACCATATACTTTATTGTCCCTGTAGGGAAATTCAGGAGCTGCACAAGTATTGCTGCCTTATAATAACAGTCCATTGGCTCTGAACATTATTCTGACTGGACTCAAGAGTTAGGTAAATATCCACCAAACGAGGACTTGGCCATAAGCTACAATGCCTTGCAGTTTACTCAGTGATTTCCATTAGTACTAAAGTTATCTAATGTTAGCCTTGATTATCAGATAGCATGCACATAAGTCATAACCTTGAGCGGCTGTGAAATTTTGCGATCACTTATTAACGCAACAGCTCCCTGGCTGTTCCTTTTACACCTTCATGATTATTTTTTATTGATGGTGACGGTTTTATCTCCCAATTAATGTCGGGCATCTGTTGGCTGTCAGTTAAACAAGGTGCAAATGCTAACTTAGTTCACTGACAAACAAAATAATAAATACAATTAGCCCCACCCTCTGATCATATTAGGAAACATTACAGAGCTGGCTAACATCAGCCCTTTTGAATATTATTAAACATCATTAACCGTTTGCAGGTTGGTGAGATATTGATAATCTAATACATGTAACCTACAGTATGACTTGCTCACAGCAGCTTTCTGCAGCTGATGGACAGAGCCATGATCTGTTTGGACACCTATAACAAGGAAAACAAAAGCGCATTTTTCGATAAAAAATGTCAGCCCACATCATGAAATGCGTGTTTGTAATTTGGTGGAAGGAATTTTCAGTCTCAGGTGAAACAACAAAGATATGATGGGTTATAGTGTGATTTGCTGTGCTTGCCCCATTGACTTCAATAGAACTGACACCAAGTTCTGGCTCCAATGCAAAATCTGAATGCTGTCACTGACGTCATGTCTTTTCTTTTGTAGATTCCTTGACACAGGTGTAAATAATGAAATGCATCAGCTCTCACTGGAGCACTTGAATAGAACAGAGCTATCGTTGGTGTTAGTAGTAACGCCTGTGCTTAGATTAAAGAACATTGGCGAGGGGACGCTACAACTTCCTTAACTATTCATTTAAAGGAAACTAGAATCAACATTAGAGGCTATTACAGCTACCAGCACTACTACTACACCCACTACTAATGCCTCCAAATTAAGACTCTCTTCATGAATAATACCTAGGGATGTCCTCAGCTCTTTCACAAGATTAGCATCAGTGCCAGTTCAGGCATAATTTATTGATTACTATTGGCTATATTCAGCTTAAAACAAAAAATTCAGATTCTTCTCTTATTTAAATCCACTGTGCACTGCCATTGCCAGCTATCAGACATGTGTCCTAAATAAGCCTGAGCATAGCACTGTCAGCCAGTCAAGCACAGAAGAGTAACTGTAGTCTATCAGCCAGCAGTTTGAGTGGAGACGTCCACAGTGACAGTGAGCGTCAGAGAGCCAAGTGAAGCCCAAATAAAACTCACTTTTACATATTTTTAGAGACATTTTGCTGCTGCTGGCTGGAAACTGCATTCAAACTTATATAATAGAATATCTACCTCAACATTTCAGCAAACTACAGGCTATAATGGTTTGTCATTCTCTATGGCAGCAACAAACCAGATGTTGATGAACTGTACACAGTACTAGAGTATAAAACGTTGAATCTTTGAATCAAAAATCAATGATTCAACATTGCATTGTTCCTATTACTTGAATGGGTGATGGTTACGTTACCTATTGAGGCTGCTACTCCATATAACAGAGGTAACTTAAGGGACTCCCACACTGCAGAAAGACAAAGAAAAAGAGATTTAGTGTTTATCAGGAGCAAAAAATGTAAAATCTGTGAATTAAATTAGACATTCGTTGTATTATCTCACCAGCAAATCGAACTGTAAGGAAGACTCGAGATGACGTCAGCTCTCCAGCTTGAGTCCAGGCTCCAGTTGAGGCCGACAGGTACCAGGGAGTGGCAACGCAGTGATACTCACCACTGTCACTGGAAACCACAGAGCACAAACAGACATGAAGTAAGACTGCAGCTACGAACACGAACAAAGCACGGTCGATAATCTCCACACTCACCTGTCCTGAGTGCCGTGAATGTTCAACATGTAGGTGTGTGTATCTTTGCGCTCTATCGAAACGTCACTGGATGAGTTGCGAGTGTCTTTCCTCACAACGCCGAAGCGGTCGACGCTGGCCACCTGGGTCGTCGTCTCTCCACCGCGCAGCCTGGTGAAAAACCAATGCACCTCATACGCCAGGTCATCTGAAAGAGACAGAGAGAGAAAACTTTAAGTTAAGCTGTTACATGTTTTTTTCATTCAGGAATATATTCATTATATTTTTCATATACAACATAGAAAAAAACAACTGAGACATAAGAAAAGACAGCGGAAGTCCAACATATTCCAAGTAAGGGTCCCAAATTTAAAGAAAGCATCCAATGAGTGAAGCATACATGAGATGTATTCACTGGGAACACATTCTGTTATCAGATTGTGCCACAGCTCTTTTGTTGGAGATGCATCCCTGATCCAAAAGAGAAAAATATTCCTCTGGGCAGCAAAAGTCAATAAATTGAATAACCTCCTGTGTTTGATATTTATAATATGACCATCTGGAGGACCAAGTAGGAGGCTGTGATATGTAAAAAAAAAAAAACAAAACGTAACAACAAGAACAAAAAAAAGGCAGTGTGTGCTTGGTCCTTATTTGCCAAGAAAAGCCCCAACCACCTTTACAGCCACAAAGTCTTTTTAGATTTCTATTTGTATCGAAATAACTCTACTGTCTATGAGACTGTTAAGCGGTTTCAAATCAGAAGATTCAAAGATGTGTAGAGTTGTTGTATTTGGATGGATTTAACAGATCCTAAGCACCACCTCTTTCCATAAATGTACCAGTCTCGTGACAATTCAGTGCTCTGCAGGGAAACCCTTAATCTTGGCATTCCATCCAAACACCTCTACAGACCAAGTACCCCTCCTCATGGCAACAGCACTCCCTGATGGCAGTGGCCCCCCCAGCAGGATGATGCACCATGCTTAACAAAAACTGCTCAGGAATGGCCAGAAGAACGTGACAAAGAGCTCAAGGCATTGACCTGGACTCCTAATTCCCTAGATCCCAATCTGAACAAGCATCCTTGGGAGATGCCAGCACCCCAGACGTAGCCCCAATCCACGGTGAGGCGTCCTTGTGGGTGTCCAGTGGTGTCTGGCACCAGGGTGTTGGCAATGGATTCTTTAAGTTCTGTGGGTTGTGACATGGGGTGCCGCCACCAGTCCCAAAGATGCTTGATGGCATTGGGATGTGGGGAAGTCGGAGGCCAGGTTGACTCCTTGAACTCTCTGCCACGTCCTCTGGCTTTTCCTGAGCAGCTCTTCGAGCGAGGCATGTCGCATGGGGGGACTCAACTCTGCACCAGTCCATTAGAACTGAAGAAGCTTGGATAAGAGGTGAAACGTCTTCAAGACACTCAAGCAAGTCCAGTTGCTCAGGATATAGCACTTCAGGTAGTGCTGTTGTCATGAAGGGGCGTACTTGGTCTGCAATGATGTTTGGGTGGGTGGTGCTTGTCAACTGACATCCACATAAATGCCAGGACCCAAGGTTTCCTAGCAGAGCATTGCGTTGTAACAACATGTTATTCACTTCACTTGTCAGTGGTTTTAATGTTTTGGCTGGTTGGTGTTTATTGCCCAGCTCTAGTAGAGAGGCATGACTGTTAAAAGATGTGTGATAAATTTATCTGTCTGACTTTTCAGGTGCTCCCACTTGTGCAGGATGACATCATCACTAAAGAGGCTCACTAAAGTGCCCATTTTACTAACATTTACTTTAGTTAAAAGCCTGTCTGCGATTAGTAATGTTAAACTGTGGTAGATGTTTCCATATTTATTACCAAAACAGGTCAGTTTGGAATTGTAGATGTTTTATTGCATCATTTAAATGACTTTAACCAGATTTGAAACAGTCGTAGTCATCACATATGACGTGACTGTAAGTATTTACAGAAACGTCTTAGTGTACCTATTACAATATGGAAATTGTGGGAGAGAGCGTGTTATTTTTGGATGTACAATGCAGCCCTGATTTCACTGTGATGACGACGGAGGAAACGAAGATAACCAAAAACCAAAAGAACAACTCCATTATCACCACGTTTAAACACACACCAGCTGCTGCTCCTTCTTCTACCAGAAGACAGAGAGATGGACACACGACAGAAAAAATGAGGATAGTGATGACAAAAGAAAGAAAACAGGGACAAGAGAGAATTTGTGATAATAGATGTAATCTTTGGAAAGGGGGCGAGCGAGCTAATTATTTCCAAGAGCAAGACAGAGAGAGAGAAAGAGAGAGAAAGAGAGAGAGAGGGAGAGACAGAGAAGCACAAACTAGTCATTAGTCTGCCAGGGAGAGAGGGACTATTAGCACTGTACCTCCTACACACACACACACACACACACACACACACACTGAAGCACAATAAAAACCCCATGCAGCCTGAGTCATCCTCTGTCATTTAGGAGACAAATAGAGGATACAGATGAAAAAATAAAGCGAACATTTGCGAACGACAACGTGGAGGGGAAAAAAAAAAGACAAATGATGATGAAAAACAATTACGGCAAAAAAAAAAAAAGAGGAAAGAATGAGAGATGGAGAAATGAGGGAGAAGAAAGAAGAGAATATAATGAAGAGAAAGACTGAGGAGAGGAGTGAACTCACCCACAGCAGAGTAATGAATCACATCTCAATTTCTCTCTCCCTCTCTTCCCTAATGGTTTTAATATTCAAGTGCTACATCATTAAAAAGCGGTAGTCGCACGAGCAGCAGCAGTAGCAGCAGCAGTAATAACACTGGCCTTGGTTTTAGTTTAGTGTCCCGTGGTCTTTATATTAGTCATTATCTGACAACTCTGTCAGGTCTGTGACACCGAAGTCCAGACTCTTCCTGCCAACTGGACACTGGCCTACGATACCTGCCTAAATATCTCAATACTGATACTGAAATGATAAGACACCAAAAATCACCAAACATCAGGAAAAGTAATGGAACTTTGAATGGAGCCTCTGATTGCTCGACAGACTCCACCCAAGGCACCATGGACGACTAGTGAACAGCTAACAACAACTGTTTCCAACATGGAAAAATGGAAAAAATAGTCACAGACGACATCATTCTGGATTTATTTCACAAAGTTTCCAAAAAGACACTGGAGTTCAAGGTTGAATTACAAAACATCTGAAAAGGATACGACTTACACCAACAGTTACTGTTTTAAACATGAAGAAATGGACCAATAATCACAGAGGTTATTCAGTGTTGGATTTATCATTTATCATCAATTTCTTTTATAAAGTCTCAAAAAAGACACCACAGTTCAAGGCTGGATTACAAAGCTTCTGAAAGGGACAAGATCTCACTGAAGCAGCTGGACAGTTAGCTTCTAGGAGAAAAAGTAAGTCTCTCATGTGCAGCGTTCCAGAGATATTTACCATTAGTAACATTTTGTTGTATATGACATTGTCGACTCAATAGTTAACTTCTATAGTGTCCAGTATGTCCGATTTTTCTTATCAGTCCTGTTCAGTGTTTAGGGGGGAGACAGACATAAGCACATACCTCAGCTGGAAAGCTTCGCTCTAGCGCTACAATTCACAGTTTATTTTCAGATAAAGTTACATTTGACGACACATTTATTTTGCACTTGCCAGATAATCGTACATTATTTCTCTTTTTTTTAACGTTAAACTAGACTTCAGAATGTTGTCAGACATAAGAGGAATTCAAATTTTTATTCTAGGTAAAGGAAATAAGTTCCACCATTTTTAATGTTCACTATCAAAGAGAGCGAAAAGGAAAAAATTAAATACCTCTGCTCCTCATCTACACCGGCAGTCATAAAAAGCTAAAAAGCCTCCCTGCACACTGTTAAATTCTGACGAAACT
The DNA here is from genome assembly GCF_011397635.1 of Epinephelus fuscoguttatus. Taxonomy (NCBI): domain Eukaryota; kingdom Metazoa; phylum Chordata; class Actinopteri; order Perciformes; family Serranidae; genus Epinephelus; species Epinephelus fuscoguttatus. The sequence continues at coordinate 15,177,741 of NC_064775.1, forward strand.
GAGGGTGACGATGATAATATAGATGCATTAGGACAGTAGGGAGAGGGGGCACCTTGTTTTTTTTTTTTTTTTGCACAAAGACAAGTAGCCGAGCGCTCCATCCAACCAAAGACGAGGGAACAGGAAGTGACACTGAGTGAGCAGGGGTGAACGGGTCGACTGACACCACACACACACACACACACACACACACACACTAGAATCAACTGATGAGTAAAGTTCTGACACAGAGAGCGGGGCTGATTCTCCCAGTAACATCCTGAAGAAAGCCCCTGTGGTTCCTCACAGCAACATGAACTCTGTTACTGCAGCACAACTATGATAAAGATCAGTGAAAAATCAAAGTATTTATCGTGCACCCTGGTAGCACTATAAGTTAATGGGAAAATAATCTTCAACAGAACATTCCGGGTGAGAAAGAAGTGTTTCAGGCTGTTCTCTAGGCAGACATATTGTCCGCATATGAGGCCTGCCTCAAAGTAAGCCTATACTCCACTGAGACCCTCTGCATGGGCGGGGTGAAGGCTTTTCTGACCCCTCCACCACTCCGGACCCATCCATCAGTCGGGGCTCCCATCGGTGCATGCAACATGAAGGATAGATATGAGAAGAATGCCGATCACCCGGGGTGTGGACTCAGAGCGACCTGATGTGAGGATCACGTTGTAAACTTACACCTGGTACGAGTGATGGTCGGGATGGATCACAACAGAAGTTCAAGTTGAAGGGACGGAACCAAATGTGAGCCATATTGTGAACATAACTCTGTATTAACTGTCCATCTGAGTAAAGTAACATAACTACAGGTTCGACTTGTGGCACTGAAAACAAATGGAAGCCATGAGATATTACTGTGGCGACAAGCTATCTATGAAATGTTAAAACTATGTTGAATAAATACACATCCAGAAGGTGACAACTTCTAATTCAATTCAATTCAATTCAATTCAATTCAACAGAACGTTATTTATCCTGAAGGAAATTCGTGTGCCAGAGAAACACTAATGACAGTAACCACAATTTAACGTTAACAACCAGTGACAACCAGTGGGTTCCTTGGGCCAGGGTCACTCACTGGGCCCTGTTTTAGAACCATCGTACCATCTGCATTTAGATCAGTTCCCTCTAAGCCAACTATGCAGCTCTGTCTGCCACTACTAACTACTACTACTAACTAAGGAAAGGAAGTGCATCAACAACTGCGCAACCAAATCAAGAAGATAGAGCTTTCGTTTTTCCCAGTAGCTATCGTTAACTATCCCCTGTTAGCAAAGACTCTCAATGTGAGTTCATTGCAGTTTCCCCAGTAGCAGAAATAGTTGATGGAGGAACAACTGAACAAACTGTAGAAAATGGTAGTTGCTAGGCTCTGAGGAAAACAGAAGGCGATCCAGCACCACCAGAACCACTCTGAAATGCTTGGAAACCCATGCCTGTTTCCACCTTGAATTCACTATGAGTTATGACAGAGAAAAGCAACAATCCCTCTAAGCTGAGAAGCTGAAACCAGCTGGAATTTTTGCTTGAAAAAGGACTAAAACGATGAATCAATTATCTATGCAGTTATCTTATCTAAACAGAGACAAGGAAGTGTTCTGTAGCTGCAAATTTTCGACCACAACAATGTTGCTGAAGGATAATTCCATCCTATCATAATGTGGGTCTTTATTTTTGTAGTTCTAGCCATCATTCATATTATCAATAATCACATTTTCAACTTATTCCACTGAACAGAAGCTAAACGGGGCATGAGGCACATGTTGAAAAAAAAAATCCCCAGGTAATTTGGAAAAGAAAAAGAAGGCTGTTACCCACACTGTGTGCTGTAAACATCTGCCACAGATTCCAGACTGTAAATTTGACCTGCTGTATTTACTGTATTTGTGTGCACACAGTGTTCCTGTGCAATGAAGGATTATTAGCAACATTTCAGGTGCTCTCACTTTCAGTTTCTCCTCCAAATAAACTGGATAATCTGGATAAACTGTTGGCTTGTTTACAACCTGTTATTGTAGCGACATGTTCCCATATCTCAGTAATTACTTTGCTGAGCACAATGTTATCATAGTAGATGAAACAGAAATAAGACCCAAACTGGAATAAACCAAATTTATCCTTTACCCAGGGGTGTCAAACTCATTTTAGTTCATGGGCCACATACAGCTCAATTTGATCTCAAGTGGGCTGGAGCAGTAAAACCATGGCATATTAACCTATAAATAAAAACATCTCCAAATTATTTTCTTTCTTTTTGTGTACAGAAATAAATTAACAAAACAGATGATGAGCAACCTGAGATGACTTGTGCCTTAGCAAAAGATTTCCAAAGTCTGATACAGATTATTTCATACTGAAGCTTCTGATTGACCATATTTTGCACATTGTTTAGTATCTTTAAATATTACCACAGTAAATATTCATAGCTTTTTCAGAGAACTGTATTCTGGTCAGGATGAAAAAGCCTCTGAAGCAGCACTTCACATGAAGTAGGCTTTTCACTGTTGAACTTGCTCCTGAAGCCTGACCCCTCTCAGCCTTCACAAGTGCTGCAACATTAGCTGTTCACAGTCACCCACTGATAAACCTCTATAAACATATATCTGGATATGTCTGCAGAATATGTAGGCAATGGGATAAAATGTTGGTGTTGGAAGCATTGTGGTTTCCATTTGTTGTCCGAGTAGTATTGACCAGTCTGTGTGGAGAGGCGGAACGCATTAGCTGTAAAGCAATCTTAGAACTCATCGGCTATCATCCAATGACAACTTAAGCCCTTTGCACACTGAGGCTGTTTCTTTCGGATGCGTTTCTTTTAATTTGTCATCCGAAAAAAATGGTTACGCACAGAAACCTTGCACACTGATTCTGATGTGTTTCATCGTTCTATTCATTGTGAAAATTCGCCACACATGACAAAATAAAAAGATACATCTGCCTCTTTCCACTGGAGTTAGCTCTGGTTAGCGAACATCAACCTTGGACGCTCTGCACTGTAAACCACCCAGGGCAAGTGGCACTGCTCATTCTGCAATTACCAGAGGTCTTGGTAGTAGGACGGCATTGCTGCGGAAAACACAATGCCCATCCTCTGGTCTATGCCCAGGTCCCCCTGGTGAGTAAGCGCCTTCATTTTAAGCTGCAAAACCCCTTTGGCATCGTTAACTATGTTAGCGTTGCTAGCCATGCGGACACTGCTACTAGTGCTAATACAGCTGATAGTGATAATGCTAACAGGGGGGTTCGCCTCTCAAAATTGAGCCGCTTATTCAGAGTGGCCACCATGTTTCCACGGCAACACTGCTGGGCTGGGATGGTTTTACTAGTGGTAATAGCCGAATCGGCGGCACCAGTAGCTAGCTCCCACCAGAAACAATTGGTGTACAGTGCAGTGAACTAAAGAATAGTAAAATTAACCTTCAGACTGAAAGGTGTAACCACTTTAAAATACTCTCAGCAGTTAATGGATTTACGGTTATATATGGACATCCTGAGTTTTGAGATTGTTCACTTGGTTGGATTGGACCCTCTGGTGGGCCTCTTCTGGTCCACAGGCCCTATGTTAGGCACACTTGCGTCTGCATTGCTGGTAGAGCTGTATTTTCATTTGAATATTTGTTTACGAGCAGGTAAAAAAACCCCCATTGTTATGACAGTAACATATTTACATATATTTACTTGAACAGAGATGGGGTTTTTTTTTGATGACATGATGTACAAAAACTATTTTAATCCTTTATATAATCACTATGACTATATTCTTATATAATCACATCATTTGAAAACTAGCTGACAGTCAAAAGATACGTGTGCTTCTCTGACGTTCTGATAACACCAGGTTAGTGTCTGACATTGCCGTTAATGATCAAAGACGCACTTTGCATAATTCTGCAGGACTGACGCATGAACTCCGGCTGCTTGTTTCAGAGACGACACCCATACTCCAGGAACGGAGCTATAATTAGAAAGCCTCTGCTTTCTCACAGTTAGCCTCCATCCTTTACTTTCTTTGTTCTTGACGGCAGAGAGGACGGAGAATGAGGAGAGAGAAGGAGGGAGGGAAGGGGATTTGAAAATACTTAGTGACTGAGGAGATTATTTTGTTTATCACATAGCCGTAAATCAACAGCGAGAGGGCCCTCAGCAATGTGAGCACATCTCAAGCTGTGTCTTTGGAGAGCACGTAGTATCACCAGAGACACCCCCGCCCCCTCCTCATGGGAGGTTCTATAGGAGTATCTGATCCCCCACCAGCAGGCTGACGCACAGCCTCTTGCCCACAGCTGTTCCTCTGCTGAATGCAGACTCTTAGCGTCCCACCATACAGACCTTTCTACACCCCTATATGAACTGATGAACTCTCTGACTCCCATCCAGACAGTCACTTGATAAGCTACAGTGTACACCGCCTTCCTGCACAGCTTCCCAGTATACAGAGTGAACAGATAAACAGAAGAGTGTGTATGTGTTGCTACATAAGCAGGAGCATACAACATTTCTGCAGTGCAGAAATGCACTTAAAGTGAGATCTAACAGACTGATAAAAAAAATGTGATCAAAGGCTGGTTGGATTTTTAATAAACGCAAAATCAAGACAGCCCGTTAGTTGATGAGTGTGGGATAATCTGGCCATAACAAGCAATCATTGGTCCACAATGTGACACCTTACATCAAAACCTAAAAGACCTCATATGCTTACAAACTCATTCTGTCACTTTCTATGTATGCAATTAAGTGCAACAACACAAATGCTTTTGAGGAGACTATCCCAACATGTGTGCTTTTTGAATGAGTAATGTGCTTTTTAGTAAGTCTTGAAATCCATGCACATAAAAAACAGTCGCATGCATGTAATTGGAGTGCAAAGAACAATGAATGAGCATTTCTGCTCTGCATGCATAAATGTGGTCCTGCAAACACGGGGCTGCGACAAGAGCGAGTTCAACCCTCTATATGCTTGCAAGGGCTCAACACTCACTCGATCATTAAGTCGACCTTTGAGACTTGAAGGCAGCGATGGAATGGCTGATGTCTCTGCTCCTCTGATTGGTCACTTTGGATACTGCCCTTTGATTGGCTGTCTGGTTTGGACACAGTCAAAATGAGGCAGTTGCCTGAGACAATCTTTACGAGATCCCATTTTAATATTGTTAAAATGTTTTGACTTTTTGTGCTGTATGCACTGTAATGCAAAACTTTGCCACAACCCTCACATTACTTCAGTTGCTAAAGCTAACTGGCTAACCTTGATGTGCACACTTGATTTTTATATGCACAGAGTGCAAAAAAATCCCCTAAAGTTCCTGAAAAGAGATCAGAGAGCCAGAGAGCAGTGGGACGCAGCCTAGTAAGACAGGCTTTTGTCGTAAACATTTCTGCCTTTAGATGTGGTCAGGCGACATGTTTGCTGCAATATCGATGCTCTGAATGTGGCATATAGAACCTTTAACTTGACCCGTTTATGTACTACTGTTTTCAGGACTCAAGGGAAACTCTTGGTAGTCGTTGTTGCCTGGACAGAGCGCCGATGTATGATGTCACAAGCAAAGAAGCTATGGAGCTCCATGGCACAGAGGAGTATGCTACAAGCTTTTTGAATATATATACAGAACATAACATACCACTAAGTTTGAGTTTTATGACAATTTGGTCAAACAGCACTTTGAAGGTGAAATGGTCACGTTCAAAGACAGTAGGAAAATTGTCTGTCAAAGTTTTGGCAGGTGTAATGAGCTGAGCAGTCAGCTGACAGCCTCGTTGACGACAACATGATCTGTCAGACCTCACAGCCATGTTAGCTTCATTACTAGTAGTGCTGTTTTTTGTGTTGAACAGCTTCACTAAGCAGGAGGAGGGGGATCCTGCTGATTGGATGGCTGAGGAGGAACTACAGTGCATCTCTAATAGAATATCTGGCTCCTGTCTGGGCTAATAAAACTAAAATGGCTGTCTGTGGAAATGAAGACAGCCTGATTGGATTTCTCTGGATTAATCCCTTGAGGAGAGTCCAAGGCGTGTAACTGCCTGAAACACACACACACACATGCACACAAAAGACTGACAATTACCACCAGTGCTTCTAATGAAACTGTGTGTGTTCTCTGCTCCATAAAGCAGGACAGCACTGGTAGAGTGGAATACTAAACACTATAAAAACACTATTTAGCCTCACAGAAACAAAACCACTGGGAAGCAAAGTTCCCCGCTTGCTCGCTGCATGCTTAATAAGACCTCCAGTAAATGAATGCAAATTTTATTTGATATCTGGCATGTTTTACTTGCAGATGCCTTCTGAATACATGACATGAATACACAAGTTACACTGATGCGGGTTTCATTAGGCCAACATCTATAAATATGTTTTATTTAAGCAGCTAAAATAAGAGATTTGATATCTTTCAATATGAATTTGATCACTTGAAGGGTGCAAAAAAAGGCAGAGATTACAGAGGAGGGTTCAAATATTGCTTCAGTCTAGTCTAGTACGTCATAAATCAACATATTAGACGGGGATGAAAAAAAATTGTTTGACATATATACATAGGAATTAATATATCTATATCTAATATGTCTTACAAATCTAACACTACAGCATCTCAACTTTCAAGCTGCCCTTGACTTAAATACACCAGCACAAAACGTTAGCATTTGACGAGAAATGTTAAGTGAAATATGTTTCTCTTCCAGTATGTTTTAAACTGCAATATACACCTTAATATGGAATAATGTTAACATCTAACATCAATCTTTTTAATCACTGTTATTGTATACATCATGTCTGATATGTAGTTGTGTGTACTGAAGGTCCACAGGAAGACTGGTAGCTTATCAGTGGAAGCTAATGAGGACAACAATACCTGACTGTGTCATATTTGTATTCGTAATGCACCAAAAAATCCCTTAAAACCACTGACTATAAAATAATGGATGTAGCCATTGTGGCGTCAACCATTGGTTTGTGGACTCCAGTTTTGTCGCTTCAAGTTTGGCATTTTGGCTGTTGCTGTCTTGTATTTTTGGAGTGAGAAGTGACCATATTTGGATGAGAAGGGGTTGCTAGCCCTAACGCTATCTGCTAGCTTGGTTAGCAAAGTGCATACACAGCTCTGGTTAACTGTGTTAATGCTAATGCTAATTTCTGCTAGCAAAAAACAGACTTAATACCATTAAAACAAAAATAAACTTACATGAGAAACATCCAAAAGCTGAATAAGACTTTTTTTTAGGCAGCCGAAACATTAAAATTAACTTTGATGAACTAAAAACACACTAAAACAGAGACAGACTTTACCTATATGAGAATCTGGGGTTACGCCACAGTAGTGATAGCTAACCAATGCTGTCACTCAAGGCGGCCATGCCCTTATGTTGTGTTAACACCAAATGCAATACAAATTTTCGAGTCGAGTTACTTGTGCAAGTTTGAGCACTAGACTATTTTGTGTTGACCTGCTTCATAGACGCAAATAATGTGTCATACCTGCATGAAATCGCTAAATTGATGAATGAACTTCTGCTGGTGCATCCCTGGCATCATACATCCCCAGAGTACCTCAATGCTGATTGGCTATCGCGTGACAAATTGGTCTCTGCAGTTCCAATTTTGCAACTCAAGCAAATAAGATACGAAATCGCGCTACACTCTTCATTCGTGCCACTTAATTTGAGTATTTCACGTCATGTCCATCGCCACACCTGCCGGGAATCTGCGTCTATTCACGTCATTACGTTGACTTTACATGTAATTTTTTAAGCCTAAATAAAATTCAAATGAATGAGTCATATAAAAATGACCCCCATGTACAGTTGTCACGAACAGTAAAAATGACTTCGAACACCAAAACCGTTTTTTGTACCAGGCTGTAAACATGTTTATTTCTGCTGTTAAGTCAGGCATTTTAACAAGGGGATCTGTGGGGATTGACTCGCTCTTGGAGCCAGCCTCAAGTGGCCATTAGAGGAACTACAGTTTTTGGCACTTCTGTATATGCTTAATTTTTCAGTCTCAGAGGCTGCCACTTGGTTAAAATCAAAAAATGTATTACTTAAACCAGCCTTCCTGGATCATTTCTTAATATGCCACAACCACCTCAGTGTTTTTGGTGTTAATTTAAGGCATTTATAGCGAACATGCCCGTATTTGTTTTGAACAATACTGAATGTGATTGGTTGCATGAAATAAATAAGACTTCAATAAGCAATAACAGGTTATTCCAGCTTGACAAGAATGAAACTGTGAACAGCAGGATTTTTGGAGCCAACACGGTATTTGTAGAGAGTGAAAGACACAAGCATTATCAGGTATTGTGCAGTCAAATAAACTCTGCTGTCTATATTTTGAAACCTTTGTCATTTTGACATCTAAATCAGTCAAAGCCTAGCCTCGCAGCTTGTGACAGTCATCTGGGGTTTCTCCTGTCATTGACTTCCACTGTAAACCTAAACAGAAGCACCCCCTGAGTGAGGCGATGATGTTGTTGAAAACCTTTTGTTAAAAACTGCAGTCTGATCCCACTGAAATCTGCCATTTCTGATGATCCCTTTAAAGCTGCATGTCCGCTCCCATTCCTGTTTAACTGAAGACCTAATGGAGTGAAAATGATGGCAGTGCTCTGCTGTTTAGGACTATCTGCTCAACATTTTCAATTTGTGTTTTACTGTCCTCTCCTCTCTTCCACTCCTGCTTTTATACCCCCTCTTCTATCTCTCTCTTTATGTTTGGCTAGCTGCTGTTTGCTCTAGTTTTTTTTTTTTTTACTACAGTATAAATGTCCACAGTGAGACAGTGTTTGATGTTTCCAGTTAAGACTCTTCTTTCGCTTCTGCTGAACACCTGAAAAGAAGTGGTAGTTTTGATTTTTTGCAGTCATCTTGAGGCCACGGAATACAAGAAAGCAGTTTTTGATGACAAACGAATAAATGACTACTGAATAACTTGCATGAAACTTTTATCTGGATGTTTTCTCACGTCTTGCTACTTTTGAAACTCTAAAATGGGGCGAACAACACAAAGAACTTTAACTATTTATCCCCCTATAACTGAAAAATAATCACTTGCATTTGCCATCAAGTTAGTGAGAGAATGGAGCTGAAACATAAATAGCATAAAAGCAAACAGGATGTTTGCACAAATATGGGCTTTTGGACTCTTGACAAACAGACCAAATCTGCATTTCCTAGGCCCATTCCCGATACACCCCTTGCCCCTACAACTTCACTCTTAACCCTCCGTTTTGTTTGTTCACGTCGAGGGGTAGGATGTCCTGATTCATTTTGGGATAGAGAGGTAGGGCGAACAGTTTGGGCTACATGGCCCTTTCCAGAGGCACAGTCCAAACTGACTGTTATGAGAAATCATCGGCAAGATGGCTGCAAGAGCAACAAAAGAAACACACAACTGTATTTTCTTTGTCAATTAAGGTCTAAAAATAACAATAAACAACTATTGTCTTCATATAATGTTGTTTCAATGAATTGTGGTCCTTTTCTTTGCAACAAGCACTAAGAAAGGGATTGCTGGTACTGTGCTGATGTCTCACTTTCTTGACGTTTCACCTCTCATCCAAAAGGGCTTCTTCAGTTCATTAAACTCAAGCAAATCCGTTTGTCTACGATATAGCACTTAGAATTATCATGACCTGAGTGACTGAATCTTCAAAGCGCTCAAAGTGCTTTTACACGGCATGTCACACTCACCCATTCACACACACATATTCACACACTGGTGGTGGGGGCTACCGTACAAGGTGCCACCTGCTACTCAGTAACCATTCACTCACACACAGATGGAACAGCCACTGCAAGCAATTTGGGGTTCAGTATCTTGCCCAAGGATAGTTCGAAATGCGAGCTGGAGGAGCCGATGATCGAACCAACAATCTTCCGATTAGTCGACGACCCGCTCTACCTCTGAGCCAAGCGGCAATAAATAAGTACAATAAAATAAGTACAGCAGAAACGTCAGATAGGTCAGACCAGATATATGTTTAACTATATATCTCTAAATGTGCAGTTATGGCTGAAAATGCAACAGGAATAAACAAGTTTGCGGTTTTTACATATCTCCACAGTTGAAATAAATTCACTGGACTAGATGTCTGCTGGGAAGCGATTGTTGTTAGCGTGATGTTACGGTGATTCCGTCTAGTTTCATGGTTTTTCTGTTGCTATTGCATAATCTTTGGACCGTTTACTTCGTGTCAGCTCCTGCATTAACAAACAATCCAACAGGAAATAAATTCGGACCAATTTAGATGTTTAGTTGACAAGTTTGAAACACTCCATAGGTGGTGGACACTCGTGGCTCCAACCGGAACCATCTAAAAATAAGGACATCAGTATTATCAGCTGATAGTAGTTTTCCAGAAACAGTTAATGGAGAGAGAATCATGAAAATCTCGATCATCTTTCTGTCATCCGCTCTCATCACCTCACCACTTCATATTCTTAACTGTCCATCCTCTCTTCACAACAACAGCTCTTTCCATACTGCCTGCCTCTCCCTCTTTTGGAAACTTTGCATGCTCTTCATCGAGCCACTCTTCCTCCATTTACTGCCTCCTCTATTCACTCCCTTCCACTCTCGCTCACTTTAACAATCTGTTTAGCTCCCTCCACTTTTCCCCTATTCACTCCCACCTTTTCTCCCTCTCTCTCCATCTCGCCGTCTATTCTTCCTCTACCTCGTTCTGTCTCCCCGGCCGGCTAACGGAGCGTGAGATTGGCTAATTAACGGCTGCCTGTCGGCCCTGCAAAGACAGCTGGGTAATTTGGTGACAGTGGAGAGGAGAGAGGGAGGAGAGACCGAGGAGGAAATGAGGAGTAGAGGAGCCAAAAGAGGAGAGAGGGCTGTGTCATTAAACTTACCACACAGAGTTATTTAAAAATATGGTGCATGTTGCCAGGTGTTTGGCAAGTGAGCGTGAATCCTGTGTGCATTGAACAAACAAAACCGGTGTTATACTCCTCATTAAATTGTAAGGATGTTATGTGCAGCCATTACTGAATGAAATAGTGGGAAAGCATGCCTGAAGAAACAGCAAGGATCCAAGGAAATGATGATCCAGGTAAAAATAAACATAGTCCATACAAAAATGTCAGCTGACAGACTTATTCACATTAGCTTCATTAGGTTAAATTGTTCAAAGCTATTTTAAATTCATTTTTTAACCAGTGGGGGGCAGCAAAACAAGCTGTTAACACAAGATTGACTTTAACCACTTTACAAAGTTATGGCAAATGTCCAACAGTCACTCTCCTTTTAGTTCCATTGTAGCCACCACCAAGTCACCAGATGAATCTCATTATTTGGCATCTTACTTCTTAAATGCTCTGCTCCGCTAATTTTATAAGAGCCTTTTTGCTGAAAACAGCTGCCTGCTGCAGCTGGAAACGACTTTACCGACAACAGTGAGACTGAACCAAAAAAGTAAATGTGCCGTAACACCAAAACAACAAGTTACAAGAGGCTACAGCACAACTCAGACCTGAGGGGAACTGCAGAGTTGGGTGAAGTGACCCTTTTTATATCAAACATAACCATTTAATTCACCACTTATATTGCAATATTTATTGCCGCAGCTTTAAAGCTGTTCTTAATTTTGTTCCTGAATTCATAAGGCAATAAGTGAAAGAACTTTGCCCATGGAAGCTGTTCTCCTTGTGTTTTGATTGAGCATAAAACAGAAATGTTTTTCATTATAAGTTTGTGCAAAAGGTCAATTACTGCTGTTACAGTTACTGCTGTCATTATTACTGTTGCGCCCCAATTCCCACATTCTCCTCCCATTAAAATAACACAGCCAACCAACAGAGGCTGGCAGCAAGTTGAGGTGCCAAAATCCAAAATGTTAAGTTTTTATGCAGATACAGTTTATCTCAGTGGATTATATTGATGCCGAATTGACAAGAATACTGTTGATATATGACGCCTTTTATCTCGTGCTTCTGGAGTTGCATGTTTTTGCAAACATATGAAGAATTGTTAAAATGTCATATTTCTTAAAGGGAGTTTGGTGTAATAGTTTCCACCAGCAGCAGGATGGGAAATAACCTCAAAAGGAATCTAGTTGTTGTCTTGCAAATAGTGACCCTGCAAAATCCTCAGTCTTTGCAAAGTCTTAGTGTGTGACTAAAAACTCACATTGTCTGTAGAAGTGAGAGGTTGTCAGACTTTAGGTCTGACAGCACCCTAAAATAGTAGAGTTGTCTTGCTTTGGTCTGAAACAGGGACTAATTTTGTATCAAAGTTGCACAATTGCCTAGAGTTGGTTCGTGTTCTCACAGCAGCATTTACAAGCGAACCAGATAAAATGCCTTGTGCGAGACAGCTGCTCTTGATTGGCATCAGCATATTTCAACAAAATATTGAAGAAGAGTACACTTGCAAGATAAATATGACATTTACTAATGTCACAATGGAGGGACAACTACGCAGGTTGATTTCAGCGCTGCTCATCGTGGACTATATTGCTGTCATTGTTCATTTTTAGTCAAACCATACAGTTTGAAAATGAGGCGCGGCTCCAACTAGAAAACAATGTTTTGATGCATTGGATGTGCTGAATGTGCATATTAAGGCAGTACAGGAGGAGGTGCACATTAATAATCCTCCAGGACTGTAACATGCTCATGTTTAACCCAAACAATGTGTCATGTGACTGCAGTTGGTTCACATCCAGGTCGGAACACGTTCTCACCACAAACAAACCGCACCAGAGCTAAGTTGTAACCGGACCGAGACCACCTCTTCAAGAAGGTCTCTGCTTTCCAAGTACATGTGAACAAAAAGCTCAAGTTCCTAGATTACCTCACAGTGTTAAAGCGTATACTGGTGCAAACTATTTGCGAACAAGGTGTTTAAAATGGAAAGCAGAGAAAACTGTTTTCGAAAACACAGAATGTCATTTTAGAGTTTAGTTTACTTGATGAGTTCCTTTAACACCACATTTACACTGAATCTAAATTAAATCATCCTGATCAACACTTGACAATCGTGCCTTAATGTTCGATCCTAAAAGGAGTGTGTGAGCATGAGCAAGTAAAGAACAAAGCTTTATTTTCTCCCAGGAGGATCAGAGTGGTATGCTGTTATTTTAACAAAAGAATTTCAAAGCCGACAAAGGAATCCAGCGATATGTTGAAAAAAGACCCGAACTGTCACAGTTTCAGTGCTTCAAACAGGAGGGAAAAATATCTCTAATGGTGATGTCATCTTGCTGCCGCTGATTTCAAGTGTGCAGCGTCTCACGAGCGCACACTGCCATCACTGCAATAACATGCCAGTCATTCCAGCGGTAATGGATGCTATGTGTCCGCACGCAGCAGCATGCTGAGATAACACATCAAAGCACAACAACACAGGGTCAAATACACAGTCACTCAAACACAAACACACACACACCGTGCTTCTGTGTTAAAGTTTAGCTTAAAAAGCATCGATTGTAAAATCTGATCAGAAATTCAGCACAAACGAAAAGTGACTGCACTGATCACAAACTGGGGAAGATAAGAATGCCCAGTCCTAACTCCATGAGATAGATTTGACATATTTATCCACATTTAATTCTGATGTCAATATCGTCAGTGGTGGGAAATCTCCAGACAGGAAGTGATAAAAGATTACGACTGAAGTCTGAAAGTGAATTGAAAGCCACTGATCATGCCTGAAGCTCTCTCAGGCACACACCCACCGGATTGCCTACCAGCTGCTGTCTGGGGCTGTCAATGTGTGAATCTGCTAAGTGCAACTTAAACATAAACAGCATTAAAAGTCTAAAGCCGAACAAGAAGTCTCTTGAAGCTACATGTTCATTACACCCAACAATATGCAAGTGTTGGATGAAACAAACAGTACACTGATGATATAAATGTTAAAGGATAATTTTGGTATTTTTCAACCTGGATTTGCCCATGTTTTCGTGTCTAAGTGCCTAATGAGGACAACATCTTTTCAAATGGTCCAGAGCTGAGAGTGACGGCTGCAGCTGACAGCCACAAAACAGGTTGCGATATAATCACTTGGTGCAACTATGCATTGACGATGTCGGTCCACAACAAGTGCTTGTTTTTGCCACTGACGTGCTCTGAATAATGTCTAAGTGTTTGACAACATAATGTAAAGGACCCCTAGACAGACAAACATTTTAGGTAAAGAGTGACATCCTTTTTTTTTTTTTTAACCAGAAACAGCCCCAAAATCACAATCGCCACACCCACCAGACTCCATTCAAAAAAACAGCAATTTTATCATCGTAGAACACACTTCATTCAAAGCTGACAGAACAAAATAAAACTCCCCAAAGCTATCTTGGTTCATCCTTCCACTTTTTTCAACAATCACTAACTCTGGTTTGGTTGAAATAAACCCTTAATCACTTAGTTAGATATGAAAATATGCTTGCTCTATGTACACTTAAATTGCTGTTTATTTAAATGGAGTCTGCTGAGTTTGGTGATTGTGATTAAGGGGCTGTTTCTGGTTGCACAAAAAGGTTATTACTCTTTAACAAAAAGTCTATCTCTGTAGGGATCTTTTCCATAATGTTGTCAGACACTTGAAAAACAATATGAGCCTGTCAGTGGCAAAAACAAGCACTTTTACTGAATTTAAATTAATGGTGCTCAATTGCAGCTTGTTTAACTGATACAAAACACTGGAAAATTGTGTCCAAGTTGGAAAAACATTGAAGTTACCATTTAATATGACATGAGTTTACAGACATGCTCCCAGCTCTGTGAGGTTGCACTCAACAGATTAACCCACTGACACAAAGACCAATCACTCTATCCCTAAAGCATCACTGCTAATGAGGCAAAACCTGGTAATACTGTAAATAGCAACACAACGAGAAATGTAGTGTGGCTCTGAAAGAGATGAATGTTAATTTCAGTCGTTCTTATCGACTGAAATGTCCGCAGCACTACACAGGTTCCATGTCGTCTGTGAGATCTGTAATCTCTGCAAAGGGTTCATGTGAAGTCACACACACTCACACACTGTTAAGTATTTTCCTGAGGGTAGTCAATAGCTTCACTAATAAAAGGCAGCACAGTAAATATGATCACTGACTGAATAAGCAGTGAGAAATGATGAGAGATACTTTGTGTGTGTGTTGCACAATGCCCATCATAAAAACAAGCTCCAACAGAGAGCTGTTTTCAGCCATCCCTGAGGAATGTTACACACACACACACACACACACACACACACACATATCCTGAAGTTCCCCTTCCCTCTTATTGTGTCAGAACAATGAGCAACAAAAGGTGAGTCGGTAACTAATCAGCCCTCAGTCATTGTTAACACAGCATTTATTACTTAACTGGAATAACTGTATTGAGCTGCAATTTGAAAACCAGTATACTGCCACGCCCAACAGAATATCATTAGCTTGTGTGTATGTGTGTGCGTGCGTGTGTGCATGCAGGTAAGTACACCTGAGGAAGTGGATGTTTGGCTGTTGTCAAAACTTTGCCAGCGTCAGAACCACACCTTTGTTGATATATGTCACTCGATACCAGTTTGCTAATTGGTCCATTAGCTAACGTTTTAGCTGTGTGTCACGCACACTCGTGACACTGTCAGATACTTTCTCTGCCATTAGGTACCCGCCCGTCTGGAAGCTGATAACGGCAAAGGATAAGGCTGGTGATACTGTGTATTTTTATTGTCAAAGATCAAAACCAGTGATTAATTAATCGTACTAAGTAGCTGAATCTTGCATATGACTCATATCTCTGTGCAACAGAGCCCAATTATTGTCCAAAAACTATTAAAAACACATGTTCCTTCATTACCATAAACATGAGCACTGTAGTTTATTTTGAGCTGGTCCCACACGCACCATCCTGCTGCTGGAAATACTCACTAGAGCAGCAAATATGTATTAATGCGAAGCTAAAATCAGTCCCCAACTTCTTTTGTCAAGGCATGTTCCTGAACAGCACTTAGTTACAGTTTACCCTGAAACCAAATCACACACGTCACACACACCATAAAACATCATGAGTCATGGTGACTGCGAAGACAACAGCCTAATGGAGAGGATAAAATAACGAAAGGGTCATCTGACCGAAAACACTTCTGGCATCTGGCCTTCCATTTAGTGTAAAAGTCTGTCCGTGATTTAGTGATTAATGAAGTTACACATTAGTTGGAGTAAGTGATCACATGAATGTTGCTGTTTCCCCATTGGCTGTTACTCTTTCAAAATGAATAGGCAAGGACTTGTTCCCTTGGACTTAAATTGGGAATGATTTGTCTATAAATCAGTGGACACCAACACAGTCCATATAAGGACTTAGAGCTAATGATTACTGTATTAGCAGGAAGTAATGTTGTTGGCTTCAAGACAATTTTAAATACCAACAGACTGGAGCAGACCTGCCTATTATAAGCTAGTACATGACACCTAATACAACCTCTAAAACGACTGTGTTCAAAGATAATTATAATTACAGAGTATATTTTTGTGTACTACATCATTCTTTTTCTCCCTCCTTCCCATAGTGAGCACGTCCATGCGTAACTTCTCTATCAGCTGTGATGCTGTGGGGGAATTTCTTCCCATGGTGCAGCTGTCTGTGAGAGCACGCTCCACAACCACCAACCCACCGACCCCTGCAGCGCTCCGCTGCTGTGGATAAACATTTATGTTTATGTATGTGCATACATCACATGCACACATACATTCCTGTGAGAACGCAGGTGCTAAGAAACGTTTGTATATGTTCAAACACGACAGGAAGTGGTATTCTGCTCTGTTTGTGTTTGCAAAATAATTCACAAACAACCAAAGCCACACTCACACGTGAGGTCTGTAATGTGTTTTGTCTGCTCACTGTGAGGATGTAATAGAGAAAACACATGTTGGACTGTAAAGACGGATGCACAGAGAAGAGGAGACGGAGAGAGATGGTGACAGATGGGCAGAGGGAGGTGGTGAGCCATACATGCCGCCATGTGATAAGTTCAAGACGAAGGAGTGATGAGGGAGAGGAGGAAGGACAGAAGATGGATGGATGTTTGGAGGGAGGAAAGATAGGAAACGAGGAGGACAGGAGAAGAAATATGGAGAAATAGTTGCGAGTTACACAGCAGATGGTTAGTTTCTAAAGACGGGAAGGGAAGGAGGGGAGGAGGTTGACAGCATCTAACATTTTTATTCTATAATGGAAAGTCATTAATATGCATTTACTGCACTGTACAGTTTTCATTTTAAGGTATGTCTCCCCTAACTTCATTACATTTCAGAGGGGAATATAGTATTTCCTTCCTATCAATATTCATTGCTTTTGGTCACAGCATAGGCTGACATATTTTTGGGAATCCTGTGGGTCACAGGATTACAATAGTAATCGTAGTACAATGAGGCTGTGATGACGTTCTGTTGTCTCATTTAGCCACTTGTTAGCAACCGCCTTTTTTAAAGACACCCAGACAGACAGGAAAATCTCTTGAGCTTGTGTTCTCCACAGACCTTATTTCAGGCATCTAACCAAAAACCCACTCAAAAAAAACCAAACAACTGACATCAAGACGAGGGAACCAGGAGTGCTAAAATGCTAACTCATTTACTCATTCCTGGAGTACTCTTTCACGGGCCAAATCTTGCTCAAAATAGGGATATAAATTGAGTATCACTGGCATCGGAAGATAATATTATCAAAATGTTTCTAATTTCTGTTAGCTGGAATTACTATCAATTCAGAGCATGCGAGTGGGCTAAGCGCTAGTGATTTGTCACATGATTGTAGCAGTTGTGCTAGCTGTGTGAGGAGTTATTTCAGCATGATGCTATACTGCATATTTCACTGAACATGCTTAGTTTGTTATATATAAATATGAAGTTCTAATATGAATGAAAGCTTTTTTCTTTAATTAAAAACAAAAACATCTTTCTTTTGTCCATAATTAATCGATAATTGCATTGTAATATGGTACCATAGTGCTTTTTCTTCCGGTTTACTTGTAGTTGGTTATCTCTACATTAATCTTAGTTCAAGCAGCCATGTTGTGATAATATTAAGATTAATTCAAATGTTAAAGGTGATAGTTAAGATTGAGGTGTTATTATAATCTACAGTGTTATAAGTAACCACAATGTCAAGCTGCAAACACACACCCACGAACCAAAGGGAAAGAATTTAGCAGGCTGTGTTTATGTGTGTGTGTGTGTGTGTGTGTGAGTGTGTGTTTGTGTCTTAACAAGAGCGAGAGAAAGAGAGTCTATTTCATCTTTACAACCATTTGAAATGCAGGAGTCACATTATTCTCATTAGCAGAGCTGCTGACAGGTTGGCAGGTGAGGAACGCAGCACAAGTACAAAGTGTGTGTATGTGTGTGTTACAGCTGTGTTAAAAAAAAAAAAAACAGCAGAGAACTCAAGAGAAAAACAGAAACAGCAACTCATAGAGATTTATGTGAAAACATCTACAAATATATGTGGTCTACCTGTGTGTGAGCCAGTCTTTGGGGAGGATCCAGAGACCCTGAGCGAGCACTCCATTTTGGCCGTTTCCCACGGATACACGCTGGTGGTGTCTGATTGGATGGCGACGGAGAAGGACGGGCCTGCAACGGCAAACACACCAGCTCGTATAAGCTTTATTCAAAAAAACATTTGACACAGACAGCAAACATCAGAGAGACTCAAGTGAGATCAAAAGGATTCATTTAAACACTGACTGTGTTTAAACCTATATACTATAATTCTGCATTCAGGTCCCTGAAGAGCGGCTTGAGATGTGAGCACACTGGGAGAAAATGGTGTTGGGATGGTAAACATGCTTTAAAGTCACAGTGTGTGATTTCACTGATATGCTGAAATCAACAAGGACAAACAGCTGTGGTGAACATCAATAGAGACCGACGAAAATAGATGACTTTTTAGGTGTAAACACATTTAGATTCACTGTTTAAGGGTATTTGCACTAGAATTGGCTGCTGCAAAGCTGACCCCGCCCCATTTTAATATGTCTTACACAATATTAATGGTGCATTCAATGTTCCCAGTCGGAAATTTCAACTGGAACTCCCCCAAAGTCGTAAAGTCAGAGGAATGAAACCAGCCCCACCTCAAAATCCAAAATGGCTGTTCTGCGCTTCAACAGTAGTGAAAGCTGAAGTAATTTAGTGTTTAATATCAGTTTTGTCTCATTAAATCAGTCATACACACAGTACTGTCCAACTTCTATCTGTCGACACATTGCTACTGGCTTGTGTACAGCCTAATGCATTGTTATTAACTGGTACTGCTAACAGTGGCTAACCTGGCTACAACTGGTGTTGCACATCCTGGATATCCAACTTGCTGTACTGGAATGTGATTCGACTTTTAATGCAAGTGTCCGCCATCCCCCTTTGAACAGTATTGCTGTTTTTATTCCAGCAACAAAATGTGTCTGCCCAATTCATGTCTCTTGTTCTGTATGTTATTTTATGCTCTGGTTGCATGCTCTGTGTATTACATTCTGTTTACTGGCTCTGTTTTGAATTTATGTGGTTATTGCAAAATCATGCTGGCATTTTTGACGATTAGGGGCCAGTGTGTAAGAGCCGAAACTAATTTTTGTTAATGTAGCTCGGTGGCTTAGTGGTAGAGCAGGCGCCCCATGTACAAGGCTGTTGCTGCAGTGGCCCGGGTTCGAGTCCAGCCTGTGGGCCTTTGCTGCATGTCATCCCCCCTCTCTCTCCCCCTTTCACACTTAGACATATAAAGACATATAAAAGGTGTGTGCCTCCCAGCTACGGATGTGCACATATAATATTTTCCAGATCTAGTCATCACATGAATTACTCAAGGGAGGATCAAATCCTCGTGGAGGAAAAAAACTATTTTTAGAATGCATCTTAAAGAGCATGAGAGCTGCAATAACAACCGCAGCACTATATGTGATGCATGATGCTCATTTTCAATCAAAACAGTCACAGGTACCATTTATTCACTGCTATCAAAATGTGACAGAAAAGCAATAAATAATAGGTCTATTAATGACACAAAGGCGTCAACTATTGGATGTACAAGATTAAACCGCCGTGCGCCCCGCAGCTTTAGTGTCAGGTGAGCCACTGACAGCTTGACAGCAGCTGATACACTTCATAGTTTGTAATGGTAATGGAGATAACACATAGTTGTGTTATACATACATGTGGAAACATTTTAAAATATATAGGCTACACATACACATGTAAGGTTAAGGTTCCCTCATTAGTCCACACTCCATATTGGGTCCGGATGGGCACTTGAGCTGCTAACCCTCTGGTTCCCAACCCAAGTCCCTATGGACTGAGCTACTGCCGCCCAAATCTATTTACTTTCAAAGAACGTTTTGCTCATGGACCCTCTTTTTGGATCACACGGAACACATAAGGAACCCTACGAAGCTACAACTGGAATCTGACTGTACACTGTCAAGGAAATAGTCAGTAATGGATGAACTTAAGTGTTCTAACTTTGATACAATACCTTGAAAAAGTCCACATCCAAACCATTTTCAGTAACAGGGAAAGTTCAGTTTAGGACTAGATGTTACAACTGATGCACATACTTGAGTAATAGTGCCGTCTGGGGGTCTGAGTGGGAGCCAAAGGGTTAGATGGATAGAAATGTAGGAGAAAAGAAGGAGCACAGGGAAGTCTGAGCCAAGGAAAGATGTCTGAGCAGACTGAACTCTCCCCTGCTGGACCGGGCCAAACACTCTACCTCCCCCTACTCCCCAGTTTTGAGGAGGGAAGAGAGGGGAGAAGAGAGAGGAAACTAACAGGAGAAAAACGTACCTAACTTCGGTCGAGGTGGAGTTTAACATTGACAATATAAAAGTTACAAAGAGAAAAGAAAGCGCAGCTGGTACAGGTGTATGGATACTGCGGAAAATTAGTATTGAAACTGTTTCAAAGATTAAGAATAGATATATATCGATAAATCCACATTTTGGACAGCACTAGATGGAATGCAATACAGCGAATTTTATGGTGATTACCTTTTAGATTCTGATTTAATCTATTGTGCAAAGCAGGCAGTACTTTTCACAGCTGACATCTTAACTTGTTACAGCAGAAGCACAGGTGTTACGAATAACATTAACAAAGTGAGTCATGACAGTGTGACAGTGAGCCAGCATGCACACTAAGAGGACCCATTAATTTCTTCATTTACATCTGTGCTTTTCCTGCTGTGACACGTCTTCACTGAAAAAAGCCTTATTTAGTTTATTACACTGGACTGATGGTGCTTCTAAAGAGAAACTAAATTTCTGAAAAGGAGAAACTGACGTGACTTGATTTGACTTGAATGCGGCTTTGGAGGAAAGGTTGCAGGGAGGCACCAAGCTCATCCTGATCCGACCAAATGTCACTTTCCTCTGGACTCACGCGTTAGAGACAGATGGACTGGCGGACAGACAGAAGGGCAGACAAACCAACTGCTGTTCCTGGATACTAGTGTTATCTGGTGATTTGGCCCCAGCTCTGTAAGGACATAACTGCTGGCTTAATGTTCGAAAGTGCCGTGTGTAGCTGCCTGTAAAACATTAACTCTGACGTATAAATCCATTCATGCTTAAGTGTCACGTTGTGGCTTTCAGTGTATGGATACTTTCAAGTCGTCTCAGATAACATTTAAGACGTTGTAACAGTTTTCCCCAAGAATGCTGCATTAATCATGCTGTGGTGTAAACAATCTACTGTATAATACATGCTCCCTGGCTGCATAAACACCATGTGGATGGATATAAAACATCCTCCCTGGGTCTTGGCACTGGTGCGCTGTAAGTGAGTAAATCAGTCTTTTCTTAAGTCTAACAGGAGCGTTCAAGAAACACTTGCCCAGTGCCAAAATGTTTTACATAACTAGTGTTTACATTAGAAAGCATGGCAGTCGGATATTAATATTCTTTCTGAGGGAATTATCAGCAGCATCTTTAGCAACTTATTTATGTCTCTACTTTTTTCTTCACTTTCTATAACTAGAAGTGTTTTGTGGGCTGTAAACTGCTGTGAATGTTTCATGTTGCAGCACCACTTGCAAAACCTTTGGTCATGACAGGAGCACCTACACAGCCTAGGACAAGGTTACCCACGTCAGCCTACAGGTTAGTTGTGCTGCTCTTCAGTTTACTGCACTGTGCACCAACTGGGTCTGGTGGGAGCTAGCTAGCAATGCCACTCATGCAGCTATTACTGCTAATAATGTGGATCTGACCCAACAGTTTTGCTGCTGAAACATTGTGCCAGCCCTCCCAATTTGCCCCCACATAGCCCTGGTAAGTAAGAAACCCCCTTAAGCATAGTTAACTATGTTATCACTGTTAGCTCTGTTAGCACCGTTAGCAGTGTCAGCATGGCTAGTGGTTCTAACATATGGTAAAACTTCAAATGATAGCCTGGGCTTTTATTTGCTTCAACCACTGAACTCAACTGGCCTACTTAAGAGAGTAGTCTATATGGAAAAGGCTTTTAATTCCTTTCATGCAAGCAAGACAGCTCTAGGTCTGAAAGCACTCTTGGATTTTATTTTAAGTTTTCCGAAAATCTCAGAATGAGCGGCCATGAGTTGCTCCCACATGACCGGGGTGGCGCGCAGTGCAGAGCGGGCAAGGCAAATGTTGGCTAACCAGTGGAGACTGGAGGGTGGGCAGTGGGCACTATGTTTCCTCATGTTAAGGTGGCTGTCAGCAAAGCCAACAGAAAATAAAATAAAATACATCTAGATCACAAAACATTACAACTAAAAGGAAAGGTACATTTCACGTCACTTTGTGTTTTTTCCTTTAAGATGTACCTATTAGTTACCAGTTAATGGGCGTTGGGCCATTGAAAGCCAAATTGACTGAAACTGACATCCCTAGCAGGGACATCAAGTCTGGGCGAAAAATCTGTTAAAGCAAATGGCTCCTTCACACTACACTTCTTCATGACAAAACACTGCCTTAAATGTTGATGTATTGTCTTCATTTCACTGCTGTCAAGCTTCTGAGACAGCTTTCAAACCACTCATCAACAACAATAATGTCTCATTTGCTTCCAAGACGAGCGATGCAGAATTCATTACTCTCACAATGAACAATCAAACGGCATTGTGTCCAACAAACCACACGACTCAGAGGCTGTCCCTCTCTAAACATATATGAGGGTTTCTCTTTCTGCAGTGTGGGTCTTCATGTTTGGTTATGGGCTGTAATATTTACCCGCTGATTTAAGTGCTGAGATCGTAAAATGTCAGATGGTTTTAAACAAGTTTAACCAAATTATGTAAACCACTTATTTGGAAGCAAAAACAAAAAGGGAACACACCCTAAACAATTACAGCATGGAGCATGGGTTAAACCAGAGGGCAGCTCTACAAAATCTCATGAACATCGACAGCAATTGTACATTTAACTTTGCAGAGTCACAGTGTCTGCACAGCTCAGAGAGATTAAAGAATAACCCACAAGAATTTACAATAAAAATCAGATCCAGGCTGTAAAAATACATTATTTCCCTTAGAAATGTGGGATTGTTGGACTGATTTGAAAGCTCAGATTTAAAGCCATAAAATACAACTCATGAAGGAGGATATTGGGAAATCTTTACACTGATCCTACTCTAGACGAAATATGACATGTTTTTCCACTGGCCACTCCATATTTATGTTACCACCCATCCACAAAATCACTCAAACACTGAATAATTTAACAGAAAATGTGCTGGTGAGACTTTGCATTTCCATATACGGCATCGTAAAAGATCCCCATACAGGCAGAAACACCACAACACGTCTGAAACATTCAAGATACAGCTGGAACCTTGGGAGATTTGCCAGTTTGTGGATGTGCTCGTAACACACACATACACACATACACACACACACACACGACTGAGTGCAAAGAACTTCCGTCCCCCAAGGCGAGTATAAGGGGTTCTTGAAAACTGCTCAGCTTGAAGCTTGAACACTGTCAGTGTGCATGTTTGTGTGTGTGTGTGCGTGTTGCTCTGTGTGGGGTCAACTCAAAATGTTCGACTCGGATACACACACTTGAACAATTGAAAGATTACACACACACACGCAGAAAAGGAAAGCAGCGGTGCAGATCTCTGCAGCTGGCTGATTGGCCAAAGGGCTTCACTTTGAAGATGTCCCAGAGAGAGGAGGAGGGAGGGGGGAGAGAGGTAGAGGGAGACAGTGGGGGTGAGACAGAGTGAAAGGATGGCGGAGAGAACGGGGGAGGAAAAACGGCAAGTGAACGAGAGAGAAAGAGGAAGTAACGCTCAAGGGCTGTTGCCCTCCCCAGAGAGAGATGGAAGATAGTCTTCAGTCCATCTTTCTCTCCTTCGCTGTCATCTTCCTTCAGTCCTGAAGTTTTTTTTTTTCCCTGTAAACCTCATTCAGATGGTTTAAAACGCTGCAGCCCGTCTTCTGTCAAACGTGTAACAAAGTAATGTGAAGGGAGGAGGGACTACATGGTGGAGCGAAGCATGATGAAGAGCAGATTTCTGATTTTGTTTCATATAGTAACTCACAGCCTCTCAGCCAAGCTAACCAGTGACTTCTCCCAGCACAGCCTGACATATACTGGACTCTGTCAATCTAAATATCTGAGATTTTAAAAATGTAAAATTGAAATAGGGCTGTGCAATATATCAATGTTATATTGATATCGTGATATGAGATTAGATACTGACTTAGATTTTGGTAGGGCTGCCCCATAATAGCTGACCAAATGTAGTCGACCAGAGAGGTCATTAGTGGTCAAGATTTCATTGGTCGACACAGGAAAAGGGCCACGCTCAGCAGTCAGACAGGAGTCATGTTACAAACCAATCACAGCCGACAGATATCTTTCCCTTCTTCTGTAAATATTCAGTCTGATAAACATGGAAAAATTGATCATTTAGTGCAGGGCTACCCAGAGCTTTACATCTGCTGACACACTTATAACAGCTCCTGGAAGAAGATCAGCTCTGCACTCAGGATTTCAGGTGAACAGGCTATACAATGCTTGTTAAAGTTGCTTAGCAACCTCAGACTCAACCTGCCACCGGGCTCTTGAAAGCTGGGATAAAAAAGGCACAAGAGTAGCACCCAACGCCCGGCCTTGCGTTTTCCAGGCGGTTAAAGATGCAGCACGTGTACGGCCCCTAATTAACAGGGCTGGTACCTGCGGTTATCACACAGGCTAGTCAATAACATGTCGGGCAGGAAATCCAAAGTGTGGGATCATTTTGAGAAGGTGAAGGATGAACCAAAGGCTCTCTCATCAATCTATCTGATCGACTGATCACTTATCCACCCCACGACTCAAAATTCCACAAACTGCCGCTGAGGAAATGGAGACTTGTGAAGAGTTCTGCCTGCGCTGCGTTCAGGGACCCACAAAAATCTCAGAATTTAGAGAGCGGTCACAGACTGATACACAAGGACACACAGGCAAGAAAAGAAACAGCAGAAAGTTGAATTTCACGGCCTGATAATGGCCTTCTGAACCTAAGAGTAGGTGTGGAAGGTGCCAACTAACCCATATCTATGACATTTATCACCACTGACAACCATTCAATGGCCAGATTGGCTGGTATGTGTAGTCTCAACAATGTTCATTTACATGTCTCTTAAGTCTCTATCTGTCTATCTATCTGTCACCAAATGAAGTAACACAATGGTGACTGAGCCTATAGCCTGCTGTTGAAAGTGCCTGCAGTTGCTGTATTACAAACTGGGTGGGAACATTCCCAATAAAAAAAAAAAAACATCACAGGTGGCCAACAGTTAGTGACATGTTATTTGTACCCAACAGTGGTTGATTCCCAAGAGAGGGAAGGCGGAGTTGTGGCAGCAGACTCGCTCTTATACTCATGCCACAAAGGTGACATCGTTTGGAATTTTGGAAAGTAGGATCACCTCCATCTCCTTTCCTCACTTCCCTTTTCCTGTCTCCCCACATTCTTAGCGTTTCTCCCTGTTCGCCTCACCCTTTGTCCTTGTCGCCTTTTCCTTTCCGCCTCCTCAGCCCACCTCGCCACCTCCCTCTCTTTGTCTTCCTCCTTGTCGCCTCCCTCTTCTTCCTCCTCTCCCCCTCTGACGCTCCTGTTCCTCCCCTTGTCTCCCACCTCCCAGTCAGATCAAAGAAAGTTAAGTAGGCCAGTGGCTGTGGTGGGCGTCAAAGGGCTTAAGGTGTGTGTGAGTGTGTGTGCATCTTTATTTTTGCACATTATTAGAGAACTTATGTTGGTTATCATAAACACTGTGTGGGTGGATGGTATGTGTGTTTAATGTGTCTAGAAATGTACAGCACTGCTAATGTACTTCTATCTGTAGACAGTTTCTCCAGGATATCCAGGATGATTAACATCGATTGTTTTTCTCTGGTATTTTTGCTCAGATTGGTATCAAAGTGAATATGGGATTGGATGGCTTGAAAATGGCTTTAAATTAATGATGATTCTTACTGAGTGTTAGTAAGTATTCTCCCAACATTTAGTCTTCTGCTATGCTCTTTGTACACAGCCTGGTTGTAGGAAATTTTACTTAATCATAGGACTGGACCAGAATATTCACTTTTTTGGTTATTCTTTCATTTGGTATATAATTTGTTGCCTTGTTTAAATGTTTAACTGTGCTGCACACAGCAGACAAGGACTGATTGATTGTGAGATTGTTGGGACTGTTTAACGGATCGGTGTTGGATGCTGGCCACTGCTGCAGAGTTAGCATACGCCAGTCGGGCAGACATTGAACTGACCATTCATCGGGAGGAGAGCAGTTACGAAGCATTTAACTCGTGGAACAGATCTGAAATCTGTTGCCACTAGTATGCTGTTTCTGCACTTCTGTTTCACAGCTGTGTCAGGTGTTGTCCCGGATTCAGAGCCTATTATTATGACCACTAATGTTCAGCAACCCCCTGGCCAAAGCCTCAAATATTTGCTGTTCATTTTACTGCCGAAGCTCCGGAACCCAAAGATAGTTTTCAGGGCAGCCAAACTAAATGAATACAATGTGTTAATCAGAAAAGACTAATTTAGAAACAAACAAGAGAATCTAAAGGGTTATGTGTGGGACACACGGCAATCAATGCTTTCAGCTTTGGCAATGTATTGAAGTATTTTTTACAACTATCAATAATTAAAATTGTGTGAACACCAAACATACACACTGACTCACCATTTTCCTGAAAGTCGATCTTGACTTTGTTGGACTCTGCCCTGGTGGCTTTGGTCCAAGCTTGTCCCGGCTGCTGTTTGGTCCATGCTGTGATGTCACACCAGTAGAAACCTCTGTCGGACAACTGGACGCCCGCCAGGCGAAACCGAAACTCTGCCGGACCAGACTTTGTCAGAACCAGACCGTCTCTGAGTGGACAGAGAGAGTGCGAGACATGAAAGCATTTCAAAATCAAACGCTGACTCCAGTGCATCGTTAAAGTGATGTGTTGATGTATACATGTACCTCCTGTTGGGGTCTGTAGCTCCTCCGTGCTGCAGGACGCTGTCAGGGCTGAGTGTCATGATGGTTTTCACGGTGCTGTCCACGTTCTCCTGTGATTGGATGAGCACTGAGTAACCTGCCTCCCCGAGGTTCTCAGTGGAGACAGTGCAGCTCATCTCAAAGGTAGCTCCACCCACTGTGGCTTCACGGATACGTTTGGCAATGACGTTAAGAGTAGGATCTGAAAATAATGCCAGTCAATCAATCAATCAATCAATCAATCCATTAACTTGAACTCTGTGAACTCCCAGTGTCCACAGGGGGAAATCCCCAATGGTGGCCAACAGGAAGTGAGCCATTACATCATGAACTTGTTCTGGTTCAAAGCAGGCTCACACACACACACACACACACACACACACACACACACACACACACAAATACACAGCAACGCAGTTACATCATGGCTCAATTAACCAAATTGAGGGCACCAAGCTCAGAAAGTGGGACTGGAATAGAGAGAATGTGTGTGTGTGTGTGTTGTGGATAAAAGAGGCTGAAACAAGAGATCTGTTGTTATCTTGAAGGATTTTACTCTGAAGTCTGGATATGATATGTAGACATTAAAGCTTATTCATAAAACTCAACAGCGGGGTTACTGTCACCGACTGGCAGTATATTACAATTTTCTTAATCATGAATGTGAGTTAATGGTTCGTTTTTTCTGAATTTCTCTTAAAGTGCCTCATTAAATCAAAGATTACGACCTGGAGTAATTGTTGATTTCCCCATAGTGCCGAGTGTTGGAGGTAACGGCAGCAGAGATGTCTGCCTTCTCTCCGATATAATGGAACTAGATAGCACTCAGCTTGTAGTGCTCAAAAGCACAAAAAAATATATTTGAAAAACTCAACAGCAATGTCTCTTTGTAGAAATCATGACACGCTTACTCAAGATAATCCACAGACCTTGTTGTGAGCAGTTTCATGTGGGAACCATTTTCTTTCTGCTGAACTACACCCACCAACCGCATCACCGCTCAGAAAGAAGCGTGCATCTACTGCAATATCATCCAATAATATAATTTACCAAACAGAAGATAACACAACAGATGAGGACAGACATATAAAGTTTCCTTACGTTTCATATCCCACTGTACAGTCAGCGGTGAGCTCTTGTACTCGACAGTGTTCACCATGTCACCCTGGCTGTTGACACTCCAGGCTGACACAGTGCAAGCATACTGGCCCATGTCGATCTCCTACAGACAGAGTGAAGATGAGTCAGTGATCAACATCAACAACATTATCTTTAGGACTAAACATATTTTGGATTTTGAGATTCACAGAGAAAACTACTGTTTTATGTACATGTGTATGGCCACATTGACAGATTGTCACCTTTTAATGTTGTTGTGGCGAACGTGCTAGCAAACAATTGCCAATTTACATGTCAGCCAAAGAGCAACATTAGCCTTAGTTTGTATCTGTTCACTCCATGAATGTACGTCCCATAATGACTCTCATTTAGCTCTATTCTGGTCTCTACCAAATGTTCATCAGGCTGTCTTCATCTCTTTTTATCTGTTCACAGGCTGCCTTTAATCTGGTCATCACAGGTATAGTGACTCCAACATCATGATGTTTACCTGTGTGCGGAGAACCCGCAGTTTGAATGTGTTGGGCTGGACTCTGGTCAGAGACATCACGCCGCTCTTCAGCCTGTCAGAATACGTCTGTCCCGGCAACATGTTGCCATGGCTGTCCAGGGAGCCAATGGGATGCGAGGTCTGAGGATCATCCCCTATACCTGCAGGTGATTGGACAGTAATCAAGTTTAGAGGTGATTTCTAGTTATTTCTTTAGTTTTTTTCAAGGTCCAGTGTGTCAAATTTAGGTGAATCTATTGACAGAAATGCTATATAATATTCATAATTATATTTTCATTTGTGTATAATCACCTGAAACTAAGAATTGTTGTGTTTTCGTTACCTTACAATGAGCCTTTTCTGTCTACATATGGAGTCGGTCCTCTTTCACAGAGAGCCACATTGTTTCCACAGTAGCTCAGAACAAACAAACCAAACACTGACTCTAGATATGCCACTAAACCAGGGTTGCCCAAACTTTTTTAAACGTGGGACAGATAGATAACGTGAAAATACCGAAGGGCCAGCTGATTCTATCGTTGAATGGGTCAAAAACCAGAAAAGCCACAGACAGGGCAAACACATCAGGTTTATCTTTCAGTGAGAAGGTATTCAACTTTCCACTGCTCCTGAAAGCAGCGGCCCTCACTGTCGACCAAACACTTCTTTGCTGTGGCAATGTCCGCTACCTAGTCTACAAAATAACAAAACATCTTCAAAATAAAGTGTGTTTTTTACAAACTCGACATGTTCAAAAGTCACCTGTGGCCCATTCAGAATGGAACTGCAACCCACTTTTGGACCACGACCCATCAGTTGGGAACCACTAGTCTACAAACTTTATGACCATCCTGCCATTGTGAGGCAAAGGGGAAAAATGCAAAGTGATTGATCAACTAATATTTTCTGGCAGGCCACATATGGTATATTTAGACAGTCAGGCTGAGGAACATTTACGCTTAATCCTACACACTAGACCTTTAAATAATTCTGTGGACATATGACAGATTTTGAAAAAAGCTGAGGTGAAAGTACCAGGAAGTGTGGTGTGCTCCCAGGTGACACCCAGTCGGCCTCCCGGGGGTAAATGGGTAATGTTGGTCACACGGCATGCCAGCTCTGTGGGTTCAGCCGTCATCTGTGGGTTCACCACGGCATCGAGGGTCACCGTGAAGTTCGGCTCTAGCGGGAAAAAGTGACATAAAATTAAAGTCAAAATCATTATATGCAAACATTAAGAAGCTTTTAATGACATAAACGTTAGCAGTGTGATCCCAACAAAGGAATCAGATCCAGGGCAGCTACATTTTGAAGCTTTATATCTGCATATCTTGGTCAGTTATTGAAGCAACACCTTTCTTATTTCAGCAGGGGGTGGAGATGAGGAGGGGCGACCAAGCTGTGACACCCTGAGACACTCATCAGCACCAGCAAACACACCTACAAACACACAAGCCCTAAAGAATGTAACAAAAGCCCAACCCTGAAGCTTTGTGAGTCCCAACAACTGCTGCTGAAAAGCAGGGCATTGTATCGTCATACAAAGTGAAACAGCTTTATTACGCCGCAGGTCTCCTGACAAAACCACGCAGCTGGTTCATTTAAGGTACGGTCAGTTTCACAGTCATTAGCTCCCCATTCAAACAAGACCCTGTGAGACATGCACATGGTTATGTAAATGTGCTTTTACACCTCGGAGGCAAACAGGAAATATTTTCGTACAGCTACACATTCAGTATATATTTAATCATCACTGTTGTCTGTATCACTGAGGCTGAAATTAATACTCTTTTCAAAGAAAGAATCAGCACCCTGGTGATTGGACAACAACTCAAACCTAATATATCGAGTTACAGTACTGCGCCGCCTCCAGAGAAATGATTCCCATCCCAGCAGGGCGTTTCTTTCATCAGTCATCATTTTACAACAGCCCTGAATCTTCAGACAAATGCAAAGTGAATCCTGTTTTTGTGTGTGTGTGGTTTGGTCCTTAATATAGAGCTGCGTGAACGAGCCAGACAACAGAAATAGACCTGTGTGATATGAGGTGTGTATCACAGTGTTAATAGTGTGTGTGCGTGATTGTGTATGTGTGTGTAGGTGGCGAGGCAGGTCCTCTCAGTCAGACATCCAGATTGCACCTTTACGCCTCGATGAACAGGAAACACACAGAAAGATTTCCACCTGCTTAACTGTGAGATACCCCCTCCCCCCAGCACACACACACACACACACACAGTGACATACTGTATATGTATTTACAAGTGGCCACTGACAAACCACACACACCTTAAGACACACACAGCAGAAACATGATTAATCCAAGCACATACGTAAGAGTGCGCCTGAGTGTGTGTTTGACCAAGGAGGGGCTTTGCGTGATGTCACTTGGACGTCATACACACACACTGACTCATGCACTGTCACCATCTGCTGTAAAACACACACACGCGTGCGCACACACTTTGATCGATGAGAATGTGTGAACTTTCTCTGCCAATTTGCCACGCGCCTCGCTCTCTCTCCCACACTGATATGTTGCCTTATTTAGTCGAACAACTTGTCACCAGTTCAGGAGCTGTGGTCCTGCGCAGCACCAGTATACCACAGGATACTGGATCTGACCAGTACAGGGTTTGACAGTCATGCATTTATTTTGTTTAAGCCAATAATGACTGTACCAATATTTTGTGCCAAATTAAATACAAAAATCTGACAGTTTAGCTCTTCTGACAGGATAACAAGGAAAACGCCTGCAGGTTAAATCCCATTAGACTTTCAGCCTGTTGAAAAACACAATAGGAATAGACAATAAAACCTAAAAAAAAATTAAAACAAATATTCTGAATTGTCTGAGACTTCTAACATCAATGAATTCTGCCATAACCAAGGCCATTTAAGGCCTTAAAATTAAGACTTACTTACTGTAATTTCAGACATTTTAAAGGTCCAGTGTGTAGGATTAAGGGGGCTATATTGGCAGAAATGGGAGATAATATAATAAGTATGTTTTCTTTAGTGTGTAATCACCTGAAAATAAGAATTGTGTTTTTGTAAACTTAAGATGAGCCATTTATATCTACATAGGTACCTTGTCCTCATCCATGGAGATCACCAGTAGCCAAGACACTGGCACACATTTTCGCATCAGCCACCTTAGTAAGCAGCACATTTTTTTATTGTGAAACTGCTTTGTTCAGTGTTTTTCCCAGTTTAAATCACCAAGTATGTTTGTTTTGGAGAAGAGGAGTCCTCTAAAGAAATTCAGCTCCTGGAAAGAAAACCTTAACTATCAAAAGAGCTATTTTTGACCGCCTGGAGCCACAAAACATATTTGGGCCTTATGGTAACTCTGGATATTCAGTCTAAATTAGCCTAAAGACATACAGAATAGGTCTAAATGAGCATTCATTGTTAAATTCTGTATTTTCCTCGGAGACTTTAACTTTTATGGATTTGGGATCCATTACTAGCCTAACTAGGGAGGCTCAAGACTAGCCACCGCTGTTGAGGTTTGGCAAAATTTGGAGGAAAAGGTGCCAGGCTATAAACACACGACGCACATTTTAGTTTACAATATGTTGGGTTTTTTTTTTTTTTCCTCAAAATCAGTGTACAGGCTACACATTATTCTTTACAATTAGAGAATGTAAGAATATCTTTAGGCTTACAAGAATAATAACTAAAAATGAAAATGGGGGCTAAAGAGCCACATACTGTATGGCTCCAGAGCCGCAGGTTGCCTACCACTGGCCCAAACACTGAAAACCTAAGGAAAGCTAACCAGGGGAAGTTTCGGCTGGTCACAATTTGCAATCCTCACTGCTGGATACCACAAATTTCCCCCTCAATCCCCCTAAATCTTACACATTGGACCTTTAAGACATTTCAGGGAAACTCAAACAACCTTAACACACTGTTTTATGTTACTAAGACTTAGAATGATTCAGGATTAGATGCCTGAAGTGAAGCAAAGCAGTGCTTTCTTCTGATCTAGCAGGTTTTTAATCACTTACAGACTTTACACTTTATTATGTATGTTTCTTTATTTAGTGCTTTAAAATCAACAACACATCCCACTGATTTTAGTGTTATTTTAAAAAGGTTAATCCACAATAGCTGTGGGCAACTGTTGTTTGTTTACATGCAGTATACTGTACATGGAGAGCAGATGAAACAGGGGCTACATTTTGGTACCAGTCACTGCAGATACAGATACAAATTCTTCACTGGTTATTCATTTGTAACAAAATGAATATTAATGCATCGTTTATGTCATACATCAAGAAGAAATACCAAACACTTGCTAAATAATTAGTCTCAAATGGGGTAATTTGCACCTTTTTTCTCTAATGTGCAATTCAATTTAAAGTCTTTGCAATTTTGGAAGTCATGTCAGACAGAATAAGTCACTTTGGGTGCAGTGCAGTTTGTTGATTAGGATTAAGGGATGTAATTACAGACTGTTGCAGGGTGGGCAGTACACAATGTTTTACAAGGACGATGATGTTATAATGACTGCCCCTTACACATTAAAAAAAAAAAAATCTGAAGGGAGTTTGGCGACTTTCTCCCTGCTTGACAAACAAGTATGTTGCTGCAACTGCAGATATAATCTACACAAACATGGCCGACATATTTTTGCTTGAATTGGTGGGGTGAAACACAAACTTCTCTCCCCTCTGACTCTTATTGTGATTAGTTATTTTGCTTGTCTGTATAAGATGATGCAACACGGATGTTGTCTTTGATGTAGCTTCCTTTTAAAAAAAAAAAAAAAATGATACAGCGATTGATTGAGTGTCTGAAAACAAAACTGCACAGTCACCTTGTGGTTTGCTGGTTAAACCCAACAGTCTAAAGCTGAGATATTTGTGTGTCCTAAATGTTATCAATTCACCTGCAAGTTAAAAAGGAAGGAAGTTCTACAGTCAACAGACAATCAGGCAAATATAGCAGTGCACTAAGAGCCCTGCCACCACACAGCCATTCAACACTCTGCACTTTCTGTGAAAATGAAAAACCCCAAACGTCATGTTAAAGAGTCAGCGATGCTTCCGACCTCACGTCATGTCCTCACACAACTGAGACTCATAGCTTGAGCTGCTCTTCCGGCCATTCTGCACTCTGTAGAGTTTAGCAGAGCAGAAATTGTGTAAAAACAAGCTTTAAAAAGAAGAAAAGGCTCTATTAGCGCGTGGCTCAGGGAGGCAGAGTGAGGAAAAATAGGTCAATGTCAATAACACAACAAACTGCTTTCATCTGCATCGCGCTGCATGTGTTCATTTTAAGAAGCCGCTCTTGGTTAGAGGCTCTTAGTTAGTTTGCAGTGGGTGTAATGGTGACTTTCATTTGCCACTGACTGCTTTCAAACGTTATGATATCTCATTCATTATTTTTCTGCTCCTCACAGAGCAAATCATTAGCGAACACGCTGACTGTTCAATTAAGAGAGCGAAAGCACAACTACTGTTTTATTTTCAATGTCAATTAATCTACCAATTATTTTCCCAATTAATAAACGATTAAAATGTCAGCAAAATGTGAAACATGTCCTCAGAAGCTCCCGGAGTCCATGGTGCCCGTGCTTTGTTACTTTAACCAACAGTCAAAACCCCCAAAATATTCAGTGTATTATAGTAAAAAAGCAGCTGAGTCGCCAGAATATTGGCACTGTACATTTCTACAAACCACAGATGTTACAGATGTTACATTGTCGTGACACCCATGTGAGATGGCTGCCAAGCAGAAAACTGCAGTAGACCACTGTTTGAGACATTAGTCGGTGGTTTTTAATGAGAGTTTGTCCAGCCTTGGTTTTAGCAAAGAGGCGGGTATTTTTTAGAGCAGTTTGGGACATTTGAAGCCATGTCTGTAGCGACAAAAGCAGGTATTTCTAAACAACAGTTCCAGACATTTCAAGCTGTGCCTGTGGTGACAGGAGCTGGTATTTTTTAACGACAGTTGAAGTATTTATTTATTTTTTTTTTTTTAAACAACAATTCAGGACATTTACAGCCATGTGCAACATAAGTGGTTATTTCTTTACGACAGTTAGGGATAATTTCAATCCTGCCTGTCGCAACAAAAGCAGGTATTTTTTTCATGATAGTTCTTAAACGTTTGTAGTGACAAAAGCAGGCATTTTTTCATAAAAGCTTGGGACATGTCTAGTGGTCAAGTGGGTATTTTTAACGCAAGTTTGGGACATCTCCAGCCGTGTTTGTAGTGACAAAAGCAGGTGCTTCTCAAACAGTTTGGGACATCTTTAGTCATTATTGTAGTGACAAAAGCGGGTGCTTCTCAAACAGTTTGGGACATCTTTAGTCATTATTGTAGTGACAAAAGCGGGTAATTTTAAATATGAGTTTAGGACATCTCCAGCCATTTGTAGTGACAAAAGCAGGTGACTTTTAACCAGAGTTTAGGACATCTCTAGCCATGTGTGTAGCGACAAAAGCAGGTGACTTTTAACCAGAGTTTAGAACATCTCCAGCCATGTGTGTAGCGACAAAAGCAGGTGATTTTTAACCACAGTTTGGGACATTGCCAGTAATGTTTGTAGTGACAAAAGCAGGTGACTTTTAACCAGAGTTTAGAACATCTCCAGCCATGTGTGTAGCGACAAAAGCAGGTGATTTTTAACCACAGTTTGGGACATTGCCAGTAATGTTTGTAGTGACAAAAGCAGGTGACTTTTAACCAGAGTTTAGAACATTTCCAGCCATGTGTATAACTACAAAAGCAGGTGTTTTTAACCACAGTTTAGGACATCTCCAGCCATGTTGGTAGTGACAAAAGCATTTTTTTTAAGACAGTTTGGTGCATTTCAAGCTGTCCCTGTAGCAATGATAGCAGGTATTTTAATGACAGTTCTGGACAATTTAAGATGTGTTTGTAGTAACAAACATGGGGTTTTGTTTCAAAATCAGTTTGGGACTTTTTCAACTGTGCCTGTAGGAACAAAAGTAGTTATTTCCCAACAGTTTGAGACAAGCTTGGGACATG
Organism: Epinephelus fuscoguttatus; assembly: GCF_011397635.1. Lineage (NCBI taxonomy): Eukaryota > Metazoa > Chordata > Actinopteri > Perciformes > Serranidae > Epinephelus > Epinephelus fuscoguttatus. The sequence continues at coordinate 15,213,799 of NC_064775.1, forward strand.
TTTATATTGGAGCAACCAAAGGGGGTATTTCTTTAATGCACGTTTAGGACACCTTCAGCTATGTCTGTAGCAACAAAAGCACAAAAGCACACACACACACACACACACACACACACACACACAGGAAGGCTTGTAGTTAGGCTTTCACTAGAACGTGTTTGGCTGGTGTGTTTTCAGCTCCAGCTCATTAACATGCGGGCTGTATGCCACCATAATAATATGTTTGCTAATAAGCAGAACAGAAGAAAGTGACCCGCTAACCTTGGCAGCGACAGTGCCACTGAGCTAGGCAGGGAGTTCAACTCCCAACCACGGCTGAGTTAGCCGCTTCCAGGAACAGAAGAAATGCTGTTTTCTGCCAAAACAACCAAAGGCATGTGAGGCGCTCTGGTTTCACTGGAGTGTGCAGACGTGTGTGTGCAGTGTCTGTGTGTGCGTGTGATCGGAAAACCAGATATGAACAAGCCACTCGAGCCGTTCCCTCTTTCTGTCAACACTCTCTGTGTCTCCCAAGACGGAGGGGAAGTGCTGGCTGACACACACTGAACAGATGTACATTTTACATCATAGATTACAGCTAAAACAACATGTAATCAGATTACTGTGTGTGCAGACAGATCACAGTCATCTGTTACTACCCATGCCAGGCTTCCCAGTGACTTCATGTTGTTACTAGACAGAGAAAGCCATTTCTACTCATCCAATATCAGATAAATATTGATATTCATTACTGAACATTTAAAAAATGAAAGATTATTTATCATTTTAATGCTACATGCTATGTTCAGAAAATTGTCCAAGATTGTCATGCTGCACTGCATGATATATACAGTATGTATAAAGGCTAAATAATAAATACTCGTCAAATAATAGATGAGGAAGTGTGAAAATCATGCCAACATTTGCTCCACACACACACTCTGCGCTGGTGAAGTGAATTAAGGTGGAAGCTCTCCAGCAACTGCACAGTATAGATGCTAAACATCATAGAACCACAGACTGGAGCTTCATACAGCCTGTGGCGACGCACAGCCTCCTTAATTCTGCTGCTTTATATTTTCACTGAAGGACAGATTTTTACCGAGTTTAGGAAACTGCTGGAGAGCTGCAGGAAGCATCTTAAACTGTGTCCTTAGGGAAGGAAAATGCTAAGTGGTTTTCATCAGTCAATCCTGTATGAATTAACGTTAGCATGACTAAAGATTGTTACTTTACATTCATTTGACAGGAAACAACTTGGAGTTTTTTCCCCCACATGAAAACACATCAGAAGCAATTTGGGATTCAGTTTCATGCTCAAGGACTTCAACGTGTGGGCAGGAGGGAGAATCTAACCACCAACATTAAAGGATAGCTTCATGGGGCACCCACTAGCTCAACTGGTAGAGTGGGCGCTCCATGTACAAAGGCTCTGTCCTTGCCATGTCATCCCCACTCTCGCTCCCCATCTCACACTAGACTTTCCTATCTAATAAAGGCAGAAAATAATCTTTAAAAAAAAGGATAACTTAAGTATTTTTGAACCTGTGTAAAAGTATTGGGTGAGTTTTTACTAGTACTATCAATTTAATCATTTGAATTACCGATTTGATACTACTAACTTTTAAATGTCCTTTACCTTCCTTCCTTTCTTCCATTTTGGTCTGTGTAAGTCAAACTTTTTGTTTAATTTTTGTTTTGTTTTGTTTTTCATTCTGATATGTCATGTCATGATCTGTGCTTTCTGTATTATCATTTGCCTGTAATTTAAAAAAAAAAAAGAAAAAAAAAAGATCCTTTTGGTTAACCAGAAATAGCCCTGAAAACGGCATCGTCAAATCCACCAGGCTCCATTTAAATAAACAGTAATTTTATCATCATAAAAAAACTCTTTGTTCAACGTCATTCGGAACAAAATAAAACTCACAAAAGCCGCCTTGGTTTTTGTTTTCACTCTTCCAACAATCACCGACTCTGGTTTTGGTTGAAATAAATCCTTAATTCACTCAGTTAAATGAGAAAATATGCTGTCTCTGAATATGCTAAAAATTGTGTTTATTAAAATGGAGTCTGGTGGCTTCGGAGATGGCCACAAAAATGTGGGAAAAAAGGATCCAGGTTGAGAGATGCTGAAGTTACACTTTGAGATTACTGACCAGCCTGTTCAGGCAGAGTGATACAAATAAAAATAAGGACTGATAGCAGCACAATTTGAACGAACAGAGCCCCCTCATTCACTTCAATGTCTACCATTCACCTTGCATTCATCTAGAAAGCGGAAAAATGAAATAACATCTACCATGAAAACTTTCCAGAGCATTACAAAACTGCTGTGCAGTGTTTTGACACGATGAGCCTTCAAACTTGTGATCTTTAACTCAAACTGGAATTTCTGGATTGTATTTCACCGTCTCTCTGGTACCTGAACGGACACGCCCACACCAACAGTCAGAACATCTGGTGAGGGTCCCATACTCCATAAACATCCTGTAATCCCTGCTCACACTGCAGGACGAATGAAAAGAGTGCAGTAAAGCTGCTTTATGCAAGTCTTTGAAATGATGACTTAAAATGGAGAGGACTGCAGAGCTGGGTCATTTTTCTCTGTGGGTTTGTCACTATGATCGATCCCTTTTAAACATTATTATCTATTAACACTGTTTAGAGACAATCACTGATGAGAGCAGCTGTAATATGCACTGTTGGTTATACTCCATGCTGTACGAGGACCAAAACACGTTGCTTAATATCTCTCCCTCTCACAGTTTCCTCGAGCTCCACCTGGCCCTCGCAGGTCAGCTGAGACACAGTCCCTTCAGGATGTCTGCACCGAGGTCTCGGGGTCTCCTATCAGTCATGCTGGAGGACTTCCAAATGAGTGGGGGTGTGACCTCGCTCAGTGAGTGTGAGCAGCTCAACACAGGGATCCACTCATATCGCTTGAATTCCTCATCATGTCGTAGCGTGAGACCCAGCCGTGCTGCAGAGAAACCTGATTTCTGACTGGTAATTTTCTACTCGCTGCTCAAAGGAAGTGACTGCAAAAAGATCAACTGGTTTAAGTGTCCTAGCTCTGTGTTCTCCACCAGCATGGTGACAGAAAAGAATTGGATTATTTCCAGTATACATCTGAGATCACAGCCTGACAGCTAAATATGGACAATACAATGAAGAGGCTGAAGGTAAAACCAGGCTCGGGGGATTGATGGGACGACCTGAGCCGATCCTTGAGCCAATTCCACATTGGGCCTGGGATCAATCGCCTCTGCCTCGCATACCTAGAGGCTGATGGTTGGTGGCTAATTGAAAGCAAACTGCTACACTATACTAGAAACAGACAGCCACCTGTCCCTTTTGTACCCTGTTTCTCCACTTTTAATGAATCAACATATGGCATCCCTTTCCTTGTTCGATCCACAGTTCAAAAAGAGTCAAACTGTATGAAAGGGTGAACGTTAGACTATAACAACTATAAGAATCCCTGCAAGTGAAGAAGAGAATTAGAGACCATAAAAACCCTGCAGCTTAACACACTGTGGCGAATTCTAGACTTCTAATTGAAAGGATAATTCTACATTATTACAACTTGGGTGATATTTTCATAGTGTTATCCACCATTTCTATCAGTAATAACAACAATGTACCCACCAAGTCAAGTGCTCCAATCAAGGAGCTGTTTGTAGTCCAGAAGTCAGACGCCGAATACAGCTGATGGGTTCCGAGAATGGTACATCGCTAAGCTTCTGTGGCAGTACTCCTGTCTGCTTCTTCAAACTGGGAGCATAACAACCGCCATAAGTGATACTCTGACTATGGATCTATAAATGCGTTTATACAGCACAAATGCAGACTTGTATTATATTGAATCTAACTGTGTCTTTACCTGGTGAAATAAACATTAAATAATAATAAATAAAACATCATCTTGTTCCACTTTTAAGCACAAATGTTAACATGTTGTAGAAAACAACAGCTACATTTATGAAATAAATTTTCAATAGCTTGAGTGCAAACATTACCTCCATTCAAGCTCCCATGTTCATAGTTAGCTGGTGTGAAAGCAGCAGCTCGAGCAGTAAGAATCTGCCACTGATACTAAGTAAATATGAGCAAAAAGCCATGTCTACACAAAATTTAAACATACAGACATGCTTATATCAACTGTATATATTCATAAATGTTCTGATAAGCTATGAAAAATAAGAAATATGAGCTTGTGTGAAATACAAGCAGTCCTTTTTTGAGTGAAGTGGCTCCATTGACAACAATTCCAGCTGACACAACAACACACACACAGGGGAAGTGTAGCCAAGGGTGAGAGGAATTACACCCTCTTTAGCTCTGTGTGTGTTTGTGTTTGTGTCTGTGTGTGCGTCTGTGCCGTGGGGAGCTCCTAAACAAGTTCTCCAACTCTGTTTGTGCTTCCTTGTAGGCTGTGCTTGCAGCAAAGCATCGTGGGAAGAGTGGGCAACCTCAAGGCCATACATCAATAGAATCGGAATGGACTGGTTGACAACACACACACACACACTTAGACACACAAACACACCAAGTTAAAGCTCATAGAAGGAGGATGAAATATATGAGCTGCAGTCAATTAGAAATGTTGCTCTCATGGTGTGCAAGTGCGTGTGAGTGTGTGTCGGCAGACGAAGTATGAAGGAATGTATACCCCCAGGCCAAAATGTAGGAGTTCCACCAGCAAGAACAGCCTCATACCCTCAGTATGTGGGACACACACACGCACACACACACATGCACAGATAAAGACAGTGTTTGAAGCGTGGATGTGTGTGCAGCATTTACTCTCCAGAGAAAGCCTTCAACAAACCTAGTTTCACTCTCGCACACTTGTAAAATGCCCGACAGACACACACACATTACTAAGTATGCAGATAACATGTGCACACTATCATCCATGCAAACACACACATACACACGGCAGAGATTGACAAAATGTTCTGGATCACGCTCATTGATATTTCAGCTGTGTCCTCTCTCTAAATAAGTGTGTGTGTGTGTGTGTGTGTGTGTGTGTGTGTCTATGAAGCCTGGTTGATATTTCTAAATGTAACATGGATGCTCGAGGCTTCAGGAATCTTCTGTGCATGTAGAAGAGATGGCTGTTTTTTTAACTAAAGGCTCCAGTTGACATACAGTACAGGATGTGGGACTCTTTACAGCTCTTCAGCCAGAAAACACACTCTGTACTGTTCTGAGGGTGACGGATTTTGGTTAAAGACAAGTCAGCCAATGGACGGATTTACACTTAATGATCTGCTATTTTAGAACCAATGCAGACGTCATGTACAGTAATAATCAAAAAAAAATACTGTCCATATGACGTGTTTCTCTTCCTGAAACTACTGTGGTTAATTAAATGGTAAAGCTGGTGTCATTTCTGCAGAACGTAGCTATTATTTGTTTTTTTTTTCTAATTTCCTGGCAACTTTAAAGTCACGGCATCATGTTATATTTCTTATAAAGGTTCACAGAGTTCTATATATGCAAAAATAAAATGTGCAATGATGAACGTGTGTCGTTTAAAATATAGATTTATCAATACATCAATTTAGGCTATTTAATGCAGTGACAGCGCCCTTACAAAATGTTGACATATAGTGCAAGGGGAGGAGAGTTCAATTTGGAACAGGCTGCCAATGGCAGGTTCATGCCCACAGCCTCCATCCTGTGAGTCAGACACAACTTGTGCAACCCTGTGTTATAAAATGATGAATAATCTCGAACTTTGAACCTTGAACCTAAAGTCAGGTTCATGCTATTTCTGTGTTTGAGGACTTTTAAATAAACCGAACGGAGAGGAAGCTGTGAGCGGGGAGGTCACAGCAAAAACAATGGAGGAAACACGCGAGAGAGGAAATGACAGCGCAGTTAAGAGATGTAAAGGAGGTGATTACAGTCTGTCAGTCAGTTCTGACATATCAGATATCAGTCAAGTGGTCCCTGAGCACACATGTCAGATATAGTCTGTCGAGGCTGCCATGACATTTTAATCGATTTCATTTAAAATACTGTATTTTATAAAGTGACATTTAACTTATTCTGATTTAGTTTGTTAGGTGAGTTGTGTTTCCCTCTGCACTGACTGGGTTTGGTGAGTGTCAAAGCAGATTTAGTGTCACATGCTTGTCCAAAAACGCGCAAAAAAACTGCAACTGTAAAACAGAAGTGCTCTTACTGACCCTTCGAAACCCAGAGCAGTCAAACCCTTGAAAGAAGGAGGTAGAATCTGCTCATAAATGGGAAGAAATCCCCAATATTTTATCATTTATGAAAAAACAACAATATTTAAAATAAAAGGCAGATTACATTAGATTAGATTAAAAAATAAAAGTCTGAAAGAAACTCTTAAATATATCTCCATCAAAAGAAGTGTTCCCTTATTTGTTTTACATCTAATTTCCTGATTGACATGACTGAATTAAAGAGGAGAGAAGATTTTGACTGATCAATGATCAGATGTGCAGGGATTTATGGGTGAATTACATGTTATTATATACTTAAATTCGTTTTCTTTTTGACATCAGCATCATGTGGCACCCGTCCATTCCTAACTCTTCAGAGGGAATAAAGCACTGTGAGGTGTTTTTGAACTGAACTGCCGATATTACTGCCAAGAACGCACCAAAGCAAACTGGACTCCATAAATATCATTAAAAGTCTTTTATTCTTCTCATACCACGGCTTACCCCAAAAAGAAAGTGGGACAAGAAGAAAATGACACTCCGGCTCGCATTAAACTTTTAGCTAGTCAATCTGACACTTCCTGGGATTTCCCAAAAGCATTAAATATAGTACTGTAGCAGAACCAAACGCCATTATGTAACAAGTGTTTATTTATTCATTTAAGTCCAATTCATTCATTTCATTGGGAATTGGGAGTTTGTCAGAAATCCAACTGTTATGACACAACAGCAGCTGGCGTTCAGATCAGTCAGTACACACCTTCAATCCGCCTGTCTCTCCATCACCATCACCACAGAGCTCCTTTAAAGCTAACCTGGGTCTTTAATACAGGGGCGTAAAAGCACCAAAAAACATCCAATGTTTGGTTTTAGGGTCATGGTTTAATATGTTTTTGGTGAACACGTGTCATTTATGTAATAAAATGTATACGTTAAGGCTCAGTTAGCAGGATTCAGTGGCAACGAGTGACAAGGTTGCAGATTGCAATCAACTGATTGCCCCTTTCCCAATCTCAGGACCCATCAACTATAGGTATGACAATATTTTTCATTCATATTTATATTCATAATCATTTATATTCTACATTTATATTCAGATAGCCTTTATACAGATTAATAAAAAGGTAAACTGTCGTCAGATAATAGCCAGTGGGTCCTAAGGTGGCATTTTGCCTAATGTGTTTCTTTCGCTCTCCACGTTGACCGTTTATATGCATGCAACCAAAGCCCGTTCAAACATGATTGGCCAATACAACTCAGTCAACAAACCAGAAACTAGAATGCCTCTAGTGCCTCTCTGAAGTTTACGCTTTTCACATTCAGTTCAAGTCCTCATGCTTATGAAGTCAAGTCTCACACAGTTAAGCAGCTCTCTGTGGCCCTGCAGCAGTGGCAGTTCGCTCTATGGACGATCTGGATGCACATTAAAGTGCAGCCATGTAATAGAGGCATTTAGGTGATGCTGTCTCAAATGTTCAGCATGTTTCCAGAGACACGAGCCACAGTTTCTGTCCAATCAACAACTCTTTGTCCACTGTGGCTGTTAGCTACTGAGAAATCATATCGCCAGGATATTAAATGCTTCTCCAGCGTCGGTTTCTCATTCATCATATGATCTGACCCAACTAGCCTGGTCAAGCTAACATTAGTCATCTAGACATGAGGACATGGGAAAAGGGGGCCCAGGTTAAAGAAATACCAAAGTCACCTTTTAAGAACAAATATTTGTAGACCGTGCTGGATAAGCCAGTTAAAATCATTGTTCCTACAGGGCTGACTGAAGCCTCCTTCTTAAGATTCTAAATCAAAGAAGACCTGAACACTGAAGGTGTGAAGGAGCATCCTAATTGTGATCATTATGTTTATTTAGAGGGAAAGAAAGCACTTAATTCCATATCTAATTGCGTATCCAATACATAACCTTGTGAGCCGACTATATTCCCAAACATGATGTAAAATTCAAAAATGCAGTGCAAGAGGGAGGGAAATAGACAGACAGACACGGAGACCACCCACCATGCCAGTAATTGATCGCTGTGTCGACTGTGTTTGACACCACTGCTCTTTGGAGGCAGGATCAGAGCATCTCACACACACATACACACACAGAAATATATATATACACACACAAACCGCATACCCAGAGGTAGCAGAGTGCAGGACAGGCATGACTAATCAATCGTCCTCGCAGTGAGAGTCGACAGGCTGACTAGAGGATTAAAGAGTTCCCCCTTGAGACTCCAGATTCATCTGTGGCACCGCAGCACTGGTGCACATCCACAACTCAGGAAATCATACAGAAACAATATGCACACGGTCAATTACATCCACTATTTATCACTTTGTCTTCCAGCTCTCTGTGTTGGAAATCAGAGCTGTCCACATGCACACACACAAGTCTTTGACGGAGGCTGCTACAAATGGCAAACCACTCTGATGTCAAGAAATGCCGATCCATTTAGACAAAATCATACATTTTGGGCCACAAACCTTGATAGTGATGATGTAATAGTTTAGGGGTGACTACTGGTGCTTTTCTTAAGATACACTTTTGAGAAATTATACGTAGTGATGCACCGATTTATAGGGCAAACATCAGTATCGGCCGATATTCGCCTTGTTGACTGCCACCATCATATCAGCACATAAAGATGACGTACACAGATGGCAGTGGCTGATGTTTTTCTGTTGTGTCACATCCATTTTGCACAGGTTAAAAAGCAGGGCTCAAGACTAACAGCGTACCAGGGAGAACAGAAAACGTGTTTGGGACTAACAGAGATTTTTACCAGGAAACCTTCAGGACAAAGGAGCCCATCAACATTAGCAGTTAGCAGCTGGTGGTCTGAGCTAACAGCTAACAGAGGCTGCGTTAAGTTAATGATGCTTTCAAGCTCTATTCAGTAAAAACAATTATTAGGCGATGGTCAATTATAACGTTCTCATGATGTGTTCAAATGTAATCTTGTAAAATGAAGCTTTGTGTTAGTTCAAGCAGGACAGGGAAGTGATACGCCCCAGCTGTAACCAGCTGATGGATCATTGCTTCTAATCAGTCACACACCAATCACAGCCCATTCTCACAACAGGGTGGTTCATTTAAATATGGCCTCCTACTCACTGAACCCTGCTACACCAATGCGGCCTCACACCACTGCTGCTGCTGGCAAAGCTTCGCCTCCTCCACCCCAGCCTCCACCTTCCTAAATTCAGAGTTCTAACATGGCTTAAAGGTTAAAAGGGTATTTTATGTCTTACTTTGGGCGCACGCTTGTACACCCAGTGGGGGTTTCCTGCATTGCGCTCCCTTGTCTAATCCAGGGAGTATCTTAAGAGTGGAGCCATCAGCGCCAAACATAACTGTATTTCCATTTGTTGCTAAAAAATCATTAAATCTATGACGAGAGTGATCCTGAGAAACTTGAATAAATATAGTTTGACTTCATACTGATGAGGGAGATGCCCAGGAAGTCAAATAAGGAGATAAAATTCATAGTGACAACATTTTTGAGGGAGTATTTATGATATTACGCTATATTGTTATATCTATGAGGTCATAATTATGTGAGTGTTTTCAGTTTTGGGCAGAAATGTTTCTTTATGCTGCTGATCTGATTTCTGCAGCTCATGTTTTTATGTCTCATTAATTATCTGGATATTTTAGAGTGAAGAATAAAAAAATAAAAAAACCATGCAGTAGTTTCACTTACTGATCTGCGCCACCTTCACTGTCACGGGGCTGGATGTTTTCTCAGCTGCCATGTGCCACCTCCCCCCTCCTCCCGAGCTCCTTCCTCCCTTCTCGATGAAGGCTCGGATGCGGCAGGCGTACACGCCTCCGTCCTCCCCGCTCACCCCCCTCACTGCCAGCCTGTACTCTCCAGATCCCGTCCGCTCCAGGCTCGCCTCCCCTCGCTTTCCCGGCGCGCTGCTCGAGGATGTGTTGGAGATCACCACCCCGCTGCGCTCCATGGTGACGATGTCGCGGCCGTCGGCCAGCCAGGTCACTTCCAGGGCGAGGGCGGGCAGGTTGTCGGCGGCGACGGAGCAGAGGAGAGTCAGCGTCTCGCCGGGGGAGAGGAGCAGAGATGTGGAAGAGGGAGAGGAGGAGGGAGACGCCTTCACACTGAGGGACTGACCTTGAGAGGACACAGACAGAGACAGCATCAGTCATCCTTAAGTGTACATGCAATATACACAGGCGATATACTAAAAAAGGTTAACAAGCAGTGCTTTGGGATTTAGTAAGTCCTACAGTTTTGTGTCACATAACACTTAATTAGTTAATAAAAAGAATAAAATTTAGATACTAATTTGCACAGTGGTGCAGGGATGACATTTATTTGTAGACCGATGCAGAAGTTAGCATCGCCATAGTTCCCTTGACAAAAATCCAATGAGTACCGCTCCATACAGCTGAACATAAAGGTCATCCTATCCAAATGAAAGCAAAGTTTGAAACTGGACATGACGCAGGTGAAGGATCTTATAAGACAATCATCTATAAATGTCAGCGACTTAGAGAAAAGCCCATGTGTACTTTTGGTTTCCCACAACATCCTCTCAGCAGTGACGCTAAAGAAGAACTTTAAAATCCTTTCGGTCTTTTCTGTGCATCTTAAACTGTATGATCAGGGGTTTGGACACGGTCTCCAGTAACAACCTAGATATCAGTATGTGTGGAAGACTCTCTGTATGGTGTCTGGAAAAGGACAAAAGACACAAAGCCCACTCTGTTTGACTTTTCTCATCCTCTTTACTCAAGTCGGTAAGTCAATATGAACTGACTGGCACACAATGGACCTGAGATCTGTGTGTGTGTGAGTGTGTGTGTGTGTGCTGCTCATCTCTAGTTTCATTACAAACCACTGGGTGTCTTCCAGCACTTAAAGAGGATACGGTAGCCCAGAAAGATATAAGATACGGTGACCACAGCAACCGCAATGAATGAGTGAGAGAGAGTGTGTGAGCGCAGGGGGCCTCTCTGAGGACAGAATAAGACAGAAAGACAGACACTGAGGGTCACAGGCATCCTGGGACAGAGCGAGGCAGAGAGAAGAGAAAGCCTCACAGAGGAGAGGATGCCATTAAAATAAAGACAGCCGCACAACAGAGAGGGAACTCTCCCACGTCCCTCCCTCTCTCCTCATCCTTCATTTTATTCCACTATCACTTCACATTCAGCACAGTAGCACAGGAAGCAGTGAAACACATCCAGTGTAACCTCATTTTTAATCAGGAACCAAGTCTGAGATTTGAGGGTTATCTGTTGCTCCCTTCAGAATAATTATCACCAGCATCTTATTACTACAGCACTACTACTTCAGGCATAATTACTGTTAAGGATGTGCAGGGAACCCCTTAATGCCAAGTTTATGGTGCACACAATCACCTGGACGAAGCATTTGCAACCCACAGGGTCTGAAAATCGGCACCAATAAAAGTATGCCACATTAGCTAGAATTAGCTCACGTCTGTGTGTCCAGATATGACTGAGTTATGACTCAGGGAAGGAGTGTGAATTCTGACACTAATTACGCCTCCTGTCTCTCCCTCCACGCCCTCTACAATTTTAAAAACCTCTGACAAAGAAAACCCTCAGGTTTTACAGGGAGCCTCTGCAGCCTGGATTAACCACCTGCTACCATCTATTTCAGTTAACAGTTTCAAATGGAGTTGAGGCTTGGCAACAAAGCACCAACCACCACGGCTGAGCGCGACTGGCTGAAACACCTGTCAAACAGCACTCTGGGGCAGTGGTTTCCAACTGGTCCAGCCACGGGGTCCACATATCTCCTTACTCATTATTTCAAGGTCCACACATTTTAATATATTCAGCGTCATACTTGCATGCCATTAGCTAGTTTGCTCTCTCTGTCTGTTAGTCATTGACTCTATAGCACTTCAAAATAAAAGCTCTGTGCCAGAAATTCACTGTACTTCAAAATGAGGTATGTTTTTAATAAACTTGATACGTTCTTGAGTCACTTGTGGTCCATTTAGAATGGACCCACACTTTTGGCCTGCAACCCACTAGTTGGGAACCACTGCTTTGGTTGCTTGCTTCAAAGGAATACACCACCTCCCAACTAATCAATTACAGTATATAACAATTACTCAGCCTGTGTTGCATTGATTTTCTGAAGCAAACTTTGCTTTTCTCACATGGCTCCATGGCAAACGAAGAATCCAAAAACATACATTTTTTTGATGAACTGAAGTCATTAGGGTCCAACACCTGCGTCCAACTAAACTAAACTGAGTTTGTAAAGGGGTATTTTGATATTGTTTTGCTGTTGTTAAAAGCGGAGCCCTTTTTTATCCAATCCATCAAGAATTTTCTGTTTTTGGATTCTTAATTCAACATGCAGGAAAAACAATGTTTTCTTCATGAATTCAACGAAAGACGGTGTGAGTAATTGATATATAAATGGTCATTTGGGGGGTTGAAGTGTTCCTTTAAGTCTGCTTCAGCGTTGCTTTTTTGTAACATTGTTGGACTCAGGATGAGCAGCAAAAAACGCAGTATCAAAATCAGGGGGTGTTATGCTAATGCTGCTAATGTTGCCTCGATTCCAAAGCTGTTTCCTGTCATGAAGAGCCACGAGTAACAAAATCCATTCTGACATTAGTTTAATCCCCGACTTGTACTCTGTAACATACTGACATACTTCAGACATGTAACAAACACAGAATCAGCCACGGGCGTCTTGTTTCAACTGCTGCCTGTAGCAGCAACTATGATTTTTCAAGGATGCCAAATGATCAAAAAGAAATCCAATGCAAGAACATCACTTCGCCTGCACCGTCCTCCATGTTTAATCTCCGGTGTAAACACTATGGCGACCAGCTTTAATGAACTGCAAGTCCACAACTCAGCTTAGCAAACACAGTCAAAAGTAAAGTTCTATGGTTTTGCAGTAATGTGTATGTGACAGAGGAGAGGCAGACTGAAAACATGTTGTGCTGCAACTATGACTGCACTTACTCTGATATATAGTTATTCTGCTTCTGCTATTACTACTATGATACTTAAAGTACTAGCTGCAGTCAGTTTCTTTTCCTCACCTGTAGGAGTAACAGCAACAGTCCCCATCTCTTTATTGTTCTCCACGATTTTTATCCATTTCCCTCCATTTTCATGCGTCCACTCAGTTCCGTTGCATTCATAAATCCCTTCGTCAGATGTCGTCACTTTGGAAATCACCAGTTCAAACACTCCGTTCTTCCCAGGAACCAGTCGGATGCCTCCGTCAGCATAGCGCCGGGCGAATTTAGCCCCTGTAATCACGTCTCCCTGAGGGCCAAATGTCAGAATGTCCTCTGATGTTGCTCCCCTCTTTACCGACCATGTGACGGACAGGTAGGTGGGGTGGGTGAGCTCCCGGGTGACGTTGCAGGAGAGCGTGAGGTCACTTCCTTCCGGGATAACTGGGGGTGGGGTCATGGGGGAGACCTTGAGCGTGTTGGGGATGACTGACGGGGAAAGACACAAAACAAAAATTTTAGCAAAACATAATGAAACTGTAACAAGATGAATATTGTTGGATGCCAAAGATAAGAAACTGCGAGCTCTCAAAACACACACACACACACACACACACACACACACACACACACACACACACACACACACAAATACACACAGTAAAGACTATGCTTGTGGAGGTAAAGAACAAAAACAGCAAGAGTGGGGATTTTTTTTTTTTTACCAATTTCTTTCCTTTCTTTAATGTTTTGCACCACTATACAGTGTCCCTGGCTTCATCTGAGTAGAGGAAAAGTCTGCTAGCCACTAGGCTAATATATACAATGTAAAACGCCATAGGCTTGTGCTAAAAACATTAGCATGTTGTATTTGTGGGGAAAACGTGTCCAGATAAAGACAAGTGCTTTGTCTGTGAATGCTGCAAGTTATAGTGAAGCTGATTTATGTACTTGTGTTTGAAATTGTTGCTATTAAGCCATGTTTGATGTGTGTTCAATGTGTGTTTTCAATCAACTAAACTTTACAGCACTTCACAAAAACCCAGATGCCGACTAATGTTTTGGACTCTCCATACCTTCATGAAACAATGAGTTAGTACCTCGAAATAATAACTTTTTGTCACAAACCAATGAGCTTTCTCAAAATAATGAGTTAATTTTGAAAAAGTTTGTCATTATGACCTAACCAAATCTTTCTTTTTTCCATCACACTGACAAGAATGGGCTTTCATATTTTCCTGCAGCTGCTTCACAGTAAGGCTCTTCTACTGATGAGAATTAGGGTTACAAGTTTGGTTTAATCTACGTTCGGACATTCTGGTCAAGCCTTTTGGATCTGAGTGAGTATCAATATCATGCTCATTAAAATTCATTTTATGTTGGTTCTTTTTCTTCCTTTTCTTTACTTTTTATTGTTCTTCTGTCTTACTAATACAGAGTTTAGTGGCTAATCAGCAGCATATTTGCATTTCCTCCCCATTTTTCTTCATCGTCTATTACTGGAGGCATATTCTGAGCCATGTGCGAGACGATCTTGTTTACTGCAATAATCTGTTTAGAACAATTTCCACTTCTTAAAAAAAGGCTTTTTTTGGGGTGAAAATGGGCAAAAAACAAAAGCAACGAATGACAACATAATCAAGGTAAGAAATGCCTTTCTCAGTGTTGTTCGTCCTTCTCCACAGCCCATCCCCCGACGCTATGATGTTGAGCAGGGGAGAAAGTCTGTATACATGAAGGAAATGAGCCTGATTGAAAACAGACATGTTAAAATGGAACTGCATGTATGTAAAAACTAAAATAACATCAAAGTTACGACTGAATGTCCCAAACTTTATGTTAAAGATTTAAGATTCAGCTGTTCAATGCAGGCATTTTACAGGTGGAGTGACAGGATTATGAATAATGTTGACTCACTGTCACACTTCAGATAAGCTACACGTCAGATTCAGGTTATACGAGAAGTTGGGATATGGTTCAGGTCAGGGTTAACTCTTGTACTCTTGTGAAGGTCACTGGCTGAAGGAGAGTTTAAAGAACACACTGGATAAGGCTGTAACTGTGTGACTGTGTTTATGAAACACACCCAGAGGAGTGGTCATAAAGGTTAATGACTTGCCTGTGCAGGTAAAACACTAAACTCTTCACTCTTGTTTTGTCCCGATAGTGAAAAAGTACCTCAACATACAGGAGCAGGTATTAACAGAGTGGCTTTCACTACTGCTTTGTTTCTTTACTTGTTATTAGAACGCACAAAGAAGGCTGATGAGTCACTGTGTGAGAGGAAATTAAAAAATTGGAGAACACAACACTGCTGGATATCCTGTTGCGAGCACGACTTTGCTTTTAAATGCATCCAAAACAACAACAGTAAAGTAAAGGAAGAGACATGAGATGCTGTGATGAATCCTGTCTGCAGCGAAGACATGGGGGGTTAATAAAGAAACTGAGTGGCAGGCTGGCTGGCTGGCTGCTAAGCACAATTACAGGCTCTGTTTTATCATCACCACCAACTTATTTTGATCCTTTGCATATCAAAACACAAAAAAAAGGAATTGAGCGCGAGGGCTGGGGTGTCTCCACATATGCTTAACTGACTTTAGGTGCAATATTTAATTAATAATTTACTAATAAACACAAAATCAACATTTTAAGGCTCTAAACTCTTTCCAGCATGAAGTTCCATCCCAAAAATACTTCACATAAATGGAGAATAATCCTTTTTGGAAGCTAATTCTAGTCGTGTTACAAATGAATCCAAGAAGTGGCAGATGGCTGGGAATGAAGAGTAAGAAGCTGTGCATTATGGGAATTCGCATCCTGTGGGAAAGACCCATTTTTAAGTGTTCAGAAAGGGGAAAAAAAAGTCTGTCTCAACTTTATATGGTAAACAAAACTTTAAAATACTGGATTAGAGTGTTTTTACATCGAATGCTCATATTTTGCACAAGAGTCTTTCATTATTAAGACACCATTTTCTCATGATTAAACTACCAGCATATTGATTTAGAGACAACGGTGCCTCTACTATTAGTCAACAAAAGAATAACAAGTAGTTGCAGCAGGTTTGCATGGACAGGATGGGAAAATCCTGAGCTACACCACCAAGTATGATAACTCTGTGTAATTAACTTGGACTGATGACTGGAATGTGGGGACCACCAAGTCAGATTTGGCAGGAAATCTGCAGAAATTCTTCAGGAAATAATCATCAGCCTCCACTTTATCCAGCATTTTAACTATATTCAGAGGCATTTTGTCATTTAACCTATTGAACCCGTTTCCGTCAGCTTTCACTGCCTTCATTTATCAGCTGAGAGTTGACATAAAACAGCAGCTTCAGCTCACTTTACAGTCAGGGACCCGAAACTGGCAGAGGCCTTAAACGTGACAGAGGAGGTGGGAAAAGGAAAGTTCTGGCTGTGGCTCAGAGGGATGTCAAAAGAAAAAGGATCCTCTGGCTGGCTGTGAGGGGCAAGCCTCCGGGCATGGAGCTGGGCTTCAGAGCCAATTTCACATAATGGCCAAACAGTGGAATTACAACTTCCCTGCCCGTTAGGCTAAGTGATGCCATTGAGCCCCAAAACACTTTTCTTCCACAGACTTACAAGATGAAAGAAAAGTCTGTAAATCAACTGATGAAATTTTGGGGTTTTTTTTGAGGCACATGAAAGTTTCAATACACTTAAATGGCCCTTATTTAAATCATTATGTCCCAGAAGCAGGCAGCAACCTCTGGGGCTGAAAAATGAAGCCAATGCTCAAGTGCCAAAAACTGCAGTTCCTTTACTGGCCACTTGAGGCTGGCTCCAATAGCAAGTCAATCCCCATAGACCCCAGTGTTAAAATGCCCAACTTTATGGCAGAAATAAACATGTTTCTGGACTGGTACAAAAAATAGTTTTGGTCTCCTTAGCTGATTTACCCGTTCATGACAACTGTACAGGGGGTGAGTTTTCTATAACTCAATCATTTAAATGCTATTAAGGCTTAAAGTTAACACATATTTAAAGGTGTGGCCGCTTTGAGTGACGGGCCGTCTGCCAGGCATTACTAAAATCTATGAGTCAGATCCACCAATTGCTACTCAACATCTCCACACTCTCAACCACATATGGTCACTCTGGACTCTAAAAATCAAGATGGTGACTGTCAAAATGCCAAACTCCAGGCATCACAACGTCCCCAAACCAATGGATGACATCACAGTGGCTACGTCCATTATTTTAAACAGCATATTCTAAAAATTAATTGATGGATATGAATATGGAGTTACTGTCTTACTGTCATTCACGTGAGTGACCCCAAGTGGGAGGGGGTGTTAAAGGAAAAGCTACTTTGCTTACTCTATGGGCCCATGGATTCGTAAGATCCAGGCAATTTTATATCCGAAAGTTAATTTTTTTTTGGCTTCATGTGCCACAGAGCAACTTTCATGGTAATGCATGGAGTCCCGCCTCCAACTCTGTATCCAGTTCTCTTTTAGGGCCGGGTATCTGTACTAAATAGCTTTAAGGTATCAATAACGTTGTACCAAGTAGTAGGCCTGTTGGGTGCGCGCGACGGGTCCGACGGACACGCGCTGTGCAGGCAGTGTCTGGCAGGCACAGAGCCCTCGCTGCAACCCGGCTTGTTGTCGTTGCTGTGCATGCATGCACACATTTCTGTTGCTGTAATATGGCCAGCGCGGCTGCAGGAGGATCAGAGCAGCCAGTTTTGGTCAAAAATGATAAAGGAAAAAGCGCTCTTTGGAAATATTTAGTGAAGTGAACACGGCACGCTGCAGACGGCAGGTACAGCCCCTCCCCTCACTAGCAGCTGAGCAGCTGGTGTCGCCAGCATCAAACTAAAATATAACTTCTAATGTTAATGTGGGAGCTAAGCAGAAAACTATCAGTCATGCTCGTCTGTAACATTAATAGACAATGTTAGTTTAACAGGACAACACAATTATGTGTGTCTGAAAAGTTATGTTAACTGTAAAGTCACAGATTGAAGCTGAAAAAACGTTTGGTTTCTCCTGTAACCCCTGGTTCTCTGATCACAAAGTGAGGTAGAAACAGGAGCATCCTGAGCCTAAACTACCAACTCTATTTGATCAGCAATGAAAATACGGTGCCAATTCACCAGAAGCACAGAAAATAAACAGGGCTGTAGGTAAATACATTTGTATGGACAGATCTTGTTTCTGGTTGTTATTTATTTTGGGGGGATTTTTTGTTGTTATCATTGATGTTACTGTTCTGATCTTTATTTAAAAAATGACATGCCTCTTTATTTTTTGCTGCTGTATCGAAAATGGTATCGAGTATTGAATATTTTCCTGGGTATCGATATCGAGTTTGAAATTTTAGGATAATGACAACCCTACCAAGTAGTATCAAAACTTCTCCAGATCAGCCAATCACCACAAGCATTCTTCAAATTAATGTGACGTGTGGTTAGCCAACTACCACACCAACTGCAACCCATACAGTCTGTGGTGTGGTGAGCTTGAGTACAGTGTATTTGACTGAACTGTTCTGCGTGCTGAGATGCCACCAAAACGTTTGAAAGTATGATTATACTACACACCTGTGATATCTGGTGGCATTTTACACAACTGAATGCTTCTATTCACATGATGAGTGTCTAATTAGATACTCTATTAGCATCTGTATCACTTCAAGAGTACTGGCTTTGTCATTTTTTAAACAATACCCAACCCTATTCTCTTCATACATCCATGGTAAGGAGTGTCAGTGGCACATAACTGTTCCTGTGATGGATTTCTGCCAATTGCAAATCAATCAGAGGTTTGCAGGCGGGATAAAGAATGGGGACAAAATCTTCCTACAGAGATAAACCCATGAAGTGTGGACGAAACTGGACAGTACTGGACACTTGGAGTGGAAGTTAGGAGTCTAAATCTCTGCTGCTGTGCTGCAGTGATGTGAGTGTCTATGGCAGATAACGAAGGCAGTACGAATAATCTGCGTTTTGCTCTATCAATTAAAATTAGCCTGAGAGGAGTTTTCAAACCCTCAGCGACCTGTACTTCACTTGTTTCTTACATAACCAAACAGCCTCAGCGGGCCAATGGAAGCTGTGTGTGTGTGTTTGTGTGAGTGTGTGTGTGTGTGTGCACAAGTCTCGACTGGTATAGACCCTCCGGCAAGAAATCTAACTCGTCATCTCTGTTAACGACCGTCTCGTTCACACACACAAACACTCTCCCCTTCATACACTACAAAACACACTAATACATATGCTCTACATATACACGACACCATCTCTGTCGCACATAAACAGAGCTGCTGCCTAGTTAATTCAGGTCTAAATTTAACAAGGTGTCTGGGGAGCCGTGCTGGGAAGCAGAGAGCAGCTGAACATGATGGTGCATTATGGAGCTAACTAACCCGCTGTCAGACAATCCCTCTTTATGTCTTCATCTCTCAAATTTGGGGGTTCGGAGCACAAAATGCTCCTGAAACCCTTCTTATGTTTCATTGCTAAAAAAAGGAAATGTCATTATTAAACATGCTGTGTGTTTGGGCTCGGGGTAACACTGGATTTGAACCAATGGAGTTGCCAAAATATGTGTGTAATTACTGACTGGATAACTGTGAGCAAAAAACTCAATTAAATTCAAAGGAAAATGCTGAATATGGGTTTCTCTCTTCCCTGCGGTTTCTGTGTCAGAAAATAGTCCAAATTAAAACAGTACACAGAAAAGTCTGTAGATGATTCCAATGTGAAAAGAAAATAATTTCTGGACAGATCTCCACTGTATGCCTGAGTGGCAAATGTGTCAAAATGAGCTGTCAACAGAGCGAGGGAATTTCCTACTGCTCTCAGTGAATAATGAGTCTGAGGTCAAATAACTAGAGGCAATATTTTCAAATATTAACCAAGATCCAGCTATTACAACCAAACTGTGAGATATAATGACGAGATTAGTTCATAAAACATGGGGAATTTAGTTTAGTATTACATAATTTGCATGAAAATACCTCCAGCTTTTACAATCTTATTCGCTAACACATTTCATAGCGCTTATTTCAGACAATAATTCTTTGTTTTCAAGACATGTGAATCTATTCTGCAGTGTTAATGACCCTCGCTAGTGGACTGTTATCTTCTTTTAACAGTTGTATATACATTGATGAATAGGTCTAACAGTACTATTTTTGTTGGATGATACTTTGTCACAGAAATAATTGCGATAAACAATATTATTGTCATTTTGAGACCATTTTATGCCACCAATATAATAACATAATAATAGCTGAAAAATGTCAGTATAACCGTTAGATGAGCAAGTAACTTTTCATTCTTAAGAAAATTCAGACAGTGGAATTGGAATATGGGCGGGGTTGGAGAGGAAAAAAAGGGGGACTTGCTGCACTCCAGTCTTAAAATGGTCGGGAAAACCCTGCTGTTTTTTTTTTTCTGATATCATGTTGGCTAAAATGATGGTGACATTCTTCTGTAAACAGACACACGCGTAAACAATCAGGGGTTGAGGTTGGATTTAAGGGCAGCAAAACTGTCAAGGTCATGTTCTCGCCAATTTAGACCATAGACCTGTTGGCATGACTGTAAGAAACTTCCCCTCCATTATCTGTAGAACTAACAGTAAGCAGTGATAGGCTTATGTTAGGCGTTTTTTGGATGTTTTACCTCCAGCTAACAAACTGATGTCATGGTGACGTCGGCCCTAAAAGGGTCTATAGGTTGTGTGAATGCAAACAGAACGAAAGCAATTAAAGGTGTGAACTTCTGAAGCTCTCAGGGGAGCTCCCCTGTGGGCAAATCCTCTCAGGAGGTCCCAGAAATGTTTGGTACGAAAACAGCTTGAGTCTTAGTAAAGTAAACCTGCCTGAGGCCTTTACGCTGTGGTTCAAGGCTGCAAAGTTTGGTGTGGGTTCTTAATTGAGTTAAAAACTGCTCCGATGCTTGTTCTAAACGTGCATGCCACTTTGTTAAAATAAATGAGAGAAACTTTAATGGGTTAATGTGCAAACCCGGAAGTTGAAGCGTATTTCCCTGGTGTACTAAAATGCTTATCAGACCGTTCAAGTTTGTAGAGTGAGACAGGCTTGGATGAGGAAGTGCTGCGTCTCATTTTTGTCTAATCATTAGTGGGCTCACGCAGGGGTGGTGTATTATCTCCAGCTTGTTTGACTTGCAAATGGACGACATGTCCAGGCAGTTAACTTCTCGTAAAGCATGAGGCGTTTCTGGTGTAATCTTATTATCATGCGTGTTTTATATGCAGATGATTTAGTTATATTTCCTCCCTGCTGTGCAGGTCCTCAGCAGCTGCTCGCAGTATGGTGCTGAATATAAAATCAGATTTCATGTCAACAAGCGTTTTCTACTCAAGTGAAGGTGGTTTCCTAAAGTAGACAGTGAGGTGCTATGTAGTGATCATCATTTTACAAGTGATTTGACAGATAGTGATCAAACAACATGTTGCAATGTCTTGAATAATTGCTGGCCTGAAAGTAAAACACATTAAGCGAAGTTATTCTTATGCTTTTGCTGAAATGTTTAGATTCTATTCCACATATAATAGGCTTGTCTTTTAAAATATTGGCTAAATCTTGAAGCCCTACCAAAATAAATGCAGAGCAACATGAAATTTAATAGTTGATGTGGTTTTTTTTTTTACATTTTATAGCAAGTAAAGGAAAAAAGATGATGGATAAAGAAACTAAATTTTGTTGTAAATTGCATTTCTCCTCCAACATGACGGTCAGGAAAATAATGCCAACCGATAACTCTCCCGCTCGTTATAGCCCATGGAATTTAACATTTGTCCCTGTGGAGTGCTATCGTTATATGCCATATTTATATTCTTCATTTCACTGCCCAAACCTTTCTCTCCCTGGCCCTCGTGCGACACAAGCCAAGTACTCCCACCTGACATCTGCTCCCCACCACGAGTGTGTTGAGGTGTGCATGGTGTCTGTGTGAAAGCCAAATTATGAGCCAGTAATTGTCTAAAACCAGTGGGAGTGTGTGTGTGTGTGTGTGTGTGAGAGGGAGGAGATATACATGGTCAGTAGAGCATTAGTAAGTCATGGGGATAGCTGTTAAATGAACCATCATAGCCTGCTAGCTTCATACACACACACTACACACACACACACACACACACACACACACACAGTAAAACACAGCAAAGACAGCTAGCATTGGTCACTTTACATGCTGCTAAAAATTATTAACGTTAATTTTCAATTTTGCTTTTGAATCAGAATTTAAATCATGAGACTAAAAGTCTTAGTTGAAACAGACAAAAGGACAAAACTCAAACACACACACTGCACTCCCATACCGGTGAGTTGGACCTGAGCCTCGTAGTTGCCGCTGATGACGGAGTCAGTGCTCGGCGTTTGGCACCAGTAGAAGCCGGCGTCCAGCGCCCTCACTTCCGCTATCTTCAGCTCCACTTCGTTGTCTTCGAGTCGCGCCACCGAGATGTCACCGGATGCAACGCGCTTGCTGAGCGACGGGTGGGAGTAGCTGGCATCAAAGGTAGAGATTATCTTCGTCCTCTGCGCGTTCCCCTCCCTGGACATCATCCACTCGAAATCCTGCGGGACAGAACAGGATAACAGT
This sequence comes from Epinephelus fuscoguttatus, assembly GCF_011397635.1. Classification (NCBI taxonomy): domain Eukaryota; kingdom Metazoa; phylum Chordata; class Actinopteri; order Perciformes; family Serranidae; genus Epinephelus; species Epinephelus fuscoguttatus. Next base: position 15,236,580 of record NC_064775.1, read on the forward strand.
AATCACCACGTCGGCTATATGATACCAACACAGGAAGAGGATAATAACTAATAATTCTGGTAGCCTCAGAGGATGAATCTATATGTTTCTGGTCAAAAATTCCCTTTATATTTCATAAATATAAAAATCTAAAGGGCACACTGATATAATTTTTTACCAAGAGGACATTCACACTCTCCTGCCTCATTTTATGTTTAAACTCTGTCGAAAAGAAATCAAAAGCGAGTGGTTCAATTCTCATGACTTACCAACATCCCAATCCTTTTGATGTATGTTTTATACGACAGGTTTGAATATAATATAACTATTTCATGATCCATTTGGAGCTCCCTACATGTGCTTTAAAACAGAATACTAAAACACACTCATGTGACAATTAAACTGCTCTCTAATTGCAGGGAGTTCTGGGACATACAAGCGGGATAACGGGTGGACGAACCTGAAGTGGTAATGTGCACATTTTTGTCATATAGACAGTCAGACGTACGGTCAACTTGTGGTTGAGTAACGTTTGCTAAAAACTACAGAGCCCAGTTATTTTGGGAAGTGACTAAACCTTTTTTTTTTATAGAAGATATATTTATAGGAAACAGTGGGCTTGAAGCTGAGTGATATTGAGAGAAAGACCAAAATATCCTCCTGAGACCCGAACTTCTGTTTGACATACATTTTGAATTTCTTCTTGCTATTTGGGATCAGTAGGACCCAACAGGTATAAAAAACTAATCATTGTCATGATAATTAAGTCCCAGTGCCTTCAAATGAGACGATACTAAAGTCCCAATGTCTTCAAACAAGCTTGTTACTGTTGCTAAAATTGGTCAAATTTGTTGCCATATCAAACTACAAACATTATTAATCATAAATAAACAAGTTTTAACCATAAAATGTGATCTGGTTTTGGATCTTGTCCAATTTCGTGCCAGGATCGGCTGCAGACTTGGCAGAGATGGCTGCCATCTTGTTTTTATGTCGATTATTGCATTGTGCTCTTAGTACCACTAGATGACACAAAAAAGTGTTCACGAACAAGGACAACAGGTCTAAGTTAAGTAGAATGAAGTATAAGGTCAAATAAACCCAAAATGTGATGTCCTCATATGAGGACACAGGATCTCAGGAGGATATTCTTGGTTTCGGTCTTTTTGTGGACAAAATTTGGTACAAAAAAAATCACCAGCTCTGTCCTTTAAACCTGTGATCTGTCTTTCTGAAAGATGTGGTAGGCATAAGAGACACTCACCTGCTCACGAGGTCCGCTATAGTCATTGACATCACATCTGATGGAGACCGGCTGACCCTCCACCCGGATTAATGGACCAGGAGACACCGTCACCACCCGGGCCAAGCATCCACCTTCAGGGATGGAGAGAATATAATATATATTCAAAAAGTACAAGAAAATGATGACCTTTTAAGTAAGCATTGCGGCTTTATAGTTTAGAGTTGCTATTTTTAGTTTTACAAAAACCTTTACAAGCAGAAACAAATTATGGATTGTTTTGGCGGCCCATCTTTAGAAAGCAAGACCCCTCTGATCTTTATTCTGAAGGCTGAGACAAATCAATACTTAGTGTTGTACATCCACACCCATATGTAACAGCATATCAGTCTTATAAAATAAGATGTATAGAATGAATAGGCTGCATTCACATATTTCAGTTAAGGAAAACATTTTATGTGTTTGTTCCATTTCATTTCTTCTACATTCGAAGCTTCTGTTGATGCTTCAAATAAAGCTTTGAATGTCTGTCGTCATATTTTATGACGTTATCACCCCCCCTCCAAAAAAATCCTTGAACAAAATATGAATAAAGTGATTCATCTGATTAAATCAGTTCTCTAAATCAACCTTCTTCAGTGAATAAATGGGATTTATGGTGCTGTTATGTTAGATTGCTGCTGGACCTCCCTGTTAAAACCAGTGCATGCCAGAGCAAAAGATTTTTTTGACCTCAAAAATGTTGTTTTTGAAATACTGAACTCAAACAAACATGGATAAAGCAGAATATTTATCTGGATATAAACATGCTGTGAATTTTGGAAATGATTACACCTATCTTTTTTCAATAAATGTTGTCTTTTGCACTACAACTCTCTGCTCTGGAGTTATCTGAAATATCTGGATCACACAAGTAGTCGGAAACAATCCTACGCAACCACTACTGGAATCTTATTTGACAAATAATATAATGTATGTGTAGCCTGATCTTTCTGCTTTCCGTCCTGCTACTACTTTTACTGCAGAATAAAAAATACATATGAATATGAGTCTAGAAGATGGAGACACATATTTCAGTAAGATAATCAATAGAAGCTGTTCTGTCTAGACAGCTTCTTCTTTTTCTATCATTTTCCACTATTTTTGCTCTATGTTTGTTTCTATTTCCTCTTGGTAATTTCCCACACGTGTCAGAGACTTCTACACTCTGTAAGCAGTTATAGTACTTCGATATTTATCATTGACACACATGATCATATAGAGGTGCAACAATTAGTTGATTGATTGTTTGAATGCCAGAAAATTATTTATTTAGTCGCAGCCCTGCTATTGTATGAAAAATAATTCATAATAAGCAAAAATACTTCTAATGTCATATCTTCCCTCACAGCAGCTGTGCAAAAATACCAGGTTATAGTATGACCATGCAAGAAAACGAAAAAATAAATAATAAAAGACGCTGTGCAGTTTTCAAATGTTGATTTAGAATTCCAATGTCAACATTATTAAGTTACGAACTATCAACAACAACTCTAGTTATAGATCTGCATTGATGAGTCCATTAATCAATTGACAGAAAACTAACTGGCAACAATTTTGATCATAGATGTAGTTATTTAAGTTTTTTAGCAATTTTTTTAAGCTAAAATGCCAAACATTTTGGTTTCATGCTCCATAATTGTGAGAATTTGATGTTTTTCTTTGTCAAACATGACAATAAACTGAAAAACATTGGATTTTTGGACTTTTGTCGCATAAAACATATTATTTGAAGGCATCACCTTTGGCTCTGGAAAATTATACCGGGCACATTTCACTATTTTCTTCCATTTTACTGGCAAAACTATCAATCCAGAAAATAATGGGCAGATTAATGGATAATGAAAATATGTGCAGACTCAGTATCATAAACACATAGGCTAAGTCATTAAGCACAAACACTTCTAATGTCATATTTTTTCTGACAGCAACTGTGCAGAAATACCAGGTTAAGATAGAATGAATAGACATGCAATTAACCTTATCAATGAAGCTTTAAACTATTCGGTACAGCCCTGTCATGTTCTACTAGGAGCCTAAAGACTAGTAACAAATAAGCTGAAAGCACTGTCAGTATTGAAGCAGTAACATACATAGCAGGAAGCAAAATGCCTCACTGGCTGAGTTTAATATATGGGAGGTTGAAATATGACATTAACAAATCTGACTCAAACTCACATGGACTACCAATCTCAGTCACTGTAGGTTTCTAGAAACAATGACTCTGTTTTAACACACACAGACTGGGCTTGTTGCAGCTTGTGTAGGGTTACAGTATCAATGATGATGATGGCGATGCTACAACCTGAATCACACTCTTCATGTCCACATATTTCTGCACATGCATGCCCACATCCTTTTATTTGGCAAAAACACTAGCCACAGGTTATATATGTCAGCGCTGCAGCACATCTCCCAAAAACTGAAACCAACAGTGAGAGACTGAAGTTTACACAACTGAACTTTAGTTTCCATTGTTTATCATATAATTGGCTGTTTGGTTGGATTGTACGGTTTGGTTTGATCAAACCACCTTGTTTACTTTCTCCCTCTGTCAAAGTTGAGTGTAAAACTCTGACATTCCAGCTGAGTGAAGCGTGTAGCAACACAGCCGAGTCTGACTGCTGGTTCACTGACACTTCCTGGTTGGAGGAATCTGGCTGCAGGCTGCCACACAACTCTGACGTCTGAGATCAGCCAAAGGTGGAGATGCTGCATGCTGCTGGGTTTGTTAATAAACTCCAGCTGAACACTATCTGTTTCTTGGCAGGTTGCCCAATACGATGTGCACTGTGGAGAAAATGATACACTCAAAGTAGAGCCAGGTATTGACTTTTGACTGTGTCACTTCTTTGGTACGAACTAGGACCACGCAATATATCAAAATTGTATCCAGGGTTTACACAGAATTAGGTTCTGTGTGAGGCAGTAGCTGATGGGAGGGTTGAGACCTGGATCGGCAAACTTTCTGTTGCTGCCTTTACACAGGTTAGACCCAGCACTGGACTGCAGGGTGTGCAGTTTCCATGGGAACACAGCTGGCTTTATCTAAAGTGGGTTCGAAAAACGATAGAGAGGTTGTTGCATTCATAAATCCAGTCTGACGCTCTGAACTAAAATGAGAGCCCTACCGTTCCAAGAAATAAACCTTGTTATTACTTAATAGATTAACGAATAGAAGTTTCACTTTCACTGCTCTTGGCTGCTCCATCTGTCTCCGAGGTTACACTGATACCAAGGTAACTGCTGAGCACACTTGGAGCAATGCAACATCTCTAAAAATAAGTCCAACAGGTCAAGAAACACGAGGAGTCAGACGATCTGACAGGTTGTAAAGAAACCACCAGGTTAGCAAAACTTATTTATAACAGAAATCCAATGTGAAAACTAAAATTAATAAGTAATTACTCAAACTGTCTGTTGTAAATATTCTTTACAGTTTACAGACTGACTTCCTGGTTCAACTTTGACTTACTGTACTTGGCATATGAAACCCAAAATGTTATAATCCATATTTTTCTTTAAATGCGAAAAATAGTTATTACAGACAGCATTATTTTGGTTTAATGATGCCAATATTTTTATACTTAAAGGATAACTTCAATATTCTACAACCTGGACCCTACTTTCCCATGTTTTGTGTCCAAGTACTAATAGGAAAAATAACTTTTTTTAATTGGTCCATTACTGAGCGAGAGGGCTGCAGACAGTAGCTGTGAAACAGGCTGCAATGTAATCCCAGTGGGCAAGTGAGCACCATTAATTTATGTCTACAAAACTGCTTCTTTTTGCCACTGGCTCAGATTCTTATTATGAGTTTCTGATAACATTATGGAAAGGATCCCCACAGAGAAAGACCTTTTATTTAAAAAGTAAGATCATTTTTGTTTAAACAGAAACAACCCCGAAATCACTAACACCTAACACACCAGATTCCATGTAAATAAACAGTAATTTTAGCGTGTATAGAGCCAGGCTTCTGTCACATTTAACTGGGTGAATTAAAGGTTAAAGAGTTGGTGATTGATGGAACCATAAAACAATGAATCAAGATGGTTTTTGTGAGTTTTATTTTGCTTTTGTTGCAGAGTTTTACGCTGACAAAATTAATGCTTATTTAAGGGTGCTTTCAGACCTAGAGTTGTGTCCTTTGGTCTGAATCGGGGACTAATTTTGTTACAATTTGCATAATTGCTTAGAGTGGGTTCGTGTTCTCACGGCAGCATTCACAAGTGGACCAGATAAAATGCCTTGCACGAGAAAGCTGCACTTGATTGGTCAGAATTTCCATGTGGGAAAAATCCAGGAAGTAAAGAAAACATTGAAGAAGAGTCCACTTGCAAGATAAATGTGGCACTTTCTAATGTCACAATGGAGTAGTGCCGCACGATTTGATAAAAATGTGCGATTGCGATTTGAGTGGACAATATCGTGATTTGCGATTACAATATAATACATAAATGGTATCATTAGTCTTCTTGCTTGATTCAGTGTTTCCCCTACATTATATTAGGGGGGCACTGACCTGACCTGACAATGTTGCTGTACCTGCATCCAATGCATCAAAACAATGTTTTGATGCATTGGATGTGCTGAATGTGCATATTAAGGCAGTACAGGAGGAGGTGCACATTAATAATCCTCCAGGACTGTAACATGCTCATGTTTAACCCAAACAATGTGTCATGTGACTGCAGTTGGTTCGGATCGGTGTTCTCACCACAAATGAACAGCAGTTCACTTGTAACCAGACTGAATGAAGTGGGTGGGTTTGGCGATAACGATTTTGTGACTGATCCTTTCATAATGTTGTAAGACATTTATAACAACAATCTGAGCCTGTCAGTGGCAAAAACAAACACTTTTAGTTGGCGTAAATTGATGGTGCACAATTGCCCACAGGGATTACACTGCAGCCTGTTTCACTGCTGTTGGCTGCAGGGCACTCGCTCGGTACTGGACCAATTTCAAAAACTTTTGTTCCCATTAGTCACTCAGACACAAAAAAAATCAGAGAATAGGGTTCAAGTTGAAAAATACTGAAGTCACCCTTTAATAGTGATTAACTGTCCAGTAATTTAAGTAGTGTTTTAATCATTAGAAACCATCTTTAGAAAATCCAACATGTAGTCATCTTGAGTATGGAGCCTCAGCATATCTGGAGTACTATCTATCTACCATGTATTAATCTCTCAAGACAGATTCTGCAATTGTTTTTGGTTTTTGTTTTTTTACTGATGGATTTCCAGATTGACCATGTATCAGAAACTATCAAGTTTGGGAGCACATGCTTGCTCATATTCTTCGTATAACTGGTCTCGTTAACTTATTCTTAGGTCTTGTATGACTCTTTACATAAGACATCACTGAAATCTGTCAACAAAAAAAAAGGGTTTCTGTAGAAAATCAGATATCTTCTCCTTTATTCTTCCTAACAAAAATCTGTTCTCGGATCAGCCTTGGGTTCAAAAAAGTGCTTCATAACCAAGTCCTGAGCTTGTATGGTCCATCAATACTTGAGAGACTCCATCAATACTTGAGTTTTTGGCAGCTGGCCTGGTGTTATGTGTGTGAGCCTGCTGAGTGTGAGCTTTTCTCTGCTGCCTTTTTCTGCTTTAGTCAGTAACAAGTCACGATGAAATACACGCCACACTAAACCTACTGTATGTTTCTGTTTACTATCTCTGTCAGGAGTGGCCGAAATGCTTTAGGTAATCTTTATCAGATAAACCAGAGACTGATTTATTCCTGTCAGCCACAATGTTATTCTAACAGTAAATTAATGAATCATTTAACACGTACAAGCCATATGACGTCTAACAAGTATGACACTTGTAATTCTACCAAAGGGGCTGTGGTCGTATTTCAAGCTAATACGACAAAGTCATTCATTCAACTCAAGAAAATCAAGCACGAAGAATGTCTGAGGCGCAGCAGCCCAGCTATACTCTGCATTTTGCACAGTCCTTTTCTGTGCATTCAAAGGCGCAATAAGATTTCTGCTGTGCCATACCACAAAATGACCATCATATATTGTACACCTGTGGGTGAGAGGTGATAGGGCCATTCATCATGAAAAATAAGAGATTTTCTTGGCCAGCTGCTGAGATTTATGGTTTTCAAACTCAATTATCCAGCCCGCCTGTCTCTCCTGGAAGGAATACTGCACAGCCAGCGGAGCCTGAAGACACCCGCAAAGTTTAATAATCAAGTCAAGGATCTGGAAAAAAAAAGTGGACAGTGGCTCATTTTTATGTCACTGTGGCTGGGCAGGCATGTGTGGAGCGCCAGCTGGAGGCAGAGACAGGACGTGGTTTCCTCCTGTCTGTACTCTCAGTTTTTCTGATGAGGATATTTGATACTACTCTCATGTCTGAGCGGCAAATATAAAGCTACAGCCAGATGATGCTTAGCTTATGCTTGAAATTCCATGATTCTTGATACACAATTCCATACCATGGTTAAAAAAACAAAAACAAAACACAATTAATCCTATGTTAAATATGCACTACTTCATTAGCAACACTTACATTAAATCAACTTTAAATTTCACCTTAATGATCCACCTTAAACGCAAAGCACTGTGAGTTCATGAGATTTTGTGGCCAAGAAAACGTATATTAATATTTAGTCTACATGCTCTGTCGTCGTTGTTCAGCACTTGTACATAGTCAAGATATTACCTGTCAAGATATGACAGTTGGTCTTTGTGGTATTTGTCCCGGCACTTCAGTATCTCATCTTGTGACATTACTGGTTTGAAACATGACAGTAAGTAAAGCATGAGACACCAGAGTAGGGCTGTAATTTGGCAAGAGTCTGGTGATACGATACATATCGCGATACAGCGGGGTACAAGTCAATATATTGCTATATATTGCAATGCTGTAAGCAAGGTAATGTATTGAAGTTTTCTTAAATCTAATTTTGGGTAAACTGCCATAAAGTATACACCATTATATGTATTAAGAAGTTTACATTCTTATGCAGTCACAACAGTGGGATCTGCATTCGTATTTATCACAGTCCCTTTCACATCCAACATCACAGCACTACTTTTTGTGCAATCTGAGCAGAGAAATTAGGCTTTTTTTTGCCTATATCAGGAAAGAAAAATTAAAGAGCTAGCAAGGTAGGTAAACAAATTAAAAAAAATATTAAAAATTGTAAATAAACACAAATTAAGATTTAAAGATTAACTCTAGGATTTATTAAACCCTGATACACTATCAGCCTACAGGAAATGGATCCATATTTAATTGGACTGTACTAAGATTGAAGGCCCTGACCATAAATGTTTCTACCTCAAATTTCACAGAGTAAATGCTACAAACACACTGTTCTCTTCAACTTTAACTTTTCTTTGAACAGCTCTTTGCTCTCTTGGCCTGACCCAACGGTCATAAAATATTTCTCATACATAAAGGGCAAAATCTGGGGTTGTAAGACATGCAGACTGCATAATAAATGGCAACATTTCAGTTGTAAGTGTGCATCATCTGTTCCCAAAACTGTGCAGGTCATTGCTGTGTGTAACAGTAAATGCATTTTATAATTTCACTGAGACATGCAAATTGAATCCATGTTAAGGGAAGTAATTTGTACACTATGACCACTTTCCTATCTGCAGTGTCAGAATACACACACACACACACACACTTACAGAAACACACACCACAGGAGAGCTGGCGACATTTGATCATCTTACACTGCACTAATTTAAGCCAAGTCCCTCACACACACACTCACAGGAGAGCCTCTATGGCATTCACTGTAATGCTCTCAAACATATGGCAACTTCAGTATTTGTTAGGTCATGTTTAGCCTTGTTTGGCCCCGAGGTGGGCCAATGAACAAGTCCTGGTTTGTCTCTGTGGTGAAAACAGGATAATGACTAAGCACTGGCCTGGACCCTTTGGTTCAAACCAGTCAGTTAATTAGTCAGCCTGGTTTGACTCTGGTATGAAGACAAGGCAAATAATAAGGCTCATCATGATGACCAACACAGTTTGACTTCCAGGCGGACTAATGGGACCTTGTCAGAGCTGGTCACCTCATGTTGGCCACCCACTTGGTCCTCATGGAAGTTCATGGGTTTTTTTGGATAATGAGGCTGAACAGGACTGCGACTAACACATCCAGCTAGGATTGTCATTTTAAAAAGTGTTTAAGTATTTATTCTCCACTATATGTCCTCTCCCCACAGCAGAACTGTCACACATCTGCTGTTTCCCATTTTTGTTAAAATGGGAAAATGGGAAGTTTTCTCCCATGTCTTTGTCCCAGTGCTGTGCTGTGCTTGTCTTTTATTTAACCCTAATCTCGGTGAATAATGAGTCATCCATCGAAAAGAATTCATTACATTAGCAGTTTCACCACAGTGAGCCAGCTATGAGGGAAATCTACCCGGAGCCGTCACAGGGAGAGACTGTCGCGCCAAACCCCCTTTAACAACTTGGCATATTTGGCATTTTTGCTTGTCGTAACATGTAGACATCTCTGACAACACAGCTTATTGATGTTTATCAATGCATTGGACTCATTCTTCAATTCGGCATTATGCAATGCATTATCCAATACTTCCTATTCACTTAAATTTCAACTTTTTAAATCGGCTGGCTTGTTGCACCCCCCCCGAACTTCTTCCTTCAGATTACACAGTGGGCAGCGGCAGCTAGCAGTGTGAACCACTTGAAAAGGTTCAAAATTAATTAAAATAAAGTGTTGCTTGATGGATTTGATGTATGCCGAACTAGCTAGTGGGTGTTAAAGACGCTAAAAATGCTTTAAATGTTCTTTTACAGGGTGTGTACGTAAGCCGACAAGCAAGTAAAGAATAAACTGAGAGATTTCTAAACAGGATTCAACATTCGGTTCTCCCAGCTGGAGAATGCCGACACGTATCTGAGTTAATTAGCTATCAACAGTCAAAGAAACGTTTCTTACCGAACATTAAAAGACCAAAGACGAATGTGAGGAGACATTTATCCATTTTCACTCCTCTCTTCTTTCACTCTGATATTTCTTCCTTAATTTCCCCCCGTGTTCTTTGTCCTGTGTGTGGGGTAACACCAGTCCTTCTCCCGCCGCTGTCGGTCAATCCAATAAAAGTCTCAGATGTGAGCAGTCAGTCCGCACCGCACACCGGGCGGAGCCGCAAAGCAAAACGGATGCACACGCGCGGTTCCCAAATCCTGTAAAACGGAGCCCAAATCCCGACGGGAGTGTTTACACGGTTCACACACAGTGACACTGAACCGGTTTAACGTGTGCATGAGAATGAGGGCGAGATCGATAGAGAGCGAGGGAGGGAGGCTGATAGGGAGGGAGAGTGGCCGGAAGTTAGGTGACGGGCTGGAGGAGGAGTGGAGGGAAGCAGGGAGGTCCCAGGTGGAGAGACAGACACATTCCCATATCAATCTTGAGCTGTCACAAGGTTTATGGTGCAGATATTAACTGTAATTACATCTCAGATATTGTCCAGTTACAGTGAATCATCTCTAATATGATGGATTCCTCCTGACCACAGCCTGAATTACTGCTGCCTGACTGTTCATCTGTTAGTGGGGAGGATCAAACCACAAAATACTGTCTCTTACTATTTTACTGGGCTCTTAATCCAGGGTGAAAACACTAATATGATCTGCACACCTCACATTTAAACTAATTTCTGTTCTGTAAATATGCTGTAGCCTCCACTGGCTGCCTGGCAAGTCTCCCTTATAACTGCAAATTGTCGATTTTACTGTTTTTTGTAGCATATTGACCAAACTTATTTTAGTTCATGGGCCACATACAGCCCAAACTTCATCTCAAGGACCTGTGTTGAGAGGAAATAACTCAGGTCGAGGCGTCTGCTGCAGCTAACTTCTTTTTACTGCTGAAAAGCGTCACCAGTGGTCTGCAATAAACAGAAATTACAAACAGGATGTAGTGAATTATATTGATAAAGGGAGCAGGTCCTCATCTATGGAGATCGCCATTTTGCACAGCCATGTTTCTACAGCAGCCCAGAACAGACAAATTAAACACTGGCTCTAGATAGGACCATTTGCATTTTCGTGTTAAAAATGTTTGACGGTTTCTACAATCAGGCTTCCACCTCACCATTTGCGTCGCCAATTTCATGTCTCCAAAATGTTTGTGAGCTATGGGTCAAAGTTTCTCCCATCAAGTCTGTTTTAACTTTTGCGTGTGAAGTGTACCTCCTTTAGCCTCGATATGGCGTATGCAGCGTTTATAAATGAAGAATCCCTGGTCTGTTTGTTTTAGAGAGGAAAAGACAATTCAGCTCCAGGTAAAAACCTCCGGAAAGTCTGGGACTAGTTGCACATAACACCTTAAGTATGACACTTTAGGCGTAATTTCTTCTTAACTGAGGGACTTACACAGTTGCATAGAGTCCTTAGTTATTGGAAAAATGAATTCAGTCAAATCTATAGTGTAAAATCAAAAGCGTATCTATTGGGTTCTCCTGGTCACAGAACACTCTTCCCAGAGTGTGTTAGTTTTTTTCATTAATCACCATAAACTCAGTCATGTTGCAGTTAAGATAGAGTCAGGGGTACCTTAAGCATTTTTAACCTTGCTTTGGTTACTACGGTCTTTGGGGCAACAGTCTAGGGATTCCTTAAGTGTAAGACCAAGACAAGGAGAAAACCATAAATACTTAAAGGGATAGTGCACCCAAAAATGAAAATTCAGCCGTTATCTACTCACCCATATGCCGAGGGAGGCTCAGGTGAAGTTTTAGAGTCCTCACATCACTTGTGGAGATCCCACGAGACCATGAGACATGGGCGCCACCTTCATGTGTGTTCACGTGCTTTCGCTGGTCTCACGTGAGCACGGTGCACAGAGAGGCAGTCAGAGCTACAAGCTGCAATGATACTAAAAACAGAGTTCAAATGACGTTTTTCCAAACAACGACGAGCAGCATGGAGATACTTTGTGGTTTCAACTGTGTTTTTGGACGTTTGAATCTGGGGTGCTGTAAGCCTCCATTAGGTGGAGTTGTGTTGCTACCCCCTCTCCCCTTGGATCTCCGCAAGGGATGTGAGGACTCTAAAACTTCACCAGGGCCTCCCTCGGCATATGGGTGAGTAGATAATGGCTGAATTTTCATTTTTGGGTGCACTATCCCTTTAAGTGAACTTTTTAAGGAAACGTTTAGGTAGAAAACTGAAGGTGTTTTTTGGAACTGATTTTATTGTAAGGAAACCTTAACTGGGACTTTAAGGAAAACTTCAGCTTAAGGTGTTTTGTGCACGTGGCTGCTGGATCTTAAGTCATCAGAGAAACAAGGTGAGCACACATTAGCAGGTGTTAGGCTGACTGCCTCTCTCCGATATACCGAACAGCATTGGAAAAACACAAATTTGTAACATGAAAGTGCTTTATTCAGTGTTTTTTTCCGGTTTAAATCAATGGCTCTGTTTGTTTTGAAGAGGAAGAGACCTCTGTGGATAATTCGGCACCCTGTAAAAATCTCCTGAAGAATGAACACTGAAGGAATTCTAACCAGGAGAAGTTTGAGCTGGTTTCAATCTGTAATTCTCGTTGCTAAATGCCACCAAATCCCCCTAAATCTTACACACTGTTCCTTTAAATTGTGAGCTTTAAAGGTGTCGGTCAGCAGATTTTGTTTCCCTCACACTCAGCCAGGCTAATCGTTTGCCTGTTTTCAGTCCTTATGCTAAGCTAAGCTAACTGACTGCTGGCTCCTGCTAAACATTTAATAGACAGACCCCAAAGCTGGTTTAACTGGTTGGATAAGTCTAATTTGTCCCACAGACTGACCTTTAAGAAGCCTGCCACATGGCTACTGTCAGCTACAGCCCTGTGCTGTATTTACACAGACCCACTGGGCAGGGCAAAGTTCACCACCCGGCCAGAGGAGCTGAGAAGTTTGGGATCGTAACCTTGGGGTCAAAGGTTAAAACCTCACGGGTCATTTACTGTGATACATTGGAGTATCCTATTTTTAAAATGTGCGTGTGTGTGGCAGAAACAAGTGTGTAGCCGACTACTGTATGTGGTCCCAACAAGGTAGCATCTTATCTCACTGCCCTACTCTCCTATCAGTCATTAACCAGGTCAGGGATTCTTGGCACTGGATCTGGCCCTAATGGACCGACAGGTTTCACTTCAAACCAGTCATGGCCAGACACCTAGGATATCATGCATTTTAGATAAATAAACCTGAAATCTATTTTCCATGTGATCATGTACAGAGTCAAAAATATGTCAGGATCTAAACCCAACATCACACCGGCAGGGATTCAAATCCTTTTCAATCCTCAATCGGAATTGTGTAGTAGTAGTGCTTGTAGTTGAAGTAGTAGGGGTGGCTTCAAAGTGAATTAAATCTTTATATCTACAGAAGTTAATCAGTTCTTCACAGAAACAGAAAACAATAAAGTGGATTTCAGAAGCTGAAGAAGATTTCAGCTAAGAAGATTTCATTAACTTTAAAAAGATACATGCACATTAAAAAACAACATTTTATTGAATATTAATCTGCCAAAAAATCAAGATTAAGAACAAATAAATTTGAACAGCTGAAAAATAACACTGGACACTGGATGGTGCAAGACAGAGCTGGATTAAACTCCACTCGTGATGTAACAGTACAGGTCAACATTCTGACCTATAGTAGAGAAAAAATGGACCTATGGCACCACCTTCTGTCCTCAGAGAAAGAACTTTAACAATACAGATTTAAGAAATTGTACTGTACATGACACTTGACACCTTGAAAAGGTTGGGGATGATATTCTTTGATTCATTAAATGTGTTTTCACAGTGTGATGTGTGTTATCACTATCATTACTCATATTTTTGGATAATAAATTGAGTTTTTAAAGGAGGTTTGGGTTGGAGAATTTTCCTAACCTGTAAAATGAAAACATTATACTTGAGTAAAAATATAAAATTCATATTTTACACAAACAATCTGCATAAACTGCATGAAATCTGATTATTTTGGCATGTTTGATAATGATGCTGTGAACAGATCTAATTCCAGTTGATTGGTCCTGTGTGCATGAAGCTACATCAGCACCATCTGGTGGACACAATGAGTCAATGCAGGCAATGCAGAGTTGAAATCAAAATCAGAAAATCTTTGTTTTGTCCCCCACATTGCACATGCACCATGCTGTTTGGCTGCTGTTTCTGAAGTTTCTTCCAACATACATTTTAATAGAATTAAATAAATCTGCACAGTTTTTAATGCAACCAATAGATCACTTTGCCAAACAAGAATCAAGCTGTACCAGAGGATTTGGATTAAAAGGCATTTCTTATAAAAACAAAAGAAACAAACAAGAAATCAACATGAACAGAACACTAGTAGTACTACTGCAGAGTTTTAGTACGAAAAGAAGACCATAAATTAAACAGAAGTCAATAACAACAACCTGAGAGTGAAAAAGAAGTTAAATAGTTGAAGTCTATATATTTCAAATATACTCAGTGGTTGAAAGGTAGGCCTATATGACATCTATTAATTCAGCTCAGCAGTCTAAATCTATTAATAGAAATCAACAAACTGCCCCGGGTAACTGTCCTAACCGTCCCAGGAAGAGCAAACACACCTTGGATTCCTGTGTTGGCTAACACAAAATTAAGTTGCATGCTGTAGATTCAAATAAAATATAGGAATTGTGAGAAGGTGTCTAATTTAAGGTTCAAAGTGTCAACAGATCCTCATACAACGGTTGGTATGATATTTAATGAATTAGCACCCCATGAATTTTGTTACGTACTTAACAAAAAGTTACATACAGTGTCCTAAATTAACTTTTAGACCACCCAGCCATGGAGGCTAGTTGATGAAAAAATCCACACGCTGAGCATGTTTTTTTTTACCAGCCAAATTCATAAAGAAGAGGGCAGAACAAAATCTCAAGCTAAAAGAAAACATTTCTTCAACATAAAAATACTAAGTTTGTTTTGAGCTTTCTCAAAGAACTGCAGCTGCCGTGTGAAAAACTGGAGAGTTGTCGCTTTTTATGCCTCTAGGAAATTATCTATCCATTTCACAAGTCTTATTAACGTGCAATCAACATTTCAAACAATTGCTCACACCTAATATTAGAGACTATGACAACAGCTCGACATACAAAGAGGGAAAGAAATGTGTGAAAATCAGTGAACAGCAGCACAATGTGGGTGTAGAGTAACAGCATAATGATGCACAGAAGTAGTGAGCAGAAAATTAAAATACATTACATTTATTAAATTAAATGAGATCACTTCAGAATAAAACATGTCTTTGGTGTCAAATTTTGTAATTTTCTGTTGCCATAATGAAGCTGCAAGTACAGGAAAACCTCACACACACACACACACACACACACACCAGATAATCATCTTGCACTCGGCAGAGCTCAGCAACGCTAACGCACTCAAAACCACAAACACATTTTCAGCAAAAAGACACAGGATATATGACTGAAACACACACACACACACACACACACACACACACACACACACACACACACAGAGTCTGTCTGCATTGTTCAGCCTGAAAACAGCGGGCTGCAGAAGTGAAAATCACACAGTGTGAAACCTGCTCATATTTCAGTGGAAAGTTGCATTAGCATTGACACTATTTATTAAAGACAATACTGTGTACACTTCAAATCAACATTTTTACAGCAGATACTTCGATGGACATGATGTAAATGCTTTGGCACATTGGTTTTATACATAAATAAAAAGCATAATACTGCATATAAACATGAATGACATTTATTCATGTTATTGCAGGTTAACTGACCTGTCTTTTCATAGACCAACCCTGAGGGACGAGCAAGTTTCCAAAAGTAAAGCATAAATGACGGCAACATAGTTTGTTAGGTCTGTGTGATTTATAGACCGAATCAAAATGATGTCATGCTAACAACAACAATCACTTCCGCGTGGACAATGATCAATTGTGTTGACTTGCAGCGAAATGTGATTTATTTACATTGTAATTTTGCTGCTCTCCCTTTCCATGTAGGTGCATGGAAGGGCAGAGAGGTGTGCACTCTCCACCTTATGCTTTCCACATAGGCGCGTTAGCGGCTTTCTGCATACACCCCAAGGAAAGGCAGAGAGGC